>NC_050580.1:6726835-7326835 GCF_011100635.1 Trichosurus vulpecula | reverse complement strand
GCAGCAGGAAAGCATGGACTTGCTTAAGCTCCCCACCCAAATCCCTCCAAACACCTGTAAAAAATGGCTCTGAACAAATTCTAGAGCTGTGGAACCCCTGAAATAGCAGGGGGAAATAGATATCCAGCCCAGGAGAGCCTGGATGATTGCTGAGAAGGGTCTATTGAACGGTGCTGAGAGCCGAGGGCAACCCAGCATGGGCCACTCTAGGACAGACCAGACCTGGAGTCAGCCAGCTGGAAGAGGCCTTGGGGCAATGAAACATTGAGCTGTGGCAGTTACCAGACTTCTAAACCTACAAATACCAAAGATCAGGTTAGGGGGAAACTGTGGGATCAAGATCAGAGTGGTCTGGCTGCCAGCTCTGGGGTGGAGGGGGTCATACAGTGCTGGCAGTAGCAGCAGCAGGAAGTTTCTGAGGCCGCTTCCAGAGCACTAGTGTCAGCGACTTCCCCAGTCCCTGGCTCACACAGTTGGAGGAATCTAGCAGCAGATCACAGCAGGAATACAAAGAGCTCTTTGTGGGCACAAAGGCAGATTTTCTTGCTGTGCCCTGCTTGGATCTGAATTGTGGTCCTGGTTGGCAGTTTCCGAAGGAGGAGGAATGCTGCTGTGACAGAGCCTGGGGTGATGGTGGAGTAGAAGTAGCTCTGAAAACAGCAGTGCTTAGACCCTAAAGCTTAGGACAAAGTACTCTCTACTCTACACGCAGTCATATCTTGGCAAAAAGCTCAAGGGCCAAGTAGTTGGCTGGGAACATGAACAGGCAGTGAAAACAAACTCAGACTCAAACTCAAACTCTAGATTCCTTTTTTGGTGACAAAGAAGATCCAATCATACATCCAGAAGTCAACAAAGTCAAAGAGCGTACAACAAAAGCCTCCAAGAAACATATGAATTGGGCTTAGGCCATGGAAGGGCTCAAAAATGATTTGGAAAAGCAAGTAAGAGAAGTAGAGGAAAAATTGGGAAGAGAAATGATAGTGGTGCAAGAAAACCATGAAAAACAAGTCAATGACTTGCTAAAGGAGACCCAAAAAAATACTGAAGAAAATAACACCTTGAAGAATAGACTAATACAAATGGCAAAAGAACTCCAAAAAGCTAATGAGGAGAAGAATGCCTTGAAAGGCAGAATTAGCCAAATGGAAAAGGAGGTCCAAAAGACCACTGAAGAAAATACCACCTTAAAAATTAGATTGGAGCAAGTAGAAGCTAGTGACTTTCTGAGAAACAAAGATATTATAAAACATAACCAAAGGAATGAAAAAATGGAAGACAATATGAACTATCTCATTGGAAAAACCACTGACCTGGAAAATAGATCCAGGAGAGATAATTTAAAAATTATTGGACTACCTGAAAGCCATGATCAAAAAAAGAGCCTAGACATCATCTTTCAAGAAATTATCAAGGAAAACTGCCCTATACTCTAGAACCAGAGGGTAAAATAGAAATTGAAAGAATCGACCTATCACCTCCTGAAAAAGATCCCAAAAAGAAAACTCCTAGGAGTAGTGTTACCAGATTCCAGAGTTCCCAGGTCAAGGAGAAAATATTGCAAGCAGCCAGAAAGAAACAATTTGAGTATTGTGGAAACACAATCAGGATAACGCAAGATCTAGCAGCTTCTAAATTAAGGAATCAAATGGCTTGGAATATGATATTCTGGAGGTCAAAGGAGCTAGGATTAAAACCAAGAATCATCTACCCAGAAAAACTGAGTATAATGCTCCAAGGCAAAATATGGATTTTCAATAAAATAGAGGACTTTCAAGCTTTCTCAATGAAAAGACCACAGCTGAATAGGAAATTTGACTTTCAAATACAAGAATCAAAAGAAGCATGAAAAGGTAAGCAAGAAAGAGAAATCATAAGGGACTTACTAAAGTTGAACTGTTTTGTTTACATTCCTACATGGAAATATTATGTATGTAATTCAGGAGAACTTTCTCAGTATTAGGGGAGTTGAAGGGAACATAGACAGAGGGCACAGGACGAGTTGAATATGAAGGGATGATATCTAAAAAAAGAAATAAATCTAAGGGGTGAGAGAGGAATATATTGAGAGAGAGAGAAAGGGAGAGATAGAATGGGGTAAATTATCTCACATAAAAGTGGCAAGAAAAAGCAGTTTTGTTGGAAGGGAAGAGGGGCCAGGTGAGGGGGGAATGAGTGAATCTTAGTCTCATTGGATTCAACTTGAGGAGGGAATAACATGCACACTCAATTGGGTATCTTACTCCGCAGGAAAGTAAGGAGAAGGGGATAAAAAAGGGTGGATTATAGAAGGGAGGGCAGATAGGAGGAGGAGGTAATCAAAAGCAAACACATTTGAAAACGGACAGGGTCAAAGGGGTAAATTGAATAAAGGAAGACAGAATACAATGGAAGGAAATGTAGTTAGCCTTTCACAACATGAGCATTGTGGAAGTGTTTTGCATAGTGATACATGTTTTATCTATGTTGAATTGCTTGCCTTCCTACGGAGGGTGGGTGGGAAGGGAAAAGGGGAGAGAATTTGGAACTCAAAGTTTTAGAAGAAGATGCTCGAAAAATTAAACAACCTAAAATAAAAAATAAAAATATATACAAAATAAAAAAAATAATAATTTCTTCCAGAATGCATTCTTTTTCTGGGAAGAACTAACCTGGGAATTTGAATATTTGACAAATGTTCATTAATAAATGATTTTCTGAATGCTTTGTGAGACCTCCATGGTGCTGGAAGAGTGGTCTAATCTTCATGACATTCCTTTCCCCCAGATCTATAATAGGCAAGGCTACCTGTTCAGTTCTTCTAGGCCTAGTTCACCTCCACTCACCTAGCAGAGGCCTCTCTGACCACTCACCTGTGTGCCAAGACTGGGACAGAAATAGTCAAAGCAATCTTGCTGATGACACAGGTACATTTCCTGCAGGCCTTGAAGGCATGCTATTTTATCAATACCATGGCTAATTTCCAGAGAGTCTTCCATAGCTTGAACACAAAGCTACAGGGATGAATTCTGAAGTCTGGGAAAAGTGTATGTGTGTGTGTGTGTGTGTGTGTGTGTGTGTGTGTGTGTATGTGTATATGTGTGTGCATGTGCATATGCATGTGTGTATGTGTGTGTGTGCGTGTGTGTATGTGTGTGCATGTGCATATGCGTGTGTGTGTGTGTGTGTGTGTGTGTGTGTGTATGTGTGTGTCTTTCACCTTTGTGGTGAAAGATCTACTTCAAGACTATGAAGGGCCAGCAAAAATTGGGTAAGGTCTAAGTTTATTTCCAAATGAAGATTTGTACCCTAGGGCAAAGCCCAGTTGTCCAATCCCACTTACTACTCTCTCTGAATGCTTTTCCTTCCTTGTTCTGGGATTCTCTGTCTATCCCTGGCTTTCTATATTTCAGAAGACAAGCTAAAAGTTTTTTTTTCAGAAGATGGAAATAGGCAGCCTTCCTCCTCTTCATCAATCTCCAGCCCCATCCTCCCCTCAACCTCCCCCAGTCCAGACATCCCAGCCCATCCTGCTCCTGCCTTGACTATCCCAAGTGTTCGTCTGGTAGGTGATGAGGCTCAAGGAAACTACATCATGAATCTTCAGAACCTACTTCTCCCCATCACAACTATGGAACTTTAAACCACATTAAAGACTGTCTAAGTTATATTCCACTTCCTAGTAATTTTTTATTATTATAGGTGGCAACATTCAGGGCCCAATGCCCCTCCCCCCATTACCTAAGGGCCAATAACCTAATTTATAAGTGATATCTTTGATGGCCACGTATGCATCACCCTGCCCCCATCTGACCTTTTGGAGACTTTCCTTGCCTCCTAAGAGTCTTTCTCATTATAAAAGAATTTTTATCTTGTTAGGTTTTAGGATTGTTAATGTTATAACTGACACCCTTTTCTGTCTTAGCAGAACTGCTCAACCCTGACCCTCCCATGCTGCCAGGTTTTGTTTCCATAGATGCCAACACTTTATTGTGTAACAAGCCTGAATGGCAGAGCCTCTGCTCTATCTCTGAAGGGTGACTCCTAGACCAGAGGATGATCATGGACAAGAAGCCCCTGCCTCCAGGGGTCTTCATGCTTCTATTCAATCTTAGCAAATACATCTGCCTGACTCTTATCTTCATGGGGACATCCATTTTTGCCCAAAGAAATTACTCCAGAAAAATGCCAGAGCTGGAATATTCTTAGAGATAATTGCATCCTCCACCCCTTATCTTACATTACAGGCAGGAAGAAAAGAAATGACTTCCTTAAAGTCACAATTATTTTGTGGCCAACAAAAGTTTTTCTGAAAACTAGAACCCAGGGCTCCTAACTCTAGGTCTAAAACTCTCTCCAATGCACCATAAGCTTGTTTTCTGCTCTTTTTTGTCCGAAGATATTTTTGGGGGGTGTGTCAAATTATGTAGAATTATCACATAGTGGTAGGGCCCATACAGCAACAGTGACTGTCTCCTATACAAGCAGAACTGTAGGACAACTGTAGAAACCTTTCTACTTCCATCCCTTTCTGCCGTCCTACTCTTTATTCCACCCAAGCCCTATAAGGCATAGAAGATTTAGTGAATTCAAATTTGTTCCCTTCACATACCCTATGGGTCAGCCAAGCTGTGTTGCTAACCATTCTCCAAACTCAAAGTTCCATTTCCCACTTCCATGTCTTTGCACCGACTCTCTCCTGCCCCCAGGCCTGGAATGCTCTCCCTCTTCACCGCCTTGTCTAAGAATCCCTATCATCCTTCAAGGGTCTGGTCAAATATTATTTTCTCTGAAAAGCCTTCCTTAATCCACCTGGGTGTTAGTATTTTCACATTGTCCAAATAATCCTTTTATCTACTTACATGATTCTATGTTATGTCCTCCCAAGAGGTTCACTTGCTGATAGGAAAGGATTTGTTCATTTTTTGCCTCTGTATCTCCAAGAACTAGGGCAGTGCACAGTCAATGCTTAGTATTTGTTTAATTTAATTTAATTTCTTAATAAAGTTGTTTTAATAATGGCACCATATACTTTTTTTTTTCTCTAAGGCCCTACTCTGATGCCTCTTTTGGGCTGCCAGGGGTTACTGTATTGTAGAAAGTAGGTTCCAGGCTTATCCTTGGCCAAGATGAGAAGCATCAGTTTCTCTCAACTCCAGTGAATATACCTGACTCCTCTTAGTACCAGAATGAAAGCAACATAGACCTTCCATGATTTTGGTTTGACTTTTCTCCAGTAACACAGCATGGCTACATCCCCACAATGGCTAACATTGCTCAATGTGGAACATGACTGCTCCTAACCCCCTTTACAATGCCTCCTCATGGTGGGATGAAGGTAGGGGTGGGGGTGGTCATGGATTTGCCATCATGAGGGTGCAATTGTGGAATCTTAAGAGCTATTCCAAGGGAATAGAATCTCTGGTAGGCCCTCCCAAACTGAAAAGACTTGGTCTAAGGGTCTGTTGCAACAATTCGCCCAGCAGCTGCTGTGGGGGGTGAAAGACCAACACAAGCCCAACAACAAGAATGCTGCTAGCACAGGTTCTTTTGATCTGTTTTACTAAGGAAAGTAACATTAAGGGGTTAACAATCTTACTTTAATCCAACATATACATGTAAACTCACTTATTTCAGGAGGAAAAGCCAGCAACCTGAACTTCAGAGCAAATGCAAACAAGTTACAAACACACACAATATAAACAGACCAGATCACAATTCATAGTTACCAAGAAACCATCAACATCTGGGTTGACAAGCCAGGAGGCTATTAGAATGTGTTGCCCAGAGACCTGCACCAACACTCCTCCAGGAGTGACAGCCTCAAGCAAAACAGCTCTGTTCTCTCTTTTTATACGCTTTTTAGATATCATCAAATGGTCATCTGAATGACCAGAACTTAGGCATATACTATTGACTCTGGTCTTAGCAACTACCCTTAGGACCCTGAGGTCTTCACGCCCACATTGGCTTAGCACCTAGCAATTAGGGGTTTGGGCCTGGGGCATTGCACCTAATAAGGCTCAATCAAAGACACTTAATTCATTTAGCATTCTAAAACAGTAAAAAAAAAAGTCCCAACTTAATTCATATTACAGGGTCCAATTAGAGGCCCTATGTCATCGTAGTGCTATCCTATCTGGGCATAGAAAGGGTCTTAACTAGATGTTTGATATCAAGGTAAGTGGCTTCTTCACCTCAGTAAGTTACAAATGCCATTTACTGAGGTGTAGTGGACTGTGATCCATGGTGGGAATGCCGATGAAAACTCAGTTGTTTCTCCTGGACCCTCCCTTCTGTTGTGGTCACCAGTGGCCCAGAGTAATAAAGGAGATTAGAAACTCTAAAAGACTTGACTGACCTTCAACAATTCCAGCTAACTCTATGGGAAACAAGATTGCTCTAGTTGTATCACCTGAGTCCAACTTTGCCTTTTCATAGAGCGCTTTGAGTGCATTAAGTCAATCTCCCAATGGTATGACCTAGAAAGCATTTGTTGGTCCTTCCAGGTCCCTCCTGAAATGTCAATCAGTGATTAGCAGCTGGTGGCTCATTTTTGTTGGTTCTTATTGCCCTTCACACATCTTTGTGCACATGTGGCCAAACCCGATCTTCTGGCTCTTCCATCATCTTGGTTCCAGTCTTATGGAGCTAGTATGTATACTGAAGGTCCACTTTCCCCATCTCCTAGGTCTTTTGGACTACTCTCTGCTGATTCTGCTTTCTCATGGCCCTTTGTTGGTCATCTCTTCCTCCTATAAAAGTGTGTTGAATTTCACGTAGCATTCCCAAAGACCATGTAGCCCACATTGCTTCCATCTTCCTATCTCCTGCTGTGTTCTCTTGAAATTAATATAATATACCATGGCTGAGCTTTGCCCCCATAGCTCTGGATAAGGTCAATAAAACTTCCTAGATGCATCTCTTGTGAAGGGGTAACAGGGAGGAAATGATGATATATTTGAATTGGGAACTCAGTGGTCCTTTGAATTTATTAATTAGGGAATTGGTTTTTGGATTATAAAGTTTGAGCTGACTCATCTACTTATACCTGGTCATCATGAGAAGATAAATTTCAGCCCATAAATTAATTATAGTGAACTGAGCCACTGATATACAACTACTGTTCCCACATATTCCAGGCAAAATATGGATTTGATGGGTTGAAAATTACAATGGGAATGAAAAGGGGTTTTGACATGAATCATACATGAAACTGGAAAATTTATGCATCAGTTTGTCTTGTATTTTTTTAAACATTTTTTCTTCCACACGGGGAACTAAGAAATGTCTGAATCCTACTTTCACATGACTGGACAAAAGCCATAATGCTTTCAAAGCTTTTTAAAAACATAAAATTTGTATTTGATGATTTTTCAGTTGGAATTCTCTTTAGGTACAATTTTGTAAAATATTGATTTAATGGATTGAAAATTATTAAGGGGTGGAAATTAAACTTTGGCATGATTTTAATGAATACTAGTTCATTTTATGGGGTTAAGTTGATTATTATTGAAAAACAAAAATGGAAAGAACAGTTAGTTAAGTGGGGAAATTTATGGTGGAGATGATGCAATCTTGAGGATACCAATGGACTCATTTTCAAGATGTTTGGAGAAAGGGAAAATATTAAATGATTGAAAAAACAAACTTTATTATTTTTAAGTAAAGATGAGGATGTTAATAACTAAGGTACCACATGCCTTCTCTTCTCTACAAAATCTTTATGAAAATAACTTATGCACATATTGAATGTCTCCTTGATGAAAATCTAAGAAGGAAATGATGTATCATTCAGAAATTATATTTCATAGTGGACTATGCTAATTGAACAAAAGGTTCTGAGAAGATAGAGTACCTCTGATTTTTTATTTGTTTGTTGTGTTTATTGCCTATAGAAAGCATTTGATTTGGCAGAGCAAAATCCAGTCTTCAAAAGTCCTCTCTAAAAAGTTGCCTTCTATTCATAAAGTTGCAAAAGATATTTGCCAATGTCATGGAGGGCCTCCAGTTTAGAATTCAAAAGGATGAATGATTCCCTGCGAATAGCTTTGTTTGCTTTTAAAAGTGTTTTGACTACAACAAGCCCCTTCTCATTGAGGTCTATAATCATTAAAAAGGCTCTATATAACTATCCACACAAGAAAAACCAAATGGATGAAGAATGCCTCATATGCAGGCTATAACATACAGTGGGATAGGCAGCCCATGGAATTGGTCCATAAATCTCAGATACTGCAAATGTTCGATGAGCCGCCTCTGTAATTGACCAGGAACTAGACGCTGAGCTGGATTTCAATTAAGAAATTGCATAGCAATTTTATTGACCATAGGCTACTCCCTGAAATGTATTCCCATTATTTGAACTTATGGGAATACCTATGAAGAAGATAATTTTCCAGGACATATATATCTGTGTCTATCTATCTATCTATCTATCTATCTATCTATCTATCTATCTATCTATCCATCTGTCTGTCCATCTGTTCATCTGCCCATCTGTCCATCTGTCTATCTATCTATCTATCTAGCCTAGAAAGCAATGGAGAGATGAAAGGTAGGTAGAAAAAGGCTGTGGCATATTACCTTTGACCAACAGCATTTACAAAATAAAAATCAAATATATCATTGCTTCCTTGTTGCCTGAGGTATAAAAATCCCTGTCTTTTGGATTTGTTGTGGCAGAAAATGTCCAACAGAATTCCTCTGCCCTGTAGGATGACTGACTGACCTAGGGACACTGTTTTGGTGAATGTGGAGGTAGAGGTGAACAGTGTTTATATTTAGTATAATTTTATTTTTCTTTAAAAAATTAAATTTTAACATTTTAGTTTTTTTAAGATTTGCAATTGCATTTTGTGATCCATAAGAATTTTGATGCATTCCAATACTGAGCATGACTGGTTAGAACTAGGTATATATCAGAATAAGTGGGTTTCTGTATGTATTTATCATGAACTATAATACTGGTAAACACATAAATTCATTACTCAAGTCATTAATGCAAAAAAACTTATTAATCACTCATTAATTTATCATAAAGTAATGACAGGATGAATACTTGTCAGGTGTGTTATAGTGGGAATTTATTTTCTGAGATTGTTGGATTAGATGGTCACTGAGGCCTCTTCCAACTCTCAGATTGATTCATATATGTCTGATTCTTATCTCCTTAGGACTAGCCACTAGTCATAGTGGCTTAAGTGGGCCAACTTATTCTCACTTGGTCACTAACCACCTGGGTTGGACCCTAGATTAGGAAACAGATTCACTTCTCCAGGGTATTGGGACATGAACCCTGGCAGTGTAGGCTGGAAAAGCATAGTCTTAGGTCTGATGTGGAGGTGTAGGTTCAGGTGGGGAAGTGAAGGTCAGCTGTGGCATTTTCTCCTCAGAAGGTCATGCTAAGCCAACATCATTCATTAACACTGTAGCTTGACAATCAGATTAGCTTGCTAGCCACCTAGCAAGGTCCTAGGGAAATAGATGCCTGATGGGCACAGTTTAATGACAGGGAGGGAGAAGGGGTTTGGAATATTAAATTCTTACTCAGCAGAAAGAATAATGGCTGGAATACACTCCTTACTTATCTCTTACCTTCCCATTAAGATAGTTTGCATATATTTGTATTTATACATATTACATATATATATATGTATCCATATATATGATATACATATAACTATAAATAGGTATAGGTATGTTTAATACATACTTTTTGCCCCTTCCATTAAAATGTAAGGATTGTTCCATTCTTTGTACTTGTACCCAAAGTGCCTAGTGGAACATCTGGTGCATGGTGATTACTAAGGGCTTGTAATTACTAAATTGATTAGGTGATTGCTTAATTGATATGGTAAAGAAGAACCTATATGCATACTACTAGCTGAATGATTATGGTAACTCATTTGCTTTTTGAGTATTCCAAGCAATTAAGATAATGAGTTGTGGATGAGTTAAAATCCATATTGGATTGTCAATCCATTTTGATAGAGGGAATTTCCACCCTGGAAGATGCCCACCATAATAATAAAATCATGGGTATGGAATGCTCACCCAAACTAGATAAGTTCTGATATTATATAACCTTGGTAATATTGGGAATCATGAAGAACTGAGGCATCAGGCTAAAGTGACAGAGAAGAGGGGGGTGATGGTAGGTGAGCAAGAGAGACCTGAAGGTGAGCTTCATGGTTCTGCTTTGGCCCAGTCCTTCTCTCATTTGTCATTAGAAAGCTGTTCCAAATATTTTTAGGTATCAGATGATGACTGAGTTTTGCAAAGAGTATGCTGTGTAAAAAAAGCAGAAACAGTTCAAAGGCAATTATTACAGAGCCTTCTAACCCCCCTCTTCCCCCACCTACCCCTTCTCTGAAATCAAAAGCGGATAATGGATGGAGAGAACTGGAGGACCCAATAATCAGCCCCAGGGATGTCAAATCACAGAACTAGTCACTGTGAGTCTCACACTGACTGAATCAGGAGGACGAAGGCATTTGGCATAAAAACCGTAATTTTTGAGGGTTTACTGAACCTGATGTATAAAAACGCCATAAATAAAATGGAACAGCTGTAATGTGATAGGAGTGACTGCTCGTATATCTAAGTTACACACAGTAAAACAAGTTCCTCAGAAAAAAGGCTGGAGAAAGTAAAGAAAGGAGAGAAAATAGTGAGCCCTACAAAACTGGCTAAGATAAAGGCGAAGAACATAAAGGCAGAGAAGAGTCATTGCATTTGGTCTTTCCAAAGAAATTCCAGGGCATAAAACAAGTTTTTACAGATGTCAAGGAAAAAAAAAATCAGGAAGGACTAGAAAGAACACCAATAGCTCACAATTTTATCATTCTTGGAGGTTTACAAAGTACTTTCCTCATAATAACCTTGCTATGGAGGTTGTACAGATATTATACTCCCCATTTTACAGAGGAAGCTGGGGCTCAGACAGGGTAAGTGTATTCTTGTCTGTGGTTCCAGAGAGAGGAAGTGTTTTAGCTGGTATTGGAATCTAGGTCTCTCCTGACTCTAAATCTAGGCTCTTGGCACTCCACTGTGGACCTCAAGGGAGTACCATTGTTTTGTCCATTGTGTTTAACTTGAATTTTGTTGCTGTTTAATGTTGTCTCTTTTAATTAAAGTTTTACTTTTTAAATAAACGAAAATCTATTTTCTCTTTCAACCCCCAGCCCATGGGGGATGGGGGTGGGGAAGGAAGAAAGAAAAACAAATTCCCTGCAACAATATTCACAGTCAAGCAAAACAAATTCACTCATTGTTTGTCTTCAAGAAATATTTGACTCGTTCTATGCCCTGAATCAATGTATCATCTTGTTTGCTTCTCAGAGAACAAGCAGATTGTAGTCCCTTCATGCCCCAATAAATGGTCTTTATGAACTGCTGTGGGTGAAGAGACAAGGAGCCTCTCCAGCTTTAGCTTGGCTGGCCTTTAGATGACAGACACAGTTCATTGTGGAGCTTATCGCACCTGGATGGGATCTGCTGGATGGAGCTTTAAAATAAATTAGTAAGAAAATCAAGAGAAAAACAATAAAACCCAAGAAAAGTATATATTTAAAACAAACAAAAGGCAAATCACATTAAATTATATTAAAGAAACAAAGTAGGAAAAGGATATTAAGAAAATGAACAAAAAGGGAATATAGAAATTAAGAAGAAAACAAACAGAAAAGAAAATAGCAAAAAAATACTAAGAAGAGGAATCAGAAAGAAAAAAATAAAATGTGAATATTAACAAGAGAAAAAAACAAAGGAAAAGTTATTACACTGGGGGAAAGCACTTAAACATTAACTAGAAAGAGAAAAAAGAAACAGGAAATAAGAACAAACTAAACAAAACTAAAAAATAGCAAGAAAAAGAAATAAAACTCAAAAAGTGGAAGTAAAGAAAATTAAGAACAGTGAGAGAAAACAGCAATTAATAACACAATTAACAAGAAAACAATGGCAAAGGAACAAAAAAGTATGTTAACAAGAAAATGAACAAAAAAGAAAAGAATAATTAGCACCCCCCAAAAAAACAAAGAAAAAGAAAAGAACCACGCCCCCAATCCTGAAGCACTTTACTTAAGAAAGTGTCAGAAATTTTGAGTCCCTAGGAAGGACTCTAGCTAATTTAGGAGGTTGGAACTTGTAAAGTTTCTTGTGGGTCAATGGCATTTACCTCTGTGGGCAAAGGGAATTAGCAAACACATCCCCCAAACCACAGGCAGTTAAGAGGCCATGGGAAATGAGATAGCAGGAGAGAAAAAGCAAAGATGAATGTGGTAGTGATTTCAACAACAGGAAAGAAGATTGATTCTGATTTTTACCATCTGGGAGGGACCTTAAATCTCTGGAAAAATTAGGCTCCCTAAAATCAAGGGAAAAATTAGAGAGGAATAGAAATCCATAATTGTGAATTGTCTCATAAAGCATGGAGAAAGCTTCACTGTCTTCCCTAGTTGGCTGGTGGGCTACAGTCCTGTGGAAAGGGGGACAGTGGATAGATGGGCTTGTTTCTGGACATGTCCTGATAGCAGTTAAGCAGCTGATGAAAGTTAATCCCATGGGGTTTGCATAAAAAAATGATTGAGCCCACTTGGCCAACTTTGCTGAGGGATGGTATTTGGGCCTGGGATGGAGGTGTGGGTTGTCCTTGAGGGATGACAAAGTCTAGAAAAAAGGAGGCCAGGATATTGAGACAGGTAAATTATTTATCACAGCTTTAGAAATAGGTTTCCCACTCCAAAATTGTATTCTCCTCTTCTCCCTCAACCTAGACCAATGTTCAGCTGTGAACAGTTTTTATAATTTTCCCCATTTTTTTCAGCCTCCCCAGTAGTCAAGCATTTGCAGATCGAAATGTATATTGGAAAGACTTATGAGTTTGGAAACGGTTAGGAAACAGGCTGAAATCCTAAGGATGGCATAGAAGAGTGGGTCCAACATCCCTCCACTCTTTGAGTCAGGACAGTCTGGCTTTGGACAATGACCACCCTGGACAGTGTGTGACTCTGGGGAGGTCAATGGACTTCTTGGAAACTCAGTTTCCTCAGTTATAACATAAGGCTTGAGTAGATGCCCTCCAAGCTCTCCCATCCAGGTCTAAGTGTATGACTCTTTGACACAGATGAGACTCCACCTCCTACTCCTTTCTCATCTCCACCTCCTGGCTTCTCTGGCTTTCTTCAGGTCTTAGCTAAAATCTCCCTTCTTTCTAGAAGAAGCCTTTCCTAGCCCTCCTTAATGCTAGATCCTTCTTTCCAAGAGCACCCCCAACTTACCCCTATCTATCTTCCATGTCCCTGTTGGTTTGCATGTTCTCTCCCCTATTAGACTATGAGCTCCTTGAGAACAGAGACCGGCTTTTTGCCTTTCTTTGTATCTCTGGTGCTTGGCACAGTGCCTGGCACATAGTAGGTGGTTAATAAATGCTAGTTGTCTAACTGACAGAAATATCAGTAAATATAATAACTGGATAGGAGTGACTGCTCATATAGTGAAGTCACACAGTACAAAAACTTGGTCAGAAAAAATACTTTCTTTTTAAAAGATATTTTATTTTTGATTATGAAATAAAGCAAGCATTTCCATAACATAATATATAATAAAAAGATGATGGCACACAAAACTGCAAATCTACCAAGTACAACTTGCTATTCCTTTCAAATATACAACAAAATTGTCACGTAAATTTCTTTTTCCCCCTTTCCTCCACCCCCAACCACCCTAGAGATGGCCACCACCAAACACAAATAGGTATATATTGGTAAAAATTATTCTATACATCCTTCTATTTGTCAGTTCTTTCTCTGGATGCAGAAGGTGTTTTTCCTTATTTGTCATTTAGGGTTAATTTGGTTATTTACAATAATCAACTTATTCACTCAAAATCCTTGTTAAAACAATATTGCTGTTACAATTTGCAATATTCTCTTGGTTCTACCGATTTTGCTCTTCATTATTTTGTGCAAGTCTTTCTAGGTTTTTCTAAGGTCGTTGAGCTCATCATTTCTTATAATACAGCAGTATTCCATCATATACCACAATTGATAGGCATCCCTGCAATTTCCAGTTTTTTGCCACCACAAAGAGAGTTGCTATAAACATTTTAGAATACATAGGTTCTTATCCTTTTTCTCCAGTCATCTTTGGAAATAGGCCAAGTAGTGGTATTGCTGGGTCAAAGGGTATAGGCAGTTTAATAACTCTTTGGGCATAACTCCAGATCATTCTCCCAAATGCTTAGATCAGTCCAAATTCCATCAACAATGAATTAGTGTCCCAATTTCTCCACATCCTTTCCAACATTTGTTGTTTTCCCCTTCAATCATTTTAACCAATCTGGTAGGTGAGAAAAAAGAAACAGAAGGAATCAAAATAAGGAATGAAGAAATAAAACTCTCTTTTTGTAGACAATATGATGATATGCTTGGAAAATCCTGAAGACTCAACTAAGAAGTTAGCTGGAACCATTAATAATTTTAGCAAAGTAGAAGCATACAAAGTAAACCCAAATAAATCATCAGCATTCCTATACATCACCAACAAAACCCTGCAAGAAGAGATAGTAAAACATACCTCATTTAAAATAACTTTAGACAGTATAAAATGCCTGTGAGTATACCTGCCAAAACAAACCCAGGAAATATACAAATAAAATTATAAAAAAATCGATTTTTATATAAATAAAATCAGATTTAAATAATTTGAGAAATCATAATTTTTCATGCAAAATGACATTCAAAAGAGAAGAAAAGAGAGAAAATGTGGAGTCCAACGAAACTGTTCAAGAGAAAGACAAAGGCCAGAAAGCCAGAGAAAATTTATTGCATTCCTCCTTTCCCAAGGAATTCCAGGGCAAGTTGTGACCCTCTTCAGAAAGCCTTGTTGGCCATGCCGCCCAAAGGTAGATGAGGACACAGGCAATGAGGCCAGTAGAGTGTGGGGCTCAGTTCTCCTTGCTATGCAGTTTGGAAAAGACCTTGAGAAGTGGGGAAATAGCCAGGGGAGGTCAGCCAGTAGGCCTAAAAGACCTAGTGTTCATGTCATGTGAGAATCTAGTGAAATACTTGGGGCTGCTTGGTCTGGAGGAGACAATCCTGTGGAATGATGACTGCCTTCAAGTGCACCATTTACAAATGGGGTTGAGTTTGTTCTGCTTGGCCCTGGAAGGAGACCTGGAAGCTATGAGGAGAATGTCCGCAGTAGCAAATTCAGTGTTAAGATCAAAGCCAATGTGTGAATGATTAGAGTCATCTAGTAGGACACTGAGCTTCATGGAGCAGAGCAAAGATGTCTCCCCCTCTTGGGAGCTCTAGAAGCCAACACCTGCTGGTTGTTTTTTGGGAAGAGTCAGAACCCAACTCTTTCCATTTGGAGAGAAGGAAACCAATACCTTCAGAAGTCACCTCTTGAGTTAGTGGCAGAGACCAAAGCCCACCTCAAAGCCTTGATCTCTTCCCATTCAGCTAAAGGTGGAAATGATGCAATAGCCTCCTTCATGGAACTTCTAATCAGCAAAGAGACAATACTGATGCTCTACTCTGCCTTTTAGTAAAGAGCCTGCCAGAAACAATGCTTGTTAATTTATGATTCTTCTGTGTCTGACCACATTTCTAGTTCAGAGAGAGAACCTGGCTGAGTCTTCCTCACTTCGGAAATTCAGCTTTCTCCACACATGCCATTTTGAAGTTCCAGTTTATAGGCTTCTTGGGCAGTCAAGAATGAGCAAAAACCACAGTTTAGGTAACAGCCCAGTTCATGGGAACAAGGGTCACTTACCTTTCACCTTTGGAGAATCATTTTCCTAAAACTACTCAGTGCCCTTAAGACCACTTCTGGTGGTGAAGTGGATAGACCTTGAGGCCTGGAGTCATGAAGATCTTATTTCAAATCCAGCCACAGATAACTTAGTAGCTGTGGAACCCTGGTCAAGTCACTAACCTCTGTTTCCTTCCGGTTCCTCAACTATAACATGAGAACAATGACAGCACCTGCCTTAAAGGGTTATTTGGAGGCTCACTTGAGGTGATACTTGTAAAGGGCTTGGCACAGTGCCTGGCACATAGGTGCTTAAGAAATGCTTGTCTTCTCTCTCCCCTCCTTTCAAGTGCTTTCCTCCCCCAGAGAGCTCTTCTTTCTCACAAGTGGATATTGTGCCACTGAGCACCAGGAAAGAGCCTACTTGATCTAGGGCGGGACAGTCTTGGGCCCCTTGCCCCCACCCAGCAGGTTCCCCACTCCTGCAAGGGACAATCAGAGAGAGGGGAACAGGGTGTTATTTCAGACATAATAGAATACTTATGTGCTCTCTTCCCCAGGAAGCTGTCTTTAGTGGCTGATAGGCTTCATTTACAGTGTTTTCTTAACATTTCTAAAAGAAGGGGGGCAGGCTTTGTTTGTCCCCTACCCCGCACTCACTGTTAAGTCATTTTTTAGTCATGTCTGACTCTTCATGACCCCATTTGGGGTTGTATAGGCAGAGATATTGGACTGGTTGGCCATTTCCTTCTCTGACTCATTTTACAGATGAGGACACTGAGGCAAACAGGGTGAAGTGACTCTCCCAGGGTCACACGGCTAGTCAGTGTCTGCAGCCCGATTGTAAGACATGAAGTCAGTCATAAATAACTAAAGAACAAAATGATAGAAGAATTCCTTAGAGGCAGAACGGCAAAGCCCCTAGAAAGCTGGCCCCAGAGGGGTTCTGGGGAAGCCCCTCACCTCAGTCACCTAGGTGGCTCTCCATAAGCTACAGAGAAATTGCTGACCTACATCAGAGAGCATCCTCAGAACCCTCTGAGGCGGATGCTCTGATTACCCCCATTTTATACATGCGGATACCGAGTCTGAGAGAGTGGAGGTGACTTGGTCAGGGTCACACAGCTAGCAATTGTTGGAGGCAAGAACTAAATCCATGCCTTCAGTGTCTCTGTGGCACCAGGGGACATTGCACGGTCATTGTCCAAGGTCTGTTAGTGATTCCAGGGGACTTGCTGTTCACCAGGAGACTTTTAAAGCCTCTTTTCTTTCCCTGTTGGTCAAACTTCCTCCTGGTCCACTGTGGACACCCAGCGTCCAAGGGTGGGGCTGGTACCACTCTAAGGGGACACCTAGTGGTAGGCCCATGGTATAGCAGGGATGTCGGTCAGAGGCCCCGCGTGACCTTGGTCAAGTCTCTTTTCCTCCCGGAAAGCTTGCTCATCCGTAAATGAAGGGGCTGAGCTAGATGACCCAAAGCCCAGACATCGGGATCCGAAAATGTCTGCGCAGTGAGGAAGTCAGCAGTGAGCACCGAGCTAAATGCCCAGGATGAGAAGAAAGGTGAACAGAGTCCCAGCCCTCCTGGAGGGCAGTGAATAGCATTTCTACAGTGCCCACTGTGTGCCACATGCTTCACAAATATTGTCTCATTTGAGTTCCGAACAACACTGGGAGATCACTGGTGCTGGCAAACAAGGGAGAAGTGGCTCACTCAGCATGTCACAGCTAGTAAGTGTCCTCGGTGGGATTTGAACTCAGATCTTCCCGACTTCTGGCCTATCAATCTCTGCATGATTGGAGTTCACCTTCTGGAAAAGAAGGAAGAATGAGGCAAATAAGTTTGTACAAACAAGAAGCTACAATGGTAAGTGGGAGGCTATTCAAGCTTTCTTCCTTTTCACAGACTCCGAGAGGGGTGCTACCTGAACTCTCCTGCTCAGGGGTATCTTGGGTCCCAGGTCTGCACTGGAGCATTGGGATGCTCAGAGGAACTGAGCTGCATCTCTGTCCCCATCTGAAGCTTTCTTTCCAGCTCAGCTCCTGCGTCCCCCACTTCCTTCTCGGCTCCTCCTCCTCCCTGCTTTATGCCCCATGAATCCTGGGCACCCTGCCATCCCATTACAGCCTCTTCCCCATGGCCCACTCCCCTCCTTCCTTGTGCCCCCCTTCCTCTGACCTCTCATGGGCTACTGGCTCCCTGCCAGGACCCCCCACTTTGGGCTGTTAGAGTTGTCGAGCACAGCAGCTGTGGCCATCCCTCAGCTGGGCCCTACTACTAACCTGAATGGAAATCTCATATGTGTGTGTGCTGGGGGGGGCACTGAGAATGCACTGGGGAGCCCTCCCTGCACATTGTAAGAGATTCCAAAAGAGACTGGCTCTGGGGCCCAGCCTCTGCTGAGACAGGGAGGGCAGCAGGGTCCAACCTGGCCTCAGTGTGGGCTCCCCATTCCCTTGACCCCTAGCAGAGCACATATGGCCAGGAAACCTCTGGGCCAAGGTCCATCCAGTCCTGTTCTCAGCCTCCATTGAAAATACCAGGGGCCAGCTGACCCAAAGTTAAAGAGATCCAAGTTTAAGCCTATATCTGTTGTCTTGGGGATTCTCTCTCTCTTTCTCTCTCTCTCTCTCTCTCTCTCTTTCTTTCTTTTTCTTTCTTTCTCTTTCTTTCCTTGTTTCTTTCTTTCTTCCTTCCTTCCTTCCTTCCTTTCTTTCCTTCTTTCTTTCCTTTAAGATCCACCCAAGGGTCTCACTGAATCTGGGCTGCTCTGGGTCATAGATATTTCTTCTCCAGGTTGGATTCAGGCTGGATGAAGAGCCCCAGGCCCCTCAGCACATAGCTCCCTCCAAGGAGGTTGTGAATACTCATGACCAGATTCAGATTTAATTTTTAAATGCTGTAATTTTTTTTCTCTACCCCTCTGTCTCCCTCCCTCTCTTTCTCTGTCTCTATTGTTGTCTCTCTGTGTATGTATCTCTCCCCTTTTCTCTGTCTCTCTTTTTTGGGAGGAGATATGTAAAGGGACAAAGTTGGGGCAGGTTTTTTCAGGAGGGGGAGTGCTCAGGCAGGACAGAAAACCTTGGCCTTGGCCACTCAAGCTGAAGACCCTCCATCTGAGCCTGAGTGGGGACTTGGGAGAACTTATTCAGGCCTGGATAAGCCTCATTGGTATTTTGGCCTCTAAATGTGGACATTGAACGTGCAGGAATTAGAAAATTCATCATTCGTCAAATCAAAGAAATGATTCTCTGTACAGCAGCCAGGGACTCACTTTGTGGAATGTCCTTACCCCTCTGCTGCAAGCTTTACCAATAATGCACTCTTCCCCTCCCCCTCCATAAAACAAACAATGAAACTAAAACCATTGACCCAGCTCTGTTTCTGCATCTTTCCCTGCCTTGGACTGGATCAATATGACTGTTTATTTATTTTAACCTAGCATCTCCTTACAGATACCATGGACTGGTATTTTGATCCCTGAAGAGGGAGGCTTGTCTGCCATCCTGGTGTAGCCTGAAGCATCTTGGCATCTGGTTGCCCCTTGGACCCTTACTATTTGTATTAGCCCAGAGGGCGTATTTGGCAAACTGGCTAATGATAAAAACTGGGAAAGACAGTGGACCTGCTAGATGACAGGGTGGGGACCCAAAAATATTTGACCAAGTTAAAACGTTGGGCCATATCTAACAGGATATAATTTAATAGCAATAATGTAGTCGTAGAAGCATTGATTTCGAGCTGGCATGACAAAACTGAGTCCAAAACATGTTAAATGGCTTACCAAGGGTCACACATCTGGGAGTCATCAGAGGTGATATTGGAATCCAGCAAGTAAGCCTCCTTAAGTCTTCAAGTTGGACTTAAACAATAAACATTACAAGATAGTGGAAGCACAATTAGATAGAGACTTGTCTGAGAAGGATCTGAGGCTGTCAGGGGACTCCATGGATGGCATGTTGGACTCAGGATTCGAATACAGATTCCATGACTAGCTTTGTGATCCTGAGCGAGTCACTTGCTCCCACCAATCTTAGTTTCCTCATTTATAAAATGAGCAGAGTAATGGGTACCTCATCAGCTCCTTGTGAGGTTCAGTGGAGATAACATATGGAAAGCACTTTACAAAGCTAGTCACTGTTTCAGTGAATGGCAACCTCCTGATGACTCAAGGACTTGATTTTTTGGGGGGTCCACATTGATCAGTGGTCAAAAAGTGAAGGTGACCTTGAACACCATTATGAGAGGCAAAGTTAGTAAGAATAATGGGGCACCTGGACTCCTTAGACCCAGCTGTGTCTTCCTTCTGTTTCACATTGTCTGGGAGACCCCGTCAGACCACATTTGGAATATTGCTGTCCAGAAGAGGGCAGGTGGAGGGGGAAGGCCCTCAAGTTTGTAATTTCTAAGGATCCATGAAGATGAGAGAGAAGCTTGAGTGTGGACATGACAAGCAGGAAAGACAGAGGGGAGTTTAAAATGGCTCACTGGGTGGGAGAAAGTGATGCCTGGTTTGGATCCCTGCTCCAGATCTTCACTAGCTGCCACACCATCCTAGTCAACTCACGGAGTGTCTCGGAGTCTCACTTTCCTCATCTGTAAAACTGAGACAATAGAACCTCTTAGGGGATCCTGTGAGGTTCCAACACAGTCATGCACACAAAGTGTTAGGTCAGTGGGAGCCACTAGCCTTGAGGTCTTGTTCTTATCTCATTTTCATGAAGTTCAGATGGAAATCACCTGTGAGGGAGCATCCCCTCAGGGTTCTTTTCAAGTAGGCTCCAGAATAGCTATATGACTCAAAGCTTTAAGAAATTTAACACATTGGAATAAGTTATAAATACTGACTTTGCAGCTTCAAGATTCACTTTTTGGGATATAAATAGAACCAAAGGTTTTTTTTAAATTTATTACTTTTTTTGAGTCACAGTGGTCTAGAATTGCATTTAAACACTTCTTTCTTCTCCCTTTTCACAAGAAAATAAAAAGTCCTACTTTTTCATTCCATCCCCCGTGAGCAGGTTTGGGTCTTGAACTCAATGGGAAATCTTCAAACACATCCCAAGAATTAATCACCATTAGTTCTCTATTTTAACAGCTGCTCTCTACCTCCATAACCCACTGCAGTGGTGAACCTCTCTCCCTTTGCCGACATCATAGTCCCATTACAGCTGGAAACCTACAGACATAAAATGCAGATTTAAGCTTATTTAGAAACAACTTATACTTGTTAATTGTCCCTGTCTATACCAGGAACATAAAATCCTGGCTCTCATTTGGCAAGATCTCTCCTGACAGCTCAAGGAAGGTTCTGCTCCTTCTTGTGTTGGCTTTGATAGTGGACCCAAGTGCCCAGCCATGCATGGCAGCTGTCTGTCCAGATGCCCACTGGTGGACCAAGTCTGACCAGGAGTGTCGTCTCTTGCCAATAAGCTTCTCAGCCTTCTCCTTCTCCCTCTTTGCTGCTTTTGCTTTGAAAATGACCTGGGACTTCACCTAGATGAGACTCAGAAGCTGCTTGTCACGTTAAGCCAGGTCTCTGTCCTTGGATTTCTGGCCAGAATACCATCCTAGGTGCCCCTAGCCTCAAAATACTGAGCTGATTCATTCTTTAACTTTGGCATTGGGGTCTAATTTCCCAAGCATGTGAACAACACTGTGTTTGATTTCGACATGCTGTACCCAGAATGGACTTTGTTTTCTTTGAATGACTCAGCTCGCCTCGTTGAGCTTCCCTGGACACTGGGGCTTGCTCTTCCGGGGCAGGACCAGAGCTTCGTGTGTGATGAGTCGTGGCGCTGGCTGAGGGGAGGTGTGTTAACGTGGTCTACGCTGGGGGAGGGGCCAAGTCAAGAACCAATCGGCCCTGGTTGTTCAGGCAGCGCTTGATGATGTCAAAAACTCTATAAGAGGGGAGAGGACAGCTTGAAGATCCTCCTTTCCTTTTCCGGTTGGAGCCAGAGACACCTACAGCCGAAGCTGAGCTGCCGGTAGCAGAGCTGACTAGAGGCTAGTGGGTAATCTTCTTACCGTAGAGGGGAAGCATGTATACGATTTTGCCTTATACTATCTCGCTTCTCTGTGGCCTTTTGGTTACCATTATAAGGCGGACTTATTGGGCCTGGAAGCTTTTGATGAAAATATCAAAATGGGGACGCTGGTTTGTGGGCTTGTTATTGTGGAGTGTAAATACATGCTTTAGTTCTCCTGCCTTCTGCCTAGAGAATTCCTTGTATCTTGCGGTTCCGGACCTTTTAGGCACATATGAGATTCTCTTTGAAATCATAAATTCTGCCTTCCTAATATATTTGGTGACGAGGATGGGATCATTGTAATACTTGTCTGCAGTTCCTGTCATAATAGCAGTCTTCATTACCTCCTCCTTTAGTCTCATGATACAATCTTTAAGTGAATACCAGGGTCTGTGCTCAGTGGGCCACATAGAATCATTAGTATATCTCTTATTGCATCCCGCAGCAGCTAATGCCAACAGGGTAGTCCTGCTAGCATCATCTCCTCGCTGATGATGTTCCCTAAAAGCTTGCTGAACTAGAGGATCGTGGCTGATACCTATGAATCTCATACAGTCCCTCTTATCTACTAATATTCCACCGGCCCCTTGATCACTGAGCCTTACCATCCAAGATATTAATCGTTCTCCTACTCTTTGGCTGAATCTATTCAAAATATCTGTGACCTCTTGTGGTGAGAAATCTTCCTGAAATTCCCTCGTAACTAAATTGCCACCTCTGGTTTCTGTCCTCCTCCTCTCTACAGGACGAACGCTTGTCTGAGTATTTAACCATCTCCCATTCTCTGTGCGAGGGATGTCCTGAACCCTAGTAGCGTTTTCTGTCTCAGCCCCTAACACTGTCTCATTTTCCCCCCACTCGCTTCCCCTGCCACCATGGCAAGGACAAAGCAGGCAGTCAGGCTTGGTCTGGGCTGAGTTGGGATGCACTCTTGGTTTATTTGGCCTCCTGTTGCTCCTAGCCACATTAATAGAAAAGTTCTCATCTGAGTCAGTGGGTTCTTGAGCAGCAATTTGTTCTCCCGCTATCTGAGATTCCCCTTCTTGCTGTGGGGTAGGAATGCCCCCATCTCTTTCACTTAATCTCAATCTTTCATATACTAGCTGGTAGGCTGATAACACTATCCAGCTTTGCCTAGATAGTGATGCCCCTGACTGAATCCCAACCTCTTGTAAACACCTTTCCAAATCCTTAGGATCTCCTCTCTGTAGCCTTGGTTCCCAGTTTTCACAGGGTCCGGCTTTTTTAGCCAATTCCTTTGCTAAGGAGGAATAAAATGGATCCTCCCACCCTGGGATATTCATCTCTTCCTCTGAAGTTCTTCTGCTTCTGAACAGAGATCTTATATCTAGCGATCCCATCCACCTCATCGCCAAATATATTAGGAAGGCAGAATTTATGATTTCAAAGAGAATCTCATATGTGCCTAAAAGGTCCGGAACCGCAAGATACAAGGAATTCTCTAGGCAGAAGGCAGGAGAACTAAAGCATGTATTTACACTCCACAATAACAAGCCCACAAACCAGCGTCCCCATTTTGATATTTTCATCAAAAGCTTCCAGGCCCAATAAGTCCGCCTTATAATGGTAACCAAAAGGCCACAGAGAAGCGAGATAGTATAAGGCAAAATCGTATACATGCTTCCCCTCTACGGTAAGAAGATTACCCACTAGCCTCTAGTCAGCTCTGCTACCGGCAGCTCAGCTTCGGCTGTAGGTGTCTCTGGCTCCAACCGGAAAAGGAAAGGAGGATCTTCAAGCTGTCCTCTCCCCTCTTATAGAGTTTTTGACATCATCAAGCGCTGCCTGAACAACCAGGGCCGATTGGTTCTTGACTTGGCCCCTCCCCCAGCGTAGACCACGTTAACACACCTCCCCTCAGCCAGCGCCACGACTCATCACACACGAAGCTCTGGTCCTGCCCCGGAAGAGCAAGCCCCAGCGTCCAGGGAAGCTCAACGAGGCGAGCTGAGTCATTCAAAGAAAACAAAGTCCATTCTGGCTACACATGCAAAGTAAAATAACTCTTGGGTGACATATGCTTTCCTCTTTGGCTTCCACTAAGCCCAGAAGTGGGCCAGGGTTTATTCTTACTAGATTACCTAAATTTTTTTTTGTTCTAATAAACATTAAGGTTAAGGGGAGATAATTATTTTGCTTAATAGTAAATTGTATTGTAACATGCCCAGAGGGATAGAGAATGAAAGGTAGTTAAGAATCGACCATGTTAGGAAGGTAAGATAATTTCAACTAATGAGATTATCCAGGAGGATGGACTTGTAGAAACCCATTATGAAACAGATTCATAGGGGGGTTAAGCCAGGAAGAAGTGACTATGCTATTGTTTGAAATGGTCCCCAATAAATTGCTTTTCAGATTGTAAAAACAAAGACAAAACAACTGAAAATAAAACTCAGTAAAACTGTTTTTCTTGGAATTTTTTTTGCAGCCCCATCTGCTGTTCATTTGTGGAAGTGTCTAGGTCAAGATTAAAAACTCTTTTGAGGACTTTTTATTTTTCAATTTAAAAAACAGAATAGAATTTGAAATCTAATTCATTTACTCCCTGACAAGCAAGCCAGTTTTTATTTTTTGTGGGGTGATTGTGGATTAAACTAGAAGTGAGGAAAGATTCCAGCCTCTGAATGGGCTTAGTGAGTGGACTTAGACCTACAAAAATATCACAAGTCCTTGGGTAGGACAGGGCAGGGAGGCACTGACTTCCCCAGGCAAACCCCAAATCTATAAGCAAGGCATCGGGGGAGAATTGCGGAGGAAGGTGGAGAGTTGATGCAAGATGAAACAAAACACAACAACTCCTCTCAAGCATTCCAGCTGTCCCAAAGTGGACTGTGCAACCTGGGAGGAGGCACCTTCTACACCCAAGGCTGCTGTCCAGGGATAGTCCTCAGGGCATCATAGACCTGTGAGCTGTTAGCCTGATTTCTGAAAGCCATCCACCTCCTCAGCATCAAAAACAAACAAAAGAACCAGAAAAAGGGGGAGCTGAGGAAGCAGCTTCATCCTTCCCCAGAACTGATTTTTAAGGAGTCATCTCCACCTCTTGGTGGATGGCACAGGCAATGGAGTAAAGTCACTTCTCATCCTTGTTTAGATTTGGGATAAACATGACAAAGAGATAAAAAATGACTGGGAGATGCTAGAAAAAAATAGTGGTGTCACGTGGATGCTCTGTGAGTAGAACCACTTCCAGGGACTAGATCCAAAGTTAAAATTGCCAGAATGAATCCATGAGTAAATGAACCCACTGTGTTGGGATACAAATACCAAAGTGGGACTTTACCTCCTTTAAGGCATTTACATCCCGATGAGGGCTGGGTGGGAGGCTATCCATACAAGAATAGTGGTCAGGGAGAAGCGTTTTGACTTGGGGAGCTGCTGGGTTGGTGGGTAGAGACAGGGAAGAGTCAATTCCCACACCTTTTCTGGTAGCAAAGGGAGTATTGATTGACTACAGCTCCCTTTGAGCCAGAGGGGGAGGGGGCAGAAGGATACTGGGCAGAGGTCAAAGGGTGAATGAGGAGAAGATAGGCAAGGCTGCCCAGGGTAGTGGGTGATGTCAAGCACTCACTGATCAGCCGGGTGGGATCTCCAGGGAAGCCTCATTCATGTTTTTTTTTATTATATCTGATGAGTTTTGTTGGAATTCTAATTAAGAAAAATGTCAGTTGTTATTTATTGCTGGGAAGCTTTTTCTCTGTATCTCCACCCTGGCATTCCTCAGCTGCAATGGGTAAAGCAGGTCTGTCTCAGAAACTGGGTGTCTATAGATAGGGGCCTTTGGAGTGAGAGGCAGCAGCATCTCCCAGTGTTCAGAAGACTGGACATGCATCAGAAGCACCTGGGGGAGGGATCCTATCAGATTATTAGCTACATTTATTAATTATTGGTTATCTGGGATTTTTAGCTAATCTGATGCAGGTTATTAGCTGAATGACCCTGGGCAAGTCACTCTCCTCCTACAAACCTTGCTTTGCTCCTTGCTGTAAGCAGCCTTGGGTGTAGAAGGTGCCCCCTCCCAGGTTGCACAGTCCACTTTGGGACAGCTGAAATGCTTGAGAAGAGTTGTTGTGTTTTGTTTCATCTTGCATCAACTCTCCACCTTCCTCCGCAATTCTCCCCCGATGCCTTGCTTATAGATTTGGGGTTTGCCTGGGGAAGTCAGTGCCTCCCTGCCCTGTCCTACCCAAGGACCTGTGATATTTTTATAGGTCTAAGTCCACTCACTAAGCTGCATTCAGAGGCTGGAATCTCTCCTCACTTTAATCGCAATCACCCCACAAAAAATAAAAACTGGCTTGTTTGTCAGGGAGTAAATGAATCGTATGTGACCAGGTGAAGCACTTTGCCCATCTGAAAGCCCATCCAGGTGAGTTTCTTGTTTTTCTCCTACATCTGTGCATCCAACTCTTTGTCTCTAACTCCCAAAGTCAGTTGCTAACAATCAAATACTCAAACAACCAAAACAAACGATCCTACTGGCCCCAGCCCAAATACTAATTTCTAGGTTGCCCATTAAGAAGAAACTGTGAAGGGAAATATGGATCTTCGTTCCCGAACAGTGAGTAAGCCCTCAGCACATCTCCTATTCTCTCTATCCCTGCCACGTTTGGGAACTGGGGTCTCTAAGATCTGATTGATACCACTGATTTTGCATGGATAATCTTATCATCTTATTGATTTTGCAGCAGGCCTTCTTCTACTCTAAGATTTTCTTTGACACTTAAGCAAAGCAGAGCTCTGTAGGTATCCCCTAGGAATGTTACTGTCTGTCCCTTGGGGAGAAAGGGGATCTAGCAGCTTCCTGTGAAGCCTGTTCTAGTCCTCTTGGCTCAGTAAGGAATGCCTCAGAGTTTGCACTCGAGCTCCTGAGTAGCAGGGGATGGTTCTCAGGATAGAAAGACCTCTCGGCACACCAAGACTATCTTCACCTCTCACCGTCAGCATCTCCTTCACTTTCATCAACACCCTTTTCACCATCACCATGACTACCCCTCCTACAATATCCCTACCAACACTACCACAATCAGTCAGCCGATTGACAAGCATTTACTAAGCACCCAGCATACGCCAGTCTGGGGATACAAATGCCAAACCTGGATGGCCCCCGACTTCAAGGACTTACATTAACATCACTACCAATGGCCATGCCCATCAGCGGCCCTGGGTGTCAGTGGACACAGATTGCCAGGAAGGGCAAAACCGAAGAGAATCTATTTCTAGCTCTGCTCACTGTTCTTTTGGCTTATGACAGGTACACCTTTTGTTTGCAACTTCTGCTCTCCAGACTTATATATTCATTTTTAGCTTTCATCTTCAAGTGAATTGACCAGGATAATATTTACCTTCTGGTATGTATTAGAAAGAGCGCATTCGAGGACCAAATGCCAATAACGTGGTGCTGCTAAAAATCCCCAGTGAAGTATAAGTCCAAGGTAATCTTACAAAAGCCATAGATTATACAAACTTTCTCCATTCAGTGATTTCTCTGCTTGATTCATGAACACATAAATAAATAGATAGATCCATCATGGAATAATTCTCAGGGAAATGATAGGCCAAGACTTATGATGGGAATATTTTGAAGAGGCATCTAAATTTAGCCTGCAGTTAGAGGGACACACACACACACATATACAAGCACACATATGTATATACATATACACACAATCAATATGTATACTATATGTGTGTGTGTATATATATATGTATATATATATATATATATATATATATATGTATGTATGTATGTATGTGTGTGTGCGTATATTCCCAGTGCACTAGAAGTCTGATGACTTGGTAACAAAAGCAAAAATCTATCAGACATAAAATAGAAAAAATATATTTAATTAGCATTTCTTTGGTCCCTCAGGGTGAGTTTTCTGGATTTGTGCTTCATCTTCTTTAGAAAAGCCTAAAGATGTGGAGTTCGAACCCACTTCCTGTGACTTCTAGCCCATTTTACAGAAGAAGTAGATGAGGGTCAGAGATTAGTCCAAGACCACACAGGGAGAAAGAGGAAAATCTGAACCCAGATCCTTTAACTTTTGCCCAGGGTAACACAGGTGATGACTGAGAAAGCCAGACTCCCCTTTCTGAGGCCGAGCCCCTCTTGGTCGGGACGCCCTTCAGGTCTTCACAGTCAGGCTCCTGAGAACCCTGGCTTCATCCAAGCATGGCCAGCTTTCTGTGGATGGAGCTCAGCACTAACTGGACTCCTTGTCTTAGCGCCTGACTCTCCAGCAACAGCTAGCAGGTGCCGCAGTGCACAGAGCCTGGGCCTGGAGTCAAGAAGACCCAAGTTCAAATCCAGCCTCAGATGATTACTAGTTGTGTGATCCGGACAAGTGACTGCACCTTGGCTTGCCTCAGTTTCCTCATCTGTAAAATCAGAATTTTAGTGGCACCTACTTCATGGGGTTGTTCTGGGGTTCAGAAGAGATAATTGTAAAACTGCTTAGCAAAAAAGGAAGGAAGGAAGGAAGGAAAGGAGGGAGGGAGGAAGGGAGGAAGAAAGAAGAAAGAAAGAAAGAAAGAAAGAAGAAAGAAAGAAAGAAGGAAGGAAAGGAAAGGAAGGAAGGAAGGAAGGAAGGAAAGGAAGGAAGAAAGAAAGAAAGAAAGAAAGAAAGAAAGAAAGAAAGAAAGAAAGAAAGAAGGGAGAAAGAAAGAAAGAAAGAAAGGAAGGAAGGAAGGAAGGAAGGAAGAAAGAAAGAAAGAAAGAAAGAAAGAAGCCACTGGATTTCTGTTGTCGAATACGCAACTCAATGTATCATGTCCTTTATGTTATGATGATGTGAAACATGGAGACAAAATAATGAAATATAAAACAGAAGTACTTAGCACAGTCTCTGGAACATGGCTGGTGCTAAATAAATGTTTCTTCCCTCCTCTGCTGCCCAACACCCTCCCCCCAGGCCTTTCCACTTTTTGTTCTAAGGAGAAAAGTCTTAGGATCCATTGCCCTATAATTTCTGGAAAACACCCAGACCAAGGACAAGCCTTGAAATGCCTGATTTGAGTATCTCATTTCCCTCCTCCAGGATAAAGCCCCCAACCATAAGCTCAGGTGTGACAGGGATCGGAGCAAGGCTTCCATCATGTTCTAGACTCTAAGGCCAGCCTCCTCCTTTTAACTGGCTTTCATGGAATTTAATTGTCAGAAATGTGTGAAAGTTCACGACCTTCTCCACATGAGACTTCCCTATCCTCTTAAAATTCCATGAGGACAGATGCTAAGGGAACCTCCTCAGAGGCTGGACTTTGAAGGCCACAGGGACAAGTCCCACAAGGTTTGCTGTTGGCAGAGAGGATGCTGTCAGGAGAAGGTGCTGTAGATACTGGGGAACAGTCATAACATGCACTGCAAAAATCAAATGAAAATTTAAAAATTAAACCTATGCACATTTTCAATTTAGAAATCTATAAGCAACAGGAAGGCCAACTGAATGAGGAAACCCCCTCACCCCCACACACTGACTCACACCCTGCACACACCCACACCCACCCACATCCACCCCCATACCTACACACCCACACACCTACACATCCACCCCCCACACCTATACACAAATACACATCTCCTCCCCCCCACACAACTACACATACACACACACACACACACCTGTACACATCCACCCACCCTACACCTATGCACACATACACACACATCCCCTCCCCCCACACCCCTACACATCCACCCCCCACACCTATACACACATCCCCTCCCCCCACACAACTACACACACACACACACACACACACACACACACACACACACACGCACGCACTTGACAAATCTGCTCGATTCTTCCTCCCCCTCTTGCTTCATCTCTTTCCTTCTTGTCCCTCCACTAGGTCCTGCCTGGCCTTACATACTCGAGACTCACAAAGTAGTTTCCTAAAACCTCCAGGGGCTCCTTGTTGTTTCTCATCTGGCCTTTAAAGTTCTCCACCAACTTTCCAGTTTTGATTCCTACCGTTTCCCTTCACAGGCTCCACGTCCTGGGCAAACTGGTCTTTGAGCCATTCCTGGTGTATCATACTTCATCTCCCACCTCCACACCTTTGCCTGTTTCTCACTGCCCCTTGTCCTCTAAGGATCCCAGTGCAGGTGCCACCTCTTCCTCCCTGGGTCTTTCTTGATCCTTCTACGTACTCCCACCTCCTTGTTCCCGAAGGGTTTTGTCCTGCCTTGTCCACACTATGTCTACATGGAGCCCTATATAATGCTTTCAGAAGAATGGAAGATCTTTGGGGAAGGGAGCGTTTCGTGCTTGTCTTTGTACTCCAAACGTGCTGCTCTGAGAGATGCTTCTTGATGGCTCTGAATTGAAATGAAGGAAATTCCAAGGCAATGAGAATGCCTGTGTACTGTGAGTGATTTCTATGTCCCAGCTGATCTCTGGTAATCTCTGCTCCTCCCCTGGGGCTGTGAGCCCCAGGGACCACAACCTGTGGCTGCTGGGCCTATTTCTGGACCTTCTTGTTCCTATGACTGATGGTGAAGCCAACAAAAACAAGGTATCAGAGGGCCTGGGTTCAAATCCCACTCTGGACTTTGGGCAATTGGTCTCAGTCTGTTGGTAAAATGGAGGGGGTTGGGGTGGGGGGTTAGACTCGATGGCCTCTGAGGGGCCTTCCCACTCTGGGATCCCCATCTCATCATTGGCCCAGGAGAAATAAAAGAGCCATAGCCATCTCTCCCTCTGGGAAAACAGACAGCCCACCCTTGGGCCTCTCCTCGGACGTTAGTTGTTTGTTAGAGGTCATCCGGCGTACCAGCTCCACACAGCCTCTGGTCTCCTGATGAGGATCATAAGCATGGCATCTCCACTGTGCCAAGTGCTTTACAAATGTTTTCTCCTTTGATCTTTATAGCAATTCTGTAAGGTAGTGCTGCTGTGATCTCTGTTCTACAGACGGGAAAACTGAGACCTATAAAGGTTAAGGGACTTGCTCAGGTTCATGCAGCTCGGAAGCGTTTCAGACTGAATCTGAACTCAGGTCGTCCGGACTCCAGGCCCCAGCTCTGTGCCCTGTGGTGCCTCAGTCATCCTCCTATGAACCCCAGGTGTTTCACTCGCCCGTCCTCCCACCACCTTCTTCAGCAAAGCTTTGCTGGTTTTACCATCCTTTCTTCATAAATCTGGACACACTCTTCTTGTTTATCAGGGGGAAAGGCAGAGGGTGGCATCTGTCCTTTGGAAATCTCGCTACTCAGACGTCAGAGTCAACAGAGTTGGGAGGCTTGCCTATGTGTTCATTTCAATTTTTAAATACATGTTTTCTTGGCTGATGCTAGAAGGATTTTTAAAAATGTGTTTTGACTTTTGCTGCCCCTCTCACCAAGCAGCAAAGTCTATTTTCAGGGTGACAAGCTTGCATTTTGGCTGTGTCTGTCTGCCGAGGGAGATATGCCTTGTTCCGCATCTTCCCTGAAAGGAAGGAAGGCAGCTTCCCTCCCAGCTCCCGGGAACGATGCTTGGTGCCTGCTTCGAGCAGAGCTCAGAAGTCCTTGGAATTGTTTGCCTTAACGCTGTTGTGGTTTGGGGTAAAATGCTTGCTTATTCTTTATCAGTTTGTGCAAATCCTGCCAACTTTCCCTGAACTCTTCATGTTCATAATTTTATGATATACTATTCCATTGTATTCATGTGCATTTCCACAGCCATTTCTCAAATGACAGACTCTGTTTCAAATTCTCTGCTCACATACACACACAGATACGTGCACACGCCCGCGCGCGCGCACACACACACGCTACAAAGCCGATGCTGGTTCTGTAAAGAGATGAGGAAATTTTGGTACAGAGCTACTTGTGATCACTACCTTTTCTTCATCCTGTGATTTCAAGCCAGCTGCCCAAAGAAGCTAGTTGCTTCTGAAGCCTGTCTGTCCCCACAATGACAGCGACTTTGGGGCAGTCTTGGTTCTCTTATTCAGGAATGACCTCCAACGTTCCTACCCGGATCCCCTAGACTTTTCCAGCCTCCGTTTGGCTTAGGCAGAAGCGGGGAGTTTTCTCACTCCCGGCCTGTGACTCTCCCAAGGGCAAGCACTAACAGGTTCTCCTCCATGGTCTGGGTGTGTGCCAGGCAACCCTCGATCCCTCCACAGACACCCACCTGGCAACGGGGCTGCCCACGGTCATGTCCATTACCGGGCCGAGCCCATCTACTGGGATGCATAGGCTCTTTAATATTTTTGAGGGTTCCTTAACGATCCTGTTGACCCGCTATTAGCGAAAGCTTCGCTTTCAGCAAAGGTAATTAAATTACAAAATCGTTGCTGCAATTGTCAAACTACTCATAAAACAAGAAATGAAAAAAAAAACACCCTGAAATAAAAAAAAAATGTCTTGCCAGTTTCTCTGCCTGTGCTACTGCTCCCTGATGTTAATTACATTTAAATGGGAGAGTCCTATTTTGGCATCACTCACCCGCCTCCAAAAGTCCTTCCCAGTTTATCATACCTGTCAACCTTGGTGCATCACGGCCTAATACTTTATTAAGAAAAAAAATCATTAGGGAGCGGCTGATTCCACTTAAGTACATTGGGCGGAATGTAAGACTAATTAAAAAGCATATTTTTACATTATTAATTTCTGAGTTTCACACTTAATGAATGTGAAATGACAGGGCTACTATTTTTATATTCTGGCTCTCTGGGCTCTTCAGGCGGGGGAATTCAGTTCTGGGGATTTCTGCCGAGACGTTGCTGGAGAGGTTGTTTTCCAGAGAAGCCAAGGGTTTGGGTTGTGGTTTTTTTTTTTTTTTTGCCTCTGTCTTTTCCTGAGAAATTATACCAAAGCCTGTAACAGCCATTTAGAAAGAGGAGTTGAGTAGATGTTATTTTTTTCTTCATCATATTGCTATAAAAGTATTTTAGATGAGGTATAAAATATGGTTTTTAAATGATATTATGATTTGCAAACACTAAAAAATAATTGCAGTGCAGTTGCAAGAGAGAAAACATCTAATCTTTATTGTGTAAGACAATGTGATAAAATATTTTACAGCCAAAAGCTCATTTTGCATCTGGAAAATTGTGTAAACTGATGAGAGAAAAATCTCATTAAAACTAAAGGTTATTTCTTAATATTCTTAGAACAAAGCCACCAGTACCTAGTGCATTATTCTTTCTCGTATTTATAAATTAGACGATTGTGTGAATGCCTAATATTTTATTTAGATAAACACGCTTGATGACAAGACTGGGCAGGTAGACAACGGGGTTCCAGAAATCTTCCCGGTCTTCTAGGAATCCTCAGCAGGCTGTATGTGAGCAGGTTCCCTTGGTTTCCCACACACCAGGGGTAGCAATGCATTTCTGGTCAGGAACCAGGGCTTGGTTCCTGCAAACTTTTCAGTCTGCTTTGCCGTCCCTACTCCCTCTAGAAATCTACAAAACGTGACTTTTTGTAGGGGACTTTAGGAAGAGGAGGTGGAGGGGAGACAAATTGTTTATTATTATTATTGTTTATTATTATCATCACCATCATCATCACCATCATTTCCTCTTTCCAAATGTGCTCACAATTACCTCTGTATTTTTATTGTCTTTCTCCAAACCACGAAACTTACACTGGAGGCAAAAGATCGACTGTGGAAGCTTGCCTCGTGTAAATATTAGGAAATTACATTTGGACAAAGTGCCGGGCTTTGTCGATGGTAGCTGGCATGGCTCCAGCATGAATTAATCTGGATAAAGTTACTCTCTGTTCAACATGACCAGAGTTTATTTTCTTAAAGTATTCATTTGTCAACAGCCTCCCTGCTGCATTGGGGCTGGCTGGGCTGGTAGGGAGAAGGCAGAGAGGCACTGATTGCTATTACTTCCACCTGGTGCCTTGAGGAGCGCATTCTGGGCCATTTGGGGGGGAACTGGCCGGGCCTTTCCCCTATTTATTCTTATAGAAAAGTTTAACATCAAATGACAGAAATGGGATTGTACATGGATGTACTTATTTAAAAAAATCTCATTCTCAAAAAAAGATGGGAAGGAAGAAAGGAGGAAAGAAAGAAAGAAAGAAGGAAAGAAACAAAAGAAAGACAGAAAGAAAGAGAAAGAAAGAAAGGAAGAAAGAAAGAAAGGAAGAAAGAAAGGAAAGAAGGAAGGAAGGGAGGAAGGAAGAAGGAATAAAAAAGAAAGAAAAAGGAGCTAGCCTTAGCCAGATGCTTGAGAATGAGGGTGGCACCTTTGAGCCTGAAGCTTTTCCCAAACCTGTGCTTGGTCTCGGTGGCTGGACCTCTCCGCCCTTCCTTTGGAGCCTCTCAGCCAGCTCCCCCTGATCTGGATCAGGGTTTTTTTTTTTGCAAAGTCTCTTCTGCCTTTGTAGGCTCTGGGACATCAGGGCATTTTTAATTACATCTTAATTTTTTTTTCCAGAAAATGATTTTTCACTGTTATGTTTCTGGAATGCAGAAGGGTGGGTAATGGGCTCGATTCTTCAGAGTTGCCAGAGCAAATTAGGGGAAACCGTCAGCTCTCCCCTTGCCAAATGTTTCAGTGTTTTTCTGTGGAAGGAAATCTTATTTGTAATGTATATTAAACCTTAAGTAAATAATGCAGTCTGTCAGGCACAAATGCAATTGGGTAAGTCAAAATCATTACCCGGTTTATCTGGGCGGCAGATAGATCTGTGCACACACAGAGAAGTCCCTTTCCTCCCTCACTCTGGATGCACAGATCTCCGAGTAGCTCTCAAGTGACCAGCAGCATCTCGGACTGGACAAAATGGTGAACTCCAGTGTCATCTGGACTCTGACCTCTCCTTGTGGCACCTGGGTGGGAAAAGGTTCTAGGCCAAAGCTAGAGCCTTGATAAAATCAGCAGTAAATATACTTGAATTTCCCACTGAGATGAAACAATTACAAATATTACATTTTTCAGGAGTCTCCCTCCCTCCCCCAGCCAGCTCCTGAAAATCCACATAATATGTATGCGTAGCCAGCAGACAATCCCAAACCTGTAGTGAGTCTCAGGGGCCCTTTTCTCAAATGCTTTGCGAAAGGAGCCCTTGGTGGACAGGGCCCAGCTCGTATTTCAAGGAGTGAGGATGGGGAGTTTAAGGGAAAAAGTAATTTTGAATGTTAAGAGATAATTATGTACATTTAGAGGCACTGACAGGCTTGCACTCTCGTTGCTTCCTTGGCTGTTTTTCTTAACATCCGTCTTCACAACGGACCGGTGCTCACTCTCCTTGTTTTTATTAGTGAGCACTTACCCCGTTCACAGGCTTTATTATTCAAGATTTCAGTTGTTGCCAAGTATTAATCAATATATTATGGGGCTCAGTTGGGCTGGCTGCACGAATCCCGGTGCCCCTAGGGTTAATCCAGTCAAGAGCTCAGAAAGTGTTTCAGACATGGACACAACATGCGGTTTACTATTATCATTAAATGAGGTGAACTGGGACTCGATACATATGGATTTTGAATTGCATAAATTTTGATTGATATCATTTGAAGATTGAGGCTCTGAAAGGCTAGATTTTGTGAAAGACGATACACAGGCCTGCTCTTACTACCTACAATAATGCTGGGGAAAATATTGGAAATGAGCAAGGCAGCTGGTTTTTAAATAGCTAAAACATAACATCAATACTTATTTTGAATAATGGAAAAAAAGAGGTAAGAGATGTTGACCCCTGCCTGACAACAGTATGTTCCCAGAGTAGCCCTGGTCCCTAGAGGCTGGCCCCATTCAACAGTAGCAAAGGAAGCCTTCTCCCCAGCTCTCTTTCTGCTCCCCCCTCTTTCCTTTTTTCTCTTCTTTCCATTTTTTCCCCCTCCCTTCCTCCATTCATTTTCTTTCTTTTATTCTTGTTTAAAATATTATATATGTACATGTATGCACATACACACATACATTCCTATATATGCACATAATACATGAAAATGTATATATGTATATATGTGTATATATACACACAATATATATATATATGTGTGTGTGTGTGTGTATGTGTATATATACACATATATTTAGCACAAAGCTGCAATGGACAAATGGCTTAGAAAAAAAAGCATTTTCACAAATTCAGGAAACACTTGAGAGGTAAAACTAACATCCTGAGACAGGAGACAGGCCAGCTTTTGACACCAGGTTGGACCTGGGAGGCCTAAAGAAACCTTCAGCCAGGAAGCATCTGCCACAGAGGTCAGGACTTCAGGGACTATGCATGAAGGCAAAAAAAAAAAAAAAAGTAGAATTTTCCATTCACCATTGCAACCAACAGGCCTCTTCATGGGAAATTTGCTGGAAATTTGCTGACCTGCAATAAACTTTTATTAGAATCAGAGAGTGAGCGGCAACTTGCAGCCAATTGCTGGTTGGAAGGGTGCTTAAGAGCCAGCAGGAAGGAACAAGGAGGGTCTGTAAAGGCCTTAACTTTGTCAGGCTGGGATGCCTGGAGAAAACTATTCCTAGATCATGAGAGGAGATTCCTTCTCTCTTCTATTCGTTAAAAGTTGTGTTTTGGAAAGCTGCCCTCTTAAAATGCATGCCAGTGCCAGCCAGCTTTGCCCACGGCTGCCAGCCTCCAAAATGGCTCCCTGCTTTTTCAGCCTCCCCTGGGAGAGAGTGGGTGATTGTTACACCTCCAAGTGTTGATTGGGTTGAATATTCTCCTCCCAGCAGGGCTGTAGTGAGCTTTCCTTCAAGCGGGCAACAAGCTCCAGCAGCTGCAGGAAGGAGAGACCCAGGATGTCTCCTGGAAGGCAACAAGGTCCCCTGTGGTTTCATGAAGGGTTAGCGTCCAGTGGCACTTTGACCATTCACCTGCTTTTAGAGTCCAAGTCCATCCCAGGGGTCAGAGATGTCTACAGGGTTGGCCTCCGTACCCTGAGCCTCCTCCAAGCTCCTTCTCCATCTTTGCAGAGACCCCCGACAGGTCAGCCCCTGGAAAAATCTTTTCTCTGCATCTCACCAACAGGCAGCCAGTGATTAAAAAGCAGGATTAAGGCAAGAATCCACAGAAGCTTATCTGAGGAAAGTGAATCTCTTCCCCCCTCTTCCATTAGTTGTGCAAGGGCATGTGAGTGAGTGTGTGTGTGTGTGTGTGTGTGTGTGTGTGTGTGAGTGAGTTCAGGGGAGAAGGACCCCCCCATTTCTTAGCACTCATTATAGGCTCACAATTGGTGCAAACATCATGAAGGGAGTAGGGGGGAGGAGACATAAATCAAGGAATAAAAAAAACTAGTTTCTGCACATTTTCCAAAGCCACGTCGTGCTCTCTGAGGTCCTTTTCATTTTAACCAAATCAGGGGGAACTTGTCCTCCCAGCGGCGAGGCAGATGGAACAATAAATCACGGCGCCCATTGCCTGCCTGCAGTGCGCTCGGCGGCCCAGCTGTCACTTGTGTGTCTCTTTGGTTTTAGCTGACATGGGTTGAGGTCCACTGTGAACCAAGCTGGACTTGATTTTTACAGTCATATCCATCAAAACGACCAGTAGCCATCAACCCACTGCGGCGGCAGCGATCGATGCCTCTGCTCATTCTCTCGCCTGGGCCAGGGCCCTTCGCCCCAGAGCCCAGCCGGGCTGGGGAGAAGCCCCTCATTTCCCCTCCCTCCCTCGCTCTGTCTTTTTTCCTTCCCTCCCCTGCTCGCCTCCAGCTACAGCTGTGATTTTCTGAGCAGTCTGGGCTAGCATGATTAAAGTTGCATCACTAAAGATATGGAGCAAAGCAGATAACGGGCTCCATCCACACCACCCCACGCACAAGGGAGGAGGTGGGCAGGCAAAGAGGAGGGAGGGAAGGAATAGAAGAAGGGAGGCAAGAAAGAAGGGAAGCAGGGAAAGGGACGAGAAAGGAGGGAGGAGAGGAAGGAGGCAAGTAGAGGGGGTATGAAGTGAGGGAGGAAAGAAGGAGGGAGGAAGAGAAAGGGTCAAAGAAGGGGGGAGGGGAGAAAGGAAGCAATGGAGGAAGGGAAAGAGAGAGGAGGGAAATCAGGAAGGAGGTTTGGAGAGAGGGAATGAAGTCAGGAAGGAAAGAAGGAGGCAAGAAGGTAGAGAATGTGGGAGGGAGGCAAGGGAAGGTGCAAGGAGGGTAGAAGGGAAGGAAGGGAGGCAGGAAGGAGGGAGTGAGGCAGGAAGGAGGGAGGGAGGGAAGGAAGGAAGGAAGGAAGGAAGGAAGGAATGACAGTGAAGATAGAGAAAGACAGGAAAGGAGGGAGGCCAGGAAGGAAGGAAGGAGAGGCAGGGATGCCCAGGACGGAACGCGGGAACAAGGACTGCTAAGCGGGGAGGAAGAAAGGGCGGTGCTGGTTTATCTGCCGGGACTCCTCTCTACCTTTTCGAGGCGAACCAGGCACTTTTGGCCTCCGCCCTCCACCCCCACCCCAGGGCTAGGGCGACCTATCATACTCAGCGTAACCTTCAAGGCTCGCCCAAGGTCAGCGCAATCCGGCCGCCTTTGGGTGGCACTCTGGAGCCGGCTATCAGGGTCCCGGGTGTGTGTGTGTGTGTGTGTGTGTGTGTGTGTGTGTGCGCGCGCGCGCGTGTGTGTGTGGGTGTGGGTGTGGGTGTGGAGGGGGGGTGCTGGGAAGCCAAGGCTTCGGGTCTACCCGCTCAGTCACAAAGCATCCTCCCCCAGCTGCTGGTCATTGACCTTGACCTTGATCGGCCAGCAGCAGGGAGGGGGGAGGAGGAGAGTTCTTGGGTTCAACTTGGAGAGGGCATGAGAGGCAGCCCATCTGTACACTACACGTACCTCTGTGACTGTTGCGGGTGGAAAGCGGAGGTCGGGAGGAGATTGGATTGTAAAATGTCTGGACGTGCCGGCAGCGCACAGCGTCTGCCCAGTCCGCGGTGTGCCGTGAACGTACACGGTTAAAACTGTAGGAAGTGCCTCCACACTCTGGGAGGGGGCACAGCGTGTGTACTCTGCCTGTACACGCAGGGGGGGCCGGGGTCCACTAACTCTCCAGGCAGGAAGGGCAGGCGGGCAGCGAGAGAACTCTAGGCCTTTCTCTGGGCTCGGACAAGCGATGTCCACCCTAGCACATTCAGAGAAATACAGGCAACAAAAGAGGCTAGGAGCAAACCTGCGCTTGAACTTTCTCTCCCTTAAAGTCCCCTTTTCTCCCCAAGTGTCAAACCCCTTTAGCACATTTTAAGGTGTTTGCTTTTGAGCCTGATCGTGTCACCTATTCCATGGAGTTTGACCTTCAGTCACAATTGGCCAAAAGCCACTTTCTCCAAGTGTGCTTGCATAGATATGAAACTAAAAAAAAACAAAAAACAAAAAACAAAACAAACAAAAAAAAAACAAGGAAGAAAGAAAAAGAAGGCTGGCTGCCTAAAACTCCCCACTTAGGGCAAGTGAAATTGATTATATTCGTTAATAGCTGAACTCTCTGATTTTGACTGGAGGTGACAGCTGAAATGCGCCAGAACCCCTTGGAATTCCAGCCCTCTCTCCTCTCCTGACTATTCCGAAGGAAATAAGGTTATGCCATTAGGAGGTGGCCAATTGCTTTGAGAAAGAAGGTAGAAGGGGATGTGTTCACAACTCCCTGCAACTCCATTTGAAGGAGGCAGTTGTGTTCTTAGCACAGTGCGTGGCCCGTACTAAGTACTACATAAATGTTAGCTATCATTATTATTACATAGATGGTAGCTATTATCACTTTTATTTTTTTCAAATATGATCAGATCAGTAAGACATGCCTAATAAAAACTGTTATAAAATGACACCCTTCCTCTTAATAAGGAACTTACTGGATACTTATCCACTGCCAAACCTCAGCTAATTTAAGGCTTCACATATTTTTAAGTGAAAACAGTTATTTATGATATTGGTAACTCCTTTTTGAAGGGCATTTTTGTTGGTAAGGCTGCCAGCTAGGGGGCAGATGCCTCGGAAACCATCCATATCTCCACATTGGGAGTAAACACTGGTTATTTTGTGAATAGAGCTCTCACAAAGTTCTGTTAGGCGGCCATGAGAGACAGCTAATGAGGGACTGGGGAGGGGAGGCCCTAACTTTCCCATAGGACAGGAGTCCACTTTCAGGATTGTGGATTTTGTCCTGTTAGTCATACTGCAGTCCTTTCTGATTTTTGTTAGGAAATAAACACTACCACTGCCACCAAAATGCACCCAGCTCCAAATTCACATCAGCTAGGGAAAAATCTGTGTGGATTCCACCACAGATTGCAGGAAGTCCCAGGGCGAGTACTTAACTCTTTCAATGCCCCTTGCAGTCACTCTATAATAGTCCTTTCAAAGTAAGGACTTGGTCCCTGGTGCTGAGTGTGGCTGGCCTCCTTATGAGCAGAAGCGAGAAGTTGCGAACTGCATCGGAAAAGTGATATTGAAATATGGTATGTTCCTGTTCCTGACTGCTAGCTAGAACACTAGTGACAGCTAGGGACCTACCCAAACTAGAAAAAGAGGACTACCCTGCCTTATAATTATTGTCTCTCTCTTTGGATAAAATAAACTCCATGAAATTCATTCTCAGAGAAAGACACTGTGGCCATCACCCTCCTGTTGTGGACTTGTTGGCAATCATCCAGTGGGTCTAGTTGTGACAAATCAGAGGCAAGCTCTTGGAGGGCACAGGCCAAGGATCTTAATTTTCTACATTTGAAAATAGCACAGGCCTATTTGCTTCTCTTTATTTTCTTCTGTTTTGTTGTATTTCCTCTTTCTTTCTCTCTCTCTTCCTTCCTTCCTTCCTTTCTTTCTTTCTTTCTTTCTTTCTTTCTTTCTTTCTTTCTTTCTTTCTTTCTTTCTCTTTCTTTCTTTCTTTCTTTCTTCTTCTTCCTTCTTCCTTCCTTCCTTCCTTCCTTCCTTCCTTCCTTCCTTCCTTCCTTCCTTCCTTCCTTCCTTCCTTCCTTTCTCTTTCTTTCTTTCTTTCTATCTCTCTCTCTTTATTTTCTCTCCCTTCCTTCCTTCTTTCCTTCCTTCCTCTTTCTCTCTCTCTATTTCTTTCTCTTTCTTTTTCTCTCTCTGTCTCATTATTTCTCTCTTCCTTTTTGCCTCCCTCCCTTCCTTCCTTCTTTCATTTCTTTATTGCTTTCTTTGTTGTTCCTTCCTTCCTTCCTTTCTCTTTCTTTCTTTCTATCTCTCTTTCTCTTTATTTTTCTCTCCTTTCCTTCCTTCCTTCTTTCCTTCCTTCCTTTTTCTCTCTCTCTATTTCTTTCTTTCTTTCTTTTTCTCTCTCTGTCTCATTCTTTCTCTCTTCCTTTTTCCCTCCCTCCCTCCCTCCCTCCCTTCCTTCCTTCCTTCCTTCCTTCCTTCCTTCCTTCCTTTCTTTGTTTCTTTCTTTCTTTCTTTCTTTCTTTTTCTTTCTTTCTTTTTCTTTTTTTCTTTCTTCTCTCAGTTTCCTTTTAATACCCATAGCCACCATCCAGACCACAGCAGACGGCAATTTTCCCTCAGAAAAAGGCAGGGAATCTATCCAGCTGTATCCCCAGCTGCCTGGGGTCTGTTTGATGGATAATTAAGAACTTTTTTTTTGATGGTTTGACATGTTTTTTCAAAACATGCAAAGTGTTAAAAACAAAAACAAAACACCAGCAACAACTGCCTGCTGGAACACAATACATGTGAGGGTTTTAAAATATACCATCTTAACTGTGCTTTTTATAGGCTCTGAGACTCCAGGTCCAGTGACTCTGGACCTGATTTTATTTGTTTATTGCATCTTCAAGAAAACTACTACATAGCAGGCTCTGGGAACATTCTTTCCTTCTGGGTAGGAAACACTGTTTACACTACATACATACATAAGTTATCAATTCACACATATCTATATATGTGTAGATAGATATATGTGTTCACATATATATTATATGTGTGTGTGTGAGTGTGTGTGTGTGTGTGTGTGTGTGTGTGTGTGTATTTTTCTGGGACACCAAGGCCACACACAGAAGTGAGGGATACCAAACATAGACAATTAGGTCAGGTTCGTCCGTGGATAGTCATTTTATGAATAGGCCTTTTACTCCTTCTGGGAGCAGAGCTGGTGAATACTTCTGTGGCAAGAAGGAAGCTGCTGTCCCCCAAGTGCCTGAAACCTGACCCTTCAAATTTGCCCCAGGCTATTTCAGCATGGTTGAATCATCATGGATCTGTTGTGGCATTTGTTTTGTGGGCTAGATAAAATATGGAAGAGATACATAATTTTAATGGCTTCAGTTCTGTCTGGCAAGAAACGGGGTTTTTGCAAGGGGCAGAATTTTCCTGTTGGAGTTCCTCAAAAGGACAACATGAGTGATCGTGGACACTGTGTTTCTTAGAATCACCCCCACACCTTAGCCATGCCATCTACATCATTCACCATTTGTTAACTGAGTCCTCCAATCACCTTCTAAAGAGGAAGGTTAGAAAAACGGGATAAGGGGAAATTGATCAGGGGTAGCCCTGGCTTAAAATCCAGATTACACTGCTATGTTCCTGGTAATATGAAGGGATGGGGCTCGTAACAGGGGGTTCATGAACTGAAAAAAATGATATCTAGACTTCCATGTAATTATTTTCCTTTGCAATCCTGCGCATTTTATTTTATGCATTTAAAAACATTATTTTGAGAAGGAACCCAGATGCTCTTCAGACTGTCTAAGGGGTCCATGAGATAAATGTGAGGGACTCCTAGGAGGTCAGGAGAGCCCTAAGGTTTCTCGAACAGCTGAGGCTTTCTTAGCTACAAAATCTGCCTCTTTAAAAAAGAAGACTTTCTGTGACTAGGAATATATTCATTTTTTTTCCCTCTCAGTCATAGCAGGCTGGAGAAGCTGCAAAGTATCTAACCAAATCTCTTTATTTTAAAGGTGAAGAAACTGAGAGCTGATGGTGCCAGGTCACCCAGGTAATAAGTAGCAGAGAAGGCTGGGCACCCAGATAGTCAGACTCTAAACCTAATACCTTTGTCTTTGCAGAGTAATGGTCCATTCCAGTGGTACAGGAGCTGTGCACAGTGTGGGGAGGAAGGGTGGACTCCCGGTTAGACTCTTAACTCCTGATCCTGCTGGATGGACAGGCCACTGGGTTGGACCGTGTTTCAGCATCTGGAGGCACCGGGGGCCTCTAATTGGGAAGCTAACCTGGTAATGAAGGGCTCCCTGGCCAGCCTGATCAGAACAGTCTGAGTGGAGAAGCACTGACTGCAAGCTAAGCCCGATCTTGCCATTTGCCCAGGTGACATTTTGTAGCAAACAAGGAAATCACAACTCCGAGAAGCGTTGTATGGCATGCCAACAACAATATGACAGTTTTCTCTGCAAAGAAAACATGACACTTTCCCAAATATCAGAGGACGCCTCCCTGCTCAAGGGATTCCCGACTGTCACTGAAATGGAAGGTCACAGGCTGCCTTCCTGCTTTCTCTAGTTTCAAAATGTGGCCGTGGATGGTTTGCACGCCGAGCGCTGCAGGCGCAGGGAGATCTTTCCCTTCATCTCCGAGAGCAGTGACAGCCAGGAAAGGGCCCTGCTTTGACAGCAGGGAACGAGGTCTGAAGGTTCCCCCGCCTGCAGCAGCTCTGAAGTGGAATTACCCATGTTAATGGGAGAGCCTGGATATGTGTCCCGGAGCGCACACAGCGGCCCACGTCTCCTCCTTTCCCCTCGGGCACCTCTGGAGGAGGCCACTGAAAAAGAGGATCAAACTAAGCCATGGGAGGAGGATCATTTATTCATTCATCAAACATCCTTTAAGGCTTTGTTACACGCCAGGCTCTATGAGAAATATAAAGACAAAAACAAAAATGTCCCTGCCCTCCAGGAACTTATATTCCATTTTGGTGTGTGTCTCAGCAGAGAAACCAATATTATCATAAAGACAGGGAAATGGTAAAGTGGGCTGAGCACTGGGCTTGGACTTAGGAAGACCTAAGTTCAGATATGGCTTCAGACATCAGCTAGGTGATTCTGGGCATTCCTGTTTGCCTCAATTTCCTCACCTATAAAATGGGGAAAATAGAAACACCTACATCCCAGGGTTTTTCTGAGGATCAGAAGAATATTTGTAAAGTACTTTGTAAACCTTAAAGAACTCTAGAAAGGATAGTTGTTCAATACTATTCTTTTATTAATATTATTACATTATATTAGAACATATGAGAAGACTAAAGGGATCAGGAAAAGCCAGATGTCAGAGGTAGCACATGGACAGAGTCTTGAAGGATTCTAAATGTGACTGAAGAGGAAGGCGTAGGGGACAAACAGCCTGTGCCAAATCAAGGAGAAGCTATTTGGAAAGATGAGTTTGTCAAACAGAAAGTTTTCCAGTTGGACTGGAAAAGAAAATGTCAAAGAAATGAAAGGGAGTCATGCTACATAAGTCTGGAATGGAAGGCTACATACCTAGACTACAATGTATCTTAAAAGGCTGAGAAGTTTGTATTGCCTACAGACAATAGGGAGTAAACTAGGGATTAGATCGTCAGACTTGTGCTTTAGGGATGCTATTTTGGTGACTGTGTTTCCTCCTCCCCTCCCCTCCCCTTCCCTCCCCTCCCCTCCCCTCCCCTCCTGTTCCTTCTCCTCTCCTCTCCTCTCCTCATCTCCTCCTTCCTCTCCTCTCCTCTTCTTCTCCTTTCTCTCCTTTTCCTTTCTTTTCCCCTCCCCTCCCCTTCCATCCTCTCCTCTTCTCTTCCCTCCCCTCCCCTCCTCTCTCCTCCTCCCTTAGTGTCTCTGACTCTCTGTTGGTCTATCTCTTAATATATCTCTCTCTTATCAGTGCCAGAGATTATTGATTCCACTTTACTTTCAGCCTTTCTTGAGCAGAAGAGGGCTGTCTAAATTATACAGGCTTGCCAGGGAAACTTGTTTGGGGGCTGTTCTCTCCAGAGAATGGCTCTGGAGAGTACCCCTGGCTGTAGTCTGGGTCTTGGTGTCCCATGGATAAAGGGGCTTGTAGCCCTACCTTGGAGGAGGTTAGGCGGAGTCATCATTAATATGAATTCAGGGGTAGATGATAAAGACACAGTGGGCTTCCTTTTCACAGGGATGAGACTTGACTTTGAACCCTGATAAAGGTGGATGCTCTGGGTTTTTTTTTTAATCTAGTCTCAGCTGTGGTATGAAAATAAAAATTCTTTCAACCAATTTCTTTTAAGAGTGGGGATCCATTTTAATTAGTAGAAGGGGAAACTGTTGTTTGACATGTTGATATAGAATTCTTTGAGTTAAAATAGGCTGTTGGCTACAACAAGAAACAACATTAACTTGAAAGCAGTGAACAGAATGGAAACGTGTATGGCCCCCATGTACCTCCCCCCATCCTCCCTACACCTTTGCCTATAGCTTATGTACTTCCTGTGGCCCCCTTTATAAGCAATAAGAGTTTAATAACTGAGGGCAACTCTATAGCGATATTTATATGGGTCAAGTGGCTTAAAAGTATGCAATAAATGCAGAGTTATGAACCACATTGCCCCTTTTTAAATAATGCAGCGAGCACGGAGAGATTATGTTTCATATTCTGGAAAAAAGGTGTTTCAGGCCCAGCCTTCAGAGCCGAGCAGACGTGAAGTTATACTGATCCCATCATAAAGTCACTGCCTGCTTAATATGGTGTGTTATGGACAGCTCCGGAGCCTAATAGCCGAGCCCAGCCAGCACGTCCCAGATGATATCAGAGCTGCCTCAGCTTTCTCATTAGCAATCAGCTAATTCTCCTGGTGTCTGCTCATTTCAAATCAGGGCAAGAGCCTCTCTTCCTGGTGTGAAGCCCAGTAGGATAATAGAAATAATGTCGCCTAATCAGGGGCAAACACTTGAGATCTCACATTCATAACCGGCTGGAGTGAGTTGGGGGAATTTGCTGGTTGACAGCTTTTCACTGGCTCCAGGGTCCCACTTTGCTCACTGGGAATAATCCAGAGCCTGGCACCTAGGGTCCCCGGCACATGTTGACTCTCTGTATTCCCCAGGGTAGAGTTTGGGAACGGTCTTCCTTTTATGGAAGAAACTGAAGAGGGGAAGAGAGGCCAAATTTCTTTAAAAAAAGGTTATAGCAGAGATGTAAGGAAGTGATGAATGCGTTACCTGGGGTTTAGGCAATGTATAAGAGGGCCTTTGATGGTCCTGTGGTACCTCCAGTGGACATATCTTCCAAATTCTGGGATTTGGAGAGAAAGAGGATGTTGGCCATCAGGACAGCAGCTTCTTCTTTTGAGGTTAAAAGACAAAAGAAAATAAAACAAGCAAACAAACAAAAAACTCCTACTGACAGACTGCACTATGGGAAGAAGGATGGACTTGGAAGCAGCATCAATCAATCGACAAGCATTCATTAAGTCTGTATGTGGGGATGCAAAGACAGTGGGACAATCCCTACGCCGGGAATCTGGGGGGGAAACAACTCTAAGGATGCACACATGGTTGATGCTTTTAAGTTTGCCAAACAATCTTGCCTCGTTGATACAGATGGGGACACTGAGGCTTAGAGGGTTTACTCTATTTGTCCATGGTCACACAGCTAGTAGAAATCAAGAGGTGAGATCTGAATGCAGGTCTTCCTCACTTCATGCCTTAGTAGTTGTATGGCCATAGACCAGCTTGTCTTTCCAGCCCTTTCTCCAATTGATAAGTTCCTCCCAGAATCCCTAGCAGGGAGTGTCCAGGCCTCCCTTCATCCCCCACTCCTCTTCTGGCCCCATTCCGGACTCTTTCCACCATGCTCTGAGCTGGGCTTCTTCTCCCGGTTCCTCCCCAGTTTATCAGACCCCTTTCTCTGTTGTCTTCTTCAATTTAAAGGTAGGATCCTTCAGGGAGGAATTATTTACAGTCCCAGTATTTAACCCAATGCCTGGCACTCAGTAAGCATCTAATAAATGCTTATTGACAAATCTAGTCACTAGATTCTTATGGAGAAAGTCACACTCTCCACAGAAATGAGAGCTCTTGTCATTATTTTCTGGGTGCTAAAGCTGTAAAGCCATTGAACTGACTTCAGGGAATCAAGGCTCCATCAGATCCTGAAGTGGAAAAGGCAGAAACGGCCTTGGGCTCCACCTTGGGCTCCCTGTCAAAAGACCCGTGTTCTCTTCCAAGGGGAAATTGGAAAACCACCATTATGCTAAGCATATATTTAGCGTGCTGAGTATTTATTTTTTTCTAGTAAATGTTATTTTCTTTCATGTTGAGCCACTTGATCCCCAGTCAGGCCTTTTGTCTATCTTGTCACCTGGAGAAGAATGTCCCTAATCATTCAAAAAAAAACCAAAACACCAAAAACAAAACAAACTAGCATTTTTAGAACACTCTAAGGTTTGCAAAATGCTTTTTGTTGCTTGTTGTTCAATTATATCTGACTCTCTGTGACCCCATTTGGGGTTTTCTTGGCAAAGATGCTGGAATGGTTTGTCATTTCCTTCTCCAGCTTATTTTCATTTGAGGAAACTGAGGCAAACAGGGTTAAGTGACTTGCCTAGGGTCATACAGCTAGTACGCTTCTGAGGCCAGATTTGAACTCAAGAAGAAGAGTCTTCTTGCCTCTAGGTCTGGTGCTTTATCTGATATGGCGCCCCCTAGCTGCCCTTTACATATGTTAATTCATTTGATCATCACAGGAACCTGGAGAAGTAGGCTCCATTCTATTATGATTCTCATTTCACAGATGATCAAACTAAGGCTGAGAGGTTAACTCAGGGTCACATAGTACATATCTGAAGTAGAATTTAAACTTAATTCTTTCTGACTCCAAGTCCAATCCTCTATTCAACTGTGCTACCCAGTTGCCCCAGAGACCACATTTTCTAGTCCTCTTCCCTTTTCCCATCACACTTTGGGCACACTTACACATGTGCATGTTGTTCCTCCTCAATCGAATGTAAGTTCCTTGAGGGCACACACTTTTCTGTTTATATCTTCACACCCCCTGTGCCTAACTTGGAGCCTGGTGCCTAGGGGCATCCTGCAGTGGGAGTGCTCCAGGCTTATAAAATCCTGTCTCTCCTTTCTGAGTCTGCATCTGTCTTTCACCTTTGGCAAAAGCATCTGGGTTCTGTGACCTTGCCAGCCTCCTGCCCTCCTATGATTCCCCTTCTACCAGATGGCCAGGAAGGTCTGGGGACATGAGGAAAAACACTGATGTCAGAGATGCTGCCACATCTGGGTGGAAAATATATGACACTTCACACCTCAGAGATGGATCTTCCCCACAGCCACCCTCTTTCATCTATCCTTGATCAGGAGATGCGCTCCTTAGATCATACTGGGGCCATGGTTGTGGCTGTGTGCATATCTCTGCCAGGATGGCATAGTACTATCAGGTCCAGTGGGGTCTGCACAACTCAGGGAGCATTTCCTGCATCCTGAGGGAAATCCATGCCACCACCTTCACTCACTGACCTTTGTTCTCCCACTGTAGAAGGCCAACTAAACCACAGAAAAGGGAGTTGTTGCTGCCAAAGATGGGGAGGGGAGGGAAATAATAGGGAAGTAGGGATGCCCCATGGTTATGGAGAGGCCCACAGGAAGAAGCTGTATCAGGAAGCCTCTAACAGTCTCCAAGCAGGCCATGAGCTTTTCTGGTCAGGGTTAGCCTGACCACCCTGACATTCTGGTCTGGGACCAGGGGATCCCCACCCATGGGCTTTTGAAAGCCCAAGCCACCTAGTGCTGGGCAGTAGTAAGGGCTACTCCTGGCTTAGCCTCACAGTCACAGACCAAGGTGAGGAAGCAATCATCAAAGCCTCGTCAGGGGAGAACCCAATTCCTGATGACTTTCTAATAGGTGACTACATGCCTTGAACATAGTAGGAATTTGATAAATGCTTGTTAAACATAGAATGAATGAGAAATGTCTCATTTAGAGAAAGGTCTTTGTTTCCCTGTCTGAGCAGGCAAATAAGTTTAAGTATTTGGAGATTATATCAGATATGGAGCTTTGTCTGCCTCTTTCATCTTGACCCACTTTTCCCATTCTTTCTTGCATTCTAGCCATTGGCAATGGCCAGGTGATAATGGGAAGATTTCTGGGCAGAAAGTCAGAAGACACCCTGGTTCAAATTGGGTTCAGATTCTACTTCAGACACTTAACAACTGAATGACATTGGGCTAATCACTTCCATTTCTTGAAGCCTTAGCTTGCGCATCTGTAAAATGGGGATGATGACATAGTTCTTTATCTTCCTTGGAGGGTTATTGTCATAAAAGTTCGTTGTAGACTTTTACAGGTGCCAGACAAATAGAGGCATGATAATTAGTGTGGGCACAGTCCCCAACACACATTAGTCACTCAGTGAATGCTCGGGGAATGAATGGATGAGTGAATGAATCTGTCACTAACTTTTAGAAAAATGAGGTAAAGATGATCAGCACTTCCAGAAAATTAGGCCATTTTAAGTTCCATCTGCTCAACATTTATTGAGTGTCTGAAATCTAAAACATACTGAGATTTAGACAGATGTTTGTCTGAAAAAGAGTGGGCAGTTTGGTGGTCCACCAGTTTGATGTGAATCATCCATGTGATGGGGGAGATAGACACAAAAGTTCATGTGATCTTGGGCTATTTCAGGAGAGGCAGGGACATGCAAGAGGTGGGAGGTACCTATGCTGCTGTCCTCTGCCCTGGTCAGACCTCAGCCCAAGGACTGCTGTGCTCAGTGCTGCTTGGGCACTGCAGGAGAATAAGGTCAATGATAACTGGAAAGTGCCCAGAAGAGAGCAGCCAGCATGGTGAAGGGGCTTGAGATGCATCCTATGAGCTTCAGTGGAAGGATCTGGCAAAGCTGAGTCTGGAGAACTGCAGGCTCCCGGGGGGAGGTGTGTTTCACTTGTTTGAAGGGAGGGCTCATAAAATAAGGATTCAATATAGGATGATAGGATTGACATCTCCAGTTAGAAGAAGTCTCAGAGAACATCTAGCCCAACCCTTCCATTTGAGGAAACTGAGATAGTTAAGGGACTTAGGCAAGGTCACTCTGGTACCAAGCATCAGAGGGAGGGTTTGTGTCCAGCTCCAGAATCAGGGCCATTACTCTTCTGTCACATGTTCTTTTTGACCCCCGCAACAGAATCAGAAGCAATGGGTAGAATGTGAAAATTAGCAAATGGAGGCTTGGTTTCAGGGGGAATACAAACAATAATAATGGCTAACATTTATATAGTAGCTACTCTGTGTCAAGCAAGGCTTTACAATTATTAGTTCATTTGATTCTCACAATAACACTGGGAGGTAGATGACATTATCATCCCCACTTTACAGAAAAGGAGACTGAGGCAAATAGATATTAACTGACTTTCCCAAAATCACCCAGTGTCTGAAGCTGAATTTGAACTCAGGTTTTCCTGACTCCAGGTTCAGCATTCTATCCACTGTGCCACCCAGCTGCCCCAACTAGCTGCAAATGACAAACAATGACCACAACAAAAGACTTCCTAACAATAAGAACTGTTCCAAAGTGGTAGGGACTGACTTGGGAAGAAGTGGGGTGCCCCTACTGAAGGTCTTCATAGAAATGTTGGATGGTCCCTTGTTAGGTAGGTTGAAGAAGGGTTTCCTTTAAGATAGGAATTGGAGTAGAGTAGTGGTCCTTAACCTGTTTGTAGTCTGGACTTCTTTTGTAGACATCTGATGGAGCTGAGCGACTCCTCACCCCCCCACCCATGCACATGCCCTGAAGAATACTTTTAAATAATTAAAGGAAATGTGAAATTACATTTGAAATTAGTAAAAATAAAGACATATTTTCCCCATTCATGTTAACAGATTTCCTCAAACCTCTTTGTGGACCCCAGGTTAAAAATCTACAAACTAGATGGCATTACAAGTTGCTTACAACTCAAGTATTTTCTGATTCAGTAAGGTTAACCATGAGTATAAGATATAATCACCACCCCCAAGCAATTTATGATCAAATGGGGGAGTAGAATGGGAGAAGTCCATGAGAGGAGTATTAGCAAGGTCCTGTAGGATTTGAAGGAAGATGGAATGACATCTGGCTGGGGGTTGGGAGTGAGGTATGGAGGAGCAGCAGCAGAAGAGGCAGGATGGGAAGAAAACTATATGAAAGTGATTACGAACGAGCTGCTGCTAGTGGTCCCTGAACAAATTTCTATTTTTGTTAAATTAACAGTCTATAAAAGATGTGTTAACTATCTCTGCTATTTTGCTTTTATTGAAATATTTTTATGCCCTAGTATATGGTCAATTTTTGTAAAAGTTCCATGTTGTGTGGATCTATAATTATATCTGTATCTATGCGTGTGTATGTATGTATGCATGTGTACTTATGTATACACACATATTCTTTTGCTGTCTCATTTAGAAGATGCCGTAAGTTTTTTAACTCTAGTTCATCCAGAAATTTTAGTTCCATATTTTTCCTTTTCTTTATCTTTCTATTAGGCTTATCCAAAATGAGAGAGAGAGAGAGAGAGAGAGAGAGAGAGAGAGAGAGAGAGAGAGAGAGAGTATCTTATCATTATCATGTTATTGCATATTTCTTCTTATAGCTCAGATGATATTTTCTTTACAAATTTGTATCCTAAAGCATTTGGAGCACATATGTTTATTACTGATAACAATTTCTTTTTTAGGTTCTTTTCAGCATAGTAGAGTTTCCTTGTTTATCCCTTTTTATTTCTTGAATGTTCGTTGTTGCTTTGTTGAATAGTATGATGACAAATGTTTTTTTGGATTCACTTTATATATAGCATCCTCCCAACTCCTCAGTTTTATTTTGTGTATGTGTATTTGTTTGTTAAATCTGTTTCTTATAAACAACAAGGATTTTATTTTCTTAGCCTATCACTTTTTCATTTTATTGGATTGTCTAATCCATTCACATTTAAAATTATGAGTTAGGTCTGTATTTTTTCTTCATTTGTCTTTATTTTTTTCAAGTTATAATTCCCCCTTCTGCTGTAAACATAGTACTATATTCCTTCAGTTAGTTTACCTTAATCTTTTTTAAAATGGCCTTGTTCCCACTGGTTCTTTTCCCCCTAGCTATGATTGCCTTCTCTCATTTGTTAGCTTTTTCTCTTTGGAGTTTTGCTTATTAGTTCCTTTTTCTCTAATGCTTTTATCTGATTATACAATTCCCCTACTGTTTCCTTCTCAGTCAAATAAATTTCACCTTTTTCTCTTCCTCTTCAACCTGTCCCATTCATTAGTTTTTCAAATTTCATTTTTGTGCCTCTTTCAAAACAGACAAACAAAAAAGATTTTTCTCACTCTCCTAATTATCCATTTTCTCTTCCTATGTACTCTAGACCCTCATTCTCTGATTCATGATCTCTAAAATTATCTGGTCTCTTGCTTTTTTTCTGTATTCTTCATATAATCAAAATTTCTAAGATATACATTCTATGATTTCCCCTTTAGGTGGTTGCTGCCATTTACTTGTGGAACTTGCCTTATGAATTCCCTTTTTCCATTTGTAATGGCAAGCAAAGTGGGACTTTCTGTTTTGCTCTTTTTTCTTTGGGAGTTCTAGTTGTTCTCAGCACCAAGGTAATCAAAGATGAAAACAACAATCAAAGACAAAGAAGGATACAGAAGGAAGCAAGAGACCAGATAATTTTAGAGATCATGAATCAGAATGGAAGAGATCATTTGCTTCTCAGATGCTCCAAACAACAGAAATGTAGGGAGGAATAAATGCCATCAGCAAAGACAACAATGACAGAGTGACGGCAGTGAGACAAGTAAGAAGAACTAGAACAGTCAAAACCATTCTGGTTTTCTTTCTAAAGCCATTGCAAAGCCTCTTTATTATTGGACATCCACCTTTTTCATGTATAGTTAAGCTCAGGTTTGCAGAGTAGAACTGGGCTGTATCCTCAACTCTGCGGCTTTTCAGAACACATTCAATTCCCTCCTACATTTTCCAGGAGGTGCGGAATAGTCTTGCATTATTTGAACATCCTTTCCTTTGTATTTGAAGGTCTTTCTTCTGATCCCTTGCACATGTTGTTTCTTAAGCGAATTGTGAAATTTAACCATAATATGTTTTCATGTTTGTAGGTATTTTTTCCTCCGGAGGTGATCTGTGAATTCTTTCAATGTGTATTTTATTTTCTATGTTCAAAAATTGGGGGTAGTTCTCTTTTATTTTTCCTGAATTATGGCTTTAATTATTTTTGCCTGTTATGTTCTTCTGGGAGATCTATGATGCCTAGGTTGTCTCTATGCATCCTGTCTTTGAGATCCATTTGTTTTTCTTGCATCTTGAGCACATGTTTTTATTGTTATTATTATTATTTTTTGCTTCTCTTCTTCCAGATTGTCTTTCACTTCCTTATGTTTCATTCCAAAACAATTTTCTTGGTGAGACTTGCCATTACATTTTTTTAGGCTTCTATTCTGCTTATTATTTCTTTCCATGCAAGACATAAATTATGCACTGATAATTCTCATTTCAATTTTAAACCACTCAGGAACAGTGTGTTGTGGTTCCATGTCTTCCTTACATTACACAGAGTCCTCTGTCTTATCAAGTGTTGGATCGTTTTCCTTTCTTTTGTGGTATTTATACATAGCTGCCTGAATTCATTTACTAGACTTAGAAGCCACACATCCTTCTATTGTTAATATTTTTCCTCCAAGATCTTTGAATTTTCTTCTTCTTGAAATCTTTGGTCATTTTACTATCTACACTCTCCCTCCTCCCCTCTCCCCCCATATTCTCCTATTTACTTTTTGACTTTGTCCCCTCTGATGGTGGTTTCTTTGCAAGCTGGATCTCGGCTTCCTTTAATTCTCAGCAATTTATGGCTTACTAGGCTAGGTTTCTGCATCAAGTGACTTTTGGATGATGAGAATTGACCCCAACCGGATGCTGTGTTTTTTTCTCAGACTTGGTAGAGTGCTGCACAGCCCCTCATATGTATAGACTTTTTGTCCTGTCTTGTACCCTTTGGTGGCCTGGTACCAGTAGTTAGAGCTTTTAAGCTCTCGTTCTATAGGGTTTTGGCCTCCAGTAGACTTTTGTTCCTGAAGAGTTGCAGCCTGCCACACTGGTTGACTACTTCTGCTTGGATAAACTGCTGCATCCTGGAGCCAGGGTCTTCAAGGCCCTTGAAAGAGGGAGAGGGAACTAGGTTGGGGGGGGGTTGTTGTGAATTTATTTCAGGTCCTTGGGTCTCTTAGTGCAGACTCACCATTGATAGCATGGGAGGTGGACGAGGAGTGGGCTAAGTTGGCACAAGGTCTGTGAGCATCAGTTCACAGCTTTTTTAACCTTCTTTTGGATTCCAGGTGTTTTAGACCACAGAGACATCTGAAGTTGCTCTATCTTTGACACATAATTTTTGTTTGGAGAGGTTTGTGAGGTCATGAGAATTGGACAAAATATCTAATCCTTCATCTTGTTGCTTACACAAGCCAGAAGTCTCTCCATTTCTTTTCACTAGCTGTCCCCATGCCTGGATTGCTCATCCTTCTCACTTCTGCTTTCTAGCTTCCTTTAAGACTTAGCCAAAATCTCACCAGTTTCTAGTGCCTTGCCCTCTCAGTTTGTCATCCATTTACCCTTTTTATCTTCTATATACCTAATGATTTGCCTGTTGTCTTCCCTATTACAATGTGAGCTTCCTAAGGACAGAGACTATGTTTTTAAGCGTTTTTTTTTTTCTTTTTGTATTCGCAGCATTTAGTATAGTACTTGGTGCATAGTAAGTTCTTAATAAATTCCTGTTGAGTAATTGACTGATGGTCTGAATGACTAAGGGGAAAATGGATGTTGGGAATTCAAATTCTTTTTGACAGGACACAGGCTGCATCTTAATGCAGCCACAACCTTCTTCCTCTGTCTTCATTATCCCTTTGACCTGAGTCATGACTGGAACCTGAGTTCACTCAAAGTTTTAGCTAATTTAGCATTTTCACTTCAAATATGGAAATGTACAGTGCCTTCACAGATTGCTCCTCTTTAATTAAACGTGTGTGTTTTCTCTCCTTTCAAGCCACCTTTGTAACTTCCTGGTGACTGGGATTCTGACAAAAAGCAGAACCTCAGACACTGGGGGATGTCCCTCCAGTCTCAGAGAGCAGAACCTATGAGCAATGACTGAAGGACAGACAGATGTGTCAAATGAACATGTTTGTTCTAATGTGTGCATGTGCATTTGTACGTGCAGATGTCCTTGTGTGTCTCTGTATGTGCGTAAGATTGAGAGAGGGATTACTGGCTGTGGGTGAGCTTTTGGTTCTGTAAGGGACAGTGGCATTATTATGGACAGGGTGAAAGTATGGAGAAGTGAGTCAACCCCTACCAATGGGTGGAAGAAGTCCCATGGGTTGGCAAATTGTCTCTCAGTCTCTTTTTTTCCACAAAAGAAAAGGAATTATTAGGGGGGTTAGAGTCAAAATCAACGGAGCCCTTCAGTCCTGGGGGGTATAGAAGTCTTTTCTCATTGAGCAAAGAAGGTGGAAGTAATGCAGAGAGGAAAGAAAGAAAGTATCCACAGGGCCTAGGAGACCCCATTCACATGCTGAAGTCAGAGACTAGGGATCAAATTCCCCTTCTTGTTATTTTCTGCCCATGAGACTGTGGGCAAGCTGCATCAATCTCACTGCTCTGGGCCTCAGTTTCCTCATCTATAAACTGAGGGACTTTGATGTGATGGTGGCCACCATGGTGGTCCCTTGGAGCACTAACCCAGCAGGCCAGTCTAGTAGGAGCTTGGGGGAGCTGGGAGACTGAGAAGCTGGATTCGTCATTCTTGAGATACTCCCACTCCCCAGCTGTTTGTCAACTACTTTGACCATTACTTCTGGACAGATCCTTGGAGGACAATTTCACTAAGTAGCCCCTCTTACCTGAGGCTTCAGAAGTATCAACGGTATCTTCTCTGGGCCTTGGTTTCTGTTCTGTTTTGTTTTGTTGTAAAGGATACTTCTGAGAAGTTTGATTGGGGTGGGGACCCTTTCTTTGTTTCACACAGTTTCAGACTCAATTTGTGAGGCTGGGCGACATTGGCAGTGGAGTTTCTTTACCCTGCTCACCTTGAAGGTTTCTTTGGAAACAGCCCAGCATCTTCTGATGTTCACTCCACATGACAACATGCTTCCCCAACTAATTCAGAGCAAAGCTCTTGCTATAGTTTGCATTTATTTGGTTTCACAAAATGCCATCTTTTTGTAAAAATTGAGATAAAAACAACAACAAACTCTTTACATAAATATGTTTTGGCTTAATAAATACACAGGTAACAAAGCAAGGCCAGGAGAAATGATGTGGAAATAGAGGATGAGAAGGATGTCCAGGGAAGGCCATCGGGAACTAGGGGCTACGGATCCCAGGCAGAATGGCCTGGGACTCTTGCTGGACTGCCACTGAATTCCTGTACCTCTCAGACAAGCATTGAAAACCCCGACTTAATACTCCATCCTCCACACACGTCCAGCCTTAATGGAAAAATCAGGGAAGCTCTGCCTATCCTCAGGACTGCCTGATAGGGTCTGCTCCACCTGTCTGAACTGACACTGGATTGACTCTGGTGAGAGACATCTCTCAGAATTGTCCCCCAAATCAGGGGAGCATTTGCAAGACTCTGGCAGAAGCTGAGGTCACAGGCATTTGCATGGGGCAAAAGCAGAGCAGATGGTCCCATGTGTGCTGGCCCGGGTCACTGTCGCTCTCCACATGAGGAGCTTTGAAGGTCTATCCACGATGTAATTGAAATCCTTAGCGACCTCTTGGGGAGCAGTGGTGCTGCCAATAGGGCCCCTTCCAGCTTCTCTGTCAGAACCAAGAGGGGCCAGAATATCCCGAGGTAAGGACTGCCGGACTCTCGTTTTCTGCAAACTGCTGGTCTGAGCTCCACGCTCTGCCCCCACCCAGGGGATGCTCCCAACCAGGCATACCCGAGGCCCCCAGAGTGGGGGCAACGGAAGCCCTCGGTCGCCTTTCCCCAGCCCTCGCTCCCCTTTCTGGAAAACTCTGGGGTTCATTAGTGATATGAAAGCAATTGGCTCTTTGTAAGAAGTAAAAGAAGGGCGGCCGCCTTTGTGGGGCCCAGGCACCGCTTTCTGTGAGGGCTTCGGGATCCGCGCGGAGGCCTCTGAGTGCCAGCTGTCATTCCGAGGCCGGTCTGCCTTCTTCAAGCTAACCTTTCTGTCACCTGCTCGTGTCTCCCCACTTGTCCTATTATGCAGTACCAAGCTGAGTCATTGTTTCAAGCAGGAGGTGACATGTTAATAGCTTAATAATAGTATAATCTCACCAATAATAATCTGCTGTCACGCTGTCTGAAACCCAATGTTTACAGGAGACGCGGTAATGTACGATGACAGTCATTTGAATAAAAATGAATTTACTGCTCTTGTCTCATTTGCAGTAAATTTCCACATCTTTCATGCACAACTGGCGCCCCGTGACCTTGCTCATTACCGTGTGCTCGGCAGCGGCGGCTGCTCGCCTGAATGGGAAAGGCAGGGAAGGAAACGGGCCTGCCGAGGCCGCCAGCTTCCGAAAGGTTCCCAATTCACGGCGCCGGCTCCCCCAAATCTCCCCCGGTCTGTTTGCTGAGATGCTTGGGTGGGTGTCAGCCGGCCGGTCTAGTTAATACGAGGTGGAGGTGCCGGTGGAGAAGCAGGCAGGAGCCATAGCATTACAGATCTGCAATTTACAAAATGATTGCCATTAAAATGTGTCAGAGGGGGAAATTCTTGGGAATGCAGAGATGCTCCTTCAGTGAATCTTCGGGGAGAGAGGTGAAGGCCGGGCACAGAGTGAAGGAAGGAAGCAGCCTCCTGGTCTCCCAGCTCAGGGAGGAAAGTTAGGAGCGCTCTCATCCTTTGCTGTCTGCCTAGGGATGGAGACAAGGCGTTCAGGACCATGTTGGACGCTTGGCTCAGCTGCTGGGGCCCGTCAGCGGCCCCGAGGGAATCCACTGCCTGATGTGTCCACCCAGAGCTCGCTCCCTGGCTTTCTTTGAGACCTGGCTCAGGAGTCCGCTCTTCTGCCTTCTCCCAGAGACCCGGCTCTCTCTCTGCCTCTCTAAATGACTCTCTCATTCCCTTACGTACATGCCGCACAGACGAAATAAATTGTAAGCTCATCACAGGCAGGATTTATTTAATTTGGACCTTTCTATTCCCAGAAAGGGGCTCGGGGCCTAAAACAGAGTAGGAACCTTACACACACCTATGAATTTCAATACCAGGATGGATTCCAGGATATTGCCTTGTGCGAGACAAAAACAGACTTCCCACCAGGATCCTACAATATCTCTACCCTTGCACTTATCTGAGCAGAGAAAAATCCAATGTCTTCTTGTCAACTCTCAGTGAAGTTGTTAAGGACTTCCTCCCCTTCCCCCACTTCTTGTGATACTTAGCTCCTTCCAGGACTAGCTTTAGGTGCCACATCTTTCAAGACTTCATTTTAAAAATCCTTCTCCATTGCTAGTTTTCCAGTCTGCCAGGAAGACCTGAGTTCTAATGCTGACTCAAATGCTGATTAGCTATGAGGCCCTGGGCAAATTACTTAATCTGTCTCTGCCTCAGTTTCTTCATTTCTAAAATGGACATCAATAGCACCTACCTCCTTGTATTGTTGTGAGGATCAAGCAAGATAACATATAAAGTGTTCTGGGAACTTTAAAGTAATAAAAATACCAGACACCTACGCCATCATCAGCATCATCATCATTACCATCATCACCAACATCACCATCCCATCACCATCGCCACCATCATCATCACCACCATCATCCTCACCATCACCATCATTGCCATCACCACCATCATCGTCACCATCACCATCATCACCATCATCATTTTTATTATTAATAATAATTCTATACAATAGAAGTTTAGTTTATTTTACAATCCTCTTCCCTCTTCATTTTTATCCTGAAATATTTCTGTTTATTTATGACAATTAAGTTTAATTAATTTTTAAAAAGTGAATTAAATGAGGGCTAGAGGCCTGGTCAATTGCTCAATACAATCTTGTTCTTCATACAGGAGAAGGTAGTAGAAGCTTTGCTTTTGCAATGCATAAATTTAACCTAGAAAATAGAGAAACAGATAAGAATGAGAAGAGGGTTTGTTAATTCAGATTTGCCATCTTAGGACTTCCTCTTTAAGTGAAAAAATAGATGATAACATATCTTGAAAACTTTGGGTTTTATGGGAAAATATCCCTTAAATATAGCTGATCCCCCTTTTGCAAAGACTTAACCCTCAAAGGGAATTTCCCCAGTGATATATTATATGTTTTGCCTCAAAAATACTAAAAGTGCAACTGGAAACTAGAGAGAACTAAATTAATTTCTTGTATTCACAATAAATATTTTGGCAATTTTTACTGTTAAAAAGAAAATGTGACCTAAAAATAGTTCTGAATTCACCTTAATAAAAGTCATCTCCACAGTTGCTTCAATGTGTAGCATAAACATTAATTTTAAGAAGAGAGGCCGAATGGCTTCAGGGAAGACGCTGGCTTGGCAGAGGCAGGATGCAGGTCGGAATCTTGGTTCTGCCACTTCTAGACGCAGGAAGAACTAGGTAAGTCACTTACCTCTCCTGGCCTCAGTTTTGTCATCTAGAAGATGAAGGAGTTGGACTGGTGGGTGGCCCTTGCCCCCGAGGGAACATGGAGCTGGAGATTCAGAGCTAGAAGTTTCCTGTCTGTGCGACCCATGGGGAATCACTTCTCTCTTTGGATATCAGTTTCCTTTTCTATAAAAGGGTTGGATTAGAAGGCCCAGCCTGAGTCTCTACAAAGCACTTTATAGTTATTATTTCAATTAGGCCTGACCAAAAAACAAAACAAAAACCTGTGGGACGGGTGACTCAGGAGCTTTTAACCTGCATTTCAGTCCATCAGGGAGAATGTAGTATTTACTGTTTTGGCAGATGCTGTACTAAGTACCTTCAATTTTAAGACATCCCTGGACTCAAGGAATTCAGATTCTATCAGGAGATGCATCCCATTCACAGATAAATAATTACAGAGTATATATCTATACATCCTATGACATAATGCGTACCTATATTATATAGAGAGACTATGGGTGTGTGTGTGTGTGTGTGTGTGTGTGTGTGTGTGTGTGTGTGTGTAGATTTCTTTATGAAGGGCTTAATGGGGGCAGCTAGGGGGCACAGTGGATGATAGAGCGCCCAGCCTGGAGTTAGGAAGATGAGTCTTCCTAAATTCAAATCTGGCCTCAGACACTTACTAGGTTGTGAGATCCTTGGCAAGTCACTTCACTCTGCTTGCCTCAGTTTCTTCATCTGTAAAATGAGCTGGAGAAGGAAATGGCAAACCTCTCCAGTATCTTTGCCACCCCCCCCCCCCACCATGAGGTCACAAAGAGTTGGAGACAACTGAAATGGAAACAACCAATAAAGGGCTTAGTGATCGGGCGATGGTGCTGGCGTCTGGGTGGGAACCCTGCGCGGCCTCCTGAAGGAGCTGGCACCTGATTTCTGCTTCGAAGGGAACTAGACTTCTGAAGAGGCAGAAGGACAATGTCTCAGGTCTGAGTGCCACATCACCTATGCAAAGATATGGAATCGGGAGAAGCAAGCTCATGCCCAGAGGTCAGCAAGCAGGCCTGTTTGGCTGGAATCTATTGTGCACAAGGGGGAATGATAGAGAGGATGTCCTAAAAATCTTGGGGCCATTTTAAGCTCTAATATATCAAAGCCTCACTAGAAGTTTTGGGACACGCAGGATGATCAGTCTGGAAAGGTGTCTGGGGCCAAACTGAAATGGCCTTTAGAGGCCGTACAGAGGATGGTGTCTTATCCTAAGGGTGATGGGGAAGTGCTGGAGCTTCACAAATAGGAGAATCATGTCCCACCTTTGTTTAGGAATGTTAATTTTGACAGATTTGTAGAAGTTGAATTGGAAAGGGGAGAGTCTGGAGGAAAGGAGAACTGTGAACTGGCAAGAAGCGATGAGGTCTGAACTCACGATCGCCAGCTGAGTTAAAGGAGGGCACAGGCATGAGAGGCGTCACTCAGGGACAATCCACAAGGCCTGACCACTTATCAGATGGGGAGGCGAAAGGACGTGAGTAGAGGAACCAAATCCTAGGTTACAAACCTTGGTGAGCGCACAGAGCATGGCACCTTTGGCAGAATAGGGGCATTAGGGGCATGGGTGGGTTTAAAGAGCCAGGTTCTGATTCCGTTTTTGACACTTGGAGTTTGAGATGCCTATGGGATATTCTAATGGAGATGTGAAGGATTCAGCAATGATGCCAGACTGGCCTTCGGCAAAGCAATGAGGGCTGGATGTGCAGAAATAGATCATCTTCATAGAAATGCTAGTTGAATCCATGGAAGTAGATGAGATTACCAAGAAAGGAAACAAGCATTTATTAAGCACCTATTGTGTGTCAAGGCATTGCACTAAGCTCTTTACAAACATCTCATTTGTTCTTCACAACAGTCATGGCAGGCAGGTTCTACTTTTATCCCTGGTTTTACAGATGAGCAAACTGAGGCAAACAGAGGTTAAGTGATTTGCCTGTAGTCACTCAAATGTCTGAGACTGAATCTGCACTCACATCTTCCTGAATTCAGGCCCAGTGGATCACTGAGCTTCTTCTAACAAGAGACTGTAGAGAGAAGGGGAGAGGGTCAACAAAAAACCATGAGGTGGACTGGGGTGAGGTCCAACTGCATTTGGAGGACAGAGAGTCTGAGGAAGCAGAGTCAGGAAGAGAGAGAGAGAGAGAGAGAGAGAGAGAGAGAGAGAGAGAGAGAGAGAGATCGAGAGATCGAGAATGGTGTCAGCCACTGCAGAGATGGAGAAGAATGAGGCCTAAGAAAAGACAGTGAAGGCATCCTTGATGACTTTACTGAGGACAACTGAAGTGGTGGCAGAGGCCAGTTTGTTAGAATCTGACTGGTCAGGGAGTGAACAGATGGAAGCTAGGGCTCTGGAAAGGTGTTTCTAGGAGTTTGGCTGTGGAGGGGAGGAGATGCACAGGACAACAGTGGGTTAGGATACTGGACTCAAGGAAAGGTGTTTGTCTGGGGAAGGCAGCAGGAAAAGGAGTCCTTGTACAGGCAAACACTAGGAATTCTAGAGACTGGGGTAGGGTGGGTGGGGGTGACTGAACTGGCAGGGAGCTGGGATTGAGGCACAAGCAAACCTTTGTTTGGGCCCAGAGCAAGGCTCAGCTCATCCTCGGAGGCTGGAGGAAACAAGATTTGGGATGATGATGAGATGCTGTGACTGTGGAATTGTTCAGGAGAGGAACCTTCTGGAGGATGGAGCTCACTCCTTCCTACACTAGGCCAACCTTCAATGGATGGCCCAGCAGAAGCCTTGTGAAGACTGTCCTCTGGGGGCTCCTGTTCCATGGAGCTTCCATCTGTCTCTTCCTTCCTTTCAGACACATCTTCCTCCATCTTCTTCACCCTGTAAATGTAGGTGTTCCTCAAGGTTCTGTCCTGGGTCATCTTCTCGTTTTCTCTATACTCTCTCCTCTAGAGATCTCATCCTTCATCCCAACTATACCTGCTGCCTCTAGGAGGATGCCCCCCAAAGCTGATGATATATCACCAGCTCCCTGCTTTCTCCCAGGCTCCTGCCTTGCATTTCCAATGGCCTAGAAAACATTGCCACCTGGATTTCCTTTCAGCTTTGCAAACTGGAGTGTGTTTACAGAATCAGTGAACTGCAGACTCTCAGGGGTGTGTGGGACATCAGAGATGTCTGGTCCAACCTGTACCAGAATGAGAACTCCCTTACAACATCTCTAGCATGTGGCCATTGGCCTGTTTGGAGACCTCCTGGGCCTGATAGAATCCTGACCCTGCTTTCCTTGATGCAGGTGGTTATCTTGGGGCTCCCAGAGCCAACAGCTTGAAATTTAAAAAGCGAGCAGGTCAGCTTGTTGACCTGTTCTCAGGTCAGTTGAATTGATGGATTTGGGTGACCCTCCATCATTTATTTTCTGTTGAATTGACAAATCAGTTATTCAGTTAGTCAATCAACAAACATTTATTTAGTGTTCGTATTTATTAAGTATTATTATATACCAGGCACTGTGCTAAGACTGCAGATACAAAGAAAAGGTAAAAGGAAGCCCCTTGACTTCAGAGAGCCTGCATTCTACTGGAGCCCCACAGATGCGACAACAGATAAATAATAACTTGGAATAACACAAGGCATGTACTGAGGAGATGGAAGCAATGAGATTCTTACACGAGAAAGCAGAAAACAGCACATCTCAGAGACCCAGGAGAATGAACAGAAGGGATGGCACCAAAGGAACATGAGGCCACAAATTCGATGGCAGCTTGGCATGATGCAAAGGCAGAGGACGGGGTGGGGGGGTGGAGAGCCCCTATCGAAGTGTTCGGGATCTCAGGAGAACTCTAAGAATACTTCAGCCACAGCTGGAGAGATGAAGACCTTAGGCGGCAACTTTAGCTGAGTCTGGAGCACGAGGCTTATAGTATACTGTACATCTGGAGGAAGAGCCCACATTGTTGGGTCAATGTGAATGGGTGACAGTAGTTCTAAGAGCTATAAAATCATCATCTCTCAGATGCTGTGGGATATCAATTCTAGGAATGGTTTTGATAATTTGGGGAATGGCAGCCAGAATGGGGAATGACCTTGAGGTCAAGACATATGAGGCTGCTTGGCCTCGAGCATAGAAGCACGCGGTGTGGAGAAGAGGTGAGGGCTTGCTGGCAGTCACATATTAGGTGTTTTCAAGCATTTGAATGGCTACCCCCTAGAAGAGTGATTGACTTGTTCCATTTGCTCCTAAAAGGCAGAACCACGAGCAATGGGTAAAATAAGTAAGAAAAAGATCCCTAATAAAGAGAGCTCTTTGCAAGGAGAAATGTGGCCCTCATTCCTGCCCTGGGGGGATCCCAAGCAGAGGCTGACGACCCCTTCTCAGGGATGTAAGACTGAGGATTCCGTTTAAGGTTTGGGTTGAACTAGATGCTGTTGAAATCCCTTCCCAATCTGAAATCCCATGATCCTGTGTAGCTATGAGATTGGTCTCACAATCTTTAGGGTCCTGGATTCTAGTATCTTTCTCTCACATAGTTGACTCAGCCTTCCTATGGCTTTAAAAAATAGTCAGCTTAGGTTATTTCAATGGAATGATGGTTTGTCATCATCCCAAACTTATCAGGGGGCAGCTACAGATGTCTCCTTCTCATTTTTGAGGTGTGGAATGCTAGGAAGTCCAATAAAGTTTCAAAATCCTTCATGAGGAGTTCTGAGAGGTATGTGGCACATACCTAGACGTAAGCACATGTCTGAAGAGTCAGAAACGCAAAGGTCTTCATCATTATTGGACAGGTTCCTTTTAAGAAATCAAAGGGTGTTTAATTTCATTCCATCTATTTATCAGGGCCATTTGAATGCAAATAGCTCTATGTTTATGGCCAGTGACTGTCCCACTGCAAAGCCTTGGGAGGCTCATTACTTTCTCTGGGCTTCAGTTGCCTCACCAGTCAATGGAGGAGTTGGCCAACCCACCTCTAAGGTGCCTTCAGACCCTGTGGCATTCCCTGATTTTCCATCACAAGGGTGACAGCCTTCTCAGGCTGTCTTCAAGAGTGGTCTGAGTGGGCTAAAGAAAGAGAGCCTGAAAGAGGGATGAAGGAAAGGATTTCTAGGGAACTGATACTTAGCTGTTCTTTTAAAGTTGAACCAAGTCAGGAAATGCAGAGTTGACCATGTGACACTGATTTGATTCAGCAACTGGAATAAAAAATAACTAATTCTGAGTTCCCAAGACCTGGGTGCAAATCCTACTCCTTTGTGGGCTGCCTGTGTGACCTGAGCCAAGTCACTGAACTTGCTTCCCTGAGGGACTCTGCTCCTCGTCTGCATCATCAGTGGGTCTGAACTGATGACAGTTAGTTTCTACCCTGTGACAGAGTCCCTGTGGTCTCACTCTAACTAATACTCTGCAGAAAGCCATAAGGTTTCTTGGCCATACAATTTAAAATGGACTTTTAGGGGCTCATTCCTTGGGCTTTGGATCTAGAACTCCGGTACCTGGGGACCCCACTCTTTATCTTTTTCTCTGTGTTGTATTGTATATAAAGATCCGCATCCAAATTCTAGCTGTTTTGGCAATTCAATGTTTTAAAAATGTCCTCCTAAAGGCCAGTATATTGGAAAGACTTTCTTAGGCTGTTTGGCGGTTCAGTAACGAGTTGATGCTCATTCCAATCACCTTTCTCTCTAAAGCAACCAGATACTAAGTAGGAGCCATCTGGTAAAATGCGTCCTGAACCACTTAATTACGATGCTTTGAGTGGCACTGGGGTAAATTTCATTTACAAGCACATGACTGCTTGTCAGAACTCTGTTGATAATTTTATTATCGCAATATAGTTTCTTCCTTAATGATTTGGTTCCAGTAAAGTTGGGGATATTGTTTTTTATGGAAATGACTTGCAAAAAGCATACTCAAGTGACAAACTAATTTCGATTTTTATGCTCAAAAATCCCTCTTTAATAAATTTATAAATGCTACAATTGGACTGCCAACCAGCATGCTTCTTGGTTGTTTCATGTAGATCTGGCCTTAAAAACAATAGAACTGAATAGAGGGTACTTATGTGTTTATCCTGGCTTAAAGGTTGGGATGCACGAAGGGCCAAGTTTTCACTGACGGAGGTGGAGTGGAGCGCTGAGGCCATTTTTGGAAGCCAGAACTTTTTATGCTTTCATGACTGAGAAGTTTCCCATGAGCCTCTGGGAGCAGAGGATCGCTGTTTTCCAAAGTGAACACTCAGGTAATGCCTCTATGTGCTTTTGGCAATGCTAGAAAACAAGAGGTTGTTGAGTGTGTGTTTGTGGGTTGGTAGTGGGCAGAGCAGGGGTCACAGGGGTCTTGGGTTAGCTCACTAGCTTTCCTTCTTACTCATTCTCTTCATCGGCAAGCACCCAGTTTCCAAGGGTAGTTTAGCTCCACAGTCAGTGGTCTCCCCTGAGAGGCAATGGAAAGAGACGTTGGTGCCCTGGGCTGTCTCTGTGGATGTGCTGCTACCATCCACCGCAAGAGAGATGGCAAGGTATAGAGAAGAGTCCTGGGGCAACCAGTACAGCCTTGAGCAGCTCACTTCCTCCTCAGGACCTGAGTTATCTGTGACATGAGGAGGTGGGACCAGATGTCCCGATACCCCTACACACTCCAGTTTCCCGTCCTCTGATTTCTACAGAGGGAGCCAGGTGGTACAGTGGTTAGAGCACCCACCTGGAGTCAGTAAGATTCAAGGCCCATCTCAGATTCTTAGTTGTGTGCTCCCAGGTATTTATCCAGCCTCGGTTTTCTCATCTGTAACATGGAACAATAGTTGCACCCACCTCACAGAACTATTGTGAAGACCGTATGGGATCATGGGCGAAGTATCTGGCATACCTCAAAGCACCATATAAATGCTTCCTATCGTGGCTGTGTGACTGGCTGCTTTCTTCCCTTGCAGGAATCCCAAGCTTAATCTCAGGAAATGATTGCTGTGAATTAAAAAAAAACACAAAACACGCCAGACATGACATCATTTTTGCCAAATGTGCCACTTGGGGTTTGTTCATCCTTTGCTAACATTAATGCACCAGACAAATATGAGACGATGGAGAGGATGCCAATGCTGTCCTCTGTGCGTGTGTGTGCGCGTGCGTGTGTGTGCGCGTGCGTGTGTGTGCATGTGCATGTGTGTGCATGTGTGCGTGTGCGCGCGCGTGTGTGCGTGTGCGTGCGCGTGTGTGCGTGTGCGCGCGTGTGCATGTGTGTTCACATGCATGTGTGTGCATGTGCATGTGTGTGCACACGTGCGTGTGTGTGCATGTGTGTGCGCGTGTACGCATGTGCAAGTGTGTGCATGTGCATATTGTGTGCATGTGTTGCATGTGCATGTGTGTGTGCATGTGTATGTGCACGTGTGTGTACATGTGCATGCATGTGCGTGTGTGCATATGGGCAGTGGCTTTTCAAATCACATCAAATACTAACACTATTACGATGTCCATCATGTCATCCATGAAACCAATCTTAATCAGAGCAGGGGTCATTAGCTGGGGGTCAGGACTCCATGAATAGACTTCAGGGAATCCCAGAACTTGAAATGGGGGAAAAAAGATCTTTATTTTCCCTGACTTGTAGCTGAAATCTAGCACTTCCTCCAATTACAATATAAAGGGAAAGAAACAAAGGTCCGATTCCGAGCGGTGGTCCAGGACTCTCGGGTTAAGGACCTCTGACGTGGAGGACACCTTTTGTAGTCTCTCCAACATCCGTGTCTTGACCCAGGATCTGCGGAGCCTGGGCCCAGTTGTTCCTCCAGCTCGCAGACAAGGGGCTACACTTTTCCTCTTGGAGTAGCTGGGGGGAGCTGAAGGCCTCTAGACCCCTTTTTAGTCTTTGTAAGAAGAGCAATGAATGTTCATGAATATTCAAATTAGACTGTCTTTAGGATTGTCTGGTGTGTGGTTATGATACCATCACCAAAAAAAAACCAAAAAACCAAAAAAACAAAACCTTGCTGGTGATGGGAAAGGCTGTCAAGGGTTCCATGGATTTTGGAACACCAGCCTCCTCTGCCCACCATTGCCTGATGGATGAATGAAAGGCAGGGCACAACACAAAGCGATCCAAAGGGAAGAGAGAGAATCTGGACCTAAAAACACAGATGCAAACCCGGAACCTCCCCAAACTCCAGTCCATCTTGTGGGAAGTTCAGTGGGTGTGCTAATGGACTCATTTGGACCATCCTTTATGCTGCGCTCATGGTTTAGCTATGCGTGAATAATGGCATTCTTTGCAATAAACAGTTTATCGCTCCCACTGCCTTGTGGGTTTTCACTTCAGGCAACTTTGGGTCTGGTGCCAAGAAGATGCACATGCAAGACTGCAAGGAGAACCTCAAAGGGTCCTAAGAGGAATTGGACCAGCCTGGGCCAAGAGTATTCCTGAAAATGAGGTCTGTCATTCTAGCAGGTGAGCCCCGAGATCTACTGACAAAAAGTCTGTTTTGTCCTGGAGCCTGGAGGAGGCCAGGCCTGGCAGGAGGAAGAGTGCATCAGTTCATACCTACCCACTGTTTACAAGCAAAGCCAGCCCCAGAGAGTGTCTCCAGCTTGCTGCTGGGACTTAAAAAGGGCAACCACTTTGCCTGGGAGATTAAAGGCAAATGCTCCCTTTTCAAAAATGAAGCCACGCTGTGCTCTGCACCTTTTGGCACTTATTAACTTAGGTCATTAAAAAAGGAGGCTAATTAAAAAGAATGTCAAACAAAAGAATCATTTGTCGAAGCTGCTGGGGAGCCCAGGCTCCTCATGGTGGCTGACAGGAGGCAGGTGGGATTGAAGTGAGGGGGCACAGAAATGCTGTGGTGACTGGGGCACTCAGAGCTCTTCTAAGCATCCATCTTGCTGTACATGCACCCTGGGAGCAGAGGAAGCAGCCCGTGGTGGCAGACATGAGATGTCCATCCATAGAAACCCTGGGGTTCTCTGAGCTGGTTCTCCAGTTGAGTGTAGTGGAAAGAAGGCTAGGTTAAGAAGCAGAGAATGTGAGTACAAATTCTGCCTCTGCCATTTGCTAGTCATGTGACTGTGGGTAAGTCACTTAGCCCTTCTGCAACTCAGCTTCTCTTTCTGTAAGATAGAGAGACTGGAAAAGATGACCTCTGACTGATGTCCTTCTAAATCTGTCATCCTAATAAAGGTCAACAATTAGATGATGCTGCTGTCACAGCTCCCCTTCAGGACCCTTCTAGTCAGTCACATTAGCCTGTTAGGAAGTGGGTGCCTCCCCCATGGGAACAGTGGGGCCAACATGAGCTTCTTACTGCAGAGGCTGAGGCCAAGACCTTGGCCATGGTTATTTTCACAGATTTGTCTTTGAATAAGAAAGAAGAATAAGGGGCTATGTTGCAAGGAGACCTATTGTTGCCAAATGACTTCCCCTTGGCAGGAAAATGGTGTCTTTCCAGTGGGGACTCCTCCAAGCCCTTATAATCTGATCCAGGATGAGCTGCTCTCCCACCCCCTGGGCCTCTGAAGCTGCAAGATTATGGAAAGGTGGGGAGTTCTTCCAGGGGCCATTCCACAATCCTCACGATGAACACATTTCTCTCAGGTCTCCACCAAGAAACCAGTGCCCTCCTATAAACACGACATAAACCATAGTGATACTACAGCCCTTCTCACTGAGCAGGCTTTTTCCTTCCCTGGGCCCAAGGTGTTGAATGCTGTACTCCACTGTCCAAAGAGCCAACGTGCCTCATGAGACAGGCATTGATGCATCTGGCCATGCTGCTTGCTTGGCAGGGGCCCATTTAGGAAGTATTTCTAAAATGAGGAAAGGTCATTTGGGGAGTGATGCCAGGAGCTGCCAGACATACCCACCTCTCCCAGTTCTAGTGATGGAGGTATAGGCTGTGTGGAGGATTGGGGAAAGGGGTCAGTGGGGGCGGTTTCCCTACGGCCCAAGAGTGAACATTTCTGAATGAGTCCTTTTCTAATTGTAACATTGATCTGGCAGATTTGGAAGGACCATGGGATATTTATAAGTCTCTCTGGGATATAAAATATTCAGACAGCATTAGGAAACTCTGGAAGCTCAGCTCACCAATAAAAAAGAGTTCCATTTTTTTAAGCCCATGGAATCCTAGTCATGGTGGGCTCCTTAAAGAAAGGCAAAAACTGAAAGATTGTGCTTGGTCATTGGGGAAGCACAATGGGGGTGGGGGAATGAAGGAATCCCTGGGGAATAGAGGATTCTGTGTGCTTTGTCAGCCTGGCAAGCCCTGTTCTGCCAATGACTCCCAAACACTGGCCAAGGCTGCTTCCTTTTACAGCCCAAATAAGGTCCTGCTAGAAGGTTGATGGAAGCAGACACAAAAGAACTGATCTGCAAAGAAAGGTCTCTGGCCATCTCCAGGTCAAGGGGCCTTTGCTTCTTCCTCAGTCTATAAGCAACGCAGCTGCTGCTGCTGGGCCAGAATCAGTCTGTCTGTACCGAGACTCTGGGTCAGGCATCAAGGACCATGAGAAGAAGCCAGGCCTTCCATCGCTGTAGTGCCCATAGGTGCCAATCAACCCACCCAGGCATGCTTGATACTGTCAGCTGAGGGTTTACTATTTGTCAGTCCAGGAGACTGCAGGCCTGAACTTTCCTTCCCAAACTAGCCCATGCACCAGAGGCTATTCATGTACTATCTGTCCAGTTTCATATCTATGGAAAACAATAAAGTCATTACTATTGTCGAGACTTTGGGGGGTGTTGCAGCCACGTGTGATTGCTCCAAGAGGGACTGGAGGGAGTGGGGAGCTTTGCTTTGGCCCCTCCCTAGTGGAATATAGCAGGTAGCTGGCCCTGGCCACATGGCCTACCTCTTCTCCTCTGTCTAAGATGGCTCTCCCTTGGGGGAGGGTGGCCATCGGGCGACAGGTCAAGTGGAACATCCGTCGGAGGAGCCGCTTGCCCGACTCCATCCCTTCCTCCACGGAAGGAAGCTGCCCGCCTGCCGCTAGCTCTTTCTTACAGGTGGCAGAGGGAACAAGGCACCAGCCTCCAGTCACTGCCATCATCCTCAACTCCCAAATTGTCCTGGAAGGAGACGAGCGGGCGGATTTGTCTTCGGCTGTTTGGCCAAAGTGGGGCACAGATGGGATAATGACTTTTACAAACAGCATTTTGATGAGAGGAGGGGAGAAGGAACCCTATGTAAAATGCACAAAGGCTGCATAAACACACTGATGCCTGCAGCTGGAACAAACTAAAAAGATGTTTAATAATTTAGAACCAAGCAGGCAGGGCCTGTGCAGCTGTTGTGTGCAGGGGACCATGAAAGTCTTCCATTTGACAGCTGGCTCCATCTTTCCCCAGTTGCTACGTGGAGAAGAGAATGCAGATTTGGGATTAGCCAATCCCGGTTACCCCTGCCCATCTGCCACCAAGACCCCGGGCCCCTGCTCGCCTGCTCTCTTTGGGCACGCACACACACACAGGCATACATAAAGGAGCCCCCCCTCCCCTTGCCCCCTCTCCACTTGTCCCCCACCCCTCCCCCCCCAACCATATGCAGGCACCAGGCTCAGCCGGCGGCCCAGCTCCTCTCTCTCCTCTGCTCTCTCCTCTACTCCCAGGATCCGGCTGTTGACACACAGCCAGGACATGGCCGCTGTCGTTTTTTGCTGGAGGGCACATTTTGCATTTCACACATTTGCAGAAATACAAAATGCTGTTGGATGCAAACAATTCAGGGCCTAATTGGCTGAATGACTTTAGTGTGCTCAGCTCGGGTCCCCCACCTGATTAGCATAGTTTAGCTGGGAGGGTTGTGCTGGAGTGGGAGGAGGTGGGGGGGGAGAGAGCAGCAGGAGAAGGGGAGGAGGAGGAGGAGGAGGAGGAGGAGGAGGAGGAGGAGAAGGAGGAGGAGGAGGAGGAGGAGGAGGAGGAGGAGGAGTGGTGTGGAAGAGCAGGAAGGGAGAGGTTGAAGAACACAGGGGAGGAAGAAGAGAATGAAGAAGGATGGGGGGGAGGGGGCGGGAGAAGAATGCTCCATTTGCCTGGGCAAGGAAGCTCTGTCCCAAGTCCCAAGCATGAGGTAGGGCCAGCCGTGTGCCAAAGACATAGCTGGGAGCAGGCTGGCAGGGGGAGGTGGGGGAGTGGTCCGGGCAGAGGGCTGCATTCTTCTATAGGAACCCCTTCCTCCCAAGCTTGCTTCCTAGGAACAAACACTATCTATTGCAATGCTCTTAGCTCCAAGACACCCTCACCTTGTTAGGATGAACTGAGGGGAAGGAGGGTCACTTTGAATGCAGGGACACAGATCCCTCTGTGAGATGTGGCAGTGTCTCTGCCACCTCTCCTCTTCTCCCTTGAACTAAATGTGTTTGGAGGGTGGGTGCACAAGAGTGGGTGCCTGGGGTTCAGGGAAAGCTATGCCAGGCCAGGCAATTTTGCCAAGGAATCCTGGAGAACCCTCCAGAACAATGGTGCCAGAGAGAGGTTACTTCCACCCCTTTGCCAGCTGAAAGCGGTGTCAAAATGGTTTCCTTCTGCAGAAAGAAGGAAGAAGGAAAGAAGGAAGAAGGAAACAAGGAAGGAAGGAAACAAGGAAGAAAAGAGAAAGGAAAGGAGGGACCAATAAGGGAAAGGAGAAAAAGAATGAAAAGAAAAGAAAGAAGAGAAAAGAGAAAGAATGAAAGAAAGAAGAAAAAGAGAAGCACCGGAAGGTCTGCTTCTCCTCCTCTCACAGTAACGTTAGTGACAAAATCCACAGAGGAGCTAATGATCGTTATTAGAGTGTATTCTGAAATTGCATTCTATTATTATTAATGGGCTAGATTAGCGTTTTCCCATTCAGAGGAATTTTAGGAGCTGGGGAGGGATGTAAAAATGATGAAGCAGAAGGGGATTATTTGTTTTTAAAGAAAATCATTCTATTAGGAACAATGGTGTTTGCATTTTTTCTCTCCCCCCCTTCAATAAGGGATATTATGCCTTAAAAACTCCCTCCTCTAAAGAGTTGCCAAGAGATTTTGTTGTTGTTGCTGGCTGCCTGGTAAGTGGGAATTGGGTGGGGGCACACTTTTGTCAAATAAGCCGAGTTCATTTTCAGCAACTTAGGGTATTGCTAATGCAACGTAAGTGGGGAAACCACTCTTGAAAATTCATGCTGGGTGGGATATTTCAAGCCAAACTGCACAGACCTTCTAGCCTGAAATATGATTGGGAATTTGCCCCTGTGTGAATCTGGCAACAGACAGCTCTCCATTGTTGATTCTACTGACATTTTTTCTACTTTACAGAAATTGCAGCCCCAGTGTAGACCAAAGCATCCATGAGCTCTCACCAGCAATGCACTTAAGCACTTAGCTGGTTTCTACTCTAGATTAATTTCCGCCTCCAGTTTTCATGTCCTTAACCAAAAGTCTAGACAACCTGGGAAATTACCACCTAAGAAAGATCCATTTGCAACATCCTTCTGAGTTCCCAGATATGTCTTTCCAATTCAAAGATGCCCCTTCTGAAGGCCAATGTCACAAAGCCCAAAATAATACTTGTGCTCGTAAGGTGACTTATAAAGGCACCAATTCCATTCTACTGCATAGAAACACAGAATCTAAGAGTCAGAAGGGACCCTTCTTTCTAGTGGAATCCTGCTGTAACATATGAGGCAAATGGTCCACCAGCTTCTGCTTGGAGACCTCCACTGATGGGGGAATCTTCTTTTGGCTTAAATCATGCCACTTTGGAAGAACCTTCATGACATCAAGCCCAAATGAGTGGCTTTATCACCTCCACCCAGAACTCCTTCTTCTTTAAATAGGACAAATCAGAACCCTCTTAATTTGAATTATACTGAATTAATTAAATTCAATCCCATTTTTAGCCATTGCCTATTTGCTAAGAACTTTACCAGGTGATGGGAATAAAAATAGACACAGAACAGGCTCTCCTCTGATGGTTTTTCATTCTAATTAGGGATGATAACATATATACAAACAAACACAAGTTTATGCAATGCAGTACAAAATGAATTGTGGGGGATCCTGATGACTTAATGCCTTGGCTCTGTTTTGAAGGAAGCTAGAGATGTTAAAAGCAGTCAAGGAATGAGAGAGTCAAATGCTATTAGCACAGACTTGTCTAATTCGGGACTCGAGGATGTTCCAACCAACATCTTTCACCTCAGCACCATCTATGGGTTAATTAATCAAATGAGTCTTTTAACTAGAGGAACAGAGTGAGGGGTCTGCTGAACAGTAAAAGCTGTCCAAAGGTGTGCTGGGCTGCTTCGGGCTCACCACTTTGGGGGGTTGCCAAGCAGCCTTTCATTGACCACTGAAAGGAATGCTTATAGAAAGCATTGCTGTTCAGCTCTACCTGGGACAGAAAGACCTCTGAGGCATGTTCCAGCCTGGAGAATCTCTGGTTAGGGTCTTTAACTCTTCTTGAGAAAACAGCAAGTTTAAGTCCACCAGAAGTAGCCTGGACATGACAGCAGTAGCTGTATCTAATAAGTCATGTTTAGCTCCTCGATTCCTACTTGGCCCACCAACTGGCTATGGTTTTGGTAGCCATTCTGGTTTTGATCCAGACCTGTGATCTTCCAGGGGAAGGGGTGAGGCTCCCAAGGTAGGAACCCTCCCCTGCCCAGATGCAGATCAACAATACCTCCAAACTGCTTATGCTCTTGGGAGCTGTTTGGTGACACTGGGAGTTTAAAATTTGTCCAAGGTCCCACAGTCAGGCTGTGCCAGAGACAGGCTTTAAATAAGTTCCTCTTTTCTTCAAGGTTGTCCTTCTAGCGACTACACTCCAAGTTGTCCCTTGGACTAGTTCTTAGGAGCACAAAGTAGTAGATAACTTAATTCCCTTCAGATAATTCCAGTTTCTCACTAATTCTGCTGCAGGCTGTTCGTCTCATCTGTGCCCCAGTATTGTGTCTGGTGGAAATGACTGCACATCCTTCTGCTTCCTTTCTCAGCGGGTTAGCTCGGTGGTGGTTAACAATGTGAACAAGGAGACCCAGGTCACAAGATCTTATGGGGCAGTTCTCGTTTCTCATTGGGTCTGCAAGCATTCATTAAGTACCTACAATATCCCCAGCATTGCACTAATCACTGGGAATACCATTCAAAGGAAAATTCTTTGTTCGGGCTTTTGCCCTGACTAAAGAGGCAAAATTTGGGACAAAGAAAATTAAACGAGTTTCTTAAAAGTATGTCGAGGTAACAACACATCGATGGGCTGATCACCGGGGATCAGCAATGGCTTTGAAACGGAGACAGCCTTTATTGATAACTTTAGTAATGAGATAAAGACAATTCAGATAGGTTCATGTCAGCAAAAGGGAATGGGCCATTACGTCTCAGTTCCTCCCCAAGGCATCAAGTACATGACGATGTCCAGGTCCAGACAGGTAGGGGGATGATGGGAGCAAATCATGAGGCAAATCAGGCAAATGCAAAGCTACGGACTCAGTAATGCCTTCTCCCAACACTGATTGACAAGCCGATAAACTGAGGCCGCCTAACCTTCAACGATACAAAGAAAACAGTCCCAATGACAAAGATAGCATGGGAATAACATCAGGTATACAAGATGGAGAGATTGTAAATGGGCATAATCTCAAAAAGGGAAAGCACCAGCTTTGTCTTTCTTAGCTATTAACTAGGGGCCAGAACCAGCGTTGGAATGTCTGCACACGCTCCAATTTCTCTCTCCAAGGCACCTACAGGACGTGTCATTGTGATTCCTTTAGAAGCACCTATTTAGTCTTTGCCACATGGGGACACATCATCAGAAGCTCACTGTGAGTCTGCTGGTCACATAATGCAACTGTACCCCTTAATTCTTACCAGCCATCTTGTCTCCAAGCGACCCTCTTGCCAAACATGTTCTCTCTGTTATGTGAGAACACGTTGAGCTGGGCTAGATGATACTTAAAGGGGCTTCTTGCTCTCAAATTCCAGCAATTTGAGCCAAATTCTCCAGAGATTAGGTGAGGCCCAAAGTACTAGGTGGGTGAATGGGCTGATTTAGCATGAATCCTTCCCTGCTGCAGGAAGTGTTGCACAAAGTCAGGTGGGGGCAGTTTCACCAGCACCTGTTTTATGGGTGAAACCTAATAATAATCACGTAAAAATAACCAACACTTGCATAATCCTTTGAATTTTCTCACAGTGTCATTATCCTTAAGGTGGCCTATTCCCCCTTGGAACAACTTTAATTGTTAAACAACCATCTTTTTGTCAAACTGAGATTTGCCCTTTTGCAACTTCTACCCCTTTGTGCCTTTTGTAGCCAATCAGAAAAACAGAAATTTCTCTTCCACAGGAAAGCTTTCATGTCTCTGAAGAGAGCCACTGTGCCTCCCATGAGCCTTCTCTTCTCCACACTTCACATTCCTAGCTCCAATCAAATGATCCATCCATGGTTCCCCATTCTGGATGTTCTCCTCTACTGCTTTCCAGATTATCAGGGTTATTCCTAAAATGTACTATCTAGCACTGAACACACCATGCTGGATGTCTGATGAGGGCAAAGCCTAGTGGAATCTTTCAGCTTTTATTGCTGGAAGCTCAGATTCTCCCCGTGGAGCCCTCCCCCCACCCCAAAATAAAAAGGCTTCAAGCTTAGACAGCATATAAGACAAAAGGATAACTCATAACTCTGAGATGGAAGCTTCTCCCTTCCTGAAGCTTTCATGAAATTCCCCTGAGTTAGAACTTTTTTGATCCAGAACTAGGGCCTTTAGCGATACCTGAAGCTGCTTTGTCAAGGTTTGAAAACAGGGCCATCAGGAGGAAAGAGAGCTAATGTTGGAGTCAGAGAACCCAGTTCAAATTCTGGCTCAGCCATTTATCATCTGTGTGACCTTGGACAAGTACCTTAATTTCTCTAGGTCTCATTTTCCTCCATTAAAAATGATAAAGTTGGGCTATGTAGCCTCTGAGGTCCCTAACATATAAAAATCTTCGATCTTGTGGAAGTGAGTCTCAGAAAAGACAAGGGATCATGCATCTAGGTTTGGAAGAAATCTCAGGGGCTATTGCATCTAACCTTTTTATTCTACAGAAACAGAAACAGGCTCAGAGAGAAAAATAATTGACTGAGTCAGGTTTTGAACCCAGAGGTAACTCACCCTGAGCCCAGAGCCCTTTGCTGCTTCTTGGCACATTCAAAATGGTGCCAGATCCACATTTGCTGCCTGTAGCCTGGAGCCTCCTTCAGAAGTTAAGGGGCATTTTCACAATCCTGAGGAAGGTTGATGCTTGAAATGTCTAAATATTCTACCTCCATGACTATTCCCTGGCATTGACCTGAAATTTGTGTGCGGATGATCCACTGTGGCCAGACAGTTCATGCCAGCAGGGTGAGCCAAAGGGATTCCAGTTATTTATGTTTCAGACATGCTTCTTGCCTTAAGTGCCCCCCCCACCCTGGGCCTCTGGTTGTGCCATAATTTTTATTCCTGCTTCCTCAGCAGCCCCGAGATTTACAATTCAGCTCATGAACCTATGGTGAGGTGGAGACCCAGACAAACGCAGGGAAATCTGAAGTGAAGGGTGAGCCCTGGGTCTTAATTCATTACCAATTTGCTCTTTGCCATTTTTTCCCTCTCCTTCTCCTCCACCTTCTTTTAGGAGAGGAGAGGGAAATAGAATTTAACGATCATGGAAGAAGCAGGCTGAGAACATGTGAGCTCCAGCCAGGTGTGATGCAAGTTGTGAGTAGGAGATTCTCCTCCTCCTCCTCCTCCTCCTCCCTTCTCCCTCCTTCTTCTCCCTCCTCCCTCCTCTTCCTCTTCTTCTGTAGTCCAACAAAATTCCATTCACATCCCCACCTCCCCACCATGTTTCAAAGATTACCTTGACCTATTTAAAAAAGGATGACTCTAACAATAACCACAAAAAATAGTTTAAAAAAGTGAAATGATCTGTGGAAAGGAGCAAAGAATGGGAGCCAAAATAAAGGGCTTAAAAAGATATCCAGGAAGTTGACTCAGAGAACCATGCAAGGGTAATATTTAAATCTATATTCCAACCATTTTTCAAGCCTATGTTATTGAACTCTGACTGAAATGACTCATCCAGAACCATTAGGGTTTGTCATGTTTATATGTATCGAGCTCATTTTCCCAAATCTATTATTATTGTACACGAACTGGAGGGACGTCTCAAATGCTGAATGTTTGACCGTGGACTCCAGCTGCAGCTGCCTTGGAATTTTCTAGGGAAACAACTCGATTTTTCATAGCTAACACGCAAACCTTCTCATTTTCTTCCCTTTTCTTTCTTTTCCCTCTTGGAGCTCTCTCTCTCTTCCTCCCTCCTTGTCCCTCCTTCTCTCTCTCTGTCTCTCGCTCTCTGTTTCTCTCTGTCTGTTGGTTTTTTTCTGTCTCTTTCACCTTTCTGAATTTCTATAATCCACACCACAGAGTATATGTCTTAAACATCCAGGTCTTGACAATCTTACTCTTTATTCATCTTTCTTCCCTGAGCTTCTGTTGAAGTGAGTGGGCATTGCATGCAGGATGGGAGATAGGGGCAGCAATTTTGTTCAAACTGAAGCCATAACTATGTGATTCTTTAAAGGGAGTCTGTGATTGCGTGATTGCTCTCCACTAGTGATTAATCACTGCCCTCCTGCTCTCTCTCTCTCTCTCTCTCTCTCTCTCTCTCTCTCTCTCTCTCTCTCTCTCTCCCCCATTATGTAAGCTCCTCAGACATTTCAGCCACTCCGAGTCCTGCTCGTTGACTTTCCCAGTCGGTGCACTAAGCTGTTGAAGATGTGTGCTAGTTTCCCTCGTCGCCTTTCCCAGTGGAAGTCTAGGGATGGGTGGCAGGGGACATCCCTGTGTCCCTGGAATCACCGCGTGCATCATTAGAAATGACATTTAACATCATTTAAGTAAGGGGTTAAGGGGCAAATGTGGGAAGTACTTCGTATACTTCCAAATGCTATATAAACGTTAGTTCTTATTATGGAGTAAAATAATATCTTGAAGCACATCATAAACCTCAAAGTGCTATATAAATATTGGCTATTTCATTTTTTTCTTAATAAAGTCCAAATTGTCAGATGGTGTTAGATCTGGAGGAAAACTTAGTTAATGTCCAGGCCAACATTCATCTTTACAAGTAGGATATCTAGGCAGCAGTGTGAGATGCATGAGGGCAAGAGGCAGAACTATTCTAAGGTTTGTGTCTCCATCAGGGCACACACACACACACACACACACACACACACGCGTGCACATGTGTGTGCACACAGTAGGTATTTAATAAAAATTTGTCCAATATAATTTAATGAATCCCAGCATAGCAAAGGCACGTGTTATTGATGAAGAATTGAATTCACTTCTTAGAAAATTCTGAAATAGTTACAATCCACAAATCAGTTTGAACTTTAGAATAAAGGGCAATGACTATGCCTTAAAGAAATCCTAGGGAAACGCTCCCCGAGTAGAGCTGGCATCTAGGATTGGAGAGATGGAGCAGTGGATAGAGCATCAGGCCTGGGTTACAAAGACCTGAATTCAAATTCAGACTCAGACACTTACTAGCTATGTCGTCTTGAACAACTCACTTGACTTCTCTTTGCCTCAGTTTCTTCATATGTAAACTGACTATAATAATAGCACCAGAGTTGTCACTAGCATTGAATGAGATAATATTTTTGAAACACTTAGCAAAGTGCCTGGCACATAGTAGGCATTATGCAAATCTTCTCCTTTTTCTCCTTCTCCTTCTCCTTCTTCTTTTCCTTCTCCTCCTTCTCCTTCTCCTCCTCCTCCTCCTCCTCCTCCTCCTCCTCCTCCTTCTTCTTCTTCTTCTTCTTCTTCTTCTTCTTCTTCTTCTTCTTCTTCTTCTTCTTCTTCTTCTTCTTCTTCTTCTTCTTCTTCTTCTTCTTCTTCTTCTTCTTCTTCTTCTTCTTCTTCTTCTTCCCCTTCTCCTCCTCTTCCTCCTCCTTCTTCACCTTTTTCTTTTTCTTCCTTCTTCTTCCTCTCCCTCCTTCATGATAGGAATAGAGATGTAACAGTCATGGCCTATGGAGATTCTTTGATAACTAAATTTAGTCACAGTCTCTGAATTTCTAAGGATCATAAAATATTAGAACTGGGAAGAGGGAGCTTTTGGCACCCTCTACATCAACACCATCCTGTTAAAGATGAACTCACTGAAGGCCAGAGAAAGAAGGAAAGAAAGAAAGAAAGAAAGAAAGAAAGAAAGAAAGAAAGAAAGAAAGAAAGAAAGAAGGAAGGAAAGAAGGAAGGAAGGAAAGAAAGAAGGAAAGAATGAAGAAAGAAAGGAAGGAAGGAAGGAAGGAAGGAAAGAAAGAAGGAAGGAAAGAAAGAAAGAAAGAAAGAAAGAAAGAAAGAAAGAAAGAAAGAAAGAAAGAAAGAAAGGAAGGAAGGAAGAAAGAAAGGAAGAAAGAAAGAAAGAGCCCACAGGCATAGAGTGACCTACACAGGTCCTGTGGCTCATTAGTGCCAAACCCATCAATCATTCAGTTAACTGATAAACATTTATTAAGTATCTAATATGTGTCAGGCACTATGCTAAACACTGTGGGTATAAAAAGAGACAAAAGGCTCCTCAAGGAGCTTACAGTCTAACACAGAAGATAACATGCAAACAAATCCATTGTTGTACTTACTCCCCAAAGGAAGAATGGAGTTGCTGCTGTGTGGTGGGAGGGCTTTGAAAGCCCTTAGTTTCACAGCTTTGCTAGCACCACCAGAATCAAAAACCACAATTCAATGACATCAGGACTACTTTGATGACCTTTGATTTAACTGAAATCAGTTCAATTCAGTTTGGTTCAGAGGATCCAAGATCTGAAGCTGAAAGCAACCTCAGAGGCCCCTAGACTAACCTCTTCATTTTAGAAATGGGGAGAGTGAGGCACAAGGAGGTTAACTAACATGGCCAAGGTAACACAAGTAGTGACGAAGCGGCAGCTGAAGTTTTAGGAGGCCCCCTCTCCTGTGCCGCTTACCTGATCCAATTCAATATGCACTCTTTAAAAGATGCTCTGTGCAAGTCCTAGACTGGCACTGGGAAAACAAAGGCAGAAAAGGAAAAGCCACTGTAAGTGCGGAAGAGGTAAAGAATTTTAAAAGTTAGACCATGTCCTCACCAAAGGGCTTTTACTTTATGCCTGGCTGTCTGCATGACTCTTTGGTTCTTACAAAAAAATGCTGAAACAACCCTTGAGACTATGGGTTAAAAAAAAGCTGAGGTTCCTGTCCTGTGTGGAGGGCACACATGCTATTCAGCAGAGCACCAGTGGATGTCAGTAGAGAATCGGAAGAGAGCTGCTCAGTGGAGGGATGCAGCAGATGCCAGAGAAGTGGATCCAGCGGTAGGTAAAGGTCACCAGAATCTAGAGCACAGTGGGCAGCTTAAGGACATCACCACCCCAGCCAACAGCACCAGCAGCTCTGTGAGGAAGCTGAGAGTGTAGGTGTCGGGGCACCATGAGTTGTCTTCTCTCCAATGTTTCCAACGCATAAAATTTCTTTTCCCATGAGAGGTACTGGAATTTGTGGAAGAGTGTCTCCCATGTACATAATGATTTCTCTTGCTAGGTTGTCTTATGAAATATATTTTGCTTTTACCGTTTATGTCCTCTCCTTGGTCTGGCAGAAGAAACATTGGTGGGGGCTCTTTAGTTGTGGTTTTGAATGAATTCTAACTCAAAGTATGCTGATAACATGGGGTAGATTTTAGGGGGCATAAATTGGAGGGGAAGGGGACCTAGGCCACCAGAGGAAAGCAATAATACCAAGAAGGCATTTTACAAGCCTCAAAGGGTTATGTAAATATAGGTTGTTGTTGTAGGCTCTTGTTTTTAACCCAAATACCTCCCTCTGCCTCTTTCAGCTAGTTGCCACCTCCTTCAGGAAGCCTTCCTTGATCCCACCATTGGTAATGACCTTTCCCCTCAGACTTATCGGGGTACTCTGTCTGTGCCTCTCAAATTCTTTATGGGCCTTGTACTGCTTTATGTCCATGCTACTCTCCTGGACTAGAAGCTGGAGCCATTGGGCCTGGGAAGAGGAGCTGCTTAATACATGTTTTTTAAATGAATGGACCAAAAGCACAGGCCAACACAGTGATTAGAACTAGGTGGCACAAGTCTCAGTAGGCACAGGTATATTTTAGGATGGCAGTCCTGGGAAAGGAGAGGAGAAAAGGTACGTTTCAGATGAGGTATGAAATAAGATGGAGAGTTAATGAGGTGGAGACACAGAGGAAGGCTGTTCCAGATGGCTGGAGTCGCAGAGGAGAAGGCTCTGTGCCCAGGGAGGTGAGATCCGGAAGAGCTAGAGCCCTGGGTCAGTCACCAGTGGAGAGCCAGAGGGGAGAGAAGGGTCTGCACTGGCCTGCGCAGAGGCAAACCAGAGCAGGGTGGTAAAGACTGAGAGGTTTACTTAATGAAACAAAAAATACTAATTGTTGGTGCTGAGCCCTTACCTACTAGGCTTCATCCCAGAGAGATATGTGTATGTGTATGTGTATGTGTATGTGTATGTGTATGTGTATGTGTATGTGTATGTGTATGTGTATGTGTATGTGTATGTGTATGTGTGTGTGTATGTGTGTGTGCATGTGTGTGTGCATGTGTGTATGTATATGTGTGTATATGTGCATGTGTGTATGTATATGTGTGTGTATGTGTATTGCGTGTGTGCATGTATATGTGCATGTGCATGCATTTCTCTTTCTCTGTCTCTGGCTTTCCCTCTCTCATTGCCTTTCCCTCTCTCCTCCCATAATCTATAGAGATTATCTCTATAGACACATTTCTATAAAGATACATGGAGATTACTATAGCTTCAGATATATGTATCTCTATATAGATATCAATATAGACAGATATGTGTACATAATATGTGGGGCATAAATATATAATGCATATAAACATCTAATTCTATATAAATGCATTACAACGTGCCACATATATGTAAACAATGTGTGCATATATGTATACATGTATGTGTGCGTGTTTCTTTGTCCCATATAATGTATGCACACATGCATGTGCACAAACACACACACACACACACACACGAGTAGAAAAGGAAGCCCAAGCCAGCCTGCAGCATCTGAGATCTCCAGGTTATTGTTATGACCACAGACTTGAAGTTTCATGAAATAACTGTAAGACTCATAAAAAGTCTGACACTGAACCCATTTTTCTCCAATACAATATTTACAGCTGGGCATAGAGGACTGCTCAGTATTGATTGGAGGAGCAGTTTAGAGAGCGCTCCTGACCCTCAGAGGGAATAGACCTTGTCTCAGCAATGGCCGGGTCTCTTCTCCATGCCCACTCCACCCCCACCTATGATTTTGAGAGAGTTGTATGAAAATATCCAATATACCAGGGTATTTTTTTTTTTAGTGGGAGAGGGCAGGAGGAAGAAGGAGAAGCTTCTTGAAAGCGCTAACAATAAATAAATAATACACAGAGAAGAAACTTGTATTTTACCCCGTACATTTCTGTGGTTAATGCCAGCTTAGAATTGGTTGTATTTTTCATTTAATCCTGTGTTTCTCCAGACTCTCCCAAGCTATCTACTAAACTCATTCACGACAAGGCAAAAGTTAGAAGAGGCTATCTATTTTCACTAAGACCCCCTCCCCCCCCCAAAAAAAATCAAACTTAGCAAAGAGCTATCATGATGTAAGAAGTGCACCCTCATTTAGGATATCCACCTATATATACTCAGCTTCCCTCTGGGGAAAGTGTCTAAGTGTCAGGGATGTGGGGTTCTCAAAAATAACAATGCACCTCACGATATGAGAAATGTTCTCTTCGTGGTTTTTTGTTTGTTTGTTTGTTTTCCTGCGAAAGGACATTTGGTGAGTCTGGAAATGGCCTTTGAAAACAAGTCAGCATCGGCGGAATGGACATGCCCGGCTCCGATTGTAATTGAGTGTTTTATCGATGTGAACCCGCTTTCTTGACGACAGGGACCCCCGCGGTCTTCAGGAATCTGCATAAAATGCATGACCAGAAGTCAATACGGAGCATAGTTTATATTGTAGCTAGACATTGAAGCCATGTGACAAATATTTCCCCCTCTGCTATAGACGCTAAAATGAAAGAATAAAAATGAGAGAAAAAAATCTCTAAAAATTTTAATGCATTTTCCCTTTCACTTAAAAAAAAAATCAATACGACCAGTACCCAAATTTTAAAGGTGTGTGTTTACGAACGTACTCACATACACACACACACACACACACAGCGATGCTAAGCTGCATGCATCTATATTATATTCTGCAGGGAGTGTATTAAAAACAATGCAGAATGTTTCCTTCATGTCATATGTAACAGTTACATTTTTTCCCAGGGTTTTTTTGGGGGAAAAAAAGAGAGAGAGAGAGAGAGAAAATGAAATCCAGATTTGTAATTCCTAGCAGGAGAAACGCGATCCTTTTCAATGTTTAAGTAATATTTCCTGTAAAACATACGAGGCCATCTGCAAAGCTGTTTCCAGACACATTTTGAAGTGGCAAGGGCGTCTGAAGGAGACAAGAGCCGAGCCCTGCATTTCACCTCTGGGACATGGAACATTAAAGGTTTCAGAAAGCTGGTGCTACAATTTTGCAAAGTATTTCCACCATGGCCAAGTTCATAATTTGTTTAATTTACCTCTCTTTTACAGACTTAGGTGGGGGGAGGGGAATGAAAAGGCCCGTTTACAAAGCAGGACAGCTGTTGAGGGGGGAGGAATGGTATGCATGATCTCCTGCATCCAGAATGCCCCCTCGATTTCTGTCAATCCCGACAGTGCCTGTCTTTAGCGGGCCCCGAACAAGAGCACGGAGGGCAGCCACCTAAAGCGAAACACAAAATGGAATAGATTTGGCTGGCCGGGACCCCGGCCACCCTTTCTGGCTCTTTAAGCCCAATATAAAAGGGTGCTTTATTCTGCATCCCCAGGGTCACCTTATGAACTGGTGTCGGTAAAATGTTACAGCCTGGTTGTGAGGGTGCATCGGGAGAGGGCCTCCCTTTCCAGACTCCCTTCTCTGGCCAGAGGAGAAGCAGGGCCTGTGCCTCCCCGCAAGAGCAAGCCCTAGAATCAGGGACAGAGGAAATGTGGATGCAGCTCCACCCCCCTCCCCATTTCAATGCTCCCTTTCTCTTATCTCCTCTCCGTGAGACCATTGGCCCTGGATGGCTGAAAACACACTCCATAATTTCAGATCGATGCAGAAATTACCCCTGAGAATGCTTTGAAAACATTCTCAGCCTTGTTTGGTGTCCTGTGATTTATATTTTAGGGAATAAGATTATTTGTGGACAGGGCTCATTCCCCCTATTAGAGAGAGAACTCCTTGAGGATGGGGGCTGTGTTATTTTTCCATTTTTGTATTCCCAGCACGGGACCTTAAAAATACATTTAATAACAGGTTAATTTAAATTGATGGCGGGTTATTCTTTGGGATTTTAATGTAAAATATTTAAAACGAAACTCCTTTCATATGATATGCCATTTCTTGCTGTGTGGCTATAGGAAAATCACTGTACCTCTCTGGCTTGTTTCCTGATATAAAAGTCTCTGAAGGTGGGTCCCTTCTGACTTGATCTATGCTAGCTATTAAATAGAATTTCACAAACACACTGTCTTCATGTCGTTGATAGCCCAGAGGCTGACATCATTTGCAAAGTATATAAATAGCTTTGCTTCTAGCTTGAGAAATCTGTCTTCCAAATGGTTCAGGGTCTTTAATGAGGCTTGGGCCCAAACTCCCAAATTTGGTCACTTCATCCTCTCTTCCATGTCTTCATTTGAACCCTTTTCTCCCTCCCTTCTTCGTTCACACAATCACTGAACAAGCTGGATTTAAGCTTGGTGTCTCTACTCCAGTGTAATCACTTCCTAATGACACAAGTCGATCCCCGCTGCCCACGAGCTCTCCGAGGCCATCAGAGGCAATGGTTTTTTGGTAGACACTGTAGCTAATTAGGCGCTGCCTTCTGGGCGTCTGTCTCATTCTTGGACTCTGGCCCCGACCAAACATCTTTACGTTGCCCAAACGTGAGAAAAGCCGGACGCCGAGGACGATGAACAACTGTCCCTCTATTAGACACGCATTCTGGAGTGCGTTTCATTTAGTGCGCTGCTCTCTGACAGCGAACCTCACACGACATTTGGCTGCAGAAGAGCTCGGACGCCATTTTGAAAATGATTTGCAACAATGTTGCCAAATTGATAGCGTGGAAGCTCGTCTGTGCAGGCAAGAAGACAGGAGTGTGTGTGTGTGTGTGTGTGTGTGTGTGTGTGTGTGTGTAGGGGGTGTGGATGTGTGGGTGTGTGGGTGTGCAAAAGTGAGTAGTACCTGGCAGGTACCTAGAGATGCTGCAAAATGAAAACACCCCCTTTATTGGATCTCTTCCTTCTTGTACATGAGAGGCTCACACACGTATGTAGATATACATGTGTATGTGTACACAGTACATACATGTGTATGTATACAGAAATATATGTATCTATACATATTCACATACATTATATATGTGCATAATGTGCGTACATATACACGATGCACATAGTGCGTACAATATTGTGTGTGCACAAATGAGCATGTTTATATGTGCACGTAGGTGTGTGTATATGGATCAGTACATATTGCATATATAACTGTTCATATATTATGTATGTACATGCAAACTGGCGCAAAAGTTTTGCTGCTGTTTTATGGTTACATAGCCTAAAATTACTCTGACATTGGAAACATTACATATATGTATACACACATATAATAGGCATACATATAAGACAAATGCATGCTTGTACATACTCTTGCAATATATGCATTTTATGTGTGTATGTGTGTATATTTGTGTACATGAATGTACATATACATGTGCATCTATATGCATACATATCTGTGTGGATAGATAGATAGATAGATAGATAGATAGATAGATAGATAGATGTATATGTGTGTATGTGGATATGTATATGTACAGCTAGGTTGTCCAGTGGGTAGAGAGCTGATTCTGGAGTTAGGAAGACTCATCTTCCTGAGACTCATCTTCCTGCCTCAGACACTCTCTAGCTATTTGACCTTGGACTAGTCACTTAACTCTATTTGCCTTTGTTTCCTCATAAGTAAAATGAACTGGAGAAGGAAATGGCAAACCATTCCAGTACGTTTGCCAAGAAAACCCAAAAGGTGTCACAAAGAGTTAGCTAGGACCGAAAATGAATGAGCACACAGTTCATATATTGTACATGATATGCAAGGTATCCTAAAAGTTTTGCAGGTGTTTTAAGTTTTTATAGCCCAAAATTACACTAAGACATTTGAAACGTTACAAACACACACATGTGTATATATTATACGTGTATACATCCATCAGTTAATAAACATTCATTAAGTGCCTACTATGTGCCAGGAACTGTGCTAAGTGCTGGATACGTCTATATTAGTATAAGTTTATAGATCTGGCTACAGCACATGGTATGTCTTTTGCAAAGAATTCTCTCTATTTCTGTGCAGATTTCATAGTTTTTAATTTGGCTAAGATTCCCCAAATTCTAATCTGAGTACACAGTATTTTGTACATAGTAGGTGTTTGTTGAATTGTAATCCAGATTTGACCTCCTATACGTGAAGACTTTGCTTCCCTTTCTGGGCATGGAAGGCCACCGTTGAAGGGCGCTGCCCTGACTTTCTTCGCTAAGTTCCTGTTACCCCTCTGTCTAACCTCCATTCCAGGTGACACTTCTGCCCCTCCACCTGTTTTCCCTCCTTCCTTATACTGGTCTCAATGCCTCATACCTCCCTCCCCCTTCTCTCTTCTAACACTGTCTACTCCTTCAGGACTCTCATAGAACCTGGCTGTTCTTTAATAACTAAATCATCTAAAATCTGTTCATTAATGTCCTGACTCTCCTCTTGGCTGTCAACCCCATGGATGCCCTCTTCTTATGTAAACCAAAGCACGGATCTCTCTCAGGGCCCAGCTTGATGCTCTGCATATAGTAGGTATTAACTTTTTAAAAATTATATTCTCTCCTCTGCCTTTGTCTGTATCTTAAATTGTCCAAGTCCTCACATTATACCCTGGGTTTGTTTGTCCACATAGGTTCCATCCTAAAACCTTTGCTTAGCCCCTGGTCTGGGCAAAGCACTTGTTAGCTTATGTTGCCATCTAATGAGGAGAGAGCTGTGGCAGATAAAGGATCAGAGATGGGACAGTGTGAGACATTGAAAGACACAAAGAAGAGATGGCCACCAAGTGCATCCAGGAGATTTGGAGGGGAAGACCTGAATTAGGAGGGACCCAGAAGCCTCCTGTGCTGAACAAGAATGCCCCCTCCAAGATAGCTGACTGGTGGCCTCTGAGTCCTGGCCTGAAGACCCTCTGCTCCTAACCTCTCAAAGAAATGCCTTTGCCTGGGCAGGGGGGCTCTGTTCTCCCAGATGGGGCTCATCATTCCTTGAGCTTGGCTTCTTCTTCCTACTGGGTTCACAGCTCTTCTCTATACCCTTCGAATCAATGAAGACATCTCTACCTCTCCCTAGCCTTTTTATTTTATTTTTTTTTTCCTTTTGCGTAAACATTCCTGGTTCCTTGAGATAGCCAAGGGTCACCACAGTGCACAGAGCCATGTGTCTGGAGTCAGGAAGAATGGCCTCAGTGTGTGTGCATGTCTGTGACCCTGGGAAAGTCACTTACCTTCTGTTTGCCTCTGTTTCATCATCTGTAAAACGAGGATAATAAAATCATCCCCCACACATCTTTGAAATCTCAGAATGATTATAAAGATCAAATGATGTAGCGTTAATACAAAGCATTTAGTGCGGGGCCCGGCATGGAGTGAGCCACCCACTGAGCTGTTTTGGGATCCACCAGATTGTATTCTTGTCTGTTCTAGGTCTGTCTACATTTTCTACAAGAATAACATGAGAAGCTTTGCCAGATGCTTTGCAAAAATCCAGGCACACTGTATTTACATAATCTTCCCCCGGAAACCGGTCAAAAAACAAGTCTAAGGTAATGTGAACGTGGCCCACTCTTGCTGTTCATTCTCAGTGCTTAAAAGCTTTTCCTTTTATTAATCAAGATGTTTTACTTATAACTTTTATTCACAAATTGATTCTTAGCCCCTTTTCCATGACAGCCATTTTATAACAAAGAACATAAAAAGACAGAGACACAGACAGTTCAGCTAAACCAAAAAAAAAAAATCCACAAAGATGCTCCTTGGTACATTCAACGCTCCTTGCTTACACTTCTCTGATGCCATGCTTAGTCATTATAATTGCACAGTATTTGGCTTCTTATTTTCCCTTCCCATGTGTAATATTCTGTTATTTTACTCTACACCAGGTCATACAATTTTCTCTAACTTCTTCATAAACATCATTTCTTCCCATTCCATTCGTGTGCCATAATTTGTTTAAGGATTCCCTAATTGATAGGCACCCATTTTGTTCCCAGTGTTTTGCTACCATAAGAAGTTCTTCTATGAATATTTTAGTACACATGGTTCCTTTTTGTCTCTGACTTCCTTGGAGTTTATGAACCAGGTTCTCTGAATCGAATGAAATCAACGTTTTAGTCACTTATAATAGCAGAACTGAAAATTGCCTTCCAAATCTAGCATGGTTGGAATAATTCTCAACTCCACCAACAGCCATAATGTCTTTTCACAACCCCTCCTAACATTGACTATTCACATCTTTTGTCATATTTGCCAGTGGTAGATTTATACTCCATAATTGTTTTAATTTTCATTTGTCTTGCTACAGTCATCAATTTGAAACAATGAAGCAGTCTTTCATATGGTGGTTAAGAATTTATAATTCTTTCAGATGATGGTTTCTTCTCAACTTCTTTTGTCATTTATCCACCGAGGAATGGTTCTGTATGTTTGTGTTAATTCATAAGATTGGAAACTTATCACTGAAATGGACCTTAGATGTTTTCCAGTCTGCGTGAACTGAGGCTTAGAGAAGGTAAAGACTTTGGAAATATCCCACAGAGAAGCAGATCACGGATGACAGACAATTATCAGGTAGATTTGTTGTGAACATTCAATTATTAGGTTTTTTTTTTCTAATCCTATTTGAACTGATTTTGTTTCTGCAGAAACTTTTCAATTTCATTCAATGTAAATACCTAATTTCTCTTTTTTGATAAGCCCAATTCTATCTCTCCCCCAGCCATATCTCTGAAGTATCTCCTCTAGATTTGTAACATAATCCTAAGGTAGTTGGATTGCTATACCACTAAACCTGTGAATTAAATTAGGCAACAATAATTTCATTATAGCCCAATCTCAAGCATCAAATATCCTTCCAATTATTTGTCATTCCTATTTCTTTCTAGAATTTTTTAACGCTTTTTCTATGTCTTGGAGTGTGCCTTGGTAAATCATCCCCACACATTTTATGTATTTTGCAGTTGTTGTGAATGTGACTTCCCTTTATATTATGTCTTCTTGGATTTTTTTTCTTGCTATCTAAAATGTTCTCACCCAGAAGCTCCCAATGCCAATGAAATCAAAGCTCTGGTCGCTTTCTATGTCCTATATAAAATGTTATTGATTTTTGCAAATTCATTTGGTTTCCTATTAATTTGCTGAAGATATTATTTCAGTTAGTTTATTTGCTGATTTTCTCAGACTTTCTAAGCCAACCATCATGTCACCAGTAAATAAATATAATTTAATATCTTCTTTCATTTCACTTATGCCTTTAATTTATTTTTCTTGTCTTATTGCTACTATTGGAATTTCTGTAACTGCTAAATAACAGTACGGAAGAGGATATGCTTTCTTTATTAATATATTTATTAGGAAAACTCCTAGTGTTTTGCCATTGTAAATACTACCACTGTTCAGTTGTTTTTCAGTCATGTCCAACTAGTCATGACCCCGTCCTGGGGTTTTCTTGGCAAATATACCAGAACAGTTTGCCATTTCCTTTCTTTCATTTACAGATGAGGAACTGAGGCAAAGGGTTAAGTGACTTGTGCAGGGTCACAGAGCTAACATGTGTCTGGGTCAAATTTGGACTCAGAAGATGAGTCTTCCTGATTCCAAGTCAAGAACTCTATCTAATATGCCACCTAGCTGTCCTAGATGGAAATGTACTACGTTTGTGTTTAGATACATGCTTTAAAAAAAAAAAAACTCTCTTTAAAAATATGTCGGTATAAACTGTATCAGATTGCTTACCACCTCAGGGAGGGAGGGAACAAAAAGAGGGAGGGAAGGATAGAATCAAGAACTCCAAATTAAAAAAAGTTTAAAAATTGTTTTAACATGAAAAATAACATATTATACTTTAAAAAGGTTATATGTATTTTGGGGCAGCTGGGTGGCACAAGAGATAGAGCATCAGCCTTGGAGTCAAGAGGACCTGAGTTCAAATTTGGCTTTGGACACACATAATCTGTGTGACCCTGGGCAAATCACTTAACTCGGATTGACCCCTTCCCCTCCAAAAAAAGAATATATGCAATTTAAAAACATTGGAAATGAAACACAAAAAAGAACATTTGCATATACAAAGGATAACCACAAAAAGTGGATTCTGCATGAAACCATGCATTTCCATTTTACATCATTTTAATATGTAAAATTACATATTTCATAAATGTACTATATACCTGTGATTCCTTCCAAACTTCATTCTGCTTTCTTTCATGCACTGAAATAATGGTATAGTAGCAGTCTTTTTTTCACATCGATTTTGCAAAAGTATTTGTGACCTTGTATAAATTGCTCATGTCAGTCTGTATCATTTCCTACTCCTCCCCCAGTTCTCTGGAATTAAATATTTAATTATTTCTTATGGTACAGTTATGTACCATTGAAGCCATTGTCTAAGAGACAGTCTAGAGTACCCTCAGATTATAATTCTTTGGTTACCCTCCCACATTTTTTAATCCCTCTTTCAGGATTTGGAAGTTCATTTTGTTTGCAATTATTCCCTCCCCAGCATTATCTCTCCTCTTAATCCTCACTCTCATTTCAGCTTGCTTCCCTACTGAGCTTGATGCATTTTTATGGCAAATTCTGTGTCCATTTATGTGTGTGTGTGTCCCTCTTTTATCCATTTAGGATGACAGCACTCCCCTCCTCCGCCCCTTCCTCCATGTTTGTATACTCATCTTCTCATACACTCCAATTATGAGAAACAAGTTTTACCCTCTCTTTCTCCTGTGCTTTCCTTTTTACCATGCCTTTTCTCTCCCCTATTCAATCCTCAGAATAGAATGAATTCACCCCAGGACCTTATCTCCCACCCCATTTAATCCTTCAATGCTCTTTTAACACATTAAGTTTCTGAAGGGCATTTATTTCTTCTTACCCTATTACAATGGTGTCACTAAATCATCATACAACTCCATCAAATTGCTCAAATAAATTAACCTTACTAGATGTCTCTGAACTCATGTCAATATTTCAAAATTCCTAATTACTTCTGGTCCTTTCCAGAAATGCTTAAAAGTTTGTATTCCATTAAAGGTCTATTTTCCACTTAGGGTATTATACTCAAATTTACAAACTAAGCCATTCTTGGTTGTGAGTTCATCACTTTTTCATTTTGTAATCTTGTATTCCATGATCTCCTCTCATTTCTCATAGAAGATGCTAGGTCTTGTGTAATTTTGACAGCAATTTCATGGGACATGAGACTATTCCTTATGAATGTTTAACGTATTTTTTCTTACACTCCTCATTTCTGCCTCTTAGCTTCAATGGCTTCCTTCAAGTCTTAGTTAAAGTCCTACCTTCTGCTAAAGTCTTTCCTGACCCTCCTCCCCTATCCTTAATGCTAGAACCTTCTCTCTGTTAATTATCCTTATTTTATTCTGTATATATCTTATTTGTACATGACTGTCTTCATGTTGTCTCCTCCACTGAATATAGAGTCCTTGAGAACAGGTTCTCTCTTTGCCTTCCTTTGTATTGACATCACTTATAATAGTGCCTGGTACACAATAGGTGCTACATAAATGCTAGGTGACCAACTTATTATAAAAACTCTATATTTTCACCATGACAGTCTTGGGATTTTTTCATTTTGGTTTTCTGCAGGGGCCAATCTCTATGTATTTCCTTTGTCTTCAGTTTCTAAAAGATCTGAGCAGTTTTAATTTCTAATTTCTTGAAATATAGTGTCCAGGCTTTTATTTTTAACAAGATTTTCAGAGAAGCTGAAGTCTTTACTTATTTCTTCACATTTTTCAGATTAGTTGTTTTTGAAACTAGATATTTTACATTTTCTCCTCTTTTTAATCTTTTGTTTTTGTTCTGATATTTCTTGATATCTTATTAGATCATTGACTAGTGTGGTCTATTGTAGTTTTCAGAGAGGCCATTTCTTGGAAGGTTTATCATTTTCTCTTCTTATCTTTTTTGTGATTTTCAGTTCTTTTTTCAGAAATTCTATTTCTTTCTTTTTAAAAATTTCTTGCATATATATATACATACATACATACATACATACATATATATATATATATATATATATATATATATATATATATATATATACATACATACATACATATATATATATATATATATATATATGTAGTCATTGTGGAAAATCTATTTTTTTACATTAAGTCTCTATTTGCAATTGTTACAGAATTATTCTCACCCTTTTCAGGATCTACAGATTTGCAATAATTTGGTATACTGGTCATTGTTTTCTTTAATTTCCTTATCTCTCCAGCTTTACTTCCTTTGAATCAGGTCCAGAAAATGCCCCCTGGTCAGTTTTTGGGTGAGATGGTTAGCCATGTTTTGTCTCACATTAAGGTCCCTTGGTTTTTCTGCTGACCTACATTGCCTGGGGTTGGTATGGCTTGGATCTTTGAGATTAAGAATGCTAGATCTCCAGGGATCTTTCTAATGTCTCAGGATCATGTCAGGGCTCAGAGACCCTGGATCTATGGTGCACTGGTCTGAGGGCTACAGCATTTGCTGGTTGGTGCCCTCTCAGTAGGCTGCTGCCCGCTGTTGTTCCTCATGAACTCCAAGGTCCCCATCTTGGCTTTCTCAGGGAATCTTCTTTCTCATTTCCTCTGGGCACAGACCTCGCAAGTCATATTTGTCCCATCTCTCATCCAGTTGATGATTGTTTTGCTTCTAGGATTGCCTTTTCTGTTTTGCTGTTTAATCATGCCCGACTCTTCATGACCCATCTTGAGGTTTTCTTGGCACCAATGCTAGAGTGGTTTGCCATTTCCTTCTCCAGCTCATTTTACAGATGAGGAAACTGAGGGTTGAGTGACTTGCTCAAAGTAACATAGCTAGTATGTATCTGAAACCAGATTTGAATTCAGGAGTATGAGTTTTCCATACTTCAGGCCTGTCACCCTGTCCATTGAATCATTTAGTTGTCCTTTCCCTTGCCTATGTGTTTTGGTTGACTTTTTGGTGGTTCTGAGGCAGAAGATGTAACTTATTGTAGTTTCTTGTTGAATTTTTTGACCATTCTTCAATATGGTACAAACTGCAGAGTTTTGTTTGAATAAATATATGTGAACTGAGTGGACTACTTTCCCCTTAGGCAGATATCTTGACAGTATCTAGAGATATATTTTTATCATATTGAAAAAAGACTCTTTAACATTCATGCTTTGTAGGGTGTTTATCATTAATATGAATTATAAATTTTCAGTGGCTTTTTGTGCATATAATGATATGATCAATAAGCCTGGGTATTTTAATTTAAAATATGATTAATTGGCTATCTTTATGTTTACCTTTGTTTCTGTCTCTGTTTCTATCTCTACATGTCTTCTTCAAGGATGCCCTAAATAGAAATATTGACATATATATACATATACATATATATGTCTATATGCACTTCTAGCTCTTTTTTTAAATTTCTCTGTCTCTATCTCCCCATCTCTATACCATCTCCATCTTTCTTATCTTAATCTCTGTCCTTATCTCTATACATGCATATATGCTTTAAAACAAGTAGAAGTATTTTCAGAAAAAAGAAACTCTGAAAGTTGTTTAAAATTCTAGTTTTCTCTTGAAGCAAAAGGAATAGTTTTAAAAGGGCTTTATTTATCTTCAGTCCACATGGAAAATCAAGTCGAGTTGGGAACAGTATAAGGGAAAGACCAGAGCAATCAGTCTTTTGTTTATTGGGTGTTTCTACCAATGGCCTAATGGGAATAATGCAAAGGATGTTTAGTCATTAGCCTACAAACAGCCGCCATCTTTGCCTCCTCATCGGAGGAAGGGCAGGTTTGTGTTTTTTTTTCCTCTCAAAGTCTGGGACTCTGGGCATTTGTCAGTTCTCATTTGCATCATTCTGGAAAGCCCAGCCTGGCTCAGCCCATGTCAAACAAGGTCAATGAATAGTTTTCAGTCAGGTGCAGAGTAAACAAATGTAAATGTTAAATATGGTGATTTACTGCTCCCTTTCATTAAGTTCCTCCTTAGGAGGCCAGCATTTTATGGAGCACAGGGGACCTTTCGATTGGGTCAGATGGAGTTCTAAAACAAGACATATTAGAGTAGTTTTCTCACACGTCGAGTTTAACAATAAAGAGGCAAACAGAAAAGGCTACTTTAGTTGAAAAATGTAACATAATTAGATAGGTATCACTACATTTTCCAACTGGCTCTCCTCTGGAAAATACCAGGGGGCATTTAGGTATTTTTATAACAAGAGAACAAAAGCATACCAGGAATTAGGCTGAATGGACTTATTTGGGCATTGCAAATAGTCTGCCCAGATGAGTTAAGTGGAAGCTTATTTAGCATGCATCCGCTCTCTTAATTTTTTATTAAAAATATTCTCTCATTTCCTTGGGAGTAGGGCCATCTCATGTCACCATTTCACTCACAGAGAACCATTAAGTGGTGACTAGCAGATTGAAAATGGTACAATTTAGCTCTCTGTCCCTCTGGATGCTTCCACAATGTACCACACATGCCCACCACTGTGGAGAGCAGTCACTGGGGCATGCTCTTTTCAATTCTGGGATTTTCATAGGTTTGGTTTTTTCCCATATGGAATGTGCTCATTCCTCATCTAACTTGTAGAATCACTGACTTCCATCAAAGAACATCTCAGGGGCCATTGGTACAGTAGGCTTTTCTGTTAAGCTTTTTAGTTTATCTTTTTCTAGTTAAACTTTTTCTCACTTTCAGAGTATCTTTGTATTACTTCATATTTACTTATTTTTGAGCTTTTTTATTCTGTTGGTAGACTGCAAATAGGGACTGAGGAAGGGAAGCAAAAGGAACAAGCCTTTATAGAGCACCTACTATATACCAGGCCCTATGCTAAGTGCTTTACAGATAGTATCTCATTTGATCTTTGTAATAACCCTGCAAAGTATGTGGTATTACCTCTACTTTACAGTTGTGGAAACTGAGGCAGACTGAGTCACACAGTTATCAAGTGTCTGAGAATGGATTTGAACTCTAGCTTCCTGACTCTCATTTTCCCCATTCCAGTATTTAGCACAGGACTTGGCACAGAATGCAAGTTTGCCTAAAGCCTGGGAGGCTTCTTGCTAGCTACATGTACCCAATGAGAATGAGAATATGGTGGAGGGAGGGGGAAGCCTGAGACAGTGGATGATCCCATGACACAGTTCTACCAGAAGGTTTGTTTTTTAACTGTGACTTCTTTCCTGCCTTCTTCATCCTCATCATCATTTTCATTTATATGAGTGACAAATCTCAGACTCAGAGAAAGTAAAAAGGTGACTGAGATGCACATAAGACTTGTGAGAGTTTTTGGCAAGTCCAATCTATAGTCTCCGTATGGGTTTGGGGCCAAGTTCCCTAAAAGATTGATTTAAGGGTATTAAACATGAATTGTGGAGACTTTGCTAGAAGACAGGCTTGGGACATTAACCATGCTACTCTTGGTGACTAGGAGGAAGCGGGGACTGAAGACAGACAAAATGCCAGTGAGGTGCCCCGTGATTCTGTGTTCTAAAGGAGCTTGGACCCTGCAGGTCAAGATTCTCCTTCTAAAGAAGAAACTGACCACAGTCAAGACCCTGAAAAATCCAAGATTTCTCTTTCTTTATGGGGAGGAAAGCAGTGAAGGCTTCTCTCAAGCCTGGTTGTAGATGTGTGCAAGGGATGCCTTCCTAAAAGAAGTAAAAATAAGTCTTCATGCACTGAGCTAAGAGAACTGGTAGACCTCACTTGACCTTTCATGGGGAAAAACCCCAGATGAAGCCAGATGCTAGAAGCAAAGAGGAACTTCCCAGCCATGTGCCCAGGGGAGCTCCACCTGACACCAGCACAGACCAGCAGAAAATAATGCCATGTGAGACTACCAGGACAAATCACTTGGAGAAGAGTTGTCCCTCCACATGTTCACCATGGTCACACATTTTCCCTTGATTTTCATCTCTTCATGTGTGCTTCCTGTATGCATCCTCTCTTCCCTCTGATGGCCCTCTCCCTCTCTCTCTCTCTCTCTCTCTCTCTCTCTCTCTCTCTCTCCCCCCCCCCCTCTCTCTCTCCCTCTCTCTCTCCCTCTCTCCCCTCTCTCTCTCTCTCTCTCTCTCTCTCTCTCTCTCTCTCTCTCTCTCTCACACACACACACACACACAAAATCCATACATATACATCATATGTTGAGGCTTATGGGATTAATGTTCTATTGTTATTTTTTGTTAGTAAAAAGCAAACACATTGGTGGGGGCTCATAAGTTTTGGGTTTTGAGTGGGTGCAACCCAGAGAATTTGGGGTAGATTTTTCCTTCCCTAGGGGTCACATGTACAAGTGTTTTGTTTTGTTTTTAAAGTGTGGTGAATTGAATTGAATCAGGATGATGAATGTTTCTGCCTAGAGCTGGATGTCTTGTATTATTTATATGTGGCTATAGGCTTATCTTGACTTACCAAGCTGGGGTATTTCAGGAATGCATCTCCCAGATGCTCTTGTTATCTCCATGTCCTTTCCTTTCTGAGACAAGCCCTGGGTAAAATCTTGAAGTAGGTGGTGTCTGCTACTCCGTCCTTTCTTTCAGCAAACCTTGTGCCTGGCTGGTGGATCTGAGAATGCTTCTATATCTAACTTCATGATTACCTGATCCTACACTACCATTTATTTAAGGGGCACAAAACACTTTACATGCATCATCTCATTTGATTCCCAAAGGGCACTGGAAAAATACATGCTGAATGAAAGGTGCCTGTAGAGTGAAGTTAAATTTAAAGCCTTACACTTGGGTCTAAAACTCAATGGTACAATATGGAGGACTTATGAGAAGCTGAGAATTTATGAGAAAAAGAAGTGGGAATTTTAGGAAGTCACAATCTCAATTTGAGTCAACAAGATACCACAGAAGCCAAGGAAGATAATACTACTGTTTGCTTGCCATTTATAGTGTTGTGGCATTATGACTTTCATGAATAAGAAGGGGGAGGATCCAACTAATCTTACCCCTGGACAGACTACACCTGGAACACTGGACACAGTTTTGAGAACTCTGTATTACAAAAAATATTGATCAGCTCTGAAGTTTCCAGAGGAAGGCAATCAAGATGGCAGAGGCATGCAAGTTCATTACCTCTGGTGGGTAGCTTCCAGAGCCGTATTCTGGGACCTCTTCTCTTCTCCCTCTATAGTATTTCACTTGGTCATCTCATCAGCTCTAATGGATTGACATATCATCTCTATTCTGATGATTAGAACATCTACTTATTCTGCCCTAGCCTTTCTGCTGACCTCCAGTCTCCCAACTCCCACTGCCTATTAGACATCTCAAACTGCCTATCCACTGGTGATCTCAAACTCAACATGTGCAAAACAGAGTTCATTATGGTTCCTCCCCATTCCTACCCTCCCATCCTCCCAGCTCCTCAGGCTCAACCTGGAAGTCATCCTGGACCCCTCACTTTCTCATCTCCCACATCCAATCTGTTACTATTGGTTTGACCTTTGTAACAACTCTAGAATATGCCCCATTCTTTTCACCGACACTGGCACCATCCTGGCCAGGCCTTCCTCCCCTTCTGCCTGGCCTGTTACAATAGCCTGCTTGTGGGTCACCCCAACAAAAGGGTCTCCCTGCTCCAGTCCAACCTCCTCTCAGCTGTCACTGTTATCTTCCTGAAGCTCAGGGCAGACCATGTCACACCCTCAAACTCCAGTATGTCTCTTTCCTTTCTCTTTCTTGGCTCCCTTTTGAGTCCCAGCTCAAACCCCTCCTTCTAAAGCACACCTCTCTTGATTGCCCTTGGTTCTAGTACCTTCCGTCTTTGGATTGGCTCTGATGCATGGTACATGTGTCCTGATCATACACAATTGTTGGCGTGTCATCTCCCCCTGTAGAACAGGGGCTCCTTTAGAACAGCAACTGCACTTTGCCTTTCTTTGTGCATAGTACAGTGCTTGACACACAGTAAGTGCTTATACTTGTCTGATTGTCAAGATTGTTGAAGGACTGTTTGGTCTGAGAAGGAGAAAGATAAGGAGTGCACAGCTGCAATAACTCTGATGGAGTATTTAAAGGGATGTCATGGGGAAGGAGGAGAAACTGGGAGAAGTGAGACAAGTGGCTTGCACAGAGGAGCTTTCATTTTGACCTCATTGGGGAAAATAAAATATCCTACCAATCAGAGTTGTCCAAATATGGAATGAGTTTTCTCATTTAGGAATTTGTGAGTTCTCTGCCCCACAGGTCCCTTCTTTCTGAGTGAGAGAATGCCCTAGGTGCCAGGTCAAGGACACTAAGGGTGACATTCATGCTCTGGTACAAGCCAGGCTAGGTCTGGATGATGCCATTCCGAGATTAAGTGATTGCCAGGGCTTGGCAAGTGGGTGAAGGGCCTTGCTGAGAACATGTATACTCAGAAAAAGAGGAGAAAGGGAGAAAATGGTGACCTTGAGCAAGTACTATTAGGGCTCCCTCAGAAGATCAAAGGATCTGGAGGAAGGTTGCCAGCATCTTGGGGAGCTTTTCTAGGTGATTTCTGGAAAGATAGTTGTATAGCAGGACCAACATGGGGTTTGGGAGTACAGTGCTGCAGGGTTTGCCTGCACGGTGGATCCACCAACATTTCTAAAAGGGCTTCAACTGTCCGAGATATGTGCAGGCAGCTGCTTTGGGGGAGGGCGTGTGGTGGTGAATGAGCCAGGCTGACTACCAGGAGGAGTGAACCTTCTGGGTCAGTGGAAGATGAATGTAGAAGCACAGATAATTAGGTAGATGTTCTTTCCTACTAACAATAATAATAATAGTCATAATAAGAATTAGAATTTATATAGCACTTTAAGGTTTACAAATAACCTTACAAATATCTCAGTTGATCATTCTAATAGCCCTGGGAGGTAGATGCTCTTATTATCCCCACTTTACAGTTGAGAAAACTGAGGCAGACACATTAAGAGATTTACCCAAGGTCACATAGCAGGTGCCTGAGGTGAGATTTGAGCTAAGTTTTCCCTGGGACAGTGCTCTATGAACCCTGGCTGCTCCTGGGTGCCTCTAGGTGGACCTTACTGCCATGGGAGTCAGCAGTGATATTAACCAGAGCCGGGCTTTGCTGGCCATCCCTGTTCTTACTTCATTTATCCTCTTTCAATTCCATCTGAGGTGATGGCAGAAGAGGCTACTTCTCCCAGGTCCTTGTTTGTCTTCCATATAGGTTCCTGCCCTTGATTGCCATCTCCCCCATCAGCATTAGTCATTTGCTATTTGATAGGTGGCAAACTGATTCAGGACAAGGCACCCAAACTGTAAATGCTCAGTGGATATTAGGATATGTTCTCAGACTTTGTTTCCAGCCAGATGGCATCCTCAGAATTTATCCTGTTGGATATTAAAAACAGTTACAATCAAATCACAGAATTTAATCCATCACAAGAATTTAATCAGTCATATATAAACTTAACACTGGAATGAATCAAGGATTCAAGGAATTTGAATTTCATTTCCTACCATTTATTGCATACGTAAAGAAATGTGAGGGGGGACAAAGGTAACTGATTTTTCTTTCCCTGCAGGAAGGAGGTCGTCCCTACCCAGCTGGACTGTCATGGCAATGTTTGGATGCATTTCTTGAACTCCCAGATATAGATATAGATAAATGTATCTCTATATACGGACACACATACACGTAGGAATATATAGACACATGTATGTGCACATGTATGTGTATAGATGTATATCTGCACATATACATTTATACGTGCATGTGTATTTGCATGTATTGTGGGTATCTATACATACATAGGTGTGTATGTATGGATGTATATATCTGCAGCTAGAGTTCAGGTTCAGATGTTTGTTTTTAGAACTCTTCTGGGTCTCTCTTGTTAGCTGGTCTCCTGACTCAGGATTAGAGTCTTTGGGTTTGGTAAAGTTGGCATCAATATTTTACGTGTCTCCATCTTTAATTAGGTTATAATATTATCAAGTGCCATGCAGGGCTCTCTTTCCACAAATTAGACCTGAACACCACAAACAAACTAATTTGTGTCTCAGGGCTTTGACTGGGCCTCACGGCCGACTCTGGGGCTCATACAAGTTCTCCTGACCCTCTGGATTTCAAATGCCTGAGGGTAAAAAGCAATTATAAAAACATGACTCTCCCAGATCAGCTTTCCACTCTGCCTTGTCTCTGTTTTATTGATGGGAGATTGAAGGAAGATTCAAATCACCCATCCTTCAATTCTTTACCAGCAGCAAAATACAGAAATCATTAGCTTTCCCGTGTAAATGACTTTGTCCTGTCTTATTATTCAAAACTGCTTGGCTATATGACTTAAAACGAGCTTGCTGAATATTTATTTTGCATTTTCAGCAGTGGTAGCATGCCATTACTTTGTTCCCAATGTCCTTTTTAAAAAACGATCGTGCTTTTGTTTTTCATAGCAATTAAAACAAACATTAATTAATACGGTGAAGGTATTAGCACTATCTTCCTTAATTTATGAGTTTGTCCCTCAGATAGCGTGCCCTAGGTAGGTTGTAGGTTTCTACAATCAATAATGGTAGGAAATAAGCAAATATGAAATGTATCCCCTCAAATGTATGCCCCTTTCTTTATGAGCTAGAACCTCATGTTGCAAAAAGGTCCTAGGATTACTCAGACTTGTTTGTTTGACTGGAGAGACATGCTAGTCTGGTTCCATCTCGTCTCTGACCAGTGTATAAAACAGCCATTCGTTTGTTTTCAAAAGTAACCAAAGGATACACATCAGGGGGAAAGAAGCAGACTACAAACTAGGGTTAGGTGACCGGGGCTTTGCTCCAGGTTGCCAAACTTTAGAGGGCACTGACAGGAACCCATCCTAATTCAAGAGTTTGAGGCAGAATTGTGTGTGCCTCCTGATGGCTCCAGATCTCTCCCTATGGATCCTTTTATCTTCAGAGGTGAGGTCTCTCTGTAAGGTCCTTCATCACAAGTTCCAACTGAACTTGTGTTTAACAATTAGAAATGAGGGTACCTTTGGTGCAGCTTGTCCCAGGTTTCACAATAGCTGCTTTCGGCTCTGAAAGAGGGTCTGATGTGCTTCCCCAAAGTTAGTGCTCATTCATGCAGGCAGGATGTTTGGGAGAAAAGCAGATCAATGCTTTGGCTAGTTTTAAATACTGACATACTGATGCTATTTCTGATTCTTTCCTGGTGGACACACTAATGATACTGAAGCCATGCCATGGGGAGCTGTCCAAGGTCAAGCATGCAATGGTCTCCTATGGCCATCACATACCACCAAAGGCAAGGCCCAGCTGGGGCCTCAGGATCTCCCTTTTGGATTTGTCATTGAAGTACTTGTCTCTGTCCCCCTCTTTATTTTTTTTCATCTCATATCCATTTACTTCTGAGTCTGAATTTTCCTTTTTCCCCTTTAAGCACATATGTGAAATATATATATCTTAAATGTATATGTTTTGCCCTTTTTCCCAATTGGCAAATATGATTAAGGTTAGGATTTCTTGGTTTCTCCCTAGAGAACAAGACAGGCATAATAAAGAAATGTGACTTAAAAAATTAGAAAGAACAAGCTTTGGTCCAAGGAAGAGACATGAAAAGACTTGTCCCCTCCCCCCTCCCACTACCTGCTAGAGTTGGGGGTCCACAGATGTGGAGATATGGAAATCCCCCTTTGTTATCAGATATTTTATTTTTGGTCAATTTTATTGAATCTCTCTCTGTCTCTCTCTCTCTCTCTCTCTCTCTCTCTCTCTCTCTCTCTCTCTCTCTCTCTCCCTCCCCCTCCCTCCCTCTCTCTCCCTCTTTTTTCCCCTTCCTCCTTTCCCTCTCTTTCTTCCTAAAAAATTCTTTGCCACCTGGGATGGGTCTCTGGGAGGGGGAAGGGGGAAGGGTACAAGGTTAAATTTAAGTTTAGGGCATGTAAAAACTAAGTTCTAAATAAAACTATTTTTAAAACAATGAAATGTGAAGCTTTGGAGCTTAGCCATAGTGACGGCTTGTGATGATCTTGATATTTGTAGTGTAAAGTTTATCCTACATCTCTAAGCACCAGACTTTTAATATTATTTTGTCACACACATGCTCTAAGTGCATATACACGCATGCATGTACAGTCACATATTTGTACGTATGTGTACATGTGTGTAATTTTAGGTATGTATGCATATGGGCTTTTCCTACTTTCTCTAGGTGTCTTTCTTAGGTCATTCAGTGGGGAGCACAGTCTGGCGGAGAGGTGGCTGGACTTGGGAGCTGAGGATATGAGTGACCTTTTGCAAGTCCTTCAAGCTTTTTGGCCTGTTTGCTCATCATTTAGAGATGAGGCTATTGGACTAAGGAGGCTCTAAAGTCCCTTGAGGCCTAACTCTATTATTCTATTACCCTGGGCATATCTTAAACACATAAATTGAATGAAGATGTTGAGTCAAGCTCTATAAGTCTCAGCTCTCAAAAGAGAAAGATAGGAACACAAAGCAATGCTGTCTTTTTACCTTCTTATTCATAGGGCAAGGGGCATTGTTCTCTTCTCTGTGAGCAGGCACCATGCCCACATGTCCAGGTGCCACAGTCCCTGAAGAAGACACCCTATGGGAGAGGAAAAAAGAAGAAAAGGTTGGAAATGGCAAGTGTTTTCTTTGGGGAATCCCTGGAATGGAATGTCTGGGTTTTCCTAGACTCTGTGGTGGGGGAGGGGGATGGGCACACAATTGTACACAGTCCTTAGCCCCTCTCCTAGCTCCCTGCAGTAGAGGCCAGCAGGGTTATCTTCCAGTGACTCTAGGCACGGGACTGACTACAATGGACAAACTCAGGAGCTTCCATACAGGGAAAGGGTCACAGTGAAAGCTCTCCAAGCATTGAGTCCAGAGCCATTTTGTCGTCACCGTATTAAATGGCCAGAGTTTTATTTTTAGAATCCCAGAATGCAAATCAAGTTTAATGATGCTGGAACTATAGCATTGGACTTCTCCTTGGGTAAAAATTCATATTTCAAAAACTGCACTCATTCTGCCACTCGCTGTTTCCATCCAAGTGTGACCTCGACATGCAACACCCTCCCACTTGACTTTGCCTCTGTTCCAACAGTAGTTTGTCTGCTCTCTCATGAGGAAGGCGCAGTTGGAAGGAAGGCCACATGCCCTTCCCATTCGTAAGAGAGACAAGGCTGCTCTTCGACATACCCATTGCCAGCCACCAGCACACATTCCCAAGGTCACTGCTGGGTACGCATGGTCAGCATGTTGAATCTGAGAGGAGCAAGGGGTCCCTGATCTCCAGAGGCACCAAATGCCCCTCCTTAGAGGCAGAACTGCTTTGCTAGAGTGTCCAAGTGGCTTTCTTGATTCTGCTGCTTAGAAGTCAGTGATTCCTTTCAAAGGACATTTATTCAACTGCTCCTTGTGTAGGGCTCTGCTTTAGATTTGGAGATGTGAAGTAAAATGTCAGCCAATCAACAATTATTAATGAAGTGTCTCCTCTGTGCCAGGCACTGTGCTAGGTGCTGGGAATTAAAATGCCCCAAAGAATCCAACAATTCTGACTTTCAAGGGGTTTACATTCTAATGCAGGAGACAAATACGTATGAAAATGTGTGCAACAGAACATAAAGTTAATCGAAACATATAAATATATGTATGTAAATGTGTATGTGTATATATGCATATTTATACATACATACATATATTTATATGAGAAAAAGGTAAAAATATACATGCATGCATGCATACATATGTATACATACACATATATATGTAAAGGGTAAAACATATATCTATATCTATATCTATCTATCCATCCGTGTATCTCTAGCTGTCTCTATACAAAGTATTTAAATACAAGGTCATCCATGAGAGTGGGTACTTGCTCTCAGGGACTTCATATTCTACTGTTCAGGGTCCATTTGGAACCCCAATGATTTCTATCACAATAATGCTGGCCATGAAGCTAACCTGCAGCCTGACTTTACCACTTACAGCCCATGTGACCTTGGGGAGATTGCTTTCCCCCCAGGAGTCTCAACTTCCTGAGCTGTTAAATTTGTGGTGAATTAGATGATTTCTAAAATTCCTTCCAGATCAAAATCCTATGTTTCTATAATTCTGTTAACTAACTGCTGATATGGAAAATATACTATGCATGATATTTCTTCTACATTTTAATCAACTAAAAGGTTTTGATGGGATCTTTGAAACATTTGATAAGATTTGGTGGGTGAAAGTAAAACTTCATTTGAGCTGAAAAAATAAATACCAAAATTATGTTGAGATACATTATTTCTTCTGAGTTTGCTTCCTTAGACTTGAGAGGATAGAAGAAATAGCTAAATAGACAAAAAGTCTTGCTAGGACATAATGAAAAGCCTGTGACCTCTAGACATGGTCCACTTCCCCAAATTTTTGTGCTTAATTGATCTCTAAATAATCACGAAGAACAGTCAAAAGAGTTGTGCTGGACATGGGAGGAAAATGAGATCTTTTGGTTGTTCAGTTCTTTTTCAGTCACGTCTGACTCTTTGTGACCCTGTTCAGGGTTTTCTTGGCAAAGATACTGGAGTTGTTTGCTATTTCCTTCTGCAGCTCATTTTACAGATGAGGAAGCTGAGGAAACAGGGTTAAGCGACTTGCCCAGGGTCACAGAGCTAATAAATGTCTGAGACCATATTTGAACTCAGAAAGATGTATTTTCCTGACTCTAGGGTCCATGTTCTAACCACTTCACCACTGAGCTGCCCCCTAAATGGAATCCTCGATTTTGATGTGAAAGGGACCAAGAGGACACCAAATCCACAACCTCATTTTTAACTTTTGGCATGTTTTCCACAATGATTTGTCCATGACAAATGGAGTAAAAGTCACTCTAAAGGACATGGGGCACCAGGAAATAAAGTGGTCTGGCCATAGATTGTGGTAACAGATGGTTTGCTCAGGTGCTATGCTAGAACTTCAGAATATTAAATAGAGCCTCTATGCATGGTCCATAGAAAAACAAAAAACAAGAATTCTGCAAGTTAAAAAGTCTTGGAAGGGCTGCCATTATTCTAGGGCAGGGGAACCCCATGGTAGTGACTTCGCAGATGTGTCATAAAGTATCTATGAGTCCATCTTGCTTTGCAAACATCTTATGGGATGGTTAAAAGCATTTCTTTCCAATTTCTATGACATGCAACTTGATCAACAAGGTTGGTGGTCTTCACAAAAAACCCCAACTCCCTGATGACCCAGGAAAAACACACTCATTTCTCAAGTATTCCAAACCTTGCCTGCATCCAAGTTTTATTGTTTTCTCCTCTCAAAGCTGAGTCTGATATCTTTTAAGTAAAGAGTCATGGGAGATTGGTTCTTTAAAATTATTGTCAGGAAAGCACTGGAGGAGTGTAACGAAAAAAAAATCTTTCATCACCATTAACTGTTTAGACCCCTTGGGTTTACTATTGGCTTTTTCTGGAAGCCCACTAAAACTCTCTTGAAAAGTAGCGCATCTGTTCATATTCTGACTTTTTTATACTAAAGAAGTTTGATTTCTAAAAATTACCCCAGGAACTAAGCATATTGTGCAAATTTTGAAACATTTTCTTAAATATTAAAATCTGAACAATTAAAAAGCAGCAAATGAGTAACCGACTACCAGGCTGGTCTTGGGGGTTGCTCTCCTGTCTTCCTCACAGCAGATGAATGATGCTTTGCAACATTACCGTGTGATATTCTACTTGGTATCCCATTTACAATGAAGCATGTTGCTCAGCCATTGCCCCCTGCCACCTCTGTGCCACTGATGCTGGACAGACTCACCAGTGGAATGCTTACCCAAATTGATAAGGAGCTTTGATTCAGGCCTGAAATTAGGCTCTTAATTCTGGGTTGTGGTAAATCAAGTCAACATCAGTATTTTCCTGTTGCCCCCTTTAAAGTTACCCACTGGCGGGACCTACTTCACAGTCTCCTTGGAGCATTAACTCTTCCCCCGCCCCAGGCTGCTATAGTCCTGGATTGCTCCAGATAACACTCAGTGTATTTTGTGGTTATCTGTGCTTTGTCAGTGATATTCCCAGCACAGACGCTGTTCAAAACAAACCTTTGGCTCTAGAAGATTAACTCAACTCCAAGACCTCACAGGTGGAATTGTAACCCTATTATTTTCTGGGAAAGATGGAAGTGAGTGGCATGTTCTTCTTGGGGCTATATTGTCCAATGTTGGGCAATCGGCCAACATCATCCAATACTCATACACCAATCCATCATACTTGGAACCTTGGGAGAAACAAAGGAAGCTATAGACTTTCAAGCTCTGCCTTTAAGGATTTTACAATTAATTAAGTCCTAGTGTTTGGCTTTGGGGGGTCATCTAGGAAGTTTCCTTAGTTACCTTGCAATCAGAAGACAAGATTGATGATTGTCAAGTGTCATGTATGTTCACAGAATATGAAGAATATTTCTCTCTCCTTTCCTGTCCCTTGTTGGCCAAACCCATTATACTGCACTCTTATCAGCTTTTTGGATGGATTTCCCAATTGAGCATCCATTTATCTTCTCTCAAAAGTTCTAGTAATGTTGAGTACACAAAAAAGTATGAAGGTGCTAGAAAACACATAACAAGGTTGGAGTAACTGGGGCTTTGCCCTGGGGAGCCATATAGGATAGGACCATATTTAAAAAGGCTTTTGCCACAATTGCTATCAGAAGCATGGAAACAACCATGCTTAGCACCTGTTAGCAGGAATGGTTAGTTAAACTAGAAGTTATCAGGTGGTAGACTGAGGTGAGTCCTTGACCATCCTGCCTTGTTCCTCCCCATCCCTGTCTGTTGATCCATGGCAGTGCCCCCAGATGCCTTTGGTAACAAGTTCTGAAACCAATATCAGAGCATTCCATCAGTCAACAAGCATTTATTAAGCACTTTCTATGTGCCAGACGTGGTGTGGTGTTATACCAGGTTATGGGGGAACTGGGTAGGGGTATAGGTGACAAATCCAAAGATCTTTGGGGCACTATCTTTATTCATCTTTGGCTAGAGAAGATGCTGTTGCAGAGTACAGAAACTGTTAAAGCATTTACAAAAGCACCCAGTGAGTTTAAATTCACCCAAGGTTGTTTTTGCTTTTATGTCTTCTCAAGCACAAGAGATACTAGAGGCCAGAAATCTGATCGGATTTTTAGTTCGTTACTTTCAGTTTAAATAATTGTAGATTTCAGGGTATCAATTTCTGAAAGTTTATAGCATGTCCACCTTTTTGCTTCTACAAATTGATTAAACTTTTTATTTGATATCCCAGAGGCCTCTGGAGACTTTCAGCCTATATTTCAGCCTTTGAAGAAATTCATACCCACAAGATATTTCTGCTGGACACTCTTCAAGGTCATTAATATAATGCTTGGGAATTTCCAAGCAAAAGTGGATTAAATCAGACTTTTTTGCACATCTGCTCATACCAACTCAGAATGGTTCTTTTTCTTAACATATTTTGGACAAAAACAATCCTAAATTTGTCTAACTCCTTTTGGCATGAGGAAGGAAAAGGCACTTTATTTCTTGAAATAATAGCACAAGCGAAAGTATAAAATTGCCTAGATTAGTTTAACAAAATTTAATTTTTGGTGCAAAAAAAAGATTGTCTAAGCATCTAAATTTAGTTTCAGAAAAATATGACTTTATATTCCAATATCCATCAGTGAAGTCCTCTCAAAAAGTCTTATACAAAACCCTAGTGAATATGGGAAGGGAAAGGGGTGGCAGGGAGGAATGGATGGTATATTTGGCATTTGTTCAAAATGAAATAATGCCCAGTCTCAGATGTAGAAGCCTAAAAAAGGGGCAGGTAGACATATGAAGGAGGGAAAAGGTGGAGTTCTCCTATCTCATACCTTTCCATAGAGGTTGCAATGTGACTTATTTTGTTCCAATATTTTGGAGTCCGTTTTGACATTTAGAAAGCACAATGGAGGGATTTTGGATTTGGAAGGGATTACAGTGGGGATCTAGTGTATTCTATTGCCCCCCGTCAGTAACCCTTTCTATAACCTACCTGTGAAGTGTTCATCCAGTTTCTGCTTGAAGACTTCCAAGTAAAAAGAAATCCACTATCTCCTCAAAGCAGTCCATTCTACTTGGGACAGCTGTAATTACTAGGAAGTTTTCTCTGAAAGCCCTGTCCCTGTTTCTGCCTCTTTGTGACTTCTAGCAAGTATTACTCATTCTTCCCTCTGAGGTCAGACAAAATGATTCCCCATGATAGATCTTCTGGAGGATGAAGACAGCTGTTTTATTGACAATAACTCAACTCTTCTCAAAACTAAACGTATTTTACTTTTTAAGTTGATTCTTACATGACACGGACTCGAAGTCTTTCACCATCTTGGTTGCTTTCCTCCTGTAGCTCTACAGCTTTTCCGTGTCACTCCTAAATTTTAGTGACCAGAACTGAGCAGAAGATTCCAGATGTGGCACTGCCTGGGCAGAGGATGATGAGACTGTCCCCTCCTTGCTCCTGGAAACCATATCCCATGACCTGAGAGACAATAAAAGCTCATGATTTGAAGGATGACTTAGGAGACAAATCCTTTTTCATGAAATATGTCTCTGGGCAAATAATGACTCTGAACTGGGCTTTAAAGTTGAGCTTATTGGTCAGCCCCTCAACTTAGCAGCAAGAGCTATCTAAAAGGCATTCTTTTGTGGTACCAGTGAACAAAAATGGAAAATATGAACAAAATGTCAGTTTAATTTAGGTAAGATTTATGGTTAAAGGTAATTAGTCCTTTGTTTCAAAAATGGAGGATCACAACTGCTGGAGGAAAAAATGGAACCCAGAGTAATTCCAGTTCTTTACTTTCCTTCAGACCTGGTGTTTCTGATTGGTCCTACTGATAATCCCTACCAGTGCAAATGCTAGCAGTCAGGAAGGTAGTTCCTTGATGTTCTCAACAACCTGACCAGTAGAGCTTTGGTCTTTCCTAATATATGTGGAGGACTTTTGTTTACTTAGGTAGAATTATATAAGGTTTGAATTAGTTTTGCCCATTTCCAAGATTTAACCCATATGAGGCTTGTGGTGTTCAAGGCTAAATTTAGCAGATTGGTGTCAGGCCAAGATCCGTGAAAGGATGCTCCTATTTGCCCAGTACCAGAGGGGGAAGGGTTTCAACTTCCATCTTTTTCATGATGTAGACCCAGCCAATATCAATTCATTTTTTGTTCCATTGATTTCTTCCTCTTTTTACCCTCTCACATTCTCTGTTTCTTTGTTATTCCCAACCCTCCTTGTAATCATGTACTTATTTCATTTTTAAAGGAAGGAATGGCCAAGAGATTAAAAAAAAAAAAAAACCTTTTATGGTGTTCTCTGTCCTTGGCCGAATAACATGCCATTGTGTGCTTACACACTTGAGAATGACTTTTCCAGTTTAGGGGCTCAATTAAAAGTCAGGAAGCAGTTTATACCCGGGAAATGGGCTTAGCAAACTTGTCTTTTCACCCTGACATGAGCCATTTAATGGTTGTGATTTGGGTTGAAAGTCCTCATTGTCGTTAAAATAAAATCTCAGCTTCCCCAAGCTTTATTAGAGAGAGGTTTTTTTCCTCTAACATTTGCCATTCTTTTCACCTTGACATTTATGTTAAAATTTAGTGTGTCTGATCTTTCCTGATCCATTTTCTCTTTTACTTAATCTAGAAGTTTGTCATGGCATAGCAAGAATTGTGCAAAGGAGGGAGAGGGAAACCCCTCATATCTAGATTTAGATGGGATGGGGAGAAGAGGACTCCACATGGGGGGAGAATGGTCTTAGTAAAGGAAAAGTGAGCAGTGTGTTTAGGTGAAAGTGAAATGACCAGTCTGCATATGAAGGATTTGTTTGGGGGAATGATGGAAGATAGAGCTAGAAAACTCTTGGGCTGGGGCCAGATCATGACCTTGAATGCTAGGCTCAGGAGGAATGTCACAGAAATTTCATAGCATTTGGAGTCAGAAGAATAACCTTCAGATGCTGACTTGGCTTCTCATTCTTTTCCCAATTTTCTGGCTGTCCTGATGCCTCTTTGGGCTCCAGTTTTCTCATCTGTAAAATGAGTTGGCCCCACTAACCTCTGTGGTGCTGTGGTCCTGTGATCTAGCTTCTATGCTGTGATCTTTCAATTCATGGGAGGGTCTTTTTTTTCTTTTAGATATTTTTTGTAGGATTCTGTAGGAATAATACTAGTGTCCTCAAACCCTTTGGTTTTGTGAATGGAAGGAAAGGCAGGTATGTGTGCATTATATATTAAGCCTAGCCTATGCTTGCCTGTTTCCTGATTTTGAAAACAGTCAAAACAGCAACAGTCATTGGTATTTGGATAAATCTGTAAGATTATTCTTCCATTAAGATGCTTAATGGAATTGTTACATAGACAGGAAGTGGATCAAATACTTCCTCTAACTGGCTGGTAAAATGTAGCCATGATTGGGGCCGCCCCAGCTATGATTTTGAGTGGGTACTTTTAGTTAACCCAGGGATGCCAAAAGGAAACATAGGCTGGTCCTTCCTGTGCTAAGTTGATGACAATGCTAATGGTTGACTCAAATTACTAATGAGTCACAACTCATTCACTCCCTACTTGAAAGCCACATAGGGAGGCTCCAATGAGAAAATATATCCAGAAAGCTTTTTTGTCCATACAGTGCCATGTTAATGTAATTGAACATGGGAGGCGAATGCTCGTTGGCATGCAGAAATCTCTAGTAGTCCCTTCCTAGATCCCCTGGAGAGTTGTTTTGACTCTTTGACTGGCATGGTAGCCCTTTCTGATCCAACAGGATGGGAGGTAACTGAAGGAGGGAAGGGGCTCAGGCAAGTGTGGAGGAATACCTACAGTGACACAGAGCTGTACTTGAGGAGAAAAAGCAATCCAGCAGAAGCAGAGACAACCAGCAAATCAGGATAAGCCACTAAGAGATATCACCATGAAGCGCAAGTGAAGCTATGGTGAAGAAAGAACCTGAGTGCCAGCAACAGATTTTGTAGCCTAGGGGTATGTCTGGGCAGAGTCTGTTTTTGTTGAGCTCACCCAGAGGAGCAGCCTCAAGGTTGGTTATTGCTGTCTCCCCTTTTTACTTTTCCCTCCTCTAACTACCCTGAGTTTGTGGATTTATTCTTAAAACTGTTTCTTAAAGGTTATTTACCTTCCTGCTAGCCATATCTTTAAAACCAGTTTTAAGATAAATACAATTAACTACTGCATTGCTAATCAGTGTGTCTTATTGCACAAATGTGGCAGAAAGATACGAAAGGGGAACACAACAAAGAAATTGATTTTACAGCTGTGGTATATTTCACTAGAATAGTTCCTGGATGGGGGCTCAGAGTGTAAAAAGATAATTATTAATTCGTAGTCTTCTAACTTACCAAGTGTAGCCAACAAGCAGTTATTAAATTTCCACTAAGTGCCAGGCCCTGTGCTAAGTGCTGGTGATACAAAGAATTATAAAAGTGTCCCTGCTTTCAAGGAGCTCACAAAATAGTGGGAACCCATAGTCTAAAGGGAGGAGATGTGATATGGGGCCATCTTCTCTAGGTAAGCGGGTTAAGTTAGGGGGAAGGTCTGATGGACTAGCTGTCATTTGGAGATGGGGCCCTGGCTGTTTTTCTTCCCATTGTTCTCATATCCCAGTTTGAAAAGAAGAGCAATCTTTGAGAAGAGAGGAGCCCAAAAATGACTGGGAAGACATATTCCAACATTCATGAGGGTAAGGGCAAAGAAGAACAAATCCCCATACATTAGAAGCCCTTCAAATTAGCTAGCTCAGTCCTTTAGTATTATACATATACTATGAGACAGGCCTAGATTCCACTAGTACCATTTTTTCACAGGACACAGAAGTGAGTTAGGGTTCTAAAAGGCTGTGCCAGGAAGCAATGAAGCATGGCATTTTGGGAAGAGAACTAAAGAACCAAATGATGGAAAACTATGATTTTAGGTTGTCACTGTAGGGGTTTTACAACTATTATGGTGGAAAATATGTTTTATATCTTTCTGTGAGAATAAACTCTAAGAACAAAATTTTAAACAAATCTGGCTCTTCTAATGAATTTCAAATAGATTCCATTCACAGGATCCCAAATAGTATATTTAATAACTTGCTCACTAGTTGAATCGTTCATTCATTCAAACATGCACTTATTAGCATCTACCATGTTCCTGCTTATGATCATCCCATATGTCTCCTACCTTTTGTGGCTAAACTCTTTGAGAAAAATGTTTTCAATAGTTGTCTCCACTTCTTATACTCTCACTCTCTCAACTCTCTACAGTCTGGCTTCTGACCTTATTCCAATGAAACAGCTCTATCCAAAGTTACCAATGATCTCTCTCTTTTGCAGGGGGGAAGGCAAGACAAGACTTTCCCAAGGTCACAAGCTAGTAAGTATGTCAAGTGTCTGAGGCTGAATTTGAACTCAGGTCCTCCTGACTCCAGGGCTGGTGCTTTACTCACTGTGCCACCTAGCTGCCCCTAATGATCTCTTAATGGTCAAATTCAATGTCCTTTTCTCAATTCTCATCTTTCTTGACCCTGTCTGCAGCCTTTAACACCATTGATTACTTTCTCCTCCTTGAGACTCTCTTCTCTCTAGATTTTCTGTCTTCTGGTTCTCCTCCTACCTATCAGACCACTACTTCTCAGTATTCTTTGCTGAATCTTCATCCAGGAGACACCATCTACCCACAAGTATCCCACAGGAATCTGTCCTGGGTCCTCTCCTTTTTAAAAATATTTCACTGGTGATGTCATCAGCTCCTATACATTCAATTACCATCTCTGCTGAATTGTTAAACCTACTTGTCCAGTCCTAACTGCCCACTGGACATTTCAAACTGGATGTCCTATAGACAACTTAAAATCAACATGTCCAAAAATGTCATTATCTTTTCCCCCAAACCTTTCTCTCTTCTAAATTCCCTATTACTGTCAAGAAACCACTGAGAGTTCAATCCCACAGGTTTAACCTAGGTGCCATCTTTGGTTCCCACTTTTTCTCTGACAACTCTCCCCCATATTTTCCCTTCTCTTACTAAGGATTTTCAACCAAATATGTCCCCTTCTCTCCTCTGACACTGTCACCACTCTAGTGCTGAATCTTACCATCTCATGACAGAATTATTACAATAGCTTAGTGATGGGCTTGCCTGCCTGAAGCTCCTCAGCACTCTATTTCATTCTCTACAGCTGCGAAAATGATTTTCCTGTAGTTCAGATCTAATGATGTCAGCCCCCTGCTAATCCTGTTTGGTGTTAAAGTCCTTCAGAATTTTGCTCCACCTTCTCCACCTTTCTAGGCTTCCAACGTCTTCTTATACCTTGCACTTCTCACCTGTGAATTCTGCCTTCCAGTAGAACTAGACTGCTTCCTACTACTCCCATAAGGCCCTTCACCTTCTACACCAGCTGGCTTGCATGTGTGGAATCCTCTCCTTTCTCATCTTGTTCCCTTGATGCTTTTTTCATTCCCTTCAAGTCCCAGTTAAAATCCTACCTTGTAGAAGAAGCTTTTCATGGTTCTTCTTCATTCTACTGCCTTCCCCTCTGTTGATTATTTCCAGTTTATCCTGTACATAGCTTGTTTGTACATAGTTGTTTACATGTTGTCTTCTCCATTAGATTGTGAGTTCCTTTAGATCATGGACTGTCTTTTATCTTTCTTTGTATCCTTCGCACTTAGCACAGTGCCTGGCACATAGCAGGCACTTAATAAATGTTTATTATAAATGTTTATTGATTCAGTGACTATTTATATCACTGTGCTTCTTGAGGAAAGAGATAGTTTCTTTTCTTTTCTTTTCCTTCCTTCCTTCCTTCCTTCCTTCCTTCATTCCTTCCTTCCTTCCTTCCTTCCTTTCTTCCTTCCTTCCTTCCTTCCTTCCTTTCTTTCTTTCCTTCTTTCTTTCTTTCTTTCTTTCTTTCTTTCTTTCTTTCTTTCTTTCTTTCTTTCTTTCTTTCTTTCTTTCTTTCTTTCTTTCTTTCTTTCCTTCCGTCCTTCCTTCCTTCCTTGCTTCCTTGCTTCCTTCCTTCCTTCTTTCCTTCCTTTCCTTTCTTCCTTCCTTCCTTCCTTCCTTCCTTCCTTTCCTTCCTTCCTTTCTTTCTTTCTTTCTTTCTTTCTTTCTTTCTTTCTTTCTTTCTTTCTTTCTTTCTTTCTTTCTTTCTTTCTTTCTTCCTTTCTTCCTTTCTTCCTTTCTTCCTTTCTTCCTTTCTTCCTTTCTTTCCTTTTGTCTTTTTAACTTCAGTGAGTGAGAGGTATAGTGCCTGGCATAAAGTACGAAGATAGGTGGTACAGTGGATAGAGAACTGGACCTGGAGTCAGGAAGATTCATCTTTGTGAGTTCAAAGCTGGACTCAGATGCTTCCTAGCTGCACAAGTCCCTTAACCCTGTTTTCCTCAGTTTCCTCATCTGTAAAATGAGCTAAAGAAAAAAATGGTAAACCCTTCCAATATCTTTGGCAAGAGAACCCCCAATGGGGTCACAAAGAGTCAGACATGACTAAAACAACTGAACAAACAACAAACAACAACATACAGTAGGCACTTAATAAATGCTAGTTAAGTAATTGGGCCAATGTTTCTTGCTGAATTAACCTTATAAAGTGTTTGTTTCAGTTCCATCTATCTATTTGTTCATGGCCTATAGCCCATTGAGGTTATGAGACTTGCCCACAGTCACATCTTTTTCAGGTCCATGTTGGTCTTCATCATCTGTAGCTTCCACGAGCCACTGCCTCCTCCCTGGATCTATCCTTTGATGCTATACTTCCAGCTTTCTGCCACTGAGATAAAATACGAACGTGCCACTGCTCATTGGCAGACACAGAGTGGCATGATCCAGGAGTGCTAATCTTTCAGAGGAAAGTGGGATATCATTCTGTTTTCAATCAGGTCTTGTGCTCAGGCTCTCCCCCTCTCCCACCAACCTGCCAAATCCATTGAGTTTCCTTCTTGTGAGTCTCTCTCCTAATTGGAGGGTCACTCTATATTTGTGGGGAGGTCAGGAACACCTTGCTAGCGGTGAACCTCATTGTAATTGTTGTCCTAAGTAATCCCACTTGGATGAGCCCACCAGAAAATTGGTGGAACAGCAGCCAATTTCTTTCTGCTTTTCTTGCTGTTGTTGGTTTCTGCCTGGGCTCTTTTCTCCCCAGGAAAGAATTCATTAACTGAAAAGAAGGATGCCCTTTCCCCAGAGCTCAGCCATGGGGCAGGGGGATATCAATCAATGATCATTTGTGTGTCCATTTACTTCCAGGTCTCTGAGATCTGGGCCAGCTCTCACTGCCATTTCCCAGATTCAGGTGTCCTTAGCCTGGGCAGACAACTGTGATTGCATGAGACTGAGGTGAAAGACCTTGATTTTGTTAAGAGAACATTTTCCATCGCTCAGATTCGGGGCCCTGTCAGCAAACGAGGTCAGGCGAAGAAATGTAGAAATAACATGAATGTGTCATTCTCCCTTTTTTCCCATTTCCTCAAAGCCTCCACTCATATGGAGTTGTGTCTGATGAGCAGGACCACTCCACCAGTCAAGTTTCATCTGTTAGGCTGAGAAGCCTAAAGGGAAAAGGATGTCGTTTTCTAAGCACCAGTTTGGGGCTTTGCTAATTTCCCGCTCTTTCTGTATAATTCCAAATTCCATTTGAAGTTGCAAGCAGACAAACTTTCAAAGGGCATTTTGATAATTTATGTTGAGGTTTCAGGGCCTCAGTGTCAAGACTAAAATTAAGATGTCTTGTTGGAACTTTTCCTCTAAGGAAAGATAAGGAGTGGAAAGTCCCTTGGCTTGGGGAAGTCCATGTGAACATGGAAGTCTTAGCCAACTTCCTGCATGGCCAGACAGGAGCCTTCCCTGCGATGGAGAGACATGTTTCCCTTCTGCTGTTTTCCCCATGCTCATTTCTTCATCCTAGATTTTTTTTCTTCATCAGGAAAAATCCTCCTTGAAGGTTTAATTTCTTGTGCCATTAAGTTCTGTGCTTCAGTCTGCAATTTGCTTCTTGTCAGTTCAACTCCCTCCTCAAAGGCAGGCTTTGACTCGAGGCTACTTTTTTGATTCCCCTCGTCAATCTCACATTTAGCCAAACTCAGGATGTGCATATCCCTTCTCATAATTATCGAGTTTATGCAATTGTTCCTCTTCCCTTCAGGACCTTGCTGGCAAGGTTTCTGCTCTCCTGGGTTTCCTGGTTGTGAGAGTTACAATTCATTCTGAGTACAAGCCTTTGGTTAAGACAATGTCCTCAGGGTTGTGCGGTTACTTGAGTAACAGAAGGAAAACTGGTTTCTGTCTCCTCTACTTGGCTAGGTTTTATCAGACCAGTGAAAGGCCTTCCAGTGGTGCCTGTCTGTGTCAGGAGACATTGGTCAAACTTCAATGGGATCAGACAAGGAGTGGGGGGAACGTTCCCGACATTTGCCACAGGACTTCTGGTTTTCTCTGGAAGTGTGCAAGAGTAAAAGGCAGTATCATTTGGTGGGATGATAACACTTAATAAAAGTATTTGGTAAAGGCCCAAACCTACCACTTAGGGCACTAGTTCTATGGGCTTGTGCCTGGCTTGATATCTGGTTTCAGGATTAAAATTGATCAGTGAGTAGCGCAAGCAGTCTCAGAGCCTCTTCCTCTGGATAGCAGCTGAGCCTGCAGCCAATGTGCCATGCACGTGTCTACAGTCTGGTGTGACCACCAGCTGTCTAGCTTGGTGACTCCTAGCTACTCTGCTGCATCCATCTCCCATAATTTGTTTACACCATTATTTTTGGATCACAATACAAATCCTGTACTTAAAACAAAGAAATGAACAAAAGGACATTGTGTCCATAGCTGTTGTGCAGGGAGACAAATTCAGAACCTAAAGTATTTCTTGAGACAGCAGTGGACATTTCCTAATACATGGCCTTTCTGGCTTTCCCCAGTTATCTCCCATTCCCACCAAATGACTTTGGCTTTACTTGGCACATGTTTTGTATTTACCTTTCTCTGTATATGCTGCCCCCACTCCAATGGAATGTAAGCTCCATGCAGGCCAGGACTCTCATTGTTTTGCCTTTTAATGCCCAGTCTCCTTATTGCATAGTGCCAGGCACATGGTTGGTGCCTAATAAATGTATTTTGGATTAAATTAGAATAATGAAACAATGTAATTGTCCAATGGGAATATTTTGTATGTCTTTACTTCCCTATTCATACTAGCAATAACATTAAGGTGGGTTCTAGCTTAAGGATATTATTTGGAGACTAACCCTCCACAAAAGTTATGTTTTGATGCCTCATCCTGGCAACAAAAGTGACCCTGGATTCTCAAGAGTCAGTGTTGCATGTGAGTATGGAATATGGAAGTGTTGGGCTTATATCATACATCTGATGCTTCCTTGCTGGTAAATCTAAGAAAGTTATTTAATGACTCTGAGCCTCAGTTTCCTCATCTGTGAAATGGATTATGATACTATCCATTATGCCAACATCACAGGATTGTGAGGTTGTGGTGAGGTAAAGTGTCTAAGGAGTCTTGCAAAGTTTAGAAATAGTTATGAATATTCTCAAGGCTGTTCTGGAGAACCCAATATCCCATAGGTCCAAGGTGGACAAGCTTTCTATGTCAGTACGGTAACAGATCCAGTCTCTTTGCTGATGGCTCATAATTTGTAGGTTGGCCACTAGCCTGTGGATTCTTTGGCCATAGTAACACATGACAAAAAGGACCATGCAAAATGGGGGACAGTCTCCTCTTCCACATCTATAGTCAGGGTGGGAGAGTGGCAAATAAGAGGGCAGAGGGAGAATTACAATTGTCCATAAACATTATGTTACTTCTTGTCTCTCTAAATCTCAGATTCTTTTCCAATGACCAGCAATTGGGCCAAATGGAATAATGGCTCCTTGGATGCATAGATTAAGGATGTGGCAGAGTCACTTTCTTCTTGTGCTTAATAGAATAAACAGACAAAAAGATCCCATCATTTCAAGGGCTATTTGATAATCTCATTTGGTAGTGCCCACAATGTACATAGACAATTAGCTACCATGGAGATGAGTATAACTTGTGCTCCAACATCTCTTGCAGAGGAAGAAGTTATAGACAACTCCTTTGGGGAACTTGAAAAGATCCCACAAACCATGTTGACTTGAGCATAAGTACTTGGTAACTTCAGTGTGAAAACTGGCAGAAGAAAGGATGGTGGAAAATAGGTTAAATACATCTAGGATTAAGGAATTCAAGAGGCTAAAGGTTTGTAGAATTTTTGGACCCCTCACAGAAACCAAAACTACATTTAACAAAAATAAAATTATATATGGGCACCATTTTCCAATCATCTTTCTGTGTATAGTCAGAACATCTGTCAACTCATTGGAGAAAAGGCAAAAATAACCAACGAGCCATAAGAATAAAGCAAAGATCAATAGAAGATGCTGCTTATGCTTGCTCCAAGTTCAAATGGAAGGATTTGACAAGTTATTGATTTAAATCACAACAAGAAACATGGCCTACAAAGTAGGAGGAAAGTATTATTGCAGATTATATGAAAAATAAGGCAAAAATAACATTATTCCTCCTCAGTTAATGTTGAAAATGGGACACAGATAAGGTCATGAAAGTACATACAGACAAATTTAGGATCTATATCAGTGAATACCTTAATGCTTACTTTTTTGTAAGAATTGAATATACTTCTTTAGCAGTTGGTGGTTTCTCCCTCCTTGGTGGTCTTCTATAAAGGATGAGTGACCACTTGTCAGGTGTGTTGTAGAATAGGATCTTTTTCATTTATGATTTGGACTAGGCAGACTCTAAGATCCCTTACATCTCTGAAATTCTGTGATTAGATCTATGGCCAATATAACAAGATTTATTAAGCAACTACTATGTTAGTTCATCTATTAGTTGAATATCAGGGAAAAATCTCCCTTGATGAGAAGGATGAAATGCGCTGGACTACATTTAAGACATAACACAATTAGTTTCTTAATACTCCCCTATTTCATGATTCTACAAGCTTTCATTCAACATTTATGTGTTTCTGGGAATGGTAGATGGCTAGAAGTCATGGAATACCATAATCATCAAAGCACCAGATCTGTAGGTGACCCAGAGGACAATGCAGAGGTGCCTGGTAGATATGAGTTGACTGTAGCACATTATGATGAAGTGATTGTGAATCATTGAATAAATTAGAACATTAAGGAGATGTATAGTCAAAAAGTAAGTAGGTTGATCCTTCATTGAGATCAAGTCATAATTCATAGAAAGCTTAAGAGATATGGTGGTACCCACAGAAAGTAAGAAGAACCACAATACAGAATGGGCATGTCTAGGGCATGAAGTGTTCCTCAGCGTGGCACTTAAAGCAAAAGCCAGAGAAAGATAATTCCAGAGGAGAAAGTGGGCTGTTTTGCCATTTGCACTGGACTAGAGAATCTCCCCAAAGATAAGCTGAGGCTTCCATTAAAGATTTGAAGGAGAAGGAACTGATACTCTCCAAAAGACAGTGAGGCTTATAATGTCAGTTTTGCATTAAGATTTTAACTGACTCAAAACATGGAGCTTCTACCTTTGGAGACCCATTGTGGGAGAGGTATTAAAATCCAGAATTTTGTCCAGAAAGAGCTATATTCTTTTAGAAATAAACAAAATTTTATAGAATATAAGATAGAATGGAGCTTAATGCTCCCCTCCCACTGCATTTTGAAAGATGAGGAAATTAAGGCTGGCCATGTGAGTTGTGATTTTGCAAAAAATATACTATAGCTCACATAGACTCTTTTTGTGGTTGTGAGATGCTTCACCTACATTTCCTTACTGAATTCCCACTATATTTCTATAGTATAAGCAATGTAAGCCTTATTCCCATGCTAGCCACCTTGACATGATAATTCAGATCGATTCAGATAATATATATGGATTCTCTCTATGAACTATGAATATTTTAAATCAAAACAAAACAAAAAACCCTGGTGATTTTATCAGATAGATCTGGCATGATTTTTATTTTAAATCAGGTATTTTGTTTGAACATATCCTGTCTAAAACAATCTAAAAAAAGCATTTACCAAGTTTCTCCTTTATGCCAGGCAGTATGCTAGGCTCTGGATATATGTTGTTGTTTAGTCATTTCCGTTGTGCTGGACTCTTTGTGACCCCATTTGGGATTTTTGTGGCAAAGACACTGGTGGGGTTTGCCATTTCCTTCTCCAGCTCATTTTACAGATGGGGAAACTGAAGCATATAGGGTTGAGTGACTTGCCTAGGATCACGTAGCTAGTGTCTCAGGCCAGATTTGAACTCAGAAAGATGAGTCTTCCTGCCTTCAGGTCTGGCACACTATATGCTGTACCATCCAGCTGCCCACTGGGTATATACTATGAGATAAAGAGTTCCTGTCCTGGGGAAACTTGTAGTGTCCTGAAGGACTAAACAGCTAAAGAAAGAAGAAGATATAGAATAATTTGAGATGGGATGGAGAATTAATAACTAAGGGGACAAGGAATGCTTCTTCTAGGAGGCAGTAAATCAGTCACATCCTCATATTCACCAATTCTACTTGTTCTAAAGACAGTTAATAAAACATCTACCTGACTCACTCCAATCGATGACACATGCAAATTTCTGTCATTACAGTTTGCCATGTCTTTATTGAAATATTCCAAATATTTGGAACAAACATTGGTTATTTTATTATACTTAAATCCTATTTCCTTTTTGTTTTATCTCTACTTAAGTTATCATCATGTTGATGACGTTCTTTGGGTCAACTTCCTTTGTTTAGCAACAGGTCACACAAGAGCATCCATATGTTTCTGATGTCTTCATATTTGTGTTATAGTAACATTGCATTATGCTCACTTACCATAATTATTCAGTCCAAATAGATAATCATTGGATATGTATTTTTTTACAACTTTTTACTTCTAAAAATAATTTTGCCTTGAATATTTGAAAGTACATATATTTCATTATTGCATATATCATACATATATTGAATTACTGAAAATTTTGGGGTGTAATTCTGGGAGCAGGATTGTTCATTCAGTAGGAATGAACAATTTAGTATCTTTTGTCTCTTCATTGTAAGTTGTTTTGCAAAGTGTTTGGACTGAAGCACAGCTTCATTAACAGTGTGTTACTATGCTTATCTTCCAAAGTTCCTTGTTGCATTGATATTAATTTCTTACCATCTTTGTCACTTTTATGGGTGTGATGTGAAAATTTGGAGATGTTTTCATTTTTACTTCTCTTATTACTGGAAACATGGAGCATTTTTCATATGATATTGGATATCTTCTTTAGGGGCATGAGCGAATTCCAGAGCCAATGGAAACAATAATAAAATTAAAAATTAATTCTGAAATTTTGTGATAATGACCAAGCATGGCCAAGAAGAAGAATAATGTCAATATACCTCTCTCTCCCCTTTTTGTAAAGGTGAGGGACCATGGATGTGCAACACAGCGTATGCTGTCAGACTTGATTAATGTGTTCATTAGTTTTGCTGATCTACTCTCCCCGCATCCCTTTCTTTTAAAATACTTGTTATATAAAAAGCTTTCTAGGTGGTAGAAAGGAGGTATGTATTCAGAAATGTGGCTCACATGAAAAACAAGAAATATGGCTACACACTTAAAGACAAAAGAAAACTTTGCATCACCTGTACTGTCAGATTCGGATCATGGGGATTCTAATCTATAATAGTTTTGTTTTAGCTATGCTGAGGGCTCCATACATACACATATATGTCTATGTGTTTATATATATGTGTATGTGTGTATGTGTGTGTGTATATCTGCAAAATCCTTCAACTTGGGTATAAACAACTGTAAATTCTGTCTTCCATTATATCCTATATCCCTTGTCTGGTTATGATTGCTTCCCTATAATATGGTCATGAAGTAAAGAACTTTCCAATCTGTATTTTTTTCACGTTACAACCATTCATATTTTGATTAGTTATTCATTTTAAATTTATTAGAGTCTGTGGTATAAAAATGTGGCCTCAATCTATTTTCTGCCAAATTGCATCACAACTTCCCAAGAAGTATTTTGCCAAATAGTCACTCCACCAGAAGTTTGTGTTCTTAGATTCCTCAAACTCTGAACTGTATCCACTTACTTCTAAGGCTTGTTTGTCATTCTACTCAACCCATATCCACCACTAAGCACTTTAAAGTCTTTGATGGAATTGAGTTTTAAAGACATCTGGACCAGAGTATTGTATTCCACTGGTAATGCCTTTATGATTTCTCCCCTTTTTCTTTCTGAGGTTGGATGGTTTAGTATCTCTATTTCCTATTTTATTAATTTAATTATTTTGTTTTCTTAAAGATATATGGCCATTTCTTTCAAATTCTTAGTTTTGTCAGCTTGTAATCACATATAATATGTTCTGAAACTTGTTTTAAAAATGTACATTATGACTTGGGACTTAATATTTTTCATTTTTTCAATTTGAAAATGTTGCTTTCTTATCTTATTGATTTTAAATTAACAAGGCTAACCTTATACTAATATTCTTAGTCTTTAAAAAGAGTTGATTTTTTGTTTAGTAATTCAGTAGTCTTTTTGTTTCCCATGTGACTTATTTCTCCTTTGATTTTCAAATTCTCTTATTTTTGTTTGTTTATTTTCAGGGGCTTTTATTTTTAATGGAGGTTCCTTTTGTTAAATTTCAAATGATAACATATGTTTTCATGGATGCATATTTTCATCTGAAAACTGCTTTAGCTTTGCTGAAGATTTTAGTGTATTGCTGCAGTGCAATCATTAGAAAACAACCTACTTATTGCTTCTATTCCTTTTTCTTTGATGCACTGATTGTTCAAGACATTACTTAGTTTTCATTTAGACTTATCAATTTAATATTTATTTTGATTTATATCTGATTTCTTTTCTTCTGAAGCCCATACATTAAGGTCCTATGATTGAGCTATTTTTACACTTCAGTTAGCCTTTCTTTCCTTAGACACTAGACCTATTGGAGCATGTATTTTTAGTGAGGATGATTGCCCCTCCCACTTTCCCTTCCCTTTACTCCACCATTTTGTAGGGCTTTTTTGACTTGCTTTTGTCCAGAACATCTCTCTATTTTCTTTTTCCTTTAATGACTTCAAAATAAAAAATAGCCTCAGAAAAAGTCTAGAAATTAAAAGAAAAGAATGAAAAAAATAACAACAAAAGAGAAAAAATCACTAGAAATTCTACTACATACTAAAGCAGTAATCATCACAACAAATTGGTAGGAGTGCAACATTTACAAAGAGAAAGCGAAAGAAACTAGATAAACAAGACCCAGAACCAAGGGAGGAGAGTAATGTAGTGTTCACTGAATCTGAGCACGCAAACTACTTGGGGGAAAGAGTCCCTACCTAAGAAGAACTGTTGGGAAAACTGGAATGTAATTTGGTATAAATGTTCATTAACCTAGTGTCTTGCATAATGGACAACGATGTCAAAACAGATAAGTGATCTTAAAAAGGAAATGTTAAAATAAAAATCAGGTAAGAATGGAAGATAAAGTGAATTTGAAAACTATTACTGGATTGAGGGGTCTTGAAAAAAGGAGTGGGTTAGAAATAGTAACAATAGACAAAATTTAAAAAAAATGTCCTAGCAAATTTTAAAAGGCTTACATTTAAAACTTAAACAAAAATGTGATTAAAAAATCAAGCACCATTAAAATAACATGAAATCTTTAATAGGAAGAGTCTCTGTATTAAATATATCTAATAAAAGTCCAATACCCAAATAGGAACTGAACTAAATATAAGACCAAGATACATTCTCCAATAAATAAGTGATGAAAGAATATTAACAGTTTTCTAAAGAACAATTGTGAACTGTCAACAAACACATAAAAATGTCCCAAATCATTAATATTAAAATAATTTCAAATTGAATTACTAAACTGCTCATATATTTTCACCATTGATCTCACTATGGGTCATATATACTAATTAAGTCAGAAAGAAATAAAAGACTAATATATATCCATATATTAATAACATTACTTTTTGTTGTAGCCAAAAACTGTAAATAAATAGAGTGCTTTAGGACTGGGGAATGGCTGAACAAGCTGTGACTTATGAATCTAATAGGCTGCCACTGTGTTGCAAGAAGCAAGGAATTACAAGAAACAAAGCCAGATTTGTATGAATTAATGTAGATTAGGAAGCAGAGCAAGGACTAAAAATACAATAACTATAGTAATGTGAATTAAAACAAGAGCCGAAGGAAGATGAACTTGGAATAATTACAGTGGGCGATCTCAGGCCTGGATTAAGGAAGGGGCAACCTCCTTTGTTTTTGCATAGAGTAAGAGGGTGCTAAAGCTTGTGTAAATCAGCAGCAGCAAAGCAGGGGTGAGGGATGGCAGGGGTGGGCAATGTTGGTTGGTTTTCTGTATTGTGGAGGGACAGGTGATAAGCGATAAAGAACTTTGATACAAAAATGAAAGACAAACAAAATTTATTTTTTAAATGAAACTCTTTAACAGCCTTTCCTAATTCTTGCAACATCCATATATTTAGGGATATACTGTGGATTTCCATGCTATTGGGTTGGTTTCCTTTCCTTTTTTCTGATTGATGCCTTTGAATGTCAAATGCCCTGATCCTCTCTGGTTTCTTCAGCAGGAATGACATAAATTCTTTTACTTTTGCTGCAAATCTGCATTTTTCTGTTAATGATTATGCTCAACTTTGCAGCATGAGTGTTCGGGTTGTTGAATTTGATTTGATTTTTTGGGTCATCATATTCTATTTTTCTTCTATTTTCATGGAGACAGAATAGTATTATGTAACTTGGCTCACTGTGGTTTTAATACATGACAGGTTTCCTCCATCCAATTAAAAATTTTGCTCCTAAATGCTGTTTTTCTTTATCTTAGGCACATTTTTTTCCAGGCTGAGTGGAACAGGGGTTTCTTTCTCTTCAATTTCCATGAATTCTATCAATCTGTATCTTCTCAATTGTTTCCAAAATGCCAGAAAAATGCATCTTACCTTATTTCCTGTACTATGATATTCAGGATTTTTATTTTGTTGTATTTTTCCTGGAGATATAATTCTTAGATTTTCTTGCCACAGTCTGTCTTAATGATTAGTTGTTTTGACTTAAAGAGAACCTAGATAATCTTCCAATTTTGCTGTTTCAATATTGGTCTCATATTTTAATTTCCATCTCTTTTTTTTAAGTTTTGAACTTGCCAACTCTTTAGAGAGCATCCCTTATATGGGAAATACTCCGTATTCTTGGTTTTAAGTGATTTGTTCTCTTATTTCTTTGTTTAGTCCTTTTTTGAGCATGCTAATATCTATTCTTATTTTGTTATTTTAGAATGAATTTTATTGTAATCTTGGTTTTATGAATCACCATAGTTTTCTCCAGTAACCCTCCCTTTCCCTTCCCAGATAACCACCCCATAAAATAAACAAAAAACACATATTATTTCAGAAAACAATAACAACCAGAGGAAGAAAAACCCACCAAAAGTTATCAAAAAATCAAAAAACTGAAAATATGTGCAAAATAACATATCTGTGGGTTTGCTATTTTTATAAAGCAGTGAGTTGGGGATATCTTCTCATTCCTCTTCTTTGCAGGGAAGGCTTGTTAATATTTGATAATTTTTTATTTTAATTTACATTTTTGAAGTGATTGTGTGTATTGTTTTCTTTCCTTTGATGATTTAGCTCTGTGTCAGATCAAGTAAGAATTTCTTTGCTTCTCTACATTTATCATTTCTTATAATCCAGTTGCATTCATAATTTGTTTAGCTATTCCCCAATCAATGGGCATCTAGTTTGTTTACAATTCTCTGCTACCAAAAACAATACTGCTATTTATATCTTGCTGCCTATGTGATTTTCCTTCTTATCAATGATCTCCTTGGAGGAGAAGTCTAGTAATGAAATATGTTGGTCAAAAGTTGTAGAAATTGTAATCCCTTTATTTGCATAAGTCCCAATTATTTTAGGAAATGGTTTACTAAGGAACAGTTCCATCAATAATGCCCTAGTGTTCCTCTCTTCCCAGAATTCCTCCAACATTTACTGTTTCATCTTTTGTCATCTTTTACTATTTCATAGGTATGATGTGAAACCTCAGAGTTGTTTTGATTTGTATTTCTCTAATTATTAGTGATTCGGAGAAATTTTTCATATGCTTAGAAGTAGTTTATAGTTCTTTTGAAATACTTCTCATTTTTTAACCAACTCCAAATGGTTTGGATGGTAGTTACTACATAATAACATATTTTGAGGCCTGGAAATGCTAATCTCCTTTAGCTATACCCTGTTTCTCATTTTTCCCTTTATGTATTTCTCCATATCATTTTTTTTTACTATTTACCAAGCTCTACAAAGCATCCTTTTCATGTTTTATTGATGTAACATTAAAGCTATAAACTGTTTTTTGCTCTTATTTTACTGACCATCTAAGCACTCTATAGGTTCTTGAGGCTGTTTAGTAACATATGTAGATTTTTGTATTATTCTTGTTATAGTGTTTTCCTATATTTTAGAAATAACTGTTTTATTTTATTCCATGATATTTATTATATTGAGAAGGGGAAGAGGGAATGGAAGGAAATAAATATTTCTATAGTGACTACTGTTGGCCAGACCCTGTTCTAATTACTTCTTATAAATATTACCCCATTTTGGATATTTACTGATATTTGCCTTTTCTGCTGATTTTTCTGGGAGGTTTTCCTTATAATGAGCTCTTTTTTAGCCCCTTCTCTAGGGTTCACATACTCCCTTTCAGACATTTCTTGCTACCTTGAAGTGCTAGAGGATAGCTGTGTGTAGACACGTTCTCTTACTCCACCATCTTGCTGAAATAATACGTCTGGCTCTTGATGAAGCCAGGCTGACTTGTGGTCATCACTTTCTTTTCTACATGCTCCTTTCCTCCCTTCAATATTATTTTCTAAAACTTTCTCAGAAACTAAAGTAGAACATAACATCCTTCAGTTTGAAGAATTCATTCTCATTCCATTTTTGGAGATGAGAAAAGCTTTAGCTTTTTGCAATACAGTGGTTTGCCTAGAGGGAAAAAAAAAAACTTATCATTGAGTAGTCAGTATACTAGTGATGATTCTCTCTGTCCTTATCTAGACTGGCTCTTCGAAAGCACACCTCATGCATTTGTTTTTGCATGGTAGAACATGCCAGAGCTTGCATTATAATGGTACAACTTTCAAGAATGTAAGATTGTCACCCAAACTTAAATGAGGCATTTGTGTAGGTTATGAGTATAGATAAGAATTGTATCAAATGGGCAAACATGGATGGTTTTTTATCTATCTAATTGGTGGAAGCATCAAGATGGTGTGGTCACAAATACACTGGAGGACTAGACTAATCCTGTGATATCCATCCCATGCTCACCAATTTTCTTTTTTTTTTTTGTAAACGCTTGTTATTTATTTTTTTTCCTCCTTTCTCTCTTTTTTTAAGTTTACAACATTCGGTTCTACATAATTTTGAATTCCAGATTTTCTTCCCTCCCCCCCCCAAGATGGCATGGAATCCCATATAGCTTCCACATATAACTTCGCATTAAATTAATTTACACACTAGCCAAATTATGGAGAAGAACTTTGACCAATGAAATAAATCATGTGAAAGAAGAAACAGGACCAAAAAAAATCCAATCCAAAAACAAAAACAAAAGAGAGAAAAAGAAATAAAATGGGGGGGGGGGAAGGCTAGCATGGAGTGTGTCTCAATTTGCATTCATACTTCATAGTTCTTTCTCTGGATGTAGATAGCATTCTCCATCGTGAGTCCTTTGGAGTTGTCTTTGTGCCTTGTGTTGCTGAGAAGAGCGAAGTCTATCAGGGTTGGTCCTCATACAATCCATATATCTGTGGTTGTGTATAATGTTCTCCTGGCTCTGCTCCGCGCACTCAGCATTAGGTTGTGTGAGTTTTTCCAGGTTGTTATGAAGTCCGTATCATCCCCATTTCTCATAGCACAGTAGTATTCCATTACCTCCATATACCACAGCTTGTTCAGCCATTCCGCAATTGATGGGCATCCCTTTGATTTCCAATTCTTAGCTACCACAAAAAGCGCCGCTATAAATATTTTTGTACATATAGGTCCTTTTCCTGCTTATGTGATTTCTTTGGGACACAACCCTAGAAGTGGTATTGCTGGGTCAAAGCATATTCTATTCAATTTGGTACTAGAAACATTAGCTATAGCAATAAGAGAAGAAAAAAAAATTGAAGGAATTAGAATAGGAAAAGAAGAAGCTAAATTATCACCTTTTGCAGATGATATGATGATTTACTTAGAGGATCCTAGAGAGTCAAGTAAAAAACTACTTGAAATAATAAACAACTTTAGCAAAGTTGCAGGATATAAAATAAACCCACATAAATCCTCAGCATTCCTATACATTACTAACAAAGCCCAACAACAAGAGATAGAAAGAGAAATTCCATTCAAAGTTACTGTAGGCACTCTAAAATATTTAGGAGTCTATCTGCCAAGGCAAACCCAGGGCCTATATGAACATAATTATGAAACACTTTTCACACGAATAAAGTCAGATCTAAATAAATGGAAAAGTATCGGTTGCTCATGGTTAGGCTGAGCTAATATAATAAAAATGACAATTTTACCGAAATTAATCTATTCAGTGCCATACCATTTGAACTACCAAAAAAATTATTTTACAGAGCTGGACAAAATAATAACAAAATTCATCTGGAAGAACAACAGGTCTAGAATATCTAAGGTATTGATGAAAAGAAATGCTAGAGAAGGTGGCCTAGCCATACCAGATATTAAACTGTACTATAGAGCAGCAGTCATCAAAACTACCTGATACTGGCTAAGAAACAGAGTTGTGGATCAGTGGAATAGGATAGGAATACAAGATGGAGAAGTCAACAACTATAGCAATCTACTCTTTGATAAACCCAAAGAGGCCAGCCTCGAGGTTAATAATTCACTATTTCACAAAAACTGTTGGGAAAATGGGAAAATGGTAGGGCAGAAACTGGGCATAAACCAATATCTTACACCATATACCAAAATAAAGTCAAAATGGGTTCATGATTTAGGAGTAAAGGCTGATACTATAAGTAATTTGGGAGAGCAAGGAATAGTTGACTTATCAGATTTATGGAAAAGAATTCATGACCCAACAAGAGATAGAGAGCATTACAAAATGCAAAATGGATAATTTTGATTATGTTAAATTGAAATGTTTTTGTACAAAAAAGCCAATGCAACAAAAATTAGGAGGGAAGCAGAAAATTGGGAGAAAATCTTTACAACCAGTGTCTTTGATAAAGGCATCATTTCTAAAATACACAGAGAACTGAGCCAAATATACAGGAATACAAGCCATTCCCCAATTGAGAAATGGTCAAAGGATATGAACAGGCAGTTTTCAGAGGAAGAAATTAAAGATATCTATAGGTATATGAAAAAAATGTTCTAAATCACTACTGATTAGAGAAGTGCAAATCAAAACGACTCTTAGATACCACATCTCTCCTGTCAGATTGGCTAAAATAACAAAACAGGAAAATAATAAATGCTGGAGAGGATGTGGGAAAATTGGAGCATTGTTACATTGCTGGTGGAGTTGTGAGCTGATCCAGCCACTTTGGAGAGAAATTTGAAACTATGCCCAAAGGGCTATAAAAATATTCATATCCCCCAATTTTCAAAAATCACTGAAAGTTGGTTAGCCAACATATCTGCCTTTTTTGGCTTAGTAGTCTATTATGTATCATCATTTGGACTTGGTAAAATGAATTAATCCATAGCAGTTGGATTTTCTCTTACAATCTCCTCAGTCACTTTGGTATTAATGACCTATTGGCCATTTTTGTTCTATTTTATTCAATCCAAAGATCTTTCTCCTCAGCACAGAGAATTACAAAAGTACAACAGGAATTGAAAATCTCGAGGATAGAGCCAAGATGGCAGATGGAAAGCAGGGACTTGTTTAAACTCCCCCCTCCCCAGGTCCCTCCAAACACTTATAAAAATGTCTCTGAACAATTTCTAGAGGTGCAGAACCCACGGAATAGCAAAGGGAAGCAGGGCTTCAGCCCAGGACAGCCTGGATGGTCGCTGGGAATGGTCTATCACATGGAGCTGGGAGCAGAGTGGAGCAGAGCCCAGCGTAGGCTGCGCCAGGACCAACTGGACCAGGAGTTGGGTGGCACAGGCCCTAGCACCCTGGATCAGTGAGCTGTGGCAGTTACCAGACTTCTCAATCCACAAATGCCAAAGACAACAGAGAAGGGTAGTGGGAAAAGCTGCTGAGACAGAGTCAAAGGAGTTCGCGGTTCAGCCACCACCCCAGGGGTGGTGGAGGTGATGCAGCTCTGAGGCTGCTTCCAGAGCTACAACTTCAGTTGCTTCTGTCCCCAGGCCCACCTGGCGGGAGGAATTAGGTGGCAGATCCAAGCAGGAGTGCAAAACCTGTTTTGCCCTGCCTGGATCTGGGCCACAATACTGCTTGGCAGTTCTTGGGGGAGGAGTGCTGGGGTGGCAGAGTTTGCTGGGTAGAAGTAGTTCTGAAAACAGCAGCACATTCCCTCAAGCTTGGGACAAAGTACTCTCTACTTTACAAGCAGTCATACCCCGCTGAAAAACTCAAAGGTCAAGTAGTTGACTGGGAACATGAACAGGCAATGAAAACATTCTCAGATTCAGACTTAGACTTTGGAATCTTTTTTGGTGACAAAGAAGACCAAAACATACAGCCAGAAGAAGTCAACAAGCCTCCAAGAAAAATATGAATTGGTCTCAGGCCATGGAAGGGCTCAAAAAGGATTTGGAAAAGCAAATAAGAGAAGTAGAGGAAAAATTCGGAAAAGAAATGAATGATGCAGGAAAACTATGAAAAACAAGTCAATAACTTGCTAAAGGAGACCCAAAAAATACTGAAAAAAATAACACCTTAAAAATAGACTAACTCAAATGACAAAAGAGCTCCAAAAAGCCAATGAGGAGAACAATTCCTTGAAAGGCAGAATTAGCCAAATGGAAAAGGAGTTCTAAAAGACCACTGAAGAAAATGCTACCTTAAAAATTAGATTGGAGCAAGTGGAAGCTAGTGACTTTATGAGAAATCAGGATATTATAAAACAGAACCAGAGGAATGAAAAAATGGAGCTGGGAGCTGGGAACGGAGTGGAGCAGAGCCCAGCCTGAGCGGCGTGGACGATCCAGTCCAGAAGCCGGGCAGAGGGGGCCCTAGCGCCCTGAATACGTGAGCAGTTACCAGACCCCTCGACCCACAAACACCAAAGACTGCGGAGAAGGTTAGTGGGAAAAGCTGCGGGAGTGGAAGGAGTTCGCGGTTCGGCTTCCAGCCCCGGGGGCAGCGGAGGTGGGGCAGCTACAGCTGTTGTTACTTCCAGCTCCAGGCCCACCACCTGGTGGGGGGAATTAAGTGGCGGATCACAACAGGGGTGCACAGCCTGCCGAAGATCTGAGCCCAGTCTGGACTGGGGGTCCTTGGGGAAGGAGGAGTGCGGCTCTGACAGAGCTGGCACCTCCCCCCCAAACGTAGAAAATAGAACTCTGTAATCTACAAGCAGTCATACCCCACTGAAAAACTCAAGGGTCAAGTTAGTTGGTTGGGAATATGGCCAGGACGCGAAAACGCGCCCAGATTCAGTCTCAGACTTTGGATTCTTTCTTTGGTGACAAAGAAGACCAAAACATACAGCCTAAAGAAGACAACAAAGTCATAGAGCCTACAACCAAAGCCTCCAAGAAAAACATGAACTGGCCCCAGACCATAGAAGAACTCAAAAAGGATTTGGAAAAGCAAGTTAGAGAAGTAGAGGAAAAATTGGGAAGAGAAATAAGAAGGATGCGAGAAAACCATGAAAAACAAGTCAATGACTTGCTAAAGGAGACCCAAAAAAATACTGAAAAATACACTGAAGAAAACAACACCTTACAAAATAGACTAACTCAAATGGCAAAAGAGCTCCAAAAGCCAATGAGGAGAAGAATTCCTTGAAAGGCAGAATTAGCCAAATGGAAAAGGAGGTCCAAAGACCACTGAAGAAAATACTACTTTAAAAATTAGATTGGAGCAAGTGGAAGCTAGTGACTTTATGAGAAATCAGGATATTATAAAACAGAACCAGAGGAATGAAAAAATGGAAGACAATGTGAAATATCTCCTTGGAAAAACCACTGACCTGGAAAATAGATCCAGGAAAGAAACAATTTGAATATTGTGGAAACCCAATCAGAATAACCCAAGATCTGGCAGCTTCTACATTAAGAGATCGAAGGGCTTGGAATGCGATATTCCGGAGGTCAATGGAGCTAGGATTAAAACCTAGAATCACCTACCCAGCAAAACTAAGTATCATGTTCCAAGGCAAAATATGGACTTTCAATAAAATGGAGGACTTTCAAGCTTTCTCAGTGAAAAGACCAGAACTGAATAGAAAATTTGACTTTCAAACACAAGAATCAAGAGAAGCATGAAAAGGTAATCAAGAAACGGAAATTGCAAGGGACTTACTAAAGTTGAACTGTTTTGTTTACATTCCTACATGGAAAGATGATGAGTATGATTCATGAGACCTCAGTATTAGGGTAGTTGAAGGGAATATGCATATATATATGCATATATATATGTTTATGTATATATATAAGTGAATGTGTATGTATGCATGTATCTATGTGTATATGTATGTATGTGTATGTATGTGTGTATATATATATATATATATATATATATATATATATATGTAAAAGAGAGAGAGCAGACACAGGGTGAGTTGAGGATGAAGGGAAGATAGCTAAAGAAATAAAATGAAATTAAGGGATGAGAGAGTAACTTACTGAGAGAGGGAGATAGGGAGAGATAGAATGGGGTGGATTATCTCCCATAAAGGTGGCAAGAGGAAGCAGTTCTAGGAGAGGAGGGGAGTGGGCAGGTGAGGGGGGAATGAGTGAACCTTGCTCTCATCAGATTTGGCCTGAGGGGGAATACCATACATACTCAGTTGGGTATCTTACCCCACAGGAAAGAAGAGGGAGGAAGATAAAAAAAAAATAAAAGGCAGGGGGATGATGGAGTGGAGGGCAGATGGGGGTGGAGGTAATCAAAACAAACACTTTGGAAAGGGGACAGGGTCAAGGAAGAAAATTCAATAAAGCGGGATGGGTTGGGAAGGAGCAAAATGTAGTTAGCCTTTCACAACATGAATATTGTGGAAGGGTTATACATAATAATACATGTGTGGCCTAGGTTGAATTGCTCAACTTCTTAGGGAGGGTGGGTGGGAAGGGAAGAGGGAAGGGAATTTGGAACTCAAAGTTTTAAAATCAGATGTTTAAAAACAAAAAAACTTTTTGTATGCAACTAAAAAATAAGATACACAGGCAATGGGGCGTAGAAATTTATATTGCCCTACAAGAAAGGAAGGGAAAAGGGGATGAGAGGGGAGGGGGGTGATAGAGGGGAAGGCTGACTGGGGAACAGGGCAACCGGAATATACGCCATCTTGGAGTGGGGGGGGAGGGCAGAAATGGGGAGAAAATTTGTAATCCAAACTGTTGTGAAAATCAATGCTGAAAACCAAATATGTTAAATAAATAAATTGCATTAAAAAAAACAAAAAAAAAATTAGATTGCAGCAAGTGGAAGCTGGTGACTTGATGAGAAATCAAGATATCATAAAACAGAACCAAAGGAAAGAAAAAGTGGAAAACATTGTTAAATATCTCATTAGAAAAACCACTGACCTGGAAAATAGATCCAGGAGAGATAATTTAAAAATTATTGGACTACCTGAAAGCCGTGATCAAAAAAAGAGCCTAGATATCATCTTTCAAGAAATTGTCAAGGAAAACTGCCCTGATTTTCTAGAGCCAGAAGGTAAAATAGAAATTCAAAGAATCTACCAATCACCTCTTGAAAAATATCCCAAAAAGAAATATCCTAGGAATATTGTTGCCAAATTCCAGAGCCCCCAGATCAAGGAGAAAATACTGCAAGCAGCCAGAAAGAAACAATTTGAGTGTTGTGGAAACACAATCAGGATATTACAAGATCTAGCAGCTTCTACATTAAGGAATTGAAGGGCTTGGAATATGGTATTCTGGAGGTCAATAGAGCTAGGATGAAAACCAAGAATCACCTACCCAGCAAAACTGAGTATAAAGCTCCAAGGCAAAATATGGATTTTCAATAAAATAGAGGATGTTCAAGCTTTCTTAATGAAAAGACCAGAGCTGAATGGAAAATTTGACTTTCAAATACAAGAATCAAGAGAAGTGTGAAAAGGTAAACAACAAAGAGAAATCATAAGGGACTTACTAAAGTTGAACTGTTTTGTTTACATTGCTACACGGAAAGATGATGGTTATAATTCATGAGACCCCAGTATTAGATTAGGGTAGCTGAAGGGAATATATATATATAAATACACACACACACATACACACACAGAGGGCACAGGGTGAGTTGGATATGAAGGGATGATATTTAAAAAATAAAATCAAATTAAGGGATGAGAGAGGAATATACTGAGAGAGGGACAAAGGGAAAGATAGAATGGGGTAAATTATCTCACATAAAAGTGGCAAGAAAAAGCAGTTCTGTAGGAAGGGAAGAGGGGGCAGGTGAGGGGGAATGAATGAATCTTGCTCTTATCGGATTTGACTTGAGGAAGGAATAACATACACACTCAGTTGGGTATCTTACTCCACAGGAAAGAAGGAGGAAGGGGGTAAAAAAGGGGGGCTGATAGAAGGGAGGGCAGATAAGGGGAGGAAGTAATCAAAAGCAAACACTTTCAAAAAGGTACAGGGTCAAGGGAGAAACTTGAATAAAAAGCGACAGGATAGGAGGGAGCAAAATATAGTTAGTCTTTCACAACATGAGTATTGTGGAAGGGTTTTACATAATGATACACATGTGGCCTATGTTGAATTGCTTGCCTCCTTAGGGAGGGTGGGTGGGGAGGGAAGAGGGGAGAGAATTTGGAACTCAAAGTTTTAAAAGCAAGTGTTCAAAAAAAGGTGTTGTGCATGCAACTGGGAAATTAGATATACAGGCAATGGGGTATAGAATTCTATCTTGCCCTACAGGAAGGTAAGGGAAATGGGGATGAGGGGTGAGTGGGGTGACAGAAGGTAGGGCTGACTGAGGAATGGGGAAATCAGAATATATGCCATCTTGGAGTGGGGGGGATGGTAGAAATTGGGAGAAAATTTGTAATTCAAAATCTTGTGGCAATCAATCCCGAAAACTAAAAATATTAAATAAATAATAAAAAAGAATCACAAATCTCTTCCTTCTATTTTCTGTTAACACCATCCTGTCCACCCTTAGAAGTCATTTTAACCCTTCTTTAATAGTATTCTTTCCTTCACTACAACATTTCAAAACCTTCCCTTTTTCTTTTCCTTAGCTTTCATTTATAGCTTTAGCTCATTCTGATCTTTGTCTTTCTTGAAAGTATTTTTTCTGGAATTGTTTCAGGTTCATCTTAGTTCCATTTCAAAGCCCTTGCTTCCATTTTCTTAAATCTCTCTTAAAATCCAGTTTTCCTCACAAATTTCCTGTGCATCCAAATAGAAATCTCTGTACAACTACTCTGTTGGAACTGTTTCACTTTTAATATTTGGAATTCCATTCTTAAAGGTTATCTATTCTTCCCAAATAAACTTAAAATAAAGTGGTTGGAAGAGATCACTTCTGAGGCCATTTTAAGTTGTCAAAGTATTACCCTTCTTCAATTCACTTGTAAAATTTTAGTTCATGGTATTCTCCTTATCCTTTCTCTTAACCCTTTGAAATCCACTTTTCCCAAAATGTCAGGTATGTGTTATATTACACCTGTTTTTCAAATATTCTATCAGAAATTGCAAATTATGTTGATTGGTTATGGCTTCTTCTTAATGAAGCATGATATTTCTTACCAGATAGCTTTTTTCTTTTCTATACGCTCAGTAGCCATCCATTTCTAGAATTTTACTGTGAATGAAAGTCAAGTTCATTGATCTGCAAGTTACCAATGTAACTTTCTTTCTTTGCTTCCTTCTTTCCTTCCTTCCCTTCCCTTCTTTTTTAATTTCTTCCCTCCCTCCTTCCCTTCCTTCCTTCCTACCTTCCTTACTTCCCTCCTTCCTTCCTTCTTTCCTTCCTCCCTCCCTCCCTTCCTTCCTTTGTTCCTTCCTTCCTTCTCACCCGGATCCCAGGTTCAATCTAATGTATCAACACCAGGGGGGATGCAATTATTTTTTCCCTCAGATGTAGAAAAGGTGCTCTGGTAAGCAATGACAGTGGTCTGTATAAATGATGACTTACAAAGAATGTGTTTTCTGCATAAGATAGATTTCTTTCATAAGGTTTTTAAAAAGTCACTTCCAAAATCAGTGTCATTTTATTATTCATCAATACATGAGAAGAAATCTGGATTCCCAATAACAAGACTGGATTGCCAGGCTGCTTGGCAAGCTGTCTCAGCTGCTCAGTGGCTTCCATCTTTCACTGGCTCATTTCAGCTGCTGGTAGGTGGCAGTGTTCCCTGTGTTCCCTGAAACACATCTTTGGTGAGTTTCTCATCCAAGGCCGGTGGAGCCAGGTTTGCCTCTCTTGGAGCAATTCTCATCTGCAATTCCAATCTTCTAAAGGCTTTCCTGACATTCGAAAATTAATCAGCTAATCAGTCACTCATTAAAATATTCCATTTAAAACCACTTGTTGGATGCTCATCATGAAGAGGATGAGCCAGGTGCTGCACACGGATGCTGACACAAGATATGAGCCAGAGCTTCAGAGGTAAAGCACCAGAGAGCCACTGCACTCTGCCATGACACCGAGTAATCTGTTACCTCAAAATTCATTGAATGTTAATATGAAGCTCTACCACTTCTTGCTTCCCAGCTCCCAACTATAAGGTCCTCAGAATATTGATCAAGCTGTTCATTATAAGAAGGTCTAAAATTCAAGGGAGAAATTATGGACAAATAATGTCTCTGCATCCCTAATTTATTAATGCACAAAGTAGAGTCATTTATGTTCTATTAGAACATTTATATATTGCTCTCTCTCTCTCTGTGTATATATATATATATATACATATATATGTACATATATATATACATATATATGTACATATATATACATATATGTACATATATATGTATATATGTACATATATATATATGTAGATAGAGAAGGATAGATAGATAAACATACAGGAAGATGATACAGAAGATACCTATCTCAGTAGAATGATATTGCTATGCTAGGACTTATAACTTCATTGGGTTTTGTTCTCCATCTATTTTCCAGGTGAAAATTGACCTGGAGGAAAAAAAGAAGAGTATCAGGAGAAAAAGAAAACAAGAGTAGAAATTAAAATTGTCCATTTCTGTGCTCATGGGGAGGAAGACATATTGTCTTGATTCCTTTTCTTTTTCTCAATCTTGTCTCTGTGCATCCAGAGTTACTTTTTCATTAGAGCTTGTACTTAAGGAATCAGAAGCTTGGGAATTGGGTTACCCTCATCATCACCATAGTGATGTATTAGAATAAAAATATTTTGCCAATATTTCTATTAGTCCTTTTGTGGGGAGTTCCTCCACAAATCCAGAACCCTACCCTCTTTCCATTAGCCAACAGTCATAATATGTGGCAGTACCTGAGAAATTCATTGCCTTTTGGCCAATTGCTAATAAACCAGCTTCACAATGCTCCTGCATTGATGGAGATACAATACATCATGGCACTTGTATTTGAGACATTTCCAGGAAGGTAGGACCTGCCAGAACTTGGGTTTGGCTGGCATGTCTCTTGAGGGCTCAGGGTTACCTCCACCATCCAATGAGGTGCTGGAAGAGGAACTTTATCGAGGAATTCTAGAAGCTGCAGTGGTAGTGGAGTACTGGTATTAGAGTCATCTAGATTTGCGTGTGAATCCTAAAACATTTAAGCTGTGTAAGCATGGGTAAGTTATCTAACCTTTCTCAAACTTACAGACGAGTTTACTCATCTGTAACATGAGATAATAATAGCACCTACCTCACAGAGTTGTGAGGATCAAATGAGATAATGTACATAAAGTGCTTTAAAAAACCTTAAAACACTAGCTATAATGTATCTATGTGTCTGTCTGTCTCTCTCATTATTATTATTAATTATTATTATTATTATGCTTTAAAATTTGATGAGAGCTTAATATGCTTTTATCCTTATCAACTTCTCTATGAGATAAGTACTAAGTTATTATTGGCTCCATTTTACAGATGGGAAAACTGAAATTTAGAAAGGAAATAATATTAGACCAGAGTCACAGAAGTAACAAATGACAGAAGTCGGGCTCCATGCCAGTTCTTCTGATTCTAAATTCTGTCCTCTGTCCCACTACCACCATTCTCCCTTCTTCATTTGTCAAGGTTTTTGGCTATGACTACACAATGACAAAATAGAGTTGAACAAATTCATTTATACATTCACTTGTAAGTATTTATTCAGTGACTACTCTGGGTCAGACTATGTCTGATTCATTAGAGATACAAAGACCCAAACAAATATGGCTTCCTTCCCTGCTCTCCTGGAGTTTGGAAACCTCTATGGAGAAATAATGTATACTCTGATAAGTAAGTAGGGATGAGATAAAAGCAAATCCGCTGTTCCAAGGTGTGGGGCTCACAACTAGTGGGATTGGGAAAGACTTGAACTGCTGCTTGAAGGCAGCTGCCATTGATTCTTGGAATTGGGAGTACGTTCCAGGTTTGGGGGCCCAGTCTGAGCTAGAGAAGTGAAAGAAGATGGCATGCTAGGAGCAGAGAAAAGCAGGGGCAGTTTAGCTGATACATCAAGTCATGAAGAAGACCGCCTTGCTTTCAGCCCAGAGAGTTTAAAGATAAATTGGGAAGGGATTTAAAGGGGGAAAGTGGGGAGTTGTTATTTTGTCTTCCAGCCAATAGGGAGTCACTGGAGCTTCTTGAGAGAGGAGAGTGATAAGGTTGGACTTGTTATTTAAGAATATGAAGTTGGCAGCTGTGTGGAACTCCAAGCTCTCTGCTATTTGACCTGCTGAAAAGGTCAAAAAGCTAAAAAAAGATGGAGAAATACCCAAGTCTCTGCCCTCAAGGAACTTGTGCTCTAATGAAAAGGATAAGACATTTATATGAAGAAGCATTTTGAAAATTACAAAGTGATAAATGCATAGAAGAATGGAGACAACCAAATAGCATGAGGAATCTCAGGAGCAAGGAAGGTCCCAGGGTATGGGACTATCTAATAACCACCTCTCTAGGAAAAATAAAATACAACTAGTACATCATCTCCTTTCTAAGTTTCATCTGCATTATTGACATTTTCTCCATCATTTTGTTAAGTGTAATTCTAGGCTATCAGCAACACAATAAATCAAGGTCTAAATTTTTGTCACTTTCCAAGGATTAAATGTTCACACTGAAAATTTAACACTAAAAAATCTTCCCAACCTTTAAAACCTCCCTCAGCTGTTCCCCTCCTCTATCAAACTAGCCTTGATCTGCCTGCTAACTAGTACACAGGATTCTGGAGTGGGATGGCTCTAAAATTAGTCACCTGGTTGCCAACACTTTAGTCATCAGCATCTCAACAGAGAGGAGGCAGGTGCGTATCCTTGGACTTTCCCTGAAAGCCCTGCTAGGCTGGGAAATGTTGGCAAGATAAGTCTCATGCTGGAAAGGCCTGTGAGATATCAGGGACACCTCTATGCTATAAGAAAACATCAAGGAAGGGCTTTAGAGGGAGAAGTTGCACATGTGGCAAAATTAATTAGGTCAATGCTCCCTGTTCCACTCCTGACTTCCTTGCTTTCTCTCTCCCCAGGGTTGAGGCCATGATCTTCTGAAAGTCAGGCTTATTCCCTGGGATAGAAGAAGCCCTCTACATTGGAGGATTCTGCTTGGATGACATTAGTCATTAAAATCTTGGCTACACATCTCTCCAAATGATCCAAATTTCGCAGCTACTTGAAGTCTGTGAATCTGGGAAGAATTTGTGGGCTTCAAAGGATATTGGAGAGTAGCTGCCTCTCTTGAGGCAATTTCTGGGCCACCTAAAATTCTGTTTTCTATTTCTAATTTCTATGTTTTGGGCCACCTAAAACAGAGAGGAGAAAGGAGAAAAGGACAATGTGTCTTTAGAAAGAAATTAATGGAGTTTTTCTTATTATCAAAAGGACCTGGCTTAGGTCAAGCTCTCTGTTAACCTCAAACAATATCAACTCCAGTGGTAGCTACCTTTCACTCACAGGTGGAGTTATTAACCTTCGGAGGTCATTGTGCCTTAAAGAAAAAAACAAAACAAAAACCCAACAATTATAGAGCCTTTGCTGCCTGGAAAGCTCTGTGCTATTAGTCACAAACAGCAAAGAAGAAAAAAAATGATTCATTTCCTATCTGATATATGTTTGAGGTAGGGGGTGCAGGGGTAGGGCATGTGTGTATGTATATGTATGATCCAAACCAGGATTGGATAGGGGCAGTGGAGCCTGGTAGGGGGAGCAGTGAGCTTGGGATCAGAGGGCCTGGGGTCAAGGCTGGACTCTAGGTTATCTTAGGCAAATTGTTTTACCCCTCTGGGCCTCCTATTGGTCTTCTCTAAAGTGAGGGGGATGGGCTAAAGCATCTCTTCAGGTACCTTCCAGCTCTAAATATGAGCTTATGGTGCAGACCTCCATTGCTTCCTAAGAGACTCAGAGGCATGGCTGAGGTAGCTCACAAGTCCTGGGCTCCTGGATGCTTCTGTGTTCACATGTGGACCGCCTCTTACTTGCAGACTGGTGCTTCAGTGCTTCGAGTCTGGTACAATCCTTTGATCATTTGACACACGGGCACCTTTGCTCATCAATGAAATAAGGATGCTGCATTGGCTGCCCATTCATGGCCAGTCATGTCATGGAGAGGAGGCCTTCCTCTTCTAATCTCAAAGCACCTGTTTTTTAAACCACATTGACCTCTCTGTAGTATTTGATACTATTATCCACACCACTGCTGTAGCACTGCTGCCAACCCCACCCCCACAACCCTGCTCCTCCGGGATCATCTCTTCCCTCTGGGTTTCCTGGGTTTTCTTCTCCTACCGATCCTCCTCAGACTCCTTTTTCAGAATGATAATTATTTTACAACTCCCTGTAGGTAGGTCCACCCAAGGCTTTGTCCTGGGCCCTCTTCTATATCCCTGCTCCCTTGATGATATCCTCTGTTCTGATGAGTTCAATTCCCAGTGATGGAAGAAGCCGCCTCCAGGGGGTGGATCATTGCAAAAGCCTTTGCCCTATCAAATGCCTCCATTCTCTGCCAGCTCTCACCCTTCCTCCAGACAATTACTATATTTACATTCCTACAATACCAGTCTGACCTTGTCACTGCCTATCTCAAAAAGGACCAGTGGCTCCCTCTTGTCTCTGGGTTAAAATACAAATTCCTCTGTTTGGCACCTTCACAGTTCGGCATAAGTCTACATTTCCAGGCTTTTTACACATACTTCTCCTTCACACATCCTATATTCTGGTCAAATTGGCCTACTAAGGAGATTTTCTCTCCCATCTCTGGCCAAACTGTGTCCTTCTCTGCCCCCCACCTCTAGTCCATACTTGGAACAAACTCCTTTCTCACATCCTCCCCTCAGAATCTTTAGATTCCTCACAGCACAACTCAAACTTCAGGTGAAGACAAGGCTAATCCAACCTGTTGCTAGTGCCAGCCTCCCTTCAAATGATTTGCGTTTGACTTTACATAGATTCTCCTTTTACTTATCTATGTACTATGTAATGTTGTGTTTTTCTGATGCATCATAAGCTCTTTGAGGTCAAGGGCACTTTCTTTCTTTCCTTCTTTCTTTCTTTTTTTCTTTCTTCTTTTCTTTCTCTTTCTTTCTTTTTCTTTCTTTCTATTTTTCTTCCTCCCTCCCTTCCTTCCTTTCTCTCTTTCTATTTTTCTTCCTCCCTCCCTTCCTTCCTTTCTCTCTCTCTCTCTCTCTCTCTCTCTCTCTCTCTCTCTGTCTGTCTCTCTCTCTCACTTTCTCTCTCTCTTTATTTCTTTCCTTTCTCTCTGGGGTCCATTCAAATCAACATGCACAAAGTGAAAATTTGTTTACTTGAAGTAGTAAATGGTGGTACTTTTGGATAGCTGCTGTTTCTTGGATATCTCCAGCTTCAATAATACTCAGTCTCATTTGATTTTTGCAATAATGGCAGATAATGCCAGTACTATGATTATTGCACTTTAAGCTTTGGGGAGGGTGGGCAACTGGCACACAAGCACATTATTGCCTAGTATCTTTGCTTGGATTTGAGCCCAAGTCTCTCTTGTCTCCAGGTCCATTGCTCTTGAAACTACATGCTCTGCCTCCAAAGTTCTCAGAGTTTCTGACCTCTACTATGCCAACACACACATACATACATACACACACATGTACATACACACACATGCACACGTGTGCACACATACACACATGCAAACACATATCCATATACACACATGCGCTCCCATGCACATGTGCGCGCACACACACACACACACACACACACACACACACACATACACGGCTTTTCTGAACTTGATGCTTCTTGTTTCTTTGGCATTTATTGAAACTGATGGAGTGAACTAGATAAGAGCCCCCTGGAGTATCAAATCTGCCACTTAAAATGTTGAACTTCCACTTAGGCAAAATGTCCTGCCTTTTAAGTGCAGCACACTCAGCCTCATCACATTTAGTCTCACTCTCGCATGTGTGGATCTGTTCCCTGGGCATTGGAGACTTTCCCAGAGAGCAAGTCCCCAAACTCTCTAATGTAGGGGAACTGGGATGGGGTGTACCTTGGCAGGGGAGGCTGCACATCTCCCAGAATAGAGACATGAAGCAAAGGAGAGGATGGCAGCTGGAGGCATGAACGCTGCCCAAGATGACCCACCGGGCATTGAGGGCCTGGAAAAGGGCTCCAGAAGGCTCCTCTCAGCAGCCACCATGGAGCAGGGCTCAGCAGACCTAGGCTTGAATCCATCATCCCCACTTCAACTTATGTGATCTTGGGCAAGCTCTTTTATTTCTCTCTCAGTTTCTTCACCTGTAAAATGAATGGTTTAGACAGGAATGGCCTCTAAACACACCCACAGCCTGAAAATCTATGTTCCTTTGACACTCTGATACCGAAGGTTTCTTTACGCATTTAGAATCCTACGACCCTCAGAACATGAACAGGAAAATGAGGGCCGAGGGATGACAACGATTTGCCTACGGTTACCCAACATTAAGCACCAGAATAAGGGCTTCATGCTCTCACTGCCTTTGCCGGTGTTTCTGATCAGATCTTTTGGCCTGTGAACTTTAAGAATGAACTGAAGGGATTCCTTTCAATTCTCAGTCTTCTTTCCCTGGCAATGCCGCCTACCTGAGCTCTCTTCTTTGCTTGGTCAGTTCATGGCTGCAACCACCATTTTATGAAGCCCCCAGACCGTCCATTCTCACTTCTCTCCCAGATCCCCTGATTCTGAGCTTTATCATCTCCCCGTCAGCATCTCTGCCCCTTTCCCTTCCCATGCTTCGCCTTTTACTCTCTGTATCCTTTTTATGCATCTTTCCCCAGAGGAATGTAAACCCCTTTAGGGTAAAGGTGGTCTTTTTTGTTTGTTTGTTTATATTTATTTCTAGGACTTAGCACAGTACCTGCACATGTTAAGTAGTTAATAAATGCTCTCTCTGTCTCTCTCTCTCTCTCTTTCTCTCTCTCTCTCTCCCTCCCTCCCTTCCTCCCTTTCTCCCCCCACCCATATCTATCAAGTCCAATGAAATGTAATGACATTTACAACATGGCCATCTTTCCTTCTTTGTACTTGATTTTCTATTTCCCACCTCCATTCCTTTGCAGTTGCTGTGCCCCAGGTCAGGAATGTGCTCCTTGTTCACCATCCCCATCATAAAATCCTTCACTTCCTTCAAGGTGCAGCTCGAGTGCATGCTACATGAAGTCCTTCATCATTTCCCCAGCTCTGGTGTCCTTCTTCACTAATCATTTTGCAGTTAGTTACTATCTTCAGCTTGCATGGAATTTGTCCTGTCTACATCTCTACACATATTCTCTGTATCCTCATATAAGTATATTTTGTCTTCCCTGAGAGAATATACACTCTTTGAAAACAGAGGTTGTTTTTGTCTTTATAACCCCAGCCGGTAACGCAGTGTTTCATACTTAGTAGATGCTTAATAAATCCTTGGTGATTGATCAATTGAAATATGTTATTAACTAAATTTTAGATTTTTTTCTTTTTTTATTATAATACTCCAAAGGAAATTGTGGCTACCAAGCTACCTAGGGCACACACACCTCTTTCCTTCTGTCAATCTGATCACATGACTTATTTTTTAAAAAGTTATTCTTTTTAACCAATCTGGTATCCAGACACATGAGATACAGTCCACTGAGTTGGTCCATGGATACCCCCAATTGGACAGAAAGTGCAGCTGAGCAATGCCCTGGTCTCCTAGATCTGAACACGGTCAGCCGAACCAACCAGCCTTTGGGAAATCCTGCAGCACTTTGAAGGGCCTGAACTTCTTCCTGAGGCAAAGGCTCATCTTGTCAACATTCTTACCTTTTGGGGATGTGACAGTGCTGCAAGTCAGGGAATTCTAGAGTCTCTGAAGAATTCAAGTTACCAAAGGGCAGTGGAGCAGAGCATGTTGGGCCAGAGTAGGCTACAACCTATTAAAGAAGAAGAATTGCCCAGGAGAAGTGGCATAAAGGACAGCATCAGAGAGATGTATGGCCAGAAAATAAGGTGAGATGGGCATTCAGCCAAAGTCAGAGAGAACCCCTGTGCTAAATTGGCACAGTACTTAATAAATGCTTATTAATTCCATGGTTGGATGATTCATTGGAAACTATGTAACATCCAAAGATATGGATAAAGGTTGACAGCCACCTGGATGGACATTCTGCAGAGGACCTTTTGAAGAATGTGACAAGAAACACTTACCTGAGGAAGAATGGAAGGGTTCTGATGGCTGTCACTAGAGGGACTCCCCCCCCCCATGAGACCCCAGAGCTGCTGAAGCATGGAAGCACCATGGACCCAGAAAGGCAAACAAACAAACAGAGTGAGAAATATGACTGATCAGTCACCATCATTCAGGGAAGTGGATCCAAACTATCAACAGCACCGAATTCACTTGTTCCACAGTTATATTTGTTTGGGGTCTTCTCTTACCACCCTCTGAAGGGCACTGCCAGTTTTGATTCCTTTTAAAATAAAGTTTATATCAATATCAACACAGCTAAAGCTCTTTGATGTTGACTTTCCACCACTTTTTCAGCCCCTTTCCATTGTTCCTTGTATTCTCTCTATTTTTATGGTGTCGCAATATTTGAGGTGTTCTTTGTCTGATTATTTAGGAATCTTGGCTCAGGAATTGTAGTCAGAGGGTTGGAGAACAGGCTTTCTGGTACATTGTCTAGAACTTTTCTCTCTTTGTTTGCCTGAGGAGATTTGAAAGTCAGGGAGCTACTGCTTAAATTCATCTTATTTCTCCAACTACAATTAGAAATGCAAACCTTCAAAAATGAATGCAGAGCCACTAGAATAGGAAAGTGTGGTCAGCCTTCCAAAATCCAGGGCCAAAGTCAAATGAACTGATAGATATAAAGTTCACCAAATTTGAATCATAGTTTCATAAGTTCTTTGTGTCTAAGTCCTCTATGAGATATGGAAAAATAACCTTGCATATCACAAACTTGATTTCAAATCATCGACTAGTCCTTGTCATAGACTAAATTACATGGCAGAATGACAAAGCTAGGACTCCAATCCAGGTCCTTTTACTCCAAGTGCAGCATTCCCAATTATCAGAGCATCCATGGAAAGGCTGGGAGGCAGGAGGACAGGCCAGGGAATGGAGACAGGAAACATCTCTTCCTGCAAATGGTCAGAAATGCAATGGGACCGCGACACTCCCTACCTGTCTAACCTGGGGCCTCACTTCAAGCCTCTGTGTCCTCAATTATAAAATGAAGTTAGCACTAGATGTCTTATGAAGCGTCTCATAACATGAGGTCAATGATCCCCTGGTGATTCACCCACCTAGGTCCTTTAAGGGATTTTTGGTTCGGTTTTGTTTGTAAATGCTTCTCCTAGGGAATGAGCCTGCTTAGTAAGCTTCTTCAGCTTGCTGAATCTTTGAAGGATGATGGATTATTAGGAGTGACTTGAGTGCTAATGGGAACTGACCTTTATGGAGCACTTAAAAGTTTGCAAGCCATTCCCTAGCTCATTGGAGTCTCACTAAAACCCTATGGAATAGGTATGACAAATTCTACCTTCAGTTTACTGATAAGTAAACTGAGGCTCAGAGGTGAAATACTTTGCCCATGATTGTGAGGCTGGCCAATTGCCAAGGAAGGGTTCAAGTTAGTAACTTTCCTGACTCTGGGCCCATTTCTCATTCTACTGAATCTTGTGGAGTCTGTGTGAAAAGCTTTTCCCAAGGAAAAGCTAAATGTACCACAATCTCCTTTTTAAACTCAAGGGGGGAATGTATCTTGATTGCTCTTAATATTTCCGGGATGCCAGTGGGGCAGTTGGGATATCCTTCTGTCATTCTTCACCCTCAATGGGCAACCAGAACATTTCTTTTTTAATCACATTTGCCTGAGCACATCCTTTAGTTCTTTGAAGTTTTTTATTTGGTACAGGTTGCAGACCATCTATGGGGTGGATTTGGTACAGGCTGCAACCCACTATGTGGTGGATGAGCTCAGTGTCTTGTTCATCTGACTATATGGCACAGCTTGGCCAATAGGCATTTCTTTGTTTATTAGAATTTTCCTGTGTGGGTGGTTAGGCTAAACTCTTTGGAATGGTTCCAGATCTCTTTCAGGAGCTGTTGCATTGTTCTATAGCTTTGTTCCATCAGTACAATATTATTAGCATCATGAAGACCTCCCCATTCACAGGGGATTTCATTCCAAATTGAAGCCTCTATTGGATCTCCTCCATGATAGCTGAAAACATCTTTGTGAAAGCTGAAGATCACACTCAGATCTCCCTCTTTAATTTGAGCACATAATAAGGAAGAAGTAGAAATGTCACTATGTAGAAAAAAGATGATAAAAGCATTTGGATTATAATATTCAAAGCATATACAGAAGAGAATCATACCCAAAGATGTGATTTTAAGGGCACTAAGTGACTGACCTACATGTCCTCTGGAGTAGGGGAAGATACTGATGGAGGGGAAAAAATAATTCTAGATCTTGTTAATATCTTCCTCTCCCAAAGACAACTGAGAGAATGCCAACAAAACCTGAATAAATGTCGGCTTTCCCAGTGATAAATATTCTTGTCTAAGATTATGTTATACCCTCATAGAAACATTCATGAACAGGGAGGTTTCCTCAAGCCATATTTCAGAATAGACCACATCTTTACCATCTCATGATTGACTGAAAGATGAATAAAATTTTATACCTGCTGTGTTTATTTTGTTATTGTTGATGCTAAAACTACATTCGATTTAGTCAAGAAAATCATTGCAATGAAGACCCTCTCTCACCAAGGTGCTTCTCATCTCTACATTAAAAACATTTAAGATTCTTTGAACAAATACAGCAACAATGAAAACTTTGTTCAAGATCTTATATATAGTGAGCATTTAATAAATGTGTAATGAATTGAACTCAGTACAGCAAACTAAGTCTTGGAGAAGGTAAAGGACTTTCTCAAAGACAAAAAAGGTATCAACAAACATTTTTAAGTGTCCGTTCTCTGGCAAAGCAGATGAAAAAAAGGAAATATCCCATGCCTTCCTGGTTATTGAATCCCCTGGGTCACATAGCTTAGAGTCTGGACTGGGAGTTAAACCTAGATCTCTCCTGACTTCAAGGTATATGGTTGTGGTGTTGTTCCTACATTACATTTAATGGTAGATACCCTATGATATATCAAAATTAAAAATGGTGAAATTTGCCCATGAGACACAGTGCAGTGGAAGAACCCTTTTAAAGAAAATTTAGATTTAAATCCCAATTCAGCAACTTACTAACTGTAACAGGCAAGTCAATAACTTCTCTGAATCTCAACTATAAAATGAAAAGAAATGGATGAGATGAAATCTGAGGTCCCTTCTTGCTCTAAACATATACTTATTAGATCCTACATACAAATGTTATTACATATTTTCTGCTAATGAAGGCAAGGGATATTTAAATACCTATGCATATATGTGTATATATATATGTGTGTATGTATATATGTGTATGTATATATACACACATATGTATATATCCATGCATATGTATGGATGTGTGTGTATATACACATACACATTTATACACACTCTATATATACATACATACACATTTATCTGTCTAATCTACATCTATTATTATTATCTATTTTTCCAGGGAATGCATTGATCTATCAGCAGTTCTTAAATATCTTGGTCTCAAGACCCTTTTACATCCTGAAAAATTGCTAAAGACTCACCAAAGAACTTTTGTTTATGTGGCTTACATTTGGATTATAAGTGGGGTATATAATGTAGGTTGTTGCATTCAAACTTACAGCATCTTAGTTTTATAATGAAAATAGTTTTGACCTTGTGGGACTCCTAAAAGGGTCTTGGGGATGCCCAGAGGTCTCCAGATCATATTTTGAGAAACATTGTGTTAACCTATAACCTGAGGGTGGCTAATCTCCAAAATAGTAATGTTGGAGTTGAGTCTAAGGATGTCTATCAAGATAAACTTTACCATCCCCTTCCAACAAAAAAGCATAAATGATATAGGCCACAATTGTAGGCTCTTTGAAGGAAACTCAGGTGAATAAATGAATGCATGAATTAATAAATGTACGAATAGTATTTCTTTAACACTTGCTGTTTTCTAGTCTAATGAATCTATTTCAGAGAGGTTGTCTCTTCGAGGTTATTTTTGTTTTGTTTTAGCTGTTTTCCTAGTCTTTTTAGTGAACATTGATATGGATTAGGGAAGCCAACATATCAAATGTGGCATTTACTTTGTTTGTAAGTTGGTATAATATTTCATTATGATGACATCTCCCACCTTGGCGGGGAAATTCAGAGAACACATGTTCAAGTCATCTTCCCCATGTGATTTTTTGACTGGCCAACTACAGTTTGAAACAGAGTTTTCTGGTTGAAAAGTAGTTTGGGCTTGCAAGTGCTCTGTGACAGGTAATTCTTTAGGGTTGTTAGCACCTACTCACCATGGAACTGAGGAGATTTCCTTCTCATATTTCCCTCTGGGATGTGGGGAAATCTGAGAGCGGTCACAGATTCAGAAAGCAAGACTTGTGTTACAAAGGTGAAACAGGAAACACAAGAAGCTACTCAAGAATGTATGTATGCCCACATCAAGCATGTGTTCACAATATGCACCCACATGTGTACATATGTATAGATATGTAGAACATATGTACATATTTGTAAATCTGAGCACATACATATATCTACACACACACATCCATATGTATTGTATGTGTATTCCTTGAAAATATTTTAGAAAAGAGTTTCCCTAGTAATAAAAAGGGCACATATCCATCTCTTAACAGGGACATATGAAGAGAATTGACTGTATATGGGCTGCTCAGCTCAATTCCTTAAGCAATATTGACTAAAGCATGGCTGAGCATGTGCCCCCAGGAGGCCAAGTACACAAAGAAATGCTTCATGTGGACCAAAATTTTCATAGAAGAATCACTTTTTTCATGGTAGCAAAAAACTGGAAACAAAATAGGTATTCATAAATTGGGGAAATACTCAATCCATCAAGAAGAAATTTATTAAACATTGATGATCTTCTGGGAGCTGGGTGTGGATACCAAGCCAAAATGAATTAAAACCTGCCTTCAAGGCGCTTCCATTCTTCATTGGGTCACATTTTTGGGGGGTGAGATATAGATATATACAATGTATTTTAAAAAAATAAATACATATTTTGTGTAGGTGTGTATGTATATGTGTATTTATGTGTGTGTGTTTGTGTGTATATGAAGATAGTCAGTACCAAACTGAGTTTTAAAGGAAGCTAAGGCCTCCGAGAGATAAAGGCAAAGAAGAAGTGGATTCCAGGCATGAGAAAGAGCAGGTGAAAAGACAAGAGATGGGACATGGATGCTGTGGCTGAGAAAAAGTAAGAAGATGTGGCTAACCAAGTCATAGCACATGATAGAGTGGCTGCAGAGGGCTTTGTAAACCTTTGAGTGCTATGTAAATGCCAGATCTGGGAATGTTATAGCATTTTACTGTTCTGTAAGAAATGAGGAATATGAGGAATTCAGAGATATAAGAAGACCCATATCAACTGATGGTAAAATGAGCAGAACGAGGAGAAAAATATCTACAATGACTAAACTATTGTGTATGAAAAGAATAATAAAATGAAACTGACCCTTATGGAATTCTGAGGACCCATGCTGGCCCAGGAGAAGAAACGGCAAATATCACTATTATCCTTTCTTGGGATGGATGGGAGATGACCGGTTTGGAATACTGGTACATTATCAAGTGCTGTCACTAAGTTTTTTGATTTTCTTTGTTACAAGGGAAGGCTCACTGCAGACAGACAGGGGTCTAAGAAGAAATGACTTTTACAATGTTTTTATAAAAGATATCAACATTTTTTAAAAAGATGAATTGTGCCATGGATAGAGTAGTGAAAATAACTGAAAATATTTAGCCTGAGGAAGAGAATTCTTGGGGATTGGGTTATAGCATCTGTATTCAAAGATATCATAGAATTTCAGAGTCAGAAGGTACCTCCCTTCTGAATGAAGTCATTGAGTCCAGAGGCAGAGCCAAGACAGCAGAGAAAAGTCAGTAACTTGCCTGACCTCTCACCAAAACCCATCTAAACACCTCAAAATAATTCCATAAAACAAATTTTGGAGTGAAAGAACACATAAAAAGGTGGGGTAAAGCAAGATAGCTTAGGAGATTGGCAAGAAATGTCTCTTGCACCAGGGTGAGAGTGGAGTGAAGTCCAGTGTAGGTCACACCAGTGCAAACTGGGCCCTAGCAAACTAGGAGTAGGTTTTGGGAGTGACTGAATTAGCAGTTTCAGTGGCTGCTTCTAGAGCTCTCAGACTACAGATGGTAAGGGGTGGGGGGGATGACTGGTCAGAAGGAGATCATAGGGGTCTCTTTGCTGGCACTGGGGGTAGGACTCTGTTCTTTGACTGTACAGTTCCTGGTTGCAGTCCTATGTCTCAGTCCCATGGCAGGCAGGAGCACTAACATATCAAAGCAAGGACCCTCATCACAGTTACAAGGCAGAAAAATGTTTGTGGTGATTCACAGACCAGAGCAAAGGCCAGGGGAGTAGTAAATACACCTCTCCTTAGATTGTGCACCTTGAAAGAACTGAAAACATACAGACCTCCCAGAACCGGCTCTGAAAACAGTTGCGCAAACCCCTGAAGCTTCAGACAGTACATCCTCCACCCTGGAAGTGGAGCCACACTTTAGCACAGAGTTAAAAGTCAAGAAGTAGGTTGGAAAAATAAGCAATTACCAGAAAAAATTCCAAATATAAAAAGTTACTATTGTGACAAGGAAGAACAAAATGCCTACTCAGAAAAAGACAACAAAATTAAAACTACATCTAAAGCCTCAAAGAAAAATATGTAAGAGAGGTGGAGGAAAAATTGGGAAGAGAAATGGGAGTGATGCAAGAAAATCATGAAAAAAAGAGTTAACAGCTTTGTAAAGGAGACATAAACAATGGATTGTTTATGAAGAAAATATCACCTTAAAAAAGAGAGTGAAGGCCAGATGATAAAAGAGGCACAAACATCCAATGAGGAGAAGAATGCCTTGAAAAGCAGAATTGGCAAAGTGGAAGAAGAGGTACAAAAATTCACTGAGGAAAAGAACTCCTTAAAAATAGGATTGGTCAAATGGAAAAGGAAGTACAAAGGCTCACTGAAGGAAATAATTCCTTAAAAATTACAATTGAGCAAGTGGAAGCTAGTGACTCTATGAGACATCAAGAAACAATAAAAAGAAACCGAAAGAATGAAAAATAGAAAAACAACTGACCTAGAAAACAGATCCAGGAGAGGTAATTTAAAAATTATTAAACCTCCTGACAGCCACGATCAAAAAAATTGCCTAGACAACATCTTTCAAGAAATTATCATGGAAGGCTGTTTTGATATGCTAGAACCAGAGTAAAAAAATGAGTCATTGAGTACAAACAGCTCCTGAAAATGTATTTTTCCCATAATAACCCCTAACAGTGGCTGGTTACACAGCCTATGAGTGGAGACTTCTAGGGGTTTTGACTGTCTCTTCCCACCTCCAGAAGGAACTTCTAGATAGCCCTAACTGTTGCAAACACCTTTCTGACATCAAGTCTACGGAGGTTAAAGTTGTCTCTTTGCAACTTCAACCAAAAACTATACTAGAGTAGAATGTGCTATACATGAAAGAGGAACCACATTAATTGTAGTAGCTGTGGAACTCAAGTCTGGGATGAGTGGTTAGGAGTTCAAAGAAGGGAGATTTCAAGTCAGAGGAAGGAAGAAATTCAAGTGGTTGAAGACTCAGTGACACTTTGAAAGGAAGTGAGCACTCTATCATTAGAAGTGTTCCAGCAGACATTAGATAACCATCAGCCATAATACCATAGAAGGGATTCCCAGTTTGGAAAAGGGCTTTGACTTGGTGACCTAGAACCCCTCTGCCAGTGTCATTACCATTCTCCCAATACCAGTGATTGCATTTGAGAACTATATATTCGATGAGCCAATGCAATAGCAGACTGTGAAATTCAGGTTGAGGAATGTGGATCTGACCAGGACAAGAGAGCAGCATGGGTTTCTGGAAGGAGAGCTAGATTTGCAGTCTGAAGAACTGAGTTCCATTCCTACCTACTCTTGTCTATTCACTACTCCTATGGCCCCATGCAAAGAACTCTCCTTTTCTATGCCTCAGTCTTCTTCTGTGTAATATGAGAGGCTTTGGGGTAGATGACCTCTGCTGTTCCTTCCAGGTCTAGATCTATGCTCTTATGGTCTATGACAACAAGATGTCTTGGGAAGATTTTACAACAAGGCATGAGGGAGATTTAGGGAGCACTGCATGCAATTAATGTCAAATAAATTATGTGCTTGAAATAAAAAAAAATGAAGGTGAAAAGTGTATGATATCCTGTTAGTCAACTAATTAATGAAGAAATTCAGAAGAGGAAACCACCAAACTCTTGTCCCCAAAAGCAAATTTCAGTCAAATACCAAAATCTTAAAGGAAATATGGAATGATGTTTGTGAGTTAGCCAAAAGCTTGGAGAATGTGTGTGTATGTTTTTGTATTTTCAGTAGAAATAACAGGCAGATAAATACTTTGAGATTTTAGCCACAAATGAGAGTTATGATACACTCACGTCAAAATGGGTCTCAACTATCTCAAAGCAAAATTTTTATTTGTTTGATTTTCTAAACCAATGGCAAAAATGCTGGTGAATGCCATTGCTGACTAGAGATTCTTCAAATGGAACAGAAATGAGAGCTGACATTTAAAGAGCACCAAGGTTCACACAGTCCTTTCTATACATTGTCTCCAAGTTTATCTCATGGAAGCCTCATCCTGTGAGGTAGGGATAATAGCTATCATCAACCCCCAAAAAACAAAGAGAAAAGCACTGAAGCTAAGAAAGGCCAAGCAACACGCCCATGGCTACATAGCTAATAAATATCAGAGCAAGGATTTGAACTCCAGTCCTTGCTGAATCCATATCCAGGACATTTTCCACTCCATGATTGTGTCTCTGGAATGTGGAGGGTAAGAAGCATATGATATATATGTGTAAGTATGATAGTGAATATATTCATACATGTATTCGTATTTAGTGAATGCACATATTTTATCTCCTGCTAGAACACTAGCTCCTTCTTCCTAATCTCTTCCAGCTCTTAGGCTGCCGTTGACAAGAGAATTGCTAATGTGTCTTGGTGGGGATAGTTCTGCCCTATTGGATGCACATGAGGCACCAGATTCAGTGTCTCTAGAGCAAGAGAAGACTATCACCAATCAGCTGATGAATGCAGTCTAAGAGTGCTAACTTGGGTCGGTGTTTTGCCCATAATCACCCACATAGTGTGTCAATGGTGGGATCCGAACGTAACTCTTCCTGGCTCCAGGACTCTAAACAGTATGCCCCAATATGTGTCAATACAAATACTCTCATCCTCATTTTGCAGATGGGAAAGCTGAGTCTGCTAGAGGTTAAAGGACATAGTCACATAGATGAGAATCTGAAGAATGATGTGAATCTAACATCTCCTGACTCAAAGTCTAGGGGTTCTTTGTATTCTGCCAAGGCAAAGAGCTGCCAAGAGGAATCAATATCCTTTTCTGATTCCCATGTCAAAGGAAAAGCCTTACAAAAGAAAGAGCTGGAAGAGATTAGGAAGAAGCAGCATGGAACAGACAGGTACACGTTTGTTGGCTGGGTTCGGGATGAGGTCCAGAAGTTGTGCCCCTGGCCTTGGCTCCACAGGAAACTGTTGGAAACTTGAAGCTTCCACAGTGTTCATGGCACTATAGCAAAGCTATTGAGAAGCAAACAGAAGTCCTGGCAAATGGAGAGGTGCCTCACTGAACATTCTAGTGTAGATTCACTTTGAGAATAATTTCGCATACAGTACTAATGCAACAAATGGGCTGCAGATCACAACTCTGCAGGATGCTCACAGCCACGGCCATGGCCGTCTCTGCTTTGTAAGATGGATGATGTTCTTCACACAGCATGCATGCTTACCCAACAAAGCTGGACAAGCTTTAGGAATACAGCACTCCAGTCAGTTCCTTTCCTCATTTCCTAACTAAAATAGCAAAAATAGCAAATAAATGTGGATATGGAGCCAGTGAGGAATAAATATTATTCCTTTTACTCTCCCAAATGCCAAGGATCCAGATGTGCTCTATCAGCATCCTGTAGCTGGAACAGAGAACAGAAGAACAGCCAGGTGTTTCAACAATCCGGCTAGCAGCTGCTGTGAGGGTGTAAAGCCAACAACAACCAGCTAACAGAACACTGCAAGCCCACGTCCTTTTCATCTGCGTTACTAAGGAAAGCAACGTTAAGGGATTACCAATCTTACTTTAATCCAGCATACAAATATCATTTACTTAGTTCAGGGGAAAAAGCCAACACCCTGAATTACAGACCAAATACAATTTCTAGTTATCAACATCTGAGTATTCAGCCGGGAGCTCATTATAACAGCTGACCCAGAGTCATGTGCCATTTCTGCTGTGGTTCAGAGCTTCAAGCGAGAACGCTAACCTCTCTGCTTATATATCCTGTTCAGGGCCCTGACCTCACCCAGGCTGGGCATGGAGAAGTTCCCCACACCCAATATCACATCAGATACAAATCAATGGCTCACAATTGTCTAAGTGCTGAGAAATACAAAAACATCCCACTTTATCTGCCCCATTCTAACAAAGTGTAGCCAGAATGGACTTTGTTTTCTTTGAATGACTCAGCTTGCCTCGTTGAGCTTCCCTGGATGCTGGGGCTTGCTCTTCCGGGGCAGGACCAGAGCTTCCTGTGTGATGAGTCGTGGCGCTGGCTGAGGGGAAGTGTGTTAACGTGGTCTACGCTGGGGGAGGGGCCAAGTCAAGAACCAATCGGCCCTGGTCGTTCAGGCGGTGCTTGATGATGTCAAAAACTCTATAAGAGGGGAGAGGACAGCTTGAAGATCCTCATTTCCTTTTCCGGTTGGAGCCAGAGACGCCTACAGCCGAAGCTGAGCTGCGGGTAGCAGAGCTGACTAGAGGCTAGTGGGTAATCTTCTTACCGTAGAGGGGAAGCATGTATACGATTTTGCCTTATACCATCTCGCTTCTCTGTGGCCTCCTAGTTACTCTTGTGAGGCAGACTTATTGGGCCTGGAAGCTTTTTATGAAAATATCAAAATGGGGATGCTGGTTTGTGGGATTGTTACTGTGGAGTGTAAATACATGCTTTAGTTCTCCTGCCTTCTGCCTAGAGAATTCCTTATATCCTGCAGTTCCAGACCTTTTAGGCACATATGAGATTCTATTTGAAATCATAAATTCTGCCTTCCTAATATACAAAGGTCATAATCATTAAAGGTCAACCGCAAAAGGTCCCACCTTAATTACTATTACACCAGGTTTACAATCTGGGACCTGGATTCCAGTCCTGGTTCTCCTCACTATCTGTATGACCTCAGAATGGTCCCTATACTACTTTTGCCCCTCTCTCCCTCCACAAGAAAAACGACAAAATTAGAATACAAGATTTCTAAGATTCCTTCCATTTCTAAATCCATAATCTTATGACCACTGCTGGCATCCAATGAAAGAGCAAGTATTCAGAAGAAGACAGCTCCAGCCCATGTGGGGCTTTTAATTCACTGAAAGGGGCAAGTAACTTTTCATCCTTTGTCTCACTCTGGCCTTGAGCATCTCCGCTGCCCTGCTGGTGCCTCAGCCTCCTCCCTATTTCTGAGCTGATGTTCTAAGCCCATGCTATGGCAATACTTGAGAGAAATAAAAAAGCCATTCTCATGGTTACTGTTCAGTGTAGAAAATAACATTCCAGGGACTTCATACACTAAAGCCTGCCATTGTTATCAAAATTAGGTTTGCGTTGTATAGAGCACTAGGCCACTCAATCTTGTACCTTGCCCTGTTAAGAACATCCATTCTCTTACTAACAAATGAATGATTTTCTGGCCTGGCCATACAGGTGTCAGCAAAATGAGATCAATAGCCTGGAGTTGATGAGCTGAGCATCAAACATGCTTTGTTACTCTATAGCATGGACACAAACGTTGCATTTTCCAAAGGAAAAAATTACATAATATATCTGTTTCCAGAAACAAGGAGAATATTCACCAATATCTGTACTTTGATGAATGAATATGCCCAGTGAAGTAACATCCAATAGAATGAAAGTACACTGAGGGCAGGACCTGTTTGTTCTGGTCTCTTTATCCCAAGTTCCATTACAGCACCTTGTCCATGGTAGCTACTCTATAACTAAATTCTTGTTGAATTGGTCTGAACTGGAGACTCCTTCTGTGAGTGTAGATCCCAAGCCATGATCTCCCTCCACCCAATACGCTGGGGGTCTTTCTCTATGTCTTAGAACACTGTGAGAAAACAATAGCACCCTCAGGTTGCCCTCAGATGCCTCTGCCTCTTGCTGCACAATCAGGATACTTTCTTTCTGGTCGTTCATTATTCTGATGAGGTCCATTAACTGCCTCCTCCATGCCATTCTTGGCTGTAGATAAGCTGCAGTCTGCTTATCATGTGTCATCATATCTGTCCCTATTACCCTTTCAGTGACAAATGCCTTCAATCCTCCAGGGACTGCGGAATTCCATGACTCAAAGCCATACAACATTTTGAGAAGACTGTGAATGTACCCTTATATACACATGCCTAAGGTGACAAATATCACACCAAAATTTTTGGATTCGATGAAAATCACTTAGACTACTCTCAATAGACCCATCTTTGAGTAATGACTCATAGGTGAAAAGCCAACCTATTTAGAAATAGCCTTGTCTGCATGCGCAGGGTTTTATCTGCCCAGCCCAAATGTGGGAAAACCTCGATATGCTTCGAAAGTATCAACATGTAATGCCAATATCACTGGGGAAAACAAAACAAAACATTGGAGGGGGAATAGACTAGAAGCCCTCCATCCTGATGACTGGCATAATCAACAGTATGATAAATTCTAGTAGCATCTGTGAGATGTCCATGGCTTTGGGAGATTACAAGGAAGGCTTACAGACTATCAGAGCTGGAATGGTCCAGAGACATTATTGAGCTCCACAGCCTCACTTTGCCAATAAAGGATCTCAGAACTAAGGAGGTAAAAGAACTTGACCAGCATCTTACAGGGAGTAAATGGCAAAGCCTAAACCCGAATACTGGTTTCCAGACCCCAGAGCACTTACCCTTGCACCACATGACATGATGAGTGAAAAAAGCTACATAAAAATAACAGAACCTGTGCCTACTTAAGCAAAAGATTAGTTTATCATGGTAATTTGGAGATAGATTGTTTTTCTCATGCTCTTAAACATTTAATGAATTTAGACTCATGAAATTCAAGTCAGTAAAATAACTGTTATTTTGTTGTGTACTTCCCACAGTATGGAAATATATTAGATATGTTAGGTGGTACAGTGTATAGAGCACCAAGACTGGAGTCAGGAAGACCTGAATTCAAATCTGTCCTCAGCCACTTACTAGATATGTGACCCTGGGCAAGTCAGTTAACTCTGCCTCATTTTCCTCATTTGTAAAATGAGCCAGAGAAGGAAATGACAAACTACTCCAGGATCTTTGCCAAGAAAACCTGAAATAGGATCATGTAGAAGAGCAAATGAATGAGCAACAACAAAGATATTTTTTGCAAATAAGGAAACAGGCTCAGAGAGGTAAAATAATGTACCACATGGAGGGAGGGAGGGAGGGAGGGAGGGAGAGGGAGAGAGAGAGAGAGAGAGAGAGAGAGAGAGAGAGAGAGAGAGAGAGAGAGAGAGAGAGAGAGAGAGAGAGAGAGAGTAGAGGGAGGGGGAGGGGAACGGGGAGAGGGGGAGGGGCAGAGGGGGAGGGGGAGACAGGGGGGGAGAGAGGGGGAGAGAAGGGGGAGGGGGGAGAGATGGAGAGAGGGAGAGAGGGAGAGAAAGAGGGGGGGAGGAGGGGGAGAGAGGGGGAGAGAGAGAGAACAATTCATCCATACCTTGCCATCACATAGCCATTTGATTCATCTGAGATGTATTAATGTCTGGGACTGTATGTATCAGGGGCTGTGCTAGGCACTGGGGATAGATACAAAGGTAAAAGGAGTGAGTCCTAGCCCTTAAGAAGCCTACAATTCACCAAGCTGTACAAAGATAAGTCAACACAAACGATACCCAGTGCTCTACAAATTTCTCAACTGAGAATGCCTCTCACCTCGGAGACCAAGAAAAGCCTCGGGTATGAGGTGCTCCCAGAATTGTGCTTCCTACACAGGTGGGGCTGCTATATCATGGAGGAGAGGAGGGAGAATGCTTTCAGCTGGAAGCACCTTCCTCACCACAGCTGCCCTCCATCATGAGATGGACAGGGCCAAGATCATCATTCTTACTTTCCAAGTAAGCAAACAGAGGAGTTATTTTAGAGTAAGTGACCTGAGGCTAAGAGCCTCCAAGACTTACCCACAGAGGTCAACTATTGTCAGAGTTGAGCCTTGAACCATGTGCTTTTCCTGCAGTAGTGATCTGCCTCTCAAAATACAAAGAGTAAACTTGTTATGACTTTTTAAGAAATCAGACATGACCTCAAATATCACAAGAGTTTAATGGTATTACATTTTAAAATATTGTTTTAAATAGCTGCCTAAAATTGATTTGCCATAACATTCTTTCCTTTGGCACCATCCACTAGTATTTTGAATAGCCCATTACATTTCCAGTAACAGGCATTAGGGCTCTACAAGGCTTTGGAATCCTCATCCCAGAACGAGATGGTAAAAATTGCCAAGTCCATAAGTATTTTTTTGGGGGGGGAGCGGATTTGTGGGTGGGGGCAGGGACAGGGAGAAGGTTTCAGAGCCGGTATTGGAAGTACCATAGAAAACGTCTTTATGCTTTGTAGGATATAATCACAGACATTGAGATATGGTTGTGCTACGTTTTGGGTGGGAACTACGGTGCTTGGGGAGCCTTATATTGGAAATTGTGGACACATACTTGGATGGGCCCTTCTAGTGACTGATATCCCTCATATCTGGTCACAGCTGTTCTTGAACATTTTAATTTCAAATGAAAACAACATACAAAAAAGAAGAAAAGTCAGACAAATTTTTGGTGTCCAAAAAATAGGAACTAGGAGCGTTCTCTAGTTGATATATACAGACAGAGTCTACAGAATGTATTTTATATACACATTGTATACATATATACACATACATATATGTGTGTGTATGTACATATCTCTCTATGTATATGTACCAATACACACATATACACGTACCTCTGTATAAATATATGTATACATACAGACAGACAGATGTATGCATGTATATTGATCTAGCAGTGATATGGCTTCTCTAGAGTTTAATCAGAAGTATGAAGGGGTTAAAGACTAAAGGTGGGTGTGATAAGTCTGGATGAAATTTGATTTGGGCCATTGAGAAGCTATGTCATGATCTAGGTTTAGAGAAACTGAGCTCATCTAAGGGCTATTTGGGATCAAGGCTATTAGAGCAGATTGGAATACTGTTGTTTTTTTTTTTTCTTAAGAGCTAGGAGGATCCAATATCCCTGCTATATAAGGGGTACAGCATTCCTGCTGGGGCCATACTAAGATCTTCTGCAGGCTCTTGGGAAATGAAAACTCACCCTTCTTCTATAGGCTCAAGCCCCCACTTAGATTTCTCTTGTTGTCAGGAGCATATGTATTGAAAGGTGCCTATTCATAGACTTCTGGGAAATAGAAATATGGGCCTGATATACAGAATACATCAGTAAACACTGGAGGTGGGCTTTGAAGGGCTTTGTTCCACATTCTAAGAGTGAAATCAAAACATAGAAGCCATCTGGAGAAGAGTTAACTTAGGACAGAGGTGGGGTGGCAGATCCAGAATCTGGGGACAAGTAACAGGAAGAAAATGGAACACTGGTATTATACATTGTGGTAGGGGATAGAGAAGGTGGTGAGGGTGATTCTCCTGGGTCACAATGGAGGGATCAGTAGTAGCTGTCCAGGGGATCATAACTTCAGAGCTAGCAGAGACCTTGGAGCTCATTGCTCTAACATGTTAGATTTGAAGTAACAGGGGACCACAGAAGTGTGGGATCTCACCCAAGGTCACGCTGATACCAAGCAGAAGTTCTAATCTCAGTTTCTTAGCTTCAAATCCAGCAGTTGGTCTGTTGTGCAATTTACATATTGCTTTGTCTTCCCACACTAAATTCTTTAGGGTGAACTTCACTTATTGGTGTGTAGAGAAGACCCTGGGTTCTCACAACATAAGTATGTAGGCCTGAAGTTCTTACTTAGGCCCATGTGAGTTTACTTGGGCCCATGAGAGTGGGCCATCTCATGGAAATAGCATCTGTCACCTAAGGACCAGACTTGTTGAATTCTAAACTGCTTACCACCTGGCCAAAGAGCAAGGGGAATCACTTTTCAACTCTTCTAACTTAGGAAACTAACGGGCCAAATTGTTGAGTGGCTGAGATCTATGCTAGAGGAGAGAGTGCCAATCAAGGAAATTATTCTCATTGAATCTTTGATATCCTTAAGATTTATGAGGCATTTGTTTATTCCAAGTTTGCCTTCCCCAGTTACACTCTAAGTTCCTTGAGGACACAGGCATATTTTGCTTTTGTCATTGTTTAACATATGACCTGCTCATTGTTGCTTAATTAAATTAATTAAATTAATCTTTTTTATTAATTGATTGACTAAGGTAAACAGTGGAAATACTACACTTTTTTTACAGAAAAAGAAACTGAAACATAGAGGGGAAGAAATATGTCTATGGCCACAAAACTGGTAAATGTCAAAGGTAGGTTTCAAATTCTGGATCCTTGACCACAAGGCTGCATACTTGTTCCAGCTCATTGTCGTGTAGTTCCAGTGGCCAGTCTTCTTGCACATGTGCCACTGAGATTCAAGGAGTACGTAGCTAATCCTGGATCTGAAAAGGGGTGTTTTCAATCTGAATCATCCTTATCCTTCTGTTCCTCAGCATTCCAAATTGCATCTTCTAAATCCACATTTTACGACACACAGACTTGAAAGAAAGCATGAGATGAAACACAGGGCCACCCATTCTGGCCTACAATGCGTGGTGTTTGAGGGCCTGTCTTCTTGGTGGTGTCAACTTCTTTTTCCTTTGTGGTCCTGGGTTACTTGGAGATTCCCTCCATCCTCTTCTTCCCTTTCTTCCTCCTTCTCCTCTTCATCTTTATTCTCTTCCTCCTTTCTTCCTGATCTTCCTTTTTCTTTTTCCTGCTTTTTCTCCTCCTTTTTCTCTTCTTCCTCTTTGCTTATTGATTTTGTACTTGAATAAGGTCACTCCATCTTTGATCAGTTATGCTTAAATGAGTTCCAATACCATACTCCAAGAGGTCAAGACATTGTTTTCATGGCTTTGGCCCATTTCTTTCTTCCACATCCTGCCTGTGCCTTAATCATTCATTTTCCCTATTAAGCAATTAGCACAACAGTCCAGTCCCATGCTCACCTCTGTTGTTTCAAGAAAAGAATCTAGCCTTTGTGGGAGCCAAGATGGCAGCTGGGAAGCAGGGACTTGAGTGAGTTCCCCACCAAATCTCTCCAAAAACCTATAAAAATGGCTCTGAACAAATTCTAGTACTGCAGAACCCACAAAATAGCAGAGGGAAGCAGGGCTCCAGCCAAGGACAGCCTGGATGGTGGCTGGGTGAGGTCTATTGTGCACGGAGCTGGGAGTGGAGGGGAGCAGAGTCCAGCGTGGTCGGCGGCAGGACCAACCAGACCAGGAGCTGGGTGGCAAAAGGACCTAGCACACTGTATCAGTGAGCTGTGGCAGTTACCAGACTTCTCAACCCACAAACACCAAAGACAATAGAGAAGGTTAGTGGGAAAAGCTGCAGAGACGGAGTGAAAGGAGTTTGCGGTTCGGCCACTGTCCCAGCGGCAGCAGAGGTGGTGCAGCTACAGAGCTACAGCTGCAGTGGCTTCTGGCCCCAAGCCCACCTGGTGGGAGGAATTAAGTGGCAGATCAGAGCAGGAGTGCAGAGCCTCCTTAAGATCTCAGTCAGGTCCGGGTTGGCGGTTCTTGGGGAAGGAGGAGTGCTGGTGTGGCAGAGCTGGCTGTATAGAAATAGCTCTGAAAACAACAGCACACACCCTCAAGCTTTGAACAAAGTACTCTTAACTCTACAAGCAGTCATACACCCATGAAAAACTCAAGGGTCAAGTAAGTTGGCTGGGAACATGGCCAGGCAGCAAAAACAGACTCAGATTCAGCATCAGACTATGGAATCTTTCTTTGGTGACAAAGAAGACCAAAACATATAGCTAGAAGAAGTCAACAAAGTCAAGGAGCCTACATCAAAAGCCTCCAAGCAAAACATGAATGGGTCTCAGGCCATGTAAGAGCTAAAAAGGATTTGGAAATGCAAGTTAGAGAAGTAGAGGAAAAATTGGGAAGAGAAATGAGAATGATGTGAGAAAACCATGAAAAGCAAGTCAATGACTTGCTAAAGGAGACCCAAAAAATATGAAAAAAAAGTACTGAAGAAAACAACACCTTGAAAAATAGACTAACTCAAATGGCAAAAGAGCTCCAAAAAGCCAATGAGGAGAAGAATGCCTTGAAAGGCAGAATTAGCCAAATGGAAAAGGAGGTCCAAAAGACCCCTGAAGAAAATGCTACCTTAAAAATTAGATCGCAGCAAGTGGAAGCTAGTGACTCGATGAGAAATCAAGATACTATAAAACAGAACCAAAGGAATGAAAAAGTGGAAGACAATGTGAAATATCTCATTGGAAAAAAACCACTGGCCTGGAAAATAGATTCAGGAGAGATAATTTAAAAATTATTGGACTACCTGAAAGCCATGATCAAAAAAAGAGCCTAGATATCATCTTTCAAGAAATTATCAAGGAAAACTGCCCTGATATTCTAGAGCCAGAAGGTAAAATAGAAATTCAAAGAATCCACGGATCGCTTCCTCAAATGGATCCCAAAAAGAAAACTCCTAGGAATGTTGTTGCCAAATTCCAGAGCTCCCAGATCAAGGAGAAAATAGTGTAAGCAGCCAGAAAGAAACAATTTGAGTATTGTGGAAACACAATCAGAATAATACAAGATCTAGCAGCTTCTACGTTAAGGGATTGAAGGGCTTGGAATACAATATTCTGGAGGTCAATGGAGCTAGGATTAAAACCAAGAATCATTTACCCAGGAAAACTGAGTATCATGCTCCAAGGCAAAATATGGATTTTCAATAAAATAGAGGACTTTCAAGCTTTCTCAGTGAAAAGACGAGAGCTGAATAGAAAATTTGACTTTCAAACAAAGAATCAAGAGAAGCATGAAAAAGTAAACAAGAAAAAGAAATCACAAGGACTTACTAAAGTTGAACTGTTTTGTTTACATTGCTACATGGAAAGATGATGTGTATGATTCATGAGACCTCAGTATTAGGGTAGCTGAAGGGAATATGTGTATATATATATATATATATATATGTGTGTGTGTGTGTGTGTGTGTGTGTGTGTGTGTGTGTATGTGTGTGTGTATGTGTATATACATATATATTTATATATGTGTGTGTATGTATGTGTGTATGTGTATATACATATATATTTATATATGTGTGTGTATGTATGTATGTGTATATATATATATATATATATATATATATATATATATATATATATATATATATATATATATATAGACAGAGGGCACAGGGTGAGTTGAATATGAAGGGATGATATCAAAAAAAATCAAATTAAGGGATGAGAGAGCAATATATTGAGGGAGGGAGAAGGGGAGAGATAGAATGGGGTCAATTATCTCACATAAAAGTGGCAAGAAAAAGCAATTCTGTAGCAAGGGAAGAGGGGGCAGGTGAGGGGGAATGAGTGAATCTTGCTCTCATTGGATTTGACCTGAGGAGGGAATACCATACATATTCAGTTGGGTATCTTACTCCACAGGAAAGAAGGAGGAGGAAGATAAAAAATGGGGGATGATAGTAGGGAGGGCAGATAGGGGGAGGAGGTAATCAAAAACAAACACTTTTGAAAAGGGACAAGGTCAAGGGAGAAAATTGGATAAAGGGGGATAGGTTAGGAAGGAGCAAAATATAGTTAGTCTTTCACAACATGAGTATTGTGGAAGGGTTTTACATAATGATACACATATGGCCTATGTTGAATTGCTTGCCTTCTTGGGGAGGGTGGGTGGGGAGGGAAGAGGGGAGAGAATTTGGAACTCAAAATTTTGAAAACAGATGTTCAAAAACAAAAAAAAAGGTTTTGAATGCAACTAGGATATAAGATATACAGGCAATGGGGCATAGAAATTTATCTTGCTCTACAAGAAAGGAAAGAAAAAGGAGATGGGAGGGGAGTGGGGTGACAGAAGGGAGGGCTGACTGGGGAACGGGGCAACCAGAATATACATGATCTTGGAGTGCGTGGGAGGGTAGAAATGGGGAGAAAATTCGTAATTCAAACTCTTGTGAAAATCAATGCTGAAAAGTAAATATGTTAAATAAATTAAATAAATAAATTTTAAAAAAAGAAAAAATAAAGCAAGTTTTTAAAAGTAAAACAAAAACAAAAACAAAAACAAACAAACACACAAACAAACAAAAAAAAGAATCTAGACTTTGCATTAGTATGCCAATGTTTTGCTGGCCTTAAATCCAGAGGGGCCAAGTCCCTATGGGACCCAGGGCAGCCCTGGTAGGGCACAGTATTTCAAGAAATCTTGGTCTATGAGTCATATATTGCTTACTGCCAATAAGCACAGGGACCAAAAAAAGATTTAATAAAACATTCAAAGTCTTCTTGCCTCCTCTGAGAGTGTGACATAAGGCTTACTTATGCTACAAAATAGACCTTATGCAACCAAGCTCATACAGTATTGAAATGTTGGGATGGCTTCCTTGCCCTCACAGGCTTTTCATTCTATGGAGGAAGGTCACTCACAAATAGATCCTCGTTCTGGGAACAGAGTTATGACAAATGGAGGTCCTCATGGGCCAAGGACATGGACATTGGACATGTGGCCTAGGAGGGCCATCATAGACTGGGAGACAAGATTTCCAGTACTGGAAGCTATTCAAAGCTTGTGTTCAAGTGTTCAAAGCAAATGTTAAATGATGGAATTTTTTTTTCCTTTCAGAGCCAGGCTAAAGCATAAGGAGGACCCAATTTCAGCACCCTGGAAAAGAGCCGGACAACCTAGTAGGTTTTCCCATTTGCTGCCTGATACCTGAAATTCTATTACCAATGACTATCACCTTTCTCATTAGGATTCAATCTTAAATTCTAAGTATCCCTCAGAAGCTTAATATTTGATCCAATCTCAGTTATTTATACGTTAGTGAGAATAAGGCTCTGATAGCAGGTTTTAATAGGTAGAGAGAAAGGAAAGGAAGAAAGAATTGGGCAACTAGTGGAGATGAGGGAGAGAGGGAATATGAGGGAGTATCTAGAGGCTTTGGAAGCACACATTTGATATTTCACAAATTTGCCGATGGTTCATCTTGGGGGAGGAAATCTATTTAATCCATTGTCATTTCTGTATGTGGCAAATACCTCAACCCTACATGAGATTTCCTCATCTTGTTTGTTTCAGTCTTGACAGTTAAACCTCCAGACTAAATGTCCCAGGGGCTTCTGGGTCCAGATGATGCCACTTCCTCAGCTTGACACTCCCAGTCTTCCTAATGTGGTCCCATCTGAGCTGTCCAAACTTGTCTTGACATTTCCCCCTCCACATAATCTGTGAAGTCACACTTTCTGTTCCCTAAGCCTTCTATCTCCCACCCCCACCATGATGCCTCTGTGTAGGCTGCTCCTCATGACTTTGCTTTCCCTATGCCTCTTAGATACTGCCGGCATCCTTCCCAACTCAGCTCATATACCACCTCCAGTAGGAGGACTTTCTGGATGGCCCTTGTCATTAGTGTTCAATCCCTCCTCAGACAGCCATGTACATACTTAAAATTTTCTTTCTTTCCTTTCCAAATCACAATGCCAGGCACATAGTAGGCACTCACTAACCAAATGATTATTAGATTGAATTCAAGTCTGGGGTTCTTTCTTCATAATCACTACAACAATCACATGAAAATGGCATTTACAAGAGGCTCTAAGGTTTTTGAAGTGACTTATAAACATCATCTCATTTGATCCTGACAACCATGCAGAGAGTCTGCTGTCACATTCCCATTTTACAAATGAGAAACTGAGATTCAGAGAGTTCAAGTGAGTTCCCTAAGGTCACTGAACTCATGGACATTAGTGGTTAAAGTTGGATCTAGGCCTTTTCTGACCTCAAGTCCAATGCTTGCTTATTTTTTTAACCACATATGCATCTTTTCATGATATCAAATGGTGGCCAAATCTAACCATCTGAAATTAGCATCCTCCCTTGTTTGCCTTCAAAGTGAAAAACAAAACTGGATTTGAGGATTGAGCCACCAAATAGTTTGTGAGGGTCCATGATAGGCAAGCTACAGTGCCTAGCATTAAGCAGTTTGCAGGCATGACATTTAGAGTTCCAGGGGCTTCACAGATCATCCATTCTCTATGTGATGGTTCAGATGAAAGGAGCAGATTCACTTTTAGTCACAAAGGAAGTCATCAAGCTGGGATCTGAACTCTGGTATTCTGATTCGCAAGTCCATTTTCTTTCCATTGTGCCACACTAATTTTCTGAGAAGGTGGGAAGTGGGGGCCAGGAGAAAATGTAGAATCAGTTTGCTGTACTCCTATTGAGTCAAGTGCCACCATTTGCTATAGTCTACTCTAATCAGGTGCCTCATTTTTTGATAAATATGTTCCAGGTGCCTATCACATGATTGCAATAAAGCTATTGTAGAGTTTAGTTTAGTTCAATTCAGTAGAATTTTGACAAATTCCTCTGGCACTCTGGGTATTTTGCAAGGCACTATGTTTATAAAGACAAAGATTAGATAGCCCTTGCCCTCAGAAAACTTACATTCTCCTGGAGGAAGCACTGGGTAAACAAGTTTGTACACAAAATGCATAAAAGTAAAAAATGTAAGTTATACTAGGTAAATGCAAAATGATTTCAGTGGTGAGTGGTGAGGGACCAAGGAGATTTGTCAATGCTTGTGAAGAAGGTGACACATGACATGGGCCTCAAATGCAGGTAGGGGGTCTAAAAGGCAGAGTTGAGGAGACAACACATTCCAGGTCTGGGGGACCACCTGTGCAGAGAGGAAATCATTGACATGTCATGTATAACATGAAGGTCAGCAGGGGTGGACTCCAGTGAGTAATCCAAGAGTAATCCAAAGTCTCTGGAAACATAGATCGGGACCCATTTATAAAGTGCTTTGAATGCCAGAGACCAGAGTCTTTGCTTTGCCTTGGGGGGAATAGGGAGCTACTGAAAGCTCTTAGCAGGGGAGAGTGTGGTCTGTTCTGATTTTTAGAAATCTCAGCTTGGTCAGGTTAGATTAGAGATCAGCGATTCTAGGAACAAGAATGCCAATGAACAGTCCAGGTGTGTGGAGATGAGTACTTGAGCAAAGGTGATGGTTTGGTGAGTGGAGAGAAGAAATCAGATTGAGAGATGTTTCAAAGGTAGAAGTGGCAGACTGTTAGTAAACATTGATTAAGCATTTTCTATGTGCCAGGCACCACATTCATTGTCAAGGACACAGAAGGAAGTAAAAGGAAGTTGCTGCCTTTAAGAAGCTCACAGTCTAGCTTGACCACATGGACATGTGGAGCAAGGGACAGTGAGGAGACAGCAATGGACAATTCTGAGAAGTTCAGCCCCACTGACCAGAACACTAACAGGAAATTCAGAGGATGATGTAACACCATGGTTAGAATGTGGAGTCAATGGAGTTTCACGTATTCACAACATAAATTAGAATGTGACTTAAAAATAAGATAGGTATCCATGAAAATCTAACTAGCCATAAGGATAAACTATTTACAGTCCTACATGGGAAGATACTTATAGCTGCTAAAAACTTTCTCATTAGGGTAATTAGGAGTATACATTGACAGAGGATATGGGTTTCAATTGAATATGGCAGGATAATTAGGTAAAAAAAATAAAATTAATGACAAGAAAGAGAAAGGGATTTGGAGAAGGGGAATGGGAGAAACAGAATGGGGTAAATTATCTGACATAAAGGAAACATGAAAGAGATTTTACATTGGAGGGGAAAATGGGGCACTTGTGGGGGTGCTTGAAACTTAAGCAAAATACTTTTGTGGAAGGACTGGGTGAAATGAGAAAGAGTAGGATAAACATTGGAAAATAGGATGGAGAGAAATGCATTGCAATCATAAATATGAAAAATTGTTACAGTAGCTTTCTCCGATAAAGACCTTGTTTTTCAAATCTATAAAGAACTAAGTCAAATTTATAAAAATAAGAGCCAATCTTCAATTGATAAATGGTCAAAGCATAAACAGGCAATTTTCAGAGAAGAAATCAAAGCTATAGTCCCATGAAAAAATGCTCTACATCACTATTGATTAGAGAAATGCAACTTAAAACAACTTTGAGCTACTACCCCACACTTATCAGATTGGCTGATATGATAGAAAAGGAAAATGACAACTGTTGGAGGGGATGTGGAAAAAGAGACACTAATCCACTGTTGATGAAGTTGTATATTTATTCAATCATTTGGTAGAACAATTTAGAACTATGCCCAAAGTGCTAAAATAAACCATGCATACCCTTTGACCAAGCAACATCACTACTGGGTCTATATCTCAAAGAGACAAAAAAAAGTAAATGAGCCTATATGTGTGTGTGTGTGTGTGTGTGTGTGTGTGTGTGTGTGTGTGTGTGTGTGTGTGTGTGTGTGTGTGTGTGTAATATTTATAACTATGGTAGCTCTTTTAGTGGTGGCAAAGAATTGGAAATTGAGGGGCAGTGTCCATCAATTGGCAAATAGCTGAACAAATTGCTATGTATGATTTTGATAGATGATTACACATGTATGACCCATATCGAATTGCTTGCCTTCTCAATGAGGGGTTGAGGGGAGGAATCTAGGGAAAGAATTTGGGATGCAAAATTTTAATACAAATATTAAAAATGATTTTACATATAATTAGGGAAAATGAAATATTAAGTTTAACAAGAAAAAAGAAGGTTCTTTATCTGGGAGTGCCATGATCACCTGCATTTTAGGAATACTAATTTGGCCTCTGTATGGTTGGAGAATGTCTCTGAGAAAAGAGAAACCGGAGGCAGGAAGGCCAATCATTGAGAATCCATGGAACAGAGGGTGCAATTAGCTGGCAGTTTGGTAGCACTTGATAACATTATACCCTTTCTTTGTATTCCCAGTGCTCAGCACAGTGGCTGGTACCTAGTAAGCACTTAATAAATGACTCTTGACTGACTAATTTGCAAAGTACTTTTCTCACCATGATACTCTACAAACAGGCTAAACACATTTTTCTGAAGTCCCTCTGCTCATCATTTCTTATAGCACAATAGTATTCCATTACATTCATATACCACAACTTGCTCAGCCGTTACCCAGCTAATGGGCATCCCCTCAATTTCCAATTCCTTGCCACCACAAAAAGAACTATAAATATTTTTGTGCATGTGGGTCCTTTTCCCATCTGTATGATCTCTTTGGGATACAGACCTAGAAGTGATATTGCTGGGTCAAATGGTATGTTTTATAGCCCTTTGGGTATTGTTCCAAATTGCTTTCCAGAGCAGAGGTTGGATCAGCTCACAGCTCCACCAACAATGCATTAGTGCTACAATTTTCCCACATCTTCTCCAACATTTATCATTTTCCTGTTCTGTCATGTTAGCCAATCTGATAGGTATGATGTGGCACCTCAGAGTTGTTTTGATTTGCATCTCTCTAATTCACAGTGATTTAGAGCATTTTTTCATGACTATAGATAGCTTTAATTTCTTGATCTGGAACAACTTGTTCATATCCTTTGAGCATTTATCAATTGGGGAATGGCTCATATTCTTATAAATTTGACTCAGTTCTCTATATATTTTAGAAATGAAGCCTTTATCAGAGACACTGGTTGTAAAAATTCTTTCCCAATTTTCTGCTTCCCTCCTAATCTTGATTGCATTGGCTTTGCTTGTTCAAAAACTTTTCAATATAATGTAATCAAAATTATCCATTTTGCTTTTCATAATGTTCTCCATCTCTTGTTTGGTCCTAAATTCTTCCATTCTCCATAAATCTGACAGGTAAACTATTCCTTGCTCTCCCCGTTTGTTTATAGTACCAGCCTTTGTATCTGAATTGTGTACCCATTTTGACTTTATCTTGGTATATGGTGTAAAATGTTGGCCTATGCCTAGTTTCTGCCATACTATTTTCCAGTTTCCCCAGCACTTTTTGTCAAATAATAAGTTCTAATCCCAGAAACTGGAGTCTTTGGGTTTATCAAACAGTAGATTGCTATAGTCATTGACTACTGTGTCTTGTGTACCTAACCTATTCCACTGATCCAACACTCTATTTCTTAGCCAGTACCAAGTAGCTTTGATGATTATAAGCAAATATTTTTAAGAAAATTTATCTGTACCTAACTTTAAAATTTCATTTGGAAAAAGGAGAGAATCATAATATTGAAAATGATTGAAAACTGGAACCAACACTTTCAATTAAATAAACATTACTTAGTGACTACAATTAGCCATATGTTGTCCATCAGAACTGGGAATACAAGGACCACAATGAGCCCCTTCCCTCAGTGAGGATATACTCTTCATCTAGGCCAAGTCCCTCGTTTTAGAGATGAGAGAACCAAGGAACAGAAAAGTGAAGTGATGGCAGAGGTGTTTCAGTCTTGTTATTGTTTGGTCTTACACTCTTTTCCCTAAAGCCCACTGCCACACACAATCAGGCTGTAAGAGCAGGCTTATTTTAAAATTCTCTGAATTAGAGGAGTTCCGTGGCTAAACTCTGTGTAGCCAGGGAGCCCCTCCCATTGTAAGACCCATGAAGGAAGATCATCTATCTTCCAGTGCTGTAGCCCCAGTGTGAGCATGGTGTCCTCCAAACAGTAGGTGGACAGTCAAGTGGTTAGGGGTCACATCTACAAATGCAAATGTCTTGAAACTCTAGAAAAAGGCACTGGGAAGGATCCAAGAATTGTGCCTCTGAAGCTTAGATGGCACAGACCCCACAGCTGCCCTGGCAACAGCCTGCTGACCAGCTTCTGCCTAAGCTGGAAATGTGGCTGAGGACTGTTGTTGGCCTCATTGGGTGAGGAAATATGTCCAGTCTTGCACATAAAGTAAGATCAACAATTATATGGATGTTAGGTAATCATGCAGCATATGTTAGTGTGGCAAGGAGAATCTGGGAATGGTCTGCCCATCTTGTAAAGACTAGACCATTTCTAACCAACCTTGAGGGGGAAAGGGACTAGACAAGTCCCCAATCTGGCACAATGTCCAACTGCCTGGAGCTCCACATGGGATGCTCAGGAGAGACATTTGGAATGGCCAAAAGTTTTATGGGCTACAGAATGTTGGCAGGCAAAGGACATGAAGGGCAGATGTCCTCACCTCCACCCCCAGGACTGGAGATGCCAGCTCACTGAGGATCTTCTACACATGTGAACTCTCCAGTTGGAAAATGGGTAGTGATAGGAAAGTGAGAGGGCAAAGGAGACCTGTTGACTGCCAATGAACAAGGCTTTGTAGGCAAACCAAATAGTTTTAAAAGCCAATGAGACTTTGCTACCTGGGACACCTCTCAATTTCATAGAGGTCATGAGGGCAGGGACAGGATCTGTGATACGGGGAACTTCCAGGTAAGAAAGCTTCCTCTCACAATGAAGGTCAGTGGCACCTTCCCTGTGACTCAGAATCATAGGAAGTTGCTGAAAACAATAACTAACACAGGGTCATACCTCCAATATGTCTCAGAGCTGGGACTTGAACTCAGGTTTTCCTAGTGTTGTGGCCAGCTCTCTATGTATTTCTCCATACCATTTCCTAACGGCAATAATTCCAAGAGAAAATGAGCTACATTCTTCATGTTGGCTCCAGCCCAGCCTGAATTCTTGGCCTACTGAATGGACCACCCTACATAGGGTGAGAAGACCCACCAAGAAGGCACCTGGGCAAGGGAGCAGGAGGGTATTTGGACCTCCTCCATAAGTGTAATTTTGTGGAGCCTACTAATGAGTTCCTGGGGAATTTGACTTATGAATGGAAAACTGGTGCCACCTCTAAACTGTGCTGTGCTGAAAGCTGTTTTGGGGAAGGGGAGCTCCATCAGTGCTTTAGTATTTCCCATAGGTTGAAAAAGGACTGAAAATGAGAATCTGACATCTGCCCCAAACTGTGAGATCTTACTCCTCTCCAATATTAGTGGCACATCACTGATCACCCGGCCTCATGACCCTCACCAACATCCTTGGTGTGTGTGTGAGGGGGAGGTTCACCTCTTTGCTCAAACCAAGTCAGTATAGGTGCAGGGTTTCTCTCACCAGAGCTTAGGTTCAATAATATATAGTCAGAAACAAAAACTAAGGTGGGACAATAAGGATGTTGATCATTGGTATCAAATTTTAAAGGATACTGAGAGCACTTATAGGTAACTAGGTGGTTTAATGGATAGAGTACTGAGCTGGAGTCAAGAAGACCTGTGTTCAAATCCAACTTCAGACACTTACTAGCTGTGTTACTCTGGGCAAGTCATTTAACTTGTTTGCCTTGTGGTTCATCCTTCATTCTCAAAGAGGACCATGACATCAGGGAGAAGATGACATGACTGGGAATTGACTTTGATTTTTGCAAAGTTACCAGCCTCACACTCTCTGCCAGAGCCCTCAGGTTCCACTGGCCAGATACTGATCAGGAGGGTTGGAGGTGGCTCAGGATGCAGTGGGAGACCTTGGCTCTTTTAAACTAATGTCTTTTCAGGTTCTCACTTTGAGTGAGACAACACTCATTCTGTGACTAAGGCTAGGTAAAAAAAGAGGCAAGGAATAGCCTTTTAACCTAGTCCAGAAAAAACAAAGCTGGGAAGGGAAGATCCTCAGGGTTTGTGGTCAAAACAGGCCCAATTTCTATTTATATTCACTCTGAGTCAATCAGGGCCCAAACAACAACCAAATGGAATTTGGCCTGGGATCTATTGTTGGCCAATCAGCGAAAGCAGCAGTGAAGAAACAACTGAGTTAGTTATTGGGTTTGCAATAATAATTTGTCAAAATAAGAAGCCACCAGATAGATGATATATGCTTTCTCTCCCAGACAACTGTATTTCAAGTGACGTCCTCCTAGACTGGGCCTGCCCTACAGATGCCATCCAAGAGCTTTCTCTGTCCCCCATGATAAAACACCTTTTAAAATGTCAATAATCTGTGATAGTCAGGCTGCATTTATTATGACGATTCAGAGTTATAAGTCTCTCTCCAAGCTACTCCATCCCAAACACTTTCTTTAAAAAGAAAGGAAAGCCTTCTTATGCTTTACCCAGCACATTTGCACATGTGAGAGTGTTTTTATGTCTGTGTGCATGTGTACATGAGTGTATATGTGTCTGTGTTTGTGTGAGTGTGTGTCTGTGCGCACACCTCCCCTGCCCTACCCGCTGAGAAGATTGCGTTCTATCTAGTCCCATGCTCCCCGACTGACCACAGCTTGGGAAGATTACTCTTTTCCTGATGTGCCTTATCTTTCCAAAATCTTCCATGCAGATAACCCTCCTGGTCAGCACCCTCCTTTATCTCTGCAAAGACATGGCTCAAGTTCATGGCATGACAGCTGATGCAATCTGTGATATCTTGGAAAATATTAAGGAACAATCCTTGAATTAACTGTATAGATCTCAGGTCTAATTTTAATTAATTTGACAGTTAATTCAATCTCTATTCTACTGAATTTCAGAACAATAAAATCTCTCTGGGGATAAAAAAGGCCATTGAAACTAATGGAGAAAATATCCTTATACTATTTTATATGTTAGATCTTTTTATAGGTGTGTTTTCTTGTTTATCAAATAGTCAAACGTATGTCTACATATGACTACATGTTTCATTTCTCACCAAATGCCATCAGTTCAAAGGTTTCTTACATTATTTTTTTATTGAAGGGGAGGGCATGAATGTATTTTATTGCCTCTTAGTATATAGTGCAAGAGAGGATTCTATCTGCAGGCTTCCTGAAATGACTTCCGAACTCCAGATTCAATGTCATTTGATGGTGAGAATCACCCAGCAGGTGAAGTTGTTACTTCTCAGGCCATGCTTCTGCACTAGCTCCTGGGGTCCCAATTTGTGGGGTGATGTATCCTGTCATCATCCTTCAGAGTGATTCATCCCAGGAAATACAGAATCTGGATTCCTTAAGCCAAGGACACCATGTGTTTATGTACTTAGTGCCTCAGGACAGCCGGAGAGAATTAGCAGCTTCTGCCCAACTCAACAAGAGCCGAAGTGTTTTGTAACTCTCAAACCTGTGATATTCATTCTCAGTGTTGCACATAAACCCTAGGTGGACAGCTTGCCTTTGGGACCCAACAGGAGGTGTCCTTTGAAGGGACTGAGACATGTTCAGTGAGTTGCCTGGGGAAGCTCTCCTCTATACAGTAAGCACCATGTACACGTGCCATGATTCGTACCCTCTACATACATGGCACCTGCGTTTGTGTGTATATGTGTGTGTGTATACACACTATATGTACATATGTGTGTATATATAATATATGAATGTATGAATTTAGTGGGTGTGCATTTATCAACCCTGTGTGTGTTCATGTGTATAGGAGGACAACTTCATATAATGTATAGAAATTGACTTTAGAGTCAAGAGAACATGCATTTGAGGCTTCCATTTGACAGGTACAAGGTGTGTGACTCTGGGCAACCCCTAAATGTTTCATGGCTGAGGCAACTTTCTGAGATGGTAAGATGCAGAATAAGTGCCAATATGTATCAGTGGGATTTTTCAGACTGGAAGTTTCCCATTGTTGAAATCACAAGTCTGGAGATTTCTCTCTCCCTTCCTCTTTCCCCTCTCCATCTCTGTGGCTCTCTCTCTCTCTCTCTCTCTCTCTCTCTCTCTCTCTCTCTCTCTTCTTTCTATGTGCATGTTTCTCTGTCTCTGCTCCATCTCTTTCCTCTCCATTTTTCTTCTTTCTTTCTCTTCTTCTCTATTTTTGTCTCCATCCTCATCCCTCTCTTCTTCCCCTCTCTTATCTCCTATACTCTCGTCTCTCTCTGTATACATCTATCTATCCATCTGTCTATCATCTATCTCTCTATCCTCTATCTACATAAATGCATATTTACATATGTATATGTGTATATATACACTACCCTCTCTCTTCATCTTCTCTTTCTCTCCTTTCTTCTCTTTCCCCATCTCTCTTCTTTCTCTTTTTTCCCTCTCCTCTCTCCTTCTTCTTTGCCTTCCTTTCTGTCTCTCTGTATATATTTCTTCTCTCTTTCTCTCTCTTCTTTTGTCCCCTCTCTTTCTTCTCCCTTCTCTCTACCTCTCTGTCTCTCTTCTTTCTCTCTTTCCCTCTCTCTCTCTCTTCTCTCCTGTACTCCCTTCCTTCGAAGTTGCCTGAGGCAATGAGAAGTTAAATGACTCATCCAGGGTCCCCCAGATAGGTGGAAGAGGCAGAAGCTGTGCCCAGTTTTTCCTGGCTCCCCCCTTGCTGTCTCACAAATGCACAGTCAGGTAGTTCTTGATCTGCACTTGTTCATATTCTTTAACATTCATATGAAAAAAGAGTCGACTTAGACCAGTAGGAGCTTGCTCTTTAATTAGTTGTGTTGCTTCCACTATCCCTTTTCTTTTTCTCTCTTTAGCTGTGTCTCATGGGGCTGTGTTTCTAATCTAGACAAAATTATGTAGACAGACATCCTGACCAAGCCCTAATCCCCCGAGATGCAATGCAGAAGAGGCTGGAAAGTCCCCTGGGCTAGGGGGCATGGCATCTGTCACAGTGCAAGCTGCCCAGCTTGCAGAGCCCAGCCAGAAGGTTCCTTGTGAGCGTCAGAGAAAAGAACAGGGCATCATGCAGCACCGTTGTGAGCACGAGGGGTGAGCGTCTTTCCTACCACGTGTCCCAATCCTATTCATTTCCACTTGGGCAGGAGCAGCCATGACCCTCCCCCATACATAAAATATTTCTTTTGTTCAGTGCACTTGGGGTAACAAGAACAAAAGTGCCCTGGATGACGGTGAGTCATTTGCTGGTGCTTCGTCTAGGTTGAACTTGGCTGTTTGGGAGCCAGGGCACTTCCTGCCTTATTTGTCCCATAGAGGAAATGAATTCTCCAGTGCTGACATGAAATGCTTTCCCTTTTTATGAAGCCACATGAAAATAATCTGGAGAGTTTCGATACCGGACCGAGCGTTTAGGAGGATATCTGTGCATTGAGTTTGCATTAGCCATGGCACGCCTGCAGGGGGAGTTTGCTTATTGTTGTTTTGGAGATGACCAGCGCAGCCCCTAATTGCATCTGTCCCTTAGTGGCTCCTCACCCAGTGGAGGCCCCTGCTAGAGGTTTCACATTTCAGGGAAGAAGAGGATAAAATTAGTCCTGGTGCTAGACCAGCATGGAATGCAAACTTGGGCATATTTTAAAGACTAGTCAGAATGAAACAGGGAGGGTCTATTTTTAAATCATGGGAAAATTGCTGACAAGCCTTTGGGGATTTGCAATAAACTTGGGAGGGTAATTTACATGTTGTCTTCTGCCCCAGTTGTTGGGGCAGCCATGGCCGGCCCTAGGGTGTTATTAGGTTTGGCTTCAGGTTCAGTGGCCATTACAGGAAGAGTTCTCTGCACCCCAGAGGTCCTGGAACAGTTCAGCTTCTGGACACAGAGAGCAGGTCAGGCATTTAGGAGGGGGAGAATGTTACCAACAGAGGGAGCTGACTTGTGAGAGGCACCAGGATGCAAGCTCCTAAAATGCTTCTTAGAGTCCTTATTTTCTTGGTTTCCTGTTGTCTGCACTTTGCACGATGTGTCACATCCAGTAAGCACTTAAATACTATATCCATTCATTCTCTCTGTCTCTGTCTCTGTGTCTCTGTCTCTGTCTCTGTCTGTCTGTCTCTCTCTCTGTGTCTGTCTCTCTCTCTCTCTCTGTCTCTCTCTCTCTCTCTCTGTCTCTCTCTCTATGTCTGTCTCTCTCTCTGTCTCTCTCTCTATGTCTCTGTCTCTCTCTCTCTCTCTGTCACTCTCTCTCTCTCTCTCTCTCTCCTCTTTCCTCTCTCCTTCCCTCCCTCTCTTTCTCTTTCTATATCTGTATCTTCCATCAGTTGAGTTATCTATCTCCTGTCTTTCTATGCATGGTCTATCATTCATCTATCTAATCTGTCTGTCAATTATCTCTCTCTCAATCACCCAGCTATTATTTCTCAGATCCACTAACTCTGCCAGTCTGACATTTGTCTCCACTGGAAGAAGAGTTTATTGAGTGAAGGATGGCATCCACTGGTGGCGAGATGAGGTGGGGTGGGGAAAAGCCAGAGATAGAGGATAAGGAAGTGGATCTGTTATCTTTTTATAAATGCTCATTAGCTTGTTATCTACTTTCTCCCCTCTCAGATATAATTCCTGGGATCAGAGGTTTATCTCAAGATTTAGAGCCTGGGCATCATGCCATCCAGTTCCATCATCTTACAAAGGAAGAAACAGGCCTAGAGGAGGGCAAGATCTCACAGCTAATATGTACCAGAACTAGGAATTGAACCCAAATCTGAGACTGAATTAGAGCTGTAAAGTGTCTGGGAGATCATCTAATCTAATTATGTCATTTTACAGTTGAATAAAATGGATACCCAAGGGAGTTATGTGACTCACCTATAGTCACCCACAGAAGAAACAGGTGCTCTGGGACTCAAGTCCATGTCTTGGGGCTTTTCCCAAAATTTTAAAATAAAATAACACAATAGACAACAGCTCATGCTCTGAATATCCTAGAAGGTGTCAGCTAGTTCACACTCTTTCTCTCCTATCCTGGACTTGTTTCAGTGCTTGAATGTTCATTCAGGTGGAGAATGAAGGATGTGCTTCCTTAACAGTCTCGGAGCTTGTGGTCATGTCTAATGAGAGTTAGTAGGATGGTTCCAAATTTCCTTGAAGGACCATCACATCTTCCTAGCAGAATTTTATGAGTAGGACCAATAGTTGCTTGGCTATCAGTTTGGAATGAGCAGTGGATATGATGTGAGCAAGAGAGAGCCACAAGGGAGGGAGGGCTTAGAGCATCAGAATTTTCAGTCATTCCATTCCCTTAGGTCTTGAAGACTACTTAGTCTTCCAGGTTTCTCTGTACAGGTAAGTTCAGTGAGTAATACATTGGAGGCACTGGAGACTGGCTAGGGATGACTAGAAAGGCAAACTTCTACTCCATGATTTGGTCTTGGGCTTACCCTACACTCCCTAGTGATCCCCTAAATTAAGGTGACTAAGCAGTCCCTGTGTGAACTTTGAAGCCCAGTGTAGGAACTCATGGTCTTAAAAATTGCATGTACAAGGAGCCTCAGACTCCAGCAGTTCCCCAGAAATCCTCTCCAACACCCTCCATGTTAGGGTATAGATGAAAAACTTGGGGAATTTAGATGGAAGGCAAAGACATTTTGATTTAACAAACCTTTATTGAGGGTCTTCTCTAGTACTAGAGTTTAAGGCCCATGTGATTGTGGTCTCTCATTTGGAGACAAGTCCTGATCAAAATATGACCTTTGGGATTCTCTGTCTACATCAGCATTTAAGTGGCCTTGTCAGCAAATAGCATGCTGGTCATTTTAAACAATATATAATGCAGGAAAGCAATGCTCACATTCAAGGGTCAGCATCAAGTTGAGTGTCAATCATGGGCCCAAAAACCAGAGAAATTCTTTGACATCTCTGTCAATCCAGTTGAATATTCCAAGCTGCCATTGGGTGTTTTACCTGATGCCTAGGACAATACTGAGAATATAGCAAGGGCTTAATAAATGCCTACTGTTATCTCAAGAGACTAGACAGATGTAGATGCTTCCATTTAAGTGTATCTGCATCATCTGGCCTGTTGTAAAACTGAGCAAGGTTTAAAAAATCCCCCCCTGCCTCTCCCTAGGAGTCCTCACTGTTTTGAAAGGAAACATTTACTGGAAATTTCCCTCATTTCAAGAGCCCTGCTTCAGGCTGGAATTACTCTCGAAAATGAACTTCAGAAAAGAAACCAACAAGCAAACAAACAAATGACCAAATTCTGCCTTTCTTTTTGAAGCTGATTTAACTCAAATAAATGCCTAATTAGAGTGGCCCCTAGAGCTGATCCAGTGACTGTAGAAGTGTGGAGCCAGACCTGGAAGGGAAGGAACTGCTAGTTCAATCCCCTTGTTTTACAGGTAAGGAAACTGAGCACCAGTGAGGTTGTACTTTGTTCAAGACCAATCAATGAATCTGGAAGCATTTATTAAGCACCTACTATGTGCAAGGGACTGTGTGCTAAGTGCTGCACCACACAGGTAATAAGTGGTCGGAACCAGGATCTGAACCCAGGGCTCTTCTGACTCCAGAGACAGGACCCTTTGCATTAGCTCCCTAGATAGTAGTTAAGAAATTTCTACTGTATTTGCAAAATGGGACCTTGTTTTCATATTGAGATCTGCCAGTGGGATCTCTAAGTAGAACTTTGTGAGAGGAATAAAATTCAAATCAATTCTATAAGCATTTATTAAGAGTTTGGCTATGCACAAGGGGCTTTGCTAGGCACTACAGTTACCAAGATCTAAATGGAGATAGTCCCTGTCCTCCGGGAGCTTATATTCTATTGTGGGATATAACATGGACATAGGAAAATAGAGGTGAGGACATTCCAGCATAGAGAGCGCCAATCTCTGGGACAGAGCAGGAAAGAATTCCTTTGATGAGCTTCCATAAAGATGGAAGAGTAGGTGTCCTTTGAATCAACCATTAACTCACTCCCACTTAAAGGAATGACTGAGATTCTCTAGCCCTGTCCCTTTATCAGGTATGAATACCTTACAACAGATATTTTAAAAAAATCATTAATCATTTGGAAGGAGTGAAAGATGCTGGATGAAATAAAACAATGCTACAAAAAAGTGTATTGGTGTTGGCTGAAGAAACTCAGTCCTTCCATATGTGTCCTGGATCATACAGTAATCAAGTTTGGATCCTGGTCATTCCAGTATCAGACTAGCTTTATGGTGGAAAAGTCATTCTGGCCAAGCTCCAGAGAAGGGATCATTTGGGGCAGAAGAAGATGGCTAGTGATGGCCCAGGATGCACTTCATCTTTGGACATCACCAATTGGCTTGATGCAGAAGAAGACAGCCGGTGATGGCTGGGATGCATGGCCATCACCAGTTGGCTTGATTTTTGTTCTGCAATTGCACTTCAGTGACTCTGGAGAAGATAGTGAGGCTGACGATTTTGTCAGCTCTGCCTCACTTAAATCCAGTTTATGCACAAGTCAAGACATTGGTCCTCTTTGAAAATGAAGAATCAACAACAACAACAACAACAACAGGTGACTCAGTGGGTAGAGTCCTAGGTATGGAATTAGGAAGATCGGAGTTCAAATCCAGCCTCAGATGCTTCCAGCTGGGTGACTCTGGGAAAATTGCTTAGCCCTGTTTGCCTCAGTTTCTCCATCTGTTAAAAAAGGTGTAAGAAATGGCAAAACACTCCATCTCTTTGCCAAGAACACCTCCGATGGAGTTGTACATGACTGAAGGACAACATCTTGTCTTTTGCTCTGCTTACTAGAATGATAACTAAGTGATATATGGCTGGTATATAGGCAAAATAAGATAAGTATGCAGAGCAAAGATGGAAGCATACCCCCACAGACTTCCCCTCTCCCTGCCCTCTTCCCTTCTGTTGATTTACCTGCCAATAAGAGAAGATTATAGAGCTCAAGGACCCCTGTCCACTTGGTCCCCGTATCTTTACAACAGACACTTTTTAGTTTTGTGTAGTAGTTGAAATAGTTTTTTGACATTATAGACTGATGACTAAACACTTAAAGGGAGTTAAAAAGGAATTTGCTAGCCCCATGTAGTATGGTTGGCTTAGGCTAAGCACCTCAAACCAGTACTGAGAAAAAAGTGGTCAAAAATGAAAGCAATCTTAAACTGGGGCCTTCTTGCATATTTTGCTGGTTGCCTAGTTAGCCCCAGGCTTCACTAAAGAATTTTAGTCCTCCCTTTCCAGAGACAGGATTACTAGCAGATGGTAGCAGAGAACAGCAGATGGCCCAGAAGAAAACTTCACTACAGTCGAAGACCAGCAGATGGTAACAGAAAGTAGTAGCCACAACTTTAGTAAAGATCACCCCTCACCCCCCAAAAAAGGAGCATAGCAGAGGAAAGTGAGTCTTGGCTGCTCAGAAGAGGGACTTTGACCAAAGCCAACCCCAGAGGCATTTGAAGCATCAGAAGTGTGGCTGCCCATGACAGGTGCTTTACACACGAACACCCCTCCTCACGGCTATTGCCTGGACATTCCCTCTACCACTGTCAGTGTGGAGGCTTGTGAGAGGCTGGCTCCCAGCGCATAGGAGGGAAATCTTTCTGGTTACTTATCTTGTGCTACCATGTATTAAATACATGTTGCTTTCAAGTAATGTGCCTTTCCTGATTGGCTTGCTAACAGCAACAGATCAGGAAGGGCTCATGAGTTAGAGTTTTGAAGAGATATTGAATCACGCCTCCAACATGCCTCTGTATGCATGAGATCTTTTGTTCATAAAATGTGAGGGGGGTAGGAGGAGGCACAGTTGTTTTCATCTTCTCTCCCCTAAGAGACTGTGAGCTCCTAGAATATAGGACCCAGGCTTCATCTACCTTTGTGTCTCGTAGAGTGAGCAGGTAGGGGGAACAGTGGATAGAACACCTGGAGTCAGGGAGACCTGAGTTCAAATCTGCCCTCAGATACTTGCTAGCTGTGTGACCTTGGGCAAGTCACTTAACCCACCTTGCTTCAGTTTCTTCATACGTAAAATGAGCTGGAGAAGGAAATGGTAAACTACTCCAGTAACTCTGCCAAGACAATCCCAAATGGGGTCACAGAGAGTCAGACATGACTGAAAAATGAGTGAACAACAACTTGTAGAACACCCACCATAGTCAGTCAGTACCTCTAGAAGCATCTATTAAGCACTTACTATATGTCAGGCACTGGGTGATAGTGTTCAGGAAATGTTTGCTGAATGAATTTCCTCTCAACTGAGATGAAGTTCACTCGAGAACAACTTAATCTTCACAAAATCGTTTCTTGTCACGAATTTGAAGAAGCTTACCCTTCAGCCCCTGTATCCAAATGCTCTAGACAGAGAATGTTAACTTCAGAAAAAATACCTTATGATTCGATTGGGCTAGTCAGCATCCACTCAGGAACTGAGAAGTCCTTAGATTCCGGCTCCCACCTGAGTCCATCCTAGGACAGCCCCACCCCCTCAGTTACCATCTTTGATGATTCTTCCTGGAACTGGAGGCCTCCATTTAGTTATTTACCACCATCTGATAACATTTGCCACTAAAAATGTTTGTTGGACTATATCTTATCAAAGTATTGGTTGTGCCTCAGATTAGTCACTGCTGAGCTCAAGATGTATGTAATCAGTTTATTTCAAGATTAATTCATGAGGGGAAGGGAGGGGAAACCAACCCTTACAAATTCATATGACTACTTAATTTGTATCAAGATATTTACTGCATTTTAACAGAGCAATTAAATCGAATATGGCTGTGGCTGAGCCCACCAGGTCATGTAAACATTTGAAGGGATGATCTTGGAAATGCGTCTCTTTGATCCCCCAATGTTATTATGCAGCCCAGACCTTTGCGCTTTGCAGAATAGAGAAAGGTCACTGGTGAAATGAGATGAATATTCCCAGCCTGTCCCAGGGCAGCCTCTGCTCCCAGCCTCAGACTGGCTGCTAATTCATCACTCTCCCATTTGAGAGGTGGCAAGAGGGTTCATAGGAAGGAAGTGGATGGATGGGGCCCTGGAGAGAGAACATCCCTTGAGTACAAATCAAAGGCGCCTCGCAGTGCAGTTGGAGGAGCCTTCCGCTGTCCTTGAGCTCTCGGGATTGCCGGGTCTTATTTGGGAGTGGGCGTGGAGCACATTTCTGTGGTATGCATTCTGTCCATGAGGCTGGCATTTTGACAGTCTGCCTCTTCCTGTGCTGGAGGAGGCAGGCTCCTCCCAGCTGCATAGCATCTCAGGTGGGCTCCACATCGGCGAGAGAATTGGGATGAGTAGAATCGATCACAGCCATTACTTTCCCTGCTTCCCCCCTAAGCTTTTAGGGTTCACTCATTGATTTTGCTAGTTTGTGGCTCCTTGCTCGATCTAAACCCCTTATTATGGAAATATACAAAAGAATATTAGAATTAATAATAGGAATAATAACAGAGTTCCCATTTAAAATACCCCAAACACAGATGGATGAATAGATTGCCAAAATCTGATTGTGGGTTCCGCCTTCCTCCCTTCCCCAGCTCATTTGATTACTTAGATTATAAATGTTCTGAGCACAATCTGGGCCTTTAGAACTTAAAAACTTCCAGAATTAGTCATTTAGCTCAAGCAAATCAATCCGAATATGTGTTGACTAGGAACCTCGAGAAAGACTTGGCTTTCCAACTTTGTTTCCCATTCGGCTCCATTTTGAAATTGTTTTGTGTACCTGCACTGCTTCCATCAATGGGAGGAGCTGTCCTTATTATTGTTATTATTTTAATTTTCCCCACTAATTCTTTCAGCTATCGTCCTTTGTCATCCACTTTTGTTTGGGTCTCAATGAATAATTATAATCTAGCATATCCTGATAACTTTCTGATTACACATTTATAAAAACAATGCCCTCCTGATCTCTACCCCCTTTACAAGGCCACACCCTAATCTAGGCTTTCCTTACCTCTCACTTGAACTTTTTCAAAAGCTTCCTAATTGGTCTCCTCATCACAAGTCTTTCCTCTCTCCCTTCCATCCTCCAATCAGCTGCAAGTGAATTTCCAAAAGACCAAATCTGATGGTATCATCACTCCCTACTGCTGCTAACCTCAGTTATGAAGTCTTCTGCTTTGGATCAAAAAGCCCTTCAGAACCTCGCTCCAACTGACATTTCCAGTCTTAATATACTTTCCTCTTCCTCACATACTCTGTGTTCTAGGAAACTGATCTTCCTGCTGCCCTGAGTAAAATATTCCATCTTTCTTCTCCAAGTCTTTGCCTGGTGCTCCCCAAAACCTGACATGCACTCTCTTCTCCCCATGGCCTCTTTAAATACCAAGTTTCCTTTAAAGATCAGCTCAAATGTCACCTCCTGCAAGGGACTTTTCTTAGTACCCTCAGTTTCCAATGTTGCCCCACCAAAATGACAGTGTATATATTTAGCATGTTCTTATCTGTGTACATGTTGTTTCCCGCTACAGACCAGAAGCTCTAGGAGGGCAAAAGCTGTGTCACCTTCGTGTTTTATTTCTGGTGTCTCCGTCAGACCATAGCACATAGTATGTTCTTTTTAACTGTTTGTTGAGTGATTGACATGGTAACCACTAAGGGAGAGCTAAATCATAGTTTCGCTCATTTTCATTCCTATTGGTGCACATGTAGGTGGATGGGAATTCAGAGACAATGTTTCAGGGTTGTTTAGCATAAAATTCAGTGCCTACACTGTGCCAGACCTTGGGGCTACAAAGACAAGAAGCCAAAACAGGATTTGATTTCAAGGAGCTGAGATTCCACAAGGTGAAAATAACATTTGCAGAAATATATAAAACCAACATGTATACAAAGTTAATAAAAACAATGCGAGGGCCCTAAGAAATTGGACAGGGGGATCAGGAAGGACTTCACAGAAGATGATATGTTTGAGTTGAGCTTGGAAAAGATGTAGAAAATTGAAGAAGCAAGAGCAGGAAGAGAGAACATACGAGAAATTGAGGATGGCATCTTGGGCAGGAAGAGATGGAGGTGAGAAAGGAGGGCATTCTAGGCGTCAGGGACAGCCTGTGTCCCTCAGGACAACAGGAAAGAATGAACAGTTTAAAGGCAAAGTCAACAAGAACAGAAATGCTCTTTCTGGAAACATTCATTCTCAACATATTACGCCCAAACCAGTCCAACAACTTGCTGTTGTGGTAGCACAGAGGAGTCCTTTAAGCCAGCTTAGACAGTGTTTTAATTTGCAGCCCATAAAACCTCAAATGGCTGACGACCTGAGGGTGGAAATATGCACACCACCTTCCATCGTGAAACAAATATGAATGCCTTGGTTTTGTTTTAGAACCGTCCAGCTGATGTCATTGGCTCAGGGAACTACAAGATGTGGAAAATACCAACGCAAGTCAGAGCCTGATGTTAAGAGAGAGTTCACAATGACTCCCAGAACTGTCCACACATGGATTATCCCAAACAAAACTACCTAAAATGAGATATCTTTGAATAGATTCTATCTATCTATCTATCTATCTATCTATCTATCTATCTATCTATCTATCTATCTATCTATCTATCTGCCTGCCTACCTGCCTCTCTGCCTCTCTATGTATCTGTCTATCTACCTATCTATCCATCTACCTACCCATCTGTCTATCTATCTATCTATCTATCTATCTATCTATCTATCTATCTATCTATCTATCTATCTGTCTGTCTGTCTGTGTGTCTGTCTGTCTGTCTGTCTATCTATCTGTCTGTCTGTTAGTCTATCTATTTACCTATGTATCCATCTATCTACCCACTACCCATCTCTCTCTCTCTCTCTCTCTCTCTCTCTCTCTTTCTCTCTCTCTCTCTCTGCCCATCTGTCTGCCTGGCTCTCTATCTCTCTCTATCTATCTATCTATCTATCTATCTATCTATCTATCCACCTACCCTTCTGTTTCTCTGTCTCTCTCCATCCATCTACTTATCATCTATTATCTATCTCTTATCTAAAAATTACACTAGTAATTAAAAAAAACTTAGAATTTTGAATTGGTTCTAGAGGTAGTGTGTTGTAGTAGATAGAGAACAGCCTCAAGGCCTTGAGGAATTGGGTTCAAGTCCTGCTTTTGACACATGCTTATTGCGTGACCTTGTGGAGGTTACTCAACTTTTCCAAGTTCTTGGTAACACTGAGTCTCGGGGAGGCACTGATCTGCAGTGGTACAGGGAGTTTCCTCAACTGCAAATTCCCTGATGAAATCACAGATCCATCCCCATTCCCCAATGTGTGAGTGCACGTGTGTGTGTGTGTGTGTGTGTGTGTGTGTGTGTGTGTGTGTGTGTGTAGGAGGGGCAGATGTGCGGTGTACGTGTGATACACAGTCTATATACAGGCCAAAATGTCACCTTAAGGAGGAAAATAAAAGCAAATGAAATGCATCCATTTACAGTCTGGAACCAACCATCGTTCAGCCAGTTTCTGAGAGGTATAGTCCTGCCACACATATCATTTTTTCTAAAATATTTGTTTGCAAGTTTTCTTCTCCATCAGTCTGTGAGCTCCTTGAGGCAGAGCCTGTCTCTTCAGCACCGAAGACTGTACTGAGCACACAGCAGGTGCTTTATAAATGTTTATCAGCTGACCCACTGACTGACTCCCAACATGAGGATTTTAAGGTAACTTCACCAGAAGCAGGCTTGAGTAAAGGAGCCTGTGAGTGGCTGCAGGAGCCTTGAGGATGCTGCTGAGAGTCCAGAAGGAATGCTCTCATGAAACCATGACCTTACTGATGGAGAAGCCCCTCCAGAGGTCACAGCTGCAAACCCTCCCAACCCTGGCATTGGGAGCCCTTTTCATGTGCCCTGCCCTTTAGACCTTCCACTGAATGGCTAGCTGTCTAACATCCCAGGGGCACCCTCTGATCTTTTTAAAGAAAGGGTCACAGATGCCCATGTAGTGGATAGCTTTGAGCTAGGATGTAGTGGGGCTAGGGCAGTCTCAGCCTCAGTTTCCTCCTCTGTAAAATGGAAATAGCACCCACCCCAAGTGCTATCAAATTGCATCAACTGAGTGCTTTGGATGCCTTACAGAGCTATAGAAATCATCCTTATTTTGATCTTTCACTTTCATCAGTTTTGGCCTGGAAGTCTTAGATGCTGCTTTGTGTTTGCAAGTCCTGCTTGGTAACAAGCTGCCAGCTGTTTACCCTCATCATGCATCTTTGAGCTCTCTGGGTTGCCTGTGGTTGTGACTCTTCCAAGACAGTGTGTCATGATTGGCACCCAACATACAACTTGGAGAATGGAAAAGCTGGATGTGGCAGGAGGAAGAAGTTGGTTCATTGAGAGCACACTCAGTTGGTCCAACACTGCCCCACCCACTCTTCTTTAACTGTTTTGTTTTGGGCCTAGCTCCAGGACCTGCCCAAGATCCTAATGACTGGTCTTAGCTGGCAGCTCTTCTTACTGAATGACACAACTTTCTTAGGAAGGAGAAAATCCTAGGTCTCTAGGGTTGATGACCAGCAGAGCCAAAGCTTCTGACTCAGGCTGAATGTGGGCAAGATTTGGTATAGTCTAATGGAGGCCACACAAGGTCACTCTTGTGGCAAAATTAACAAGACAGATGACCCAGAACTCTGACTGGCCTCATGGTTGGTTGGTAATGTCTTCAGATCTGAAAGCCTGAAGAAATTCCATCTAATGCATCCTCTTGAGGAACCAGAACTGAAACAGGTAACACAAGCACACCTCATGAAACATCCCAAGGTCCCATGAATTATTACTTAATCTTCCATAGGTCTCTGTTTCCCCATCTTTAGGTTGGATATCAAAAGGCTTTTGCTAAATACCCTACCAAGTTGTCATGAATACTAAATGAGATACTTATGCAAGATATACTATAAACATTAAAATGCTAAGTAAAAGTCTTTTAGCTGTGCTATTAGAAGGTTCTTCCTAACACCTGGCCTACAGCTCTCTGGCTGAAGCTTTATCCTATTCTCTCTTATTCTTTCAGTGATATAAAGAAAAACAGCAATTCATTATCAGCCTCATTTCATATTGACTCTGTGCCCCATTCTGTAACCAAAGTACAACAGGAGGATGTAGGTAATTATAGTGCCATCATCCCTTCCTGCCAGCATGGGTTTGGTCACTGGCATCAAAGCAATTAGGCATTACTAGATATTACTAAATCTACATTTTTAAAACACTTCTCAATGAGAAATCAACCACTGGGGAATGAGATTCCTGCCAAGAATAGTGGTCCCAGATATTGAGTACCAATACCTACAGACCCAGTAAGGAGTCAGAGGTGCCTGGATGGGAAGGCATGGCTGGAGACATCTTAATCATCCATCCTCCAACCATTATGGAGGAAAATCAACCTGATGGCCAAATGTTCACAGAAACAAAAATGGCATCCTCAGATGTGTTTTCCTTTTTCCTTTTGTTTTTTTGTTTGTGTACTAAAACATCAGAGAATAGAAAACAATCTTATTCTTGGATAATTTTTATGATTTCTTTCCTTTTATAACTTCAAATGAAAAACTCTCATGCACTGAATTCATATTGAATTAAAGCATTCCTCTGTGACTAAGCTGTCTCCTTCAAAGAATTGTGCTGTTCCTGCTAAAGCTTAGAAGATATTATTAAAAGTTTCCATTGCATAGATGTTGTCAACAAACAGAAAGGTCTTCAGTCAAGGGCCTGAACATTGACTTTGAGAAGGTACAGTGTCATCATCTCTTGGAGGAACTCTCATATTGCTGCCAGTTTTTGCATTGGTGCTGTGGATTCCCACTCTGGAATTCATCGCCCTTCACAGCTGAGACTTTCCAGACTCATATCATTCATTCTAGTTCTAGATATCTGATTATAGTCCATTTATCTCCAGGACTTCCGCTCTGGGGTCCTGCTGTCCTGAACAGCGTTTACCTTACCTGGCCCCCTATTGCAAACAGAACCCAGCCACGCCACTCTTCAGCTATCAACTGGACAGCTTCCCCAAAGACATTCCCAGGGAGTGCTCACCCTCTCTCTCCAGCTACCTTCAGTTCTGAAGCCAAGATCAAATTCACTCTGCCATTTTTCCTGGAAGGTGCGTATCATCTACTGCACTCTGGTCTCACGCAATAGTCCTGGAAACTTCTGGATTAACGGTAGTCTTCCGTGGTGACTATTCCCCTTTGTTCTGTCTCCCTTTGGAATGTCGACTCCTTGAAGGCAGAAACTGTCTTTGGTTTTAAATTTGTACATACGGCGCTTAGCCCAGCGCTGGAGACATAGGAATGTCTTAATGTTTTCTTCGTTCATTCATTCACCGCTCAATCAAGAAGTGACTACTGTATGCAGACCCTTGGGATCCAAAGACACAAAGGGGCCATTTCTTGCTTTCAGGAAGCTTAAAGTCTAATGGCTTAAAAATGGGTGCACAGATAAATAAATCACCCAGGTATACAAAGTGAACTAGTGATCCGCACGCGCCGAGTCCGGCTTATTATCTTTTCCTTGTATTACGCCGCTCTCTGATCTCCATCCCTCGGATGCGCTGCACAGCATTCTATCCTGCCATTCAACTACATTTCTGTGCATCATTTAGAGCCAAACTCAAAAACCACCTCCCCCAAGAAGCCTTCCTTGAGTTCGCTGTTGGTAACATTCTCTCCCCATGGAATTCTCTAAGCCTGTGCGTGCGTGTGTGGGTGTGTTTCTCATTCAGTTTTATCATTGTCATCGTCTACTCATTTTTCAGTCACATCTGACTATGACCCTCTTTCCGGTTTTCTTGGCAAAGAGACTAGAGTGGCTTGCCATTTCCTTCCGCAGCTTATTTTACAAATGAGGAAACTGAGGCAAACATGGTCATACGTACAGGGTCATGCAACTGGTAAGTGTCTAAGGCCAGATTTGAACTCAGGAAGATGATGCTTCCTAGTTCCAGGCCTTTGTTGCTCTTCTAATTCAATAGTTATATTGTATTCTGTATTAGAGCTATTCCCCTTACTAGAGTGTATGCTTCATGAAGTCAGGAGCCATTTCATACGCTCCCTAACCCCCCCAGCCCTCAGTGAACAGCAGTTGGTGGGAAGAGAACTCCTAAATGATTATCAGTTCCTCTTTGTATCTGGGCAAATACAACGTTTACTATGGGCCAAGGTTTGGGTAATGCAAATACAAAAAAGCAAACAGAGACTACTATCAAAGTGTGGGAGGCCACATCCGGAGAAGTAACAGCAAACTATTTCCAAAATATGTACAAAGTACTTAGGAAGTGACTAGAAAGCATCTTTGGGAGGCTCAGGAAAAGCCTTTGGCAGGAGATAGCCTATAGCTGTTTTTTGAAGGAGCACCCCCACCGCAGTTCAAAGACGCCCCATAGGAGACCAGGCTGAGAGGGCAGCCTTGGTCATGGCCTAGGGACAGATGATGGACTGAAAGGCCAAATCTTACCCCATCACCCTCTGCCCTGAATCCTTCCACATGGCTCCCCCCCAGCCCACCCTTTTCGACATTTAAGGTTCATCCCAACCTAGCCCCTTCCCACCTCTCCAGGCACCTTACGCATTACTCCCCTCTCCTTACTCTAAGTCCACTCGATCTGGCCGACTTCTTCTTCCACAAACCTTTCCCATTGCAGGGCCATTGTCCCCACCTCCATCTTTAGAAGTCTTTGACTTCCTTAAGGACATACCTCAAACAAAGTTCACCTTCCTTAAGCGTGTGGTCACAATGACCTAATGACTAGGGCTCTGTGCTGAGGAGGAATGTGACCAAGACTAGAGCCCCAGAAGAAGAGGCAGGCGGGCTGCGCAGGAAGCGAGAGGGAGCCGCTGCTGGGCAGAGGCATTGCTGAATAGGCAGGCTGTTGATTTTGTAACAAAATCAGAGAGGGTGCTCTTGTAAATGAGTCTTTTATTGGGCCAACTGAGTGTGGTATTTCCTTTGGCACCTTGCAAACACCTTCATGGCTGCACAGAGGGCCAGGAAAGGGGCTGGGGCAGTTCCCCAGCTCATGAATGAGAGTTTTCACACTGTTCCCTGATCTTGGAAATTCTTAGAAACACCTTCCTCCTCCTGCTGCTGCTTATGTTTCTGTCTCATGCCTCATTCCCCCTGGGCTTGCAAAAGGATGCATGTTGGGTTTGGAGTTGTTGGACCTGAGCTTGTATCCCAGCTTTCCCAGGGACTCTGTGACTTTGGATGAATAAGGACCCTCTGGGCCCCAGCTTCCTCTCTACAACTGGATGTCCTTCTGGCTCTAAATCTATGTTCCTATAAGCCTAGGGACACAAGATTGTTCCCACAGCTCTGACTTATCGCTATTTTCCTGACCTTGGACGTAGTTGAGTTGTTGTTAAGTCATTTTTCAGTTGTGTCCAACTCTTTATGACTCCATTGGGGTTTTTTTGGCAAAGAGACTGGAGTGGTTTGCAATCTCCTCCTCATTTTACAGATGAGGAAACAAAGTAAACAGGGTGAAGTGACTTGCCCAGGGTCATATAGCTACTGTCTGAGTCCAGATTTGGACTCAGGATGATGACTCTTCTTGACTCCAGGACCAGCACTCTATCCTGTCCACTGTGCCACCTAGTTGCCCCAGAGGTGATTGAGACTTCATGAGAAAGACCCTTTTAGTTCTGAAATAGTCCTGTCTGTGACATGCAGCCCTTTCAAATCATGATTTAGACAGTTCTCTGGGAGTCTGTTTTTTGCTTCATCATCTTGAAATTCTCTACAGGCCTGGGAAGCTCTCTCCTCCTTTGCAAGCCCCAAAGAGCTTCCTGCTTGGCTAGGAACTCTTGGATACAGAATGGAGGCCTAGGATGGGATGTAAGTAGCACTTCTACAGGAAAGGAGAGAGGGCAGTAGGGTACTTGGGTCACAGGGAAGTAGAGATTTTTCAGGTAGGAAAGGAAATTGCAGTGGACCAATTCTGTGTCGAAACATTTTTTGTAATTTTTATTTTTTTTTCTGGATAGGGTTCCTGGACAAAAGTGTGTTTTGTTTTGTTTCATCCTTTGGAGGGACTGCACAAAGCTGGCTGCCACTGGGGAATGAGAAGAGGAAGATGAGCAAGGAAAAGACAGCCTCTTAGGATGATTTTTACCTGATTTTTTAAAAATGACAATGGATAAGTGGAGATTCCAATCTGAATTGGAGTTGGCCACACTCAGGAGGTTCTGGGATATCACATCCACCCTGCTCTGTTGTGACTCTTCCCCCCACCTTGGGGAAGACAAAGTTGAGTTAGTGCTATCACCGATAATCTCACAGCCATCCAACACACCGATGTCATGTTTCTGGCAGCATGGATGAGTTATCTCTCATCTTCTCCATTCAAAGGTGGAGTAATTTACAACTCAGACACATTTTGAATGGTGTGGTAGGCTGGGAAAAATTTCTGGACTGACTAGGAGGGATATGATGAAAAAGATGCCTGGATTTTGATACAAAAGAATGTCAGTTCAAATCTCATCTCTCTTCTGCATCTAACAAAACATAAAATTTTTCAAGCATTTATTAAGCACTTACTCTGTACTGGGCATTCTATGGTGTTCTTTGTATATTGAAATGTTTTTATTTTTTGGTGATAGTTGAGTTCACAAGTAATTATAATTAAAAAAAAAAAGATTAGATCCCACAACCCAGACTAAAATGGACCAAAGGCAAACTTATCTGTTCTGTATTGATGGAATGTGACATTCCCAGGAGTGTTGATCACGTACACATCACACATTTTGTAAGATGCAACAATTTCAACAGAGGAGGATGTGTGACAAACCCAAAGTGCCTAATATTACCTTCAGAGTCTTTTTTTTTTCATTTACTATTTTAATTTATTTTCCCCCATTACATGTAAAAATAATTTTTAACATTTGCTTTTCAAACGTTGAGTTCCAAATTTTCTTTGTTCCTCCCTCCCCATCCCTCTACCCCATAGATAAGGCAAGCAATTCCATGTAGGTTACATATGTGTAGTAATGCAAAACATTTCCATAATAATCATTTTGTGAAAGAAAACAGAGCGAAAAAAGTAAAAAAGTATGCTTCAATCTGTATTCAGACTCCATTAGTTCTTTCTCTAAGGATGGATATCATTTTTCATCCTAAGTCTTTCAGAGTTGTCTTGGATCATTGTATTGCTGAGAATAGCTAAGTCATTCACAGTTGACCATTGCCAAATACGGTTGTTAATGTGTACACAGGACGTTTCACTTTGCAGCAGCTCATGTAAGTCTTTCCAGGTTTTTCTGAAAGCATCCTGCTCATCATTTCTTATAGCGCAATAGTATTCCATTATAATCATAGGCCACAATTTGTTCAGCCATTCCCCAATTGATGGGCATTCCCTCAATTTCTAATTCTTTGCCACCAGAAAACAGCTGCTATACTTTTGCACATATAGGTCCTTTTCCTTTTTATTTTTTGTTTGTTTTGGGCTATAGACCTAATATTGGTATTGCTAGGTCAAAGGATATGCATGGTTTTATAGCCCTTTAGGCATAGTTCCAAATTGCTCTACAGAATGATTGGATCAGTTTGCAACTCTACTAAGAGTTCATTAGGGTCCCATTTTTCCCACATCCCCTCCAACATTATTAAATTTTCCTTTTGTGTCCTATTAGCCAAATCTGATAGGTATGAGGCAACACCTTAGAAATGTTTTAACTTCATTTCTCCAATCAATAGTGAGTTAGAGCATTTTTTCATATGGCCATAGATAGCTTTGATTACTTCATCTGAAAACTGTGCATATCTTTTGAACATTTATCAGTTGAGGGATGGCTCTCATTATTATAAATTTGACTCAGTTCTCTATATGCTTGAGACATGAGGCCTTTATCAGAGAAACTCACTTCAATTTTTTTATACTTTGTATTGCTAATTGTATTTTCCTCCATCCTATTCCCCACCCTGCTTATTCTATTCTCTCTCTCCTTTGTCCTGTTCCTCCTCAAAGATGTTTTGCTTCTGACTATTCCCTCCCCCAATCTGCCCTCCCTTCTATCACATTCTCTAATCATCTTCCCCTCCTACTTTCCTGTATGGTAAGGTAGATTTCTATACCCAATTGAGTGTGTATGTTATTCCCTCTTTGAGTCAGTTCTGAGGAGAGTAAGGTTCACTCACGCCCCACTCCTTCCTCTCCACTGTAAAAGCTTTTTCTTGCCTCTTTTATGTAAGATAACTTATCCCATTCTACCTCTCCCTTTTTCTTCCTCCCAGTACATTCCTCTTTCACCCCTTAATTTTATTTTTTAGATATAATCTCTTCATATTCAACTCACACCTGTGCCCTCTGTCTATATATACTCCTTCTATTTTCACTAATAATGAGAAAGTTCTTATGAATTACAGGTATCATCTTCCCATGTAGAAATATAAACAGATTAACTTATTAAGTCCCTTATGATTTTCTTTTATGTTTACCTTTTTAAGCTTCTCTTGAGTATTATATTTGAAAGTCAAATACTCTAGTCAGCTCTAGTGTTTTCATCAAGAATACTTGAAAGTATTCTATTTCATTGAATTTCTATTTTCCCCCAAAAGGATTAAACTCAGATTTGCTTGGTAGGTAAATCTTGGTTGTAATTCTAACTCCTTTGCCTTCTGGAATATCATATTCCAAGCCCTCCCATCCTTTAATGTAGAAGCAGCTAAATCTTGTGTTATCCTGTGTCTCCACAGTATTTGAAATTTTTTTCTTTCTGGCTGCTTGTAATATTTTCTCCTTGACCTGGGAGCTCTGGAATTTGTCTATAATATTCCTGGGAGTTTTCATTTTGGGATCTCTTTCCAGAAGCAATGGGTAGGTTCTTTCAATTTCTATTTTACCCTCAGGTTCTAGAATATCAGGGCAACTTTCCTTGATAATTTCTTAAAGGATGATGTCCAGGCTCTTTTTTTGATCATGGCTCTCAAGTAGTCCAATAATTTTCAAATGATCTCTCCTGGATCTATTTTCCATATCAGCTGTTTTTCCAATGAGGTATTTCACATTTTACTCTATTTTTTCATTCTTTTGGTTTTATTTTATTGTTTCTTGATTTGTCATAAAGTCATTAGCTTCCATTTGTTCAATTACAATTTTTAAGAAATTATTTTCTTCAGTGAGCTTTTGGGCCTCCTTTTCCATTTGGTCAGTTCTACTTTTTAAGGATTTTTTTTTTCTCAAGTGAATTTTTGTGCCTTTTCCCCTTTAGCCAATTCTGCTTTTTAAGGCATTCTTCTCTTAATTGGATTTTATACTACTTCTACTATTTGGCCTAGTCTGTTTTTTAAGATGTTATTTTTTTCAGTATTTTGTTGTGTCTCCTTCAGCAAGCTGTTGACTCATTTTTCATGATTTTATTGCATCATTCTCATTTCTCTTCCCATTTTTTCATCTACTTCTCTTGCTTGATTTTCAAAATACTTTTTGGGCTCCTCCATGGCCAATTCATATTTTTTTTTTCTTGGAGGCTTTGGGTATAGGAGCTTTTGACTTTGTTATCTTCTTCTGAATGTGTGTCTTGATTTTCCTTGCCACCATAGTAACTTTCTATGATCAGTATTTTTTCTGTTGTTTGCTCATTTTCCTAGCCAATTATTTGACTTTTAATTCTGTGTGAAGGCACAAGGAAGCTTGCAAGGATGGCCATAAGACAATCCTCCATTCATTCAGTGGAGGATATTGCTTGACCCAAAATTCTGCAAGTCCCCCAGGCATTTCCATTAGCATAAAGACACCAAGAGCCTTCCAAGAGTGTCTTCACTTATTTACAATTAAAGACAAATGAGGAGTTGAAGGATCAGATTTTCCCCAAAGAATTCATCATTACTGATGACTCTGGCTTTGCTAAATTTAATAAAATGAAGTGTAATAAGGACAGAATATTACTGTTCCCCCATCAGCCATGGAGGGCCATTCCTCAGTGTGGAGTGACTTATCTTGAGATTACCAAACATTTCCAAAAAGGCTTGAGACACCGAGTTCTAAAACTGGAGTCATCAAACCTATTAGAAAAAGTACAGTCCCTGAAACAAGTGCTGGTGTCTGGAATGATTCTTTGCAAAGTGAGTTTGAAAGCCTTTGACTGAATGTTAGCCATGGCATGTCACCTACATACTGTATGTGTGCAGAAGTAGGGCATCATTAGCTAGTCCATCAAATCCACAACTTCCAAATTCGATCCTTTATTGTGTGTCTTTTCAGATTAAGGTTCCCCTTGAAAGACATAAGCATGCTTGACTAAAAGACAATTTTGATGATTTGTCCTTGGAGTGGTTGGAGTGGTTCTTCCCTCCCTTTTTTAGATATAGTGGAAAGCAAATTCTTTTAAATTTAAATTTACAAATATGTAACATTTTTTAAAATTGTGAATTCCACATTTTCTGTCTTCCTCCAGCCTTTTCCCCACCCATTGAGAAGACAAGCAATATTATGGTCAGTATAAATGGATAATCATATAAACCATATTTCCATGTTAGCCCTGTTGCAAAAAATCCCCACCAAAATCAAAAAGAAGGAAAAGAAGAAGAAGTAGAAGAAGAAGAAGAAGAAGAAGAAGAAGAAGAAGAAGAAGAAGAAGAAGAAGAAGAAGAAGAAGAAGGAGAAGAAGGAAGAAGAAGAAGAAGAAGAAGAAGAAGAAGAAGAAGAAGAAGAAGAAGAAGAAGAAGAAGAAGAAGAAGAAGAAGAAGAAGGAGAAGAAGGAGAAGAAGGAGAAGGAGAAGAAGAACAAGAAGAACAACAGAAGAAAGAAGAAGATAGAAACAAGAACAAGAACAAGAAGAACAAGAAGAACAAGAAGAAGCAAGAAAAATAAAGTGAAAAAATCTCTCAATATGCACTCAGAGTTCATCAGTTCTCTCCCTGGAAGTGGATATAGATTTTTATCTTTGGTCATTTAAATTGTGGATAATTTTATTGAGCAGTGTAGCTAATGATTGTAGTGCAGTGTAGCAGTTGATTATTGTTACAATATTGCTATTACTGTGTACAGTGTTGTACTGGTTATGCTCATTTCCCTTTGCATCCATTCACGTAAGTCTTCCCAGGTTTTTCTTAGATCATTTCCTTCATTATTTCTTATTTTCTTGTTTAGTTGTTTCGATCATGTCCAACTCTGCATAAACCATTTGGGGTTTTCTTGGCAAAGATACTGGAGTTGTTTCCCAATTCCTTCTCCAGCTCATTTTACAGATGAGGAAACTGAGGCAAACAGGGTTAAGTGACTTTCCTAGAGTCATACAGTGACTGAGGATGCGTTTGAACTCAGGTCTTCCTGACTCCAGGCCCAATGTTCTTTCTACTGCTCTGTTTCATTGCCCTTCATTTCTTATAGCACAATAGTATTCACAAGTACAACTATGGGCATCCCCTCCATTTCTAATTCTTTGCCCCCACAAAAGAGCTGCTATAAATATTTTCGTACATATAGATCCCTTTTTCCCTTTTCTTTGAGCTTTTTGGGGGTTACAGACCTAGTAGTACCATTGCAGGGTCAAAGGACATGCACAGTTTTTAGGAGGGCAAATTCCTAAATATTAGATCTAATGAAATGACTGAGATTATCCTGTGACATATACTGGGAAATCCAAAAGCATGTCAGCTTGTAGAAATTAATTCTTTTTCTTATACCAAAGATTGGCTTATATTGCATATCTACAATGTCAAAAGGCATGTAGTGTGTTTGCGATAAAGATTCTCCAACACTGTTTTGTTTGTTTATTTTTTTCTTCCTGGAATTTCCAAATCTTTTGGATGAGGACAAAAGAGGAAACCGTTGTCGTTACAGGTTAGTGGTAGTCTTGGGGTGCTGAACATTTTCCTGTACAGTGGAGGGAAACAAAGTATTTAAGGAAATTGTCCAGAGAGTCATTCATGATTGTAGGCAGCATCTTGACTTTTTATTGCCTAGCAATGTATTAGATGGGAGCATCTAGTTGGTGCTGTGGCCTCAGTCAGGATGACTTCGTGAGTTCAAATCTGGCTCCAGACACTTGCCAACTATGTGTCCCAGGGCAAGTCATTTAACCCTGTTTGTCTTAGTTTTTCATCTGTAAAATGCGATAGAGAAGGAAGTGGCAAACTGCTCCAGTATCTCTACCAAGAAAACCTCAAATGGGTTCATAAAGGGTCAGACGTGATTGAAATGACTAAAACAACAATGCAAATGTATTAGAAGAGAAAAGGGAGAATAAGGAAAGAAGAGGCTGTTAGAAAAGTGGAGAATAGGTAGGTGGTAGAAGAAATAAAAGGAAAGAAAGGGAAAGTGAGAGGAGTTGAAAGGAAAAGGGGAAGGAACATAAGAGAAGGAAGAGAATGATGGAGAAGGGAAAAAAGAGCAGACAAAGAGAATACATTGAATAAGAAGAGGAGCAAAGGAAAAAGAGAAAATAAAAGAAAGAATGCAAGAAAGAAAGAAGAAAATGAGAGAGGAAGTGAAGGAAAGAAATGGAGGAAAAGGGGAAGATGAGGAAAAGGGAAAGAAAAGAAAAAGGAAGAAAAATAAAAGAAGAGAAAGGAAAAACAGTGAAAAGAGAAACATGATGAAATGGAAGGACTGGTTGATTTGAAATCAGAAGACTGGCTTTTAAATCCCAGTTTTATTCTTCATTATGTGAGCATGGCAAATCACTTTCTCTCTTGGGTCCTCAATTTCCACAGAAGACCTGGAACTAAATGGTCATGAAATAATGAACTTTGACATATAAGACACCTGAAAATCCAGCTGGTCTAACCCACTTATTTTACAGATCAGGAAACTGATGTCCAGAGAAGTTACGTCAAACATCTAAAATAGGAGTACTCTTGCCATTCTGCCTCTGATCTCAAAGGTCCTTTCTAACTCTCACCCCTCTGAGGATCTTGAGCACCAACCACTTTCCATGGCCTGATTTTCTTTTGCATGGGTTCCACTTAATACCTGGGTACTGGTCATTTTGTTGATGGTGCTGTCAACTGTGAGAGTGTGTGTATGTGGAGGAGAAATCCTGCGTTGTTTGATCAAGTGCCTAGGTCAATGAAGTGGAAAAGGAATGATGTCCTTTGTATATTTCTTCTGAAAACAAGCTGAAATGCCCCAAACAAAACTTGTTTGAGGAAGAGATTCCTCCCTGTCCCCTCCCCCACCTTCTGGTGACACCATCTTGCCTTTTTTCTTCATTTCATATTATTACAAAATAAAATTATAGAAGCTCTGGAGCAGTTTCAGGTTAATTTGTTGGTATATTTGCAAGCTTATTCCAGTGCATTATTAAAACATTTAGTACTGGGTGTCATTAGTATTCCAAAATGTAATTAGCATATTTAATCAAAAACAATTAGGAACAAATGCTGCTTCCCTCTTTAAGTAATAAAATATTTACTACTGAAGGAAAAAAAATACAGAAATGGAAACCAAAAAGTACTTTGAGGTGTTGATTTCCGAGAAAAGCAAAGGGAAGGCAAGGCTTCCAGCCTGGTCCCTGCTGGTGGGCTGCTTGCTTTGACTTTCCTCTGGGAACTTTGATTATTATATGTTGAGTCCAAAGACATAAAATGTCATTGCAGCTCCTTGATGCCATAATAAAAGGAAATGTTCCAACTAAGCCAAGTTGTACAAATGCCATCTTGGAATGATACGTGTCAGCTGGAAATTGTCTTCAGGAGAAGGAGGCTGAGGATGGACCTGTTGAAGGAGGCCTTGAGATTCTGGGAAGAGGAAACAAGAGAAACTGACAGCCATCTAGGGCTCGCTTTTCATCCATGGTCATACCGGAGCATATCAGCCATCCCAGAGGTGCAATCTGTTCCGGATTCTCTTAGCCTCATTTGACAGGTAAGAAAATCGAAGTTGAGAAAATAGAAGTGGTTTTCCTATGGTCAAGAAGTAGTGTTTGAATTCAGGCATTCTTGACTCTGGACCTCGTTCTCTGTTTCCCATACCACAAACCCTAAAGGTAAGTTAAAATTAAAAAATCTAGAGTCAGGTACTCTTCACTTCTATGTGGCGGCAGGCGTGGTTACTGAAGCCATGGCCCCGTCATTCCTGTACACACTTGGCTTCACTCAGCCTCGCGAATGCCTGCTTCGTGGTTTCATCTCCTAAGGTCGATTGGTAATAATCATAACAGCAGTAATGCCAAACAATAATAATATTTAACAGGGATATGATGCCTACTGTGTGCCAGGCACTTTTCCATTGTTATCTTAGAAAGTAGATGCTAGTATTAGTCCCATTTTACAGATGAGGAAACTGAGGCAAACAGAAGTTAACTAGCTTGTTCAAAACTGTACAGCTAGTAAATGCCTGAGATTGGACCGGAACTTGGGTCTCCCTAACTCCAAGCCCCGTTTTCTATCCACTGAGCCACCTGCTACCTATCCCGATCCTAACATTTTCATCAATTATTATTATTTTGTCCAATTTAGGGGTTCATTTAGCATTCAGATCCTAGCTCCCAATGTTTCCCAACTTCATCAATTGCGTATCAGACGGTTTCTTCCTGTTTAATCATCTGGGCGTTAATAGATATATCCTTGAAAACTGACCTGTGGATGTCTTCTACCATTTTTCTAGGCACAGACATGTTTAAATACATTCATAGAGACACAATGGATACATAAACATTCATTTCCAAACACACATGGAGACACACATTTGTATACAGACATACATGTGCATTCAGACATGCAAACATGTGCACACATACCAGACACTGCAAGATGTATTGGTGTGGGGATGTAGCACATCGTAGATCTGAAGCTAGAACAGATCTTTGTGGCTGTGTAGGCCAATCACCTCATTGTGAAGGTGAGGAAGTTGTCCGTGATCAGCCTGTAATAAGTGGCAGAGAAAGAATATGAATATATATGTTAGGATTCCAAATATATGCACGTGTGACAAGTAACCTAGGAGTTCTGTAATTGCCAGACGTGGCCTCAGGAACATCAGAGTTCAAATTCTACTTAATAATAAATTAAACAGGTGACCATGGTCAAGTCACTTACCTCCTATGAACCTCAAGCAACATTCTAACACTGTTATGATGTTATGAATAGACTGTCATTTGCATCGGGGAAGGGAGTGTCCATACCAACTGAACAACTGCATTGAAAGGCACTTGAAGTATCAATGGTACCTTTAGGGTGGCTGCTGTCTTCACTGACAGTGATCACAACTAGGCTGCCTTTGAGGTCCAGAACCTATGGCTAATCCAGTGATTAGCTTCTCTGAAGTTTTTTTTTTTTTCCAATCACTTGGATAAAGTCATAGAAAGCAAGGACTTTGGTTTTGCAGATGACCCGAAGCAAGGAGGGATAGCTACCTGCTTAAACAATTCGGCTAGCAGCTGCTATGGGGGTGAAAAAGCAACATGAGCCCAATAACCAGAATGCTGCCAGCCCAGGTTCTTTTGATCTGCTTTACTAAGGAAAGCAACATTAAGGGGTTAACAATCTCAATTTGATCAAACATGCACCTATCATTCACTTAGTTCAGGGGAAAAGGCCAGCACCCTGCACTTCAGAGCAAATACAAACAGAGCAAATAAACATGAATCAACAAGACAGATTTCTATCTGACAAAATCACCATATGCATTTAGCAGAGGTGCATCACCATCAAAGCCAGGGAGCTAATAACAACAGCTGGTCAAGAGTCACACACCACTCCTGCTGTGGCTCAGAGCCCCAAATGAGAAAGCCAACCTCTGCATTTATATATCTTGTTCAGGGTCAAAGGTGAGTTACACATGCGACTTACCCACATGGCCCAAAATCATCACAAAAATGTGACTTAAACCCAGGTGGTTTAAAAGCCTCTGATGTCATAAACATGTCACTCAAACCCATGTAAACTAGGCTTTCCCTTGAGGCAAGGAGGTCATCAAGGACTCTGAATTTAATCAAGGAAACAAAGACCAAACTCTTCAAGGGCACTTGGTTGAATAAGTGCTAAGAGCCCATCTTGATTCCCAATATATTACCACACAGAATAAGACGGTCAGTACTCACAAAGATCTGGATGGGATGGAATTGAACTGAATCTAAGACAATTAAAAGCTGCAGAGAGAAATGGAAGGATTTACATTTGGTTTGAACAAATCAACTTCTTATGTAAGTCAGCAGATGAGAGAGGTATGGATAACTAGCAGTTCCTCTGAATCTAAGATCTGGGTGGTTTAATCCTGGACTGTTAACGGTTCACCATATATGCAATATTCCATGGTTCTCCTCCAAGCCTTCGGCACAAGTTGAGAACGTGCTGCTTCCTTAATCCAGCCTTGTGGAATCCCTAAATTTCTTCAGAGCTCACCAGGAGACCTTTCCTCACCTCCCAGTTTTTATTGACGCTTCCTCCCTCTTAAAATGACTTTGTGCTACTTCGTCAATTGAATGGAAGCCCTTTGAGGGCAGGAGCTGATTTTGTTTTCTCTTCATATTCTTAACATCTAGCACAAATTAGTGCTTTGGGATGGACTGAATGAAAGTGGATTTTGTAGTTAGTGACTTTTGTATGGGCTGTATCTCCTCACTTGAATGGAAGCTCCTTGAGGGCAAGACCTATTTGTTTTTGTCTTTGTCTCCTAAGTCCCTAGTGCAATGCCTGGCACACAGTAGGCACACGGTAAATGTCTCATGATGTAAATGCAGTTGGGTTTCTCATCTCATATTCACACATGAGCCAATTGTGAATTGATGGGCAAAGTCCCCTTCTCTTCATCGCAGTTCAGATTCAAATTGGGTAGGGGTCTGCCAAAGAACTTCAGGGAAAATGCTTTACAAAATTTGGAAGATAGTGAGAAAGGCAGTGTGTTATAATAGAGAGAATATTGGACCATTGCTGGTGGCTGAGGCTTGGGTTCGAATTCTTGCTGTGGTATTTTGAGCTCTATGATTTAAGACAAGTACTGTTGCCTCTTTTAGTCTGTTTCCCTAGATTTAAATGGGGATAATTATACCTCTGGAGCCCCACATGATCAATTGTGATATTCGATCAGATTTTGTTTGTAAGTGAAAAGTGCTTCAGAAATACCATGCAAGAGTCAGATATTCTTATATTGTTATCTGTGAGCATTGCATTTGTATCCTCAGTAGTTAACACTGTGCATGATGTATAGTGAACACTGACTGATGCTGGACTGACTTCATCCTGGTAGAGTCTGAAGAGTCCTGGTCTCTATTCTGAAGGTCCAGAACTGAGACCAGCTACGACCCTGGGCAACTCAGTTCTTTCTAGAACTCAAGTTTCACCAACTGTAGTAGATGGGCAAGAATAGTGAAACTGTTTGACTTGCTGGGCTGTTTTGGCAAGGACTTTATGCCTTAAAGAAGGCATTTTAGAAATGAGCCCATATTTCTTATTGGATCTCCCCTGTTGCAAGCATGTTCCCCATTCCTGTTGTGGGTACCTTTAAAGGCAGGAGGAATGAGCTGCAGTTTTTCTGTTTTCACATCTGAGATGGGGGCTGGGGGCAGGGGATTGGGGAGAAACTTCTGAAATGCAGAAAACATTTGTTCAATTCTCCAAGGGCAGAAGAAGCCAAATCCAACAAGCATATAATATATGGATGTATGCCTCTTGGGGCAAAGTCACACCTAAGCCCATATGTTTCCACAAATTAAGAGGTAAATACTTTGCAGGAGTTACAGTTTAGGCACTTCAGAACACCTCTGGAAACAAGATATCGGGGGCCGCAACTGCTCATTTCGAGGGAAAGCCTGCATATTTTTTCCTCCCCTTGAAGAGAAATGCTTGGACCTGATTCCCAGGGAACAGGATTTTGTGCTGCCTGTTAACCCTTGAGGGTACTGGGGCCAGTAAGCCCAGCCTGCTTAGATTGTGCCCAGGAGAGGCAAGGCAACAGGGATGCCTTGGGACCGACTCATGCATCCACATGGACAGACGCTAGAACCAAGTCCAGAATGCCGTTACTACTGTCCACTACTGTTACTACTGTCCTTTCCACCAAAAGACAAATGAGACCAGCCCCCACACAGTTAAATCTCATTTGCTAACTTTTCATCTGAGTCATTCGTGAATATATCTAAGATACAGAGGCCGTCAAAACGTCGCCACCAGAGACATGAAGGTCTACTTACACAGGGTTCCTGGAATTGTTCATGTTCTTATGGAAAATGTCTCGGAAATCCCTGAGCTGAGAATTTTGATCTCGTTTGCCGATGTGAGCGAGGCGGAGAAGGGCTGAAGAGGGAAGAGAACACTTTTCTCGCATAATTTCCTTTGTCAGGAGAATCTTGCCACTGACATTGGAAGAGTGATTTAATTGACTTTAATCATACACCTGAGAGTGGGAAATTGAGCCCTCCGTCCGGAAAAATCATGCCAGCTTTCCACGAGGGGAGCTAATTCACAGTTAATAGTTTTTTTTTTTCTTTAAGTTTTGTTGTGAAGTTTAGAAAGCAGAGATCAGAGGCAAACTCAGAGCCTCAGACAAGGTGAAGGCAGCCTGGGCCAGGAAGAGCACGATGCTGCCCACAGGCCCTTCCCCGGAGCAGGACTTGAGCTATGCCCACTGTCAGATGCAAGGGGTGAACAAGAGCCTCAGCCCTGTCTTTGGATAATGGAGAGAAATGTTTGATAAGCACTTCAATGATAGTATCCTCTGTATTATCCATAGGCTGGGAGACAATTGTAGGCAATCACCCTGGGTCACTTTCTGGGAATCTAGAGGACTTCTCTGCGGCTCGCCTCCCCTCAGTCTTACTTCAGTCACTAGGTCAATTAAGCTTTTACCATGTGCTAGGCACTCATCCAATCTGAGGGGATAAAGAGTCAAAACACAGTTCCTGTCCTCAAGGAACTTCCATTCTCAAGAGGGAGACAATGGGTAAATATCTAGGAACATGTGGGATGCAGAGAGAGAAGATGACCATAATCTGAACCAGAAAGGCATTAGCAGTTTCAGGCTTGTTTCAGAAGGTGAGATTTGAACAGAATCATGGACTAGGGGTGAGGAAGGCAAGCATTTCACACCTGAGGCACTGCCAGTGCAATATGGAGAGGGAAGACAGAGTGTCTAGTACATGGAGCAGGGACAGGCCCAGGTGGCTGGATCTGAGAGGGCAAGGAAGGGAGCAAAGAATATGAGAAGCGTCAAGAGGCTTCTAACATCCACTTTATATTGGATCTTGGAGGTAATAGCCAGCTTATTGAGTGGGGGACTGACCTGGCTAGAAACAGCAAAATCCCATTGACATTGGTGTGTAAGATTTAGTAGAGTGGGGAGAGACACAAGGCTGAAAGATGGATTAGAAGGCATGGCCATAGTCCAGTCGAGAGGTGATGAAGGCCTGAATGAGGTGGTGGCACTGTAAATGGAAAGAGGAGGGTGGCCATGCAGATATGAAGTTAGAAAAGGTCAGATTTGGCCATGGGATTGGTCACATAGGGCAGGTTGGGGTGAGGAGAGGAGGATGCTAAAGAGTGTGTGAGGCCAGATAGATGTGAGAATGGAGATGCCGCCAACAGATTAGGGGGGTTCAGAAGAGAGGAGAGTTTGGGGAAAAGATCATGGGTTCTGTTTTGGACATTCCAGTGGGACAGCCAATCTGGGCTATGCCAAAGGAAGCTGATGATGTGGGATTGCTGCTCAAGAGAGACTAGGGTAAGACATAGATTTAGAATTCCTCTCCTTAGAGATAAGTGAACCCATGGGAACTGATGAGATAGGATCAAGTATCATCACGAGAGACAGCATATAGTGAGAAGAGAAGCTGGGCAAGGTCAGAGAATTAGCCTTGTAGATCTGGAGCTAGAAGGGAACTCAGGTCATATGTCTAACTTCTCTGATTTTACAGATGGGGAAACTGAGGCCCAGAGAACTTGTGAATTGTCCAAGGTCACACAGGTAACTTGGGGCAGGCAGGTTTTGAATTCAGAGCCAGAGTCCTTTCTGTCCTTTCCAGCGGCTTTTTAACTTCATGAACTCTTCCCCTACTCCTCCATTCTTGTCAAATTGGCCTGCCTGGCATTTCCCATAAAAGCCATGCTGGCTTCTGCCTCCACACCTTTACATAGCTGGGCTACCATGACTATAATGCCCTCCCTCCTCACCTCATCCCCATTAATTTCCTGGCTTCTTACAAAGCACACACCACAGCTGCCACCTTCTACAGGAGCCTTTCCTAACACCCACACCCAGCCTCCTTAGCATTCTGTCTCTTCTCAAATTGCTCCCCACTTATTTACTTGGGTACCTGTTGTATCCCTCCCTCCCCTCCCCCCACGTAAGCTCCTTGAGGTCAGGGATTGTTATTATTTCTGTCTTTGATCCCAGGTGCCCTGCAAGGTCCCTGGCTTAAGAAAGGCTGGAATTAAATCCCATTGACCCCAGGGGTGACTCTGGGAGAACTGTTGGAGAAAACAGAGACAGGAGTGGAGGAGGCACCTACCCAGACACCTCAGCTGCCCTTTGGTGGGCCTGATTTCCATTTCTCCTCCTCCCTCCCAGGTTTTAGTTAAGTTTTATTTGGATGCAGGCTTTCCTCCTAAATGGATAAACATGAAAAATAAATGAGGTCTGCTTTCATCCTCTTTAATTCAATCCACGATAAGGAAATGCTGCTGCATAAAAAGTCTCACTGTGGAAACTGGTTTATCCATATAAGAGAAGTCAGATTAGCTTTGTGTGGCAAGGAGCCAGAACCTTTCACATCTGCTTCTCAGCACAGACCCAGTGACCTTTGTGTCCTATTATTAACTATTGTTCAGATTGGATAGTGCTCAGCCAGGATTCTCTCCTCCCTCTCTTCAACCAAGAACATGGAGAAAATTTGGCCCTTGTGGTCCCAACATGCAAAGGCAGAGGCAGGGGCAAAATCTGCACATTTATAGACTCTCCAATTGGGGGCCTACTTCTTGGCCTTGCTGCAAGTGTAGAAGGAAAGCCCAAAAAAGAGCAGTTCTGAACATGTCATCAATCATGCCCCTTCCACACACACATGCAATACACAAACATGCACAAAGTACAAGTGCATACACACATATAATACAATGCATACAATGTACATATGCACATTTCCATTCACATGCATGCATCCACATGCAAACACGCACACACAATCAATACAAGCCAAACTATAGCCTTACAGGGGGCAGCATTGAGCAGGAGGAAGGGCCTTTGCTTTCACTCTGTGGCAGAAGTTTGAATGCACATTCTCTAGCTCCCTCTCTGGGTCATGTTGGGTTAGCCCCCTCACATTTCTAGAACTTAGTGTCCCATCCATAAATTGAGGGAGTTGGACCAGAGGATCTCCTTGTTTACTTTGAGCTATAAATCCATGATTCTATGGTTGAACAGATTTGGAATTCATGGACCTGATATCAAATTCTGGCTATAGTTCATATGCCAGTGCCAAGCAATGGGACCTCCCCTGAGTTTCTTCCTCAATAATATCAGATTGCTGGATGCAAAGACCTCCAAGGTTCCTCCTAGCTTTAAATCGATGAGCCTAGATGTGTCTTTGCTCCATTGGTCAGCCTAATGATGAAACTGCTGAGTGACTTGTGATAATTAAGTGATAGGAAAGGTAAAATTCTGGTGCTCTCTTCAAACACTCAATAATTTTACTGTATTGATTAGAAATTAAAGCATCATTTTAATTTGGCACAGTAGGCAGAGTGCAATGCACCTCTCGACTTTTTGCAGGCTGCTATGTCAGATGACTTCTACGTCTTCAAGATTCTCTATGCAAATGTACATATGATTCCAAGTTATTTTCAATGTATCTTCCAGTTGAATAGTTCCTGAAATATCCTCAGCATTTTCTTTACCAAATGCTCATGGTGATTTTGACCAGAGCTGGCACTTCTATAATGCTTTGAGGTTTGCATAATACTTTACTCACATTATTGGAGTTTCATGACCACTCAGTGATGTGGAAATTGAGATGTCATTACACCCATTTTACAGAGGCTCAGAGATACAAAGGGACTTGCTGATAGCCACACAATCAGCTCTGTTTGAACCAGGTGTCTCCTGACTCCAAGGCCACAGGATGCCAAGAGAGAAACTAACATGAAAACTAAATAGCATGATGTACAAATAGGAGTGCCGCCTTGCAGCATGCACTCCTTAGACAAATGCCGAGCATTTTTTTTCACACTCTGGGCATATTGGCATGCTGACACCTTACAGACAGGAAACAGTAGAATTGGAAAAGACTAGGGATTGGAGAGGGGGATCCTTCTGGTAGTTTTGCCACTGACTTGCCATGAAACTTTGGGTAAGCCACATACGTTTGTGATGCCCCAGCTTCTACATCTGTAAAATGAGTGGATTCGTATCGAACCTTCCAACATTACAAGAACATTATGTTGGTATTTCTATTTCTTGGAACTCATTTTCTCATTAGAGTGGACACTATCTCCACTAGGGCAGAATGCCTCCCATCCCTGCTTTCTCATCCTCTGTGTTTCTTGCCCATAACCTTCCATAAATCTCCATGAAGAACTGACTCGACATTGAATATCTTCCTCTGGACCTTCTACTGTTTCATAGATTGCAGTGTAAGGATAAGGCTGCCAACATGCTCGTTATTTGTAGTTCTCACTTCTTGAGTGTCCCTGCTCTCTTTCTGGTCTCTTGGCCAAACACATCCTGAATGAGAACTTTAATGCCCCTTCTCACATTTGGGTCCTCATTAACCATAGACTCTAGCCTCCTTACACCCACCCGCCCCTTCATTTGTCCTGCCATGACCTTTCCCACCTGTAGTTCTGATTTTCCTAAGATCCCATAAGTCTAAATACAGACAGATTTGAAATGGATACATTGTTCCATTCTTCATGCACATTTATTCATTCATTGCTTTCACATACTTCATTTCATTAAGTCATTTCACAACTGATAGATATCTGCTTGGTTCCAGTTCTTTGCCATTATAACAGAAAAAATACAATATTTTTTAACCCAAAAGTAAAGAAAATTGCATCATGAAAGACCTCATTTTCATTTCAAGAGACATGGAATCAGACCCCAGCTCTTCCACTTCCTTCTGCTGTGACTCTGGGCAAATCCCTTTCCCTCCTTGCACCTTGGTTTCCTCACTGTCAAAGGGGGAGGTTGAACTTCATGATCTCTAAGCTCCCTATCAGCTCTATAGCTAATCCTTCACATATTTTTAATGACAACACACTGAGCTATCCAAGGATGGAGGTAATTATTTTGTGTTGCCAAGTCTTCTATGTCATAGTAAAAGCTCAGAATCCCAGTAGGCAGTAATGCACTGGGGTCTAGTCTGGAAAGTTTGGAAAGCACCATTCTCCAACTTTGATCAGGGTGGATCCCCACTTCATCCTGCACTTAGCATTGGGCACTGGGAATGCTTCATAGGACATGATCTTGAGCCTGTGGCATGTTGAGTTATGAAATCGAGTCTTCATTCATAGATTTGGTCACCCATTCTTACTTCTTACCTTTAATATTTGTAAATATTTTACCACTTTTTAAAAATATCTCTGTCACTACTGCATATAGCCCTTCCCAGGGGCTATTCATGTTCAAAGAATAAAAAAAAAAGAAAGTAAGTAGTTCAATATGACTAAAAAGCACATTAACTGTATCTGATACTGTGTGCAACAATCCCCACCCCCCACACACATACACACAGCTCTCTTCCCATCTCTGCAAAGAAGTGAAGGAAATGACTTACCTCATCCTTTCTTCAAAGGTGGCCATGGCAATTATAACTGCATCACATTCAGATGTTTTTAGTCCATTCTGTTTACATCATTTTAGTCGTGTGTACATATTTATTGGTTCTTCTTACTTTCCTCTGTATCAATTCATATGTTTTCCCCTTTCTTTGAATTCTTCATAGTCAGTTTCTAAATCCAAAGTATTATTCCGTTGCCTTCATTTCCAATCTGTTTAATCATTCCCTGACCAGTTCTTGTTTTCATATTCTTTTCAGTTCTTGTTACCATAAAAAGTTATGTATATTTAGGTAAGGGGGCAGCTAGGTGGTGCAGTGGATAGTGTTGAGCTTGGAATCAGGAAGACTAATTTTCATGAGTTCAAATCCAGCCTCAGACAATAACAAGCTGTGTGACCCTAGGCAAGTTACTTAACTCTGTTTGCCTCAATTTCCTCATGTGTAAAATGAGCTGGAGAAGGAAAAGGCAAAGCATTCCAGTATCTCTACTAAGAAAATCCCAAATGGGGCAAAGCAGAGTTAGACACAACTGAAAATGACTAAGCAACAAAAATATTTAGGAAAATAAAGAAACTTTTTTTCTTTGATATCCTTGGGATATATGTCTAGCAACTGGATTTTTCAATAAAAGGACATGAAGATTTTAATAACTTTCTTTGCATATTTCTGATCTACACACACAAGAGGGCCTTCTTATCTTGCTCAGAATCAGGCCTGTATGTAATCTCCAGGTTGTCATTCACAAATGATGCTGCCACACACAACTTCCATCCCCTTCACACATTATTTTCTCCCTGTCAGATGGTAGCTTCCTTGAGGACAAGGTTTTCCTCCCCTGTCTGTCTTTGTACCATTAGTACCTAGCATAGGATCTGGCACATTGCAAGAGCTTAATGAGCATTCTATCTATCATCTATCCAATCCAATTACATGTCATTTTAGGCTCCAAATTACTTTCCAGAATGACTAGATCAACTAACAGCTCCATCTGTCGTATAAAGGTGAGCACGTGGATCATGAGTTGCTTTGATTTGCTTTTCTCTTATTGGTCAATTAGAGGCACCCCTGGGATGTGTGAGCGTGGTTTGCTCTCTCTGACAGCTGCTCAGCGGTATTATTTATTCAAACCATTTTGCCATTGGAGCAATGACTCTTGATCTGGTATATTTGGGGCGGTTCCCTATATATCTTGGGTAAAATAATTATTATTTAAATTTGTTGAAATTGCTTTTGCTGTTTCTGTTTTGTTGTTATGTTTGCTCGTATCCCTTGTTTGGTTACAAATGTTTTCCTTCTTTCTAGCTGGGAAAAGCATCTTCTGCCTTTTCAAATCCATGACTTCCTCAGAGACTCAGCTTGAGCAGCACACAAACTTGAAGACTTTCTCTCTAGATGCCAGTTCTATCCTCCCCAAAGTAGTATTGGAGTAGATGTGTGTATAATACATATGTGTCTGTATATGTGCATATGCACCTACAAATGTGTACATGTATGTATATGTATGCACTCATGTATATATGCATAAATAATGACTGACATTTATATAGCACTTCTTGTGTGCCAGGCTCTGTGCCAAGTACTTTACAAACATGATCTCGTTGGATCCACACAACAACTGGGAAGCTATGCTATATCATCCCCATTTTACAGATGAGGGAACTGAGGCAAACAGGGCTTTAGCCACTTTCCCAGGTTTGAACAGCTAATAAGTATGCAAGATTGGATTTGAACTCAGGTCTTCCTGACTTCAGACTTCGAGTTCTATACACACATGTACTTACATGTACATATATACCTACATATGTATATGCATCTAATTTATATGTGAGTGGATATACACACATACACATATATACTGATATAGACACTTATAGAATATATACGTGTGCAGACATATAATATATGTGTGTGCATACGTGTGTATGTGTGTACATACGTGTGTATGTGTGCATGTGTTTGTCATTATTTGGTCATTTTCAGTTGTGCCTGACTCTTCATGACCCCTTTTGAGGTTTTCTTGGTAAAGATAAAGATCCTGCAGTGGTTTGCCATTCCCTTGAGATAAACATGGTGAAGTGACTTGCTTAGGGTCACACAGCTAGAAAGTTACTGAGGCTGGATTTGAACTCAGTAAGATGAGTTTTTCTGATTTTAGTCCAGGCACTCTGTGTACTATAGTGCCACCTAGCTGCCTCTGTGCATGTGTATATGTCCACACATATTTCCAGCTATTTCTGTGTACATACACAAATATATGAATGAGCGTATATACATACATATGTTGTCTCTCCTAATAGGAGGCAACTGGAAAACTCTTTGAGAGATGGGAATATTTCATTTTGTGTATATACACATGTGTACACATGTGTATACACACATAGATATGTACACATAAGTGAGTATTATGTATACATGTATGTGATGCATGTATGTATGCATGTATGCATGCATGCATGTATGTATGTATGTATGTATGATTCATTGTTTTCCCCAGTAGAAGGCAAACTCCTTAAGGGATGGAACTATTTCCTTTTTGTCTCTACTCACTCAAATCTTGCATGGTGCCTGGAACATAATATGTAATTTAAAAATATGCTTCTTGTTTGGTTGATTCATTTATATCAATCCCTTCTCAGATATAGTAAATGTAAATATTTTCCCAATATATACTTATTTTCTTATCTTCCTTCATTTTATTTGTGAAGATTTTCATTGTATGTAATTAAAAGTATCTTTTCAAAAATGTCTTTTGTGATTGCTTTCATCTTTTATATTTTCATTAAATGTCCATCGCCTTGCCTGGAAAATTATGCTTAGTTTTGCTGGGTAGTTGATCCTTGGTTGTAGTCCCAGCTCCTTTGCCCTTCGGAATATCATATTCCAATTTCTCCTGTCTTTTAATGTGGAAGCTGAGAGATCCTGCGTGATCCTGACTGTAGTTCCACGATATTTGAATTGCTTCTTTTTTGCAGCTTGCAGTATTTTCTCCTTGAGTTTATAGCTCTGAAATTTGGCTATAATATTTCTTGGTGTTTTCAGTTTGGGATCTCTTTCAGGGGGTGATCGGTGAATTCTTTCGATGACTATTTTGCCCTCTGGTTCTAGGACCTCTGGGCAGTTGTCTTTGATAATTTCTTCGAAGATACTGTCAAGGCTCCTTTTTTCATCGTGGATTGCCGGTAGACCAATAACTCTCAAGTTTTCTCTCCTGGATCTATTTTCCAGGTCAGTTGTTTTGCCAATCAGATATTTCACATTTTTTTCTATTTTTTCATTCTTTATGTTTTGTTTTATTACTTCTTGATGCCTCATAGATTCATTAGCTTCCACTTGCTCAAGTCTAATTTTAAATGAGTTAGTGTTTACATTTTGCTTTTGAGCCTCCATTTTCAATTGGTTGATTTCACCTCTCAGGGTGTCCTTTTCTCTCTCTAGATTCTGAATCTCCATAGCCATTTCGCCAATCTTATTCTTTAGGGACTTGATTTCGTCAGTGGATTTTTCTCCCTTTTTTTCCATTTTTTCCATATTTTCTTTTAGCTCCCTAATTTGGTTTTTAAAATCCTCTTTTAGCTCTTCCAGCAGTGCTTTTTGGGCTGGAGACCAGATCATATTAGCTTTTGAGGTATCTGATGTATCTACCGTGTCATTGCTATCTTCTTCTATGTCGATATTTTGATCCTGCCTGTCTCCATAAAAAGAATCTATTGTCCTCGGTTTTTTTGTGTTCTTCTTCATGTTGGTTTGCCTTTTGCTGGCTTTACAACGAATTTCTATCTGTGAGTCTCGGGGCTTTCTGTCCCAGCTTTCTTATTCTGGGGGTTGTGAGTCTAGAATTATAACCTTCAGTTTCCTGAGGTGTGGGGAAGGGGTCTGGCTCCCTGGCGTCTCACTCCCTATGGGTGCTCTCCAGCACTTGCTTTTCAGCAATGGTCTCAGCTGTTTGTTGTTTGAGCTGATGACTGGCGCTTCCCCTGGGGGAGCAAGGTTACGTCTGGGCTCCTGGCTTGGCCCCCTGCCGACTCTTCCCCTCTGGGACTAATGAGCTTCTAGTATTTGTCCTGTGAAGCCCCACTACTCTCTCCTCTGTTTCAGTTCTCTTTTTTTTTTTCCCGAGGAATTCTCTGGGTGAGGGGGGGAGGGGTTAGAGCCGTTTACCTGGCCATTGAGTCTTCCGGAAGTTCAAGAGGCCGAGTTCCTGGTTTTTGCAAGCGTCAGGACTGGGTGTTTTCGCGGCTGGTGGCGTTGCGCTGCCTCTCGTCGCTCCCAGAGACTGCCGTCCTGTGTTGGGAGGCCTGGGGATCTCTGCCGGTTTCGGGCGCCCAGCTTTCTCCTAGCCCGTCTCCCACGTGGATTTCCCAGCCGGCCGCTTCTGCCTTGGTCTGGAGCAGCTCCGCACCGAGCACTCTCCGAGCCTGCAGGTTCGTTCCTCCGGCCTTTCCGACTCTCCCGGATCGGAAATTTGCCGCACGCACACTGCTCGCGGTTTCTGACTCTCTCAAATCTGCTCAAATTCACTTTTTTATAGGAATCTGACAGACCTTGTGAGAGAGCTCCGGTAAGACACTGCCTTCATGCAGCCATCTTGGCTCCGCCCCCCCTGGACCATCATCTTTTATATTTTAAAAATAACTGTCCCCTCACCATAGCTGTGAAAGGTACCTGATATCATTCTCTCTCTCAGTAATGATGTGGCCTTTAATATTCAGTTAGTGGGTCCAGTTTGCCATTATTGTGGCTTATGGTGTAATAGCTTGGTCTAAACTCAATTTCTGCCAAAGTGCTTTTCAGCAGTCCTAGTCATTCTTGTTAAACAGAACTTGCACAAGAAATTCACGCACTCAGTTTCATCAAAACTGTGCTATAGAATTTGATTGTTACTGATTCTCCCTCATCTAGTCTGTTCCATTCATCTACTTTTCTTTCTTTTCCAACCAGTGCCTATGACTTTGGATAATGACAGCTCGGAGACCCGAAACTTTTCCCCAACCTCCCTTTGCATCCTCCCTTCATGCAAGCATACAATCTGCCTGCCACATTGGACATGTGCTTCTCTTTCTCCTCTAACATTGATTCTGGCCAAATTCAGAGCTCTCTACACCCACCGTCTTTCCAAGAAGCCTTCTTCCCTGCTCTCACTGTGTCCTCTTCCTCTTCTTCAGTTATTATTTGTATAAATGCTGCATACCACCTCTCCTTTTCTTCTCCCTGCCCCATGTAAGTGCCATGAGCAACTGTTCTGTTCTTTGTCTTTCTCTATCCATATTTCTTAGACAGTGCCCTGCACATATCAGGTATTTAATGGAAAGGAAAATCATTTATCACGAATTTATAATATACCAAACCCTTTGTTAAACATCAAGAATATAGATATAAAATGGAAAGATTCCTTGCTCTCAAAGAGTCCACTTGCATTTTTAAAAAATATTATTATTTATTTGATATTTTCAATTTTCGGCATTGATTTCCACAAGGTTTTGAATTACAAATTTTCTCCCCATTTCCACTGTCCCCCCCAACTCCAAGATGGTATATATTCTGATTGTCCCATTCCCCAATGAGCCCCGCCTTCTGTCACCCCACTCCCCCCATCCCCATTTCCCTTATTTTTTTGTAGAGCAAGACAAATTGTTATGCCCCATTGTCTGCATATTTTATTTCCCAGTTGCATGCAAAAACAACTTTTTTTTGAACATCTGCTTTTAAAACATTGAATTCCAAATTCTCTCCCCTCTTTCCTCCCCACCCACTCTGCCTAAGAAGGCAAGCAATTCAACATAGGCCAGATGTGTATCATTACACAAACCCTTCCCCAATACTCATTTTGTGAAAGACTAACTGTATTTTGCTCCTTCCTAACCTATCCCCCTTTATCCAATTTTCTACCTTGACCCTGTCCCTTTTTGAAAGTGTTTGCTTTTGTTTACCTCCTCCCCCTATCTGCCCTCCCTTCTATCGTCCCCCCTGTTTGCCCCCACCCTCCTTTCCTGTGGGGTAATATACCCAATTGAGTGTGTATATTATTCCCTCCTCAGGTCAATTACGATGAGAGCAAGATTCACTCATTCCCCCTCACCTGCCCACTCTTCCCTTCCTACAGAACTGCTTTTTCTTGCTACTTGTATGTGACATAATTTGCCCCATTCTATCTCTCCCTTTCTCCCTCTCTCAATATATTCCTCTCTCATCCCTTAATTTGATTTTATTTTTTAGATATCATCCCTTCATATTCAACTCACCCTGTGCCCTCTGTCGATATAGATATAGATATAGATATAGATATAGATATAGATATATGCATATACCTTTCAGCTACCCTAATACTGAGGTCTCATGAATCATACAGATCATCTTTCCATGTAGGAATGTAAACAAAACAGTTCAACTATAGTAATGAATTGTCTTTCTTGTTTACCTTTTCATGCTTCTCTTGATTCTTGTGTTTGAAAGTCAAATTTTCTATTCAGCTCTGGTCTTTACACTGAGAAAACTTGAAAGTCCTCTATTTTATTGAAAATCCATATTTTCCCTTGGAGCATGATACTCAGTTTTGCTGGGTAGGTGATTCTTGGTTTTTATCCTAGCTCCATTGACCTCCAGAATATCATATTCCAAGCTCTTTGATCCCTTAATGTAGAAGCTGCTAGATCTTGTGTTATCCTGATTGTGTTTCCACAATACTCAAATTGTTTCTTTCTGGCTGCTTGCAGTATTTTCTCCTTGATCTGGGAGCTCTGGAATTTGGCGACAATATTCCTAGGAGATTTCTTTTTGGGATCTATTTCAGGAAGCGATCGATGGATTCTTTCAATTTCTATTTTACCCTCTGGCTCTAGAATATCAGGGCGTTTTTTTCTTGATAATTTCTTGAAAGATGATATCTAGGCTCTTTTTTTGATCATGGCTTTAAGGTCGTCCAAAAATTTTTAAATTATCTCTCCAGGATCTATTTTCCAGGTCGGTGGTTTTTCCAATGAGATATTTCACATTTTCTTCCATTTATTCATTCATTTGGTTCTGTTTTATAATATTGTGATTTCTCATAAAGTCACTAGCTTCCACTTGCTCCAATCTCATTTTTAAGATAGTATTTTCTTCAGTGGTCTTTTGGATCTCCTTTTCCATTTGGCTTATTCTGCCTTTCAAGGCATTCTTCTCATTAAAGCTCTTTTGCCATTTGAGTTATTCTATTTTTTAAGGTGTTATTTTCTTCAGTATTTTTGGGTCTCCTTTAGCAAGTCATTGACTTGTTTTTCATGGTTTTCTCACATCATTCTCATTCCTCTTCCCAATTTTTCTTCTACTTCTCTCACTTGCTTTTCCAAATCCTTTTTGAGCTCTTCCATGGCCTGAGACCAATTCATATTTTTCTTTGAGGCTTTTGATGTAAGCTCTTTGATTTTGTTTACTGACTTCTTCTGGCTGTATGTTTTAGTCTTCTTTGTCGCCAAAGGAAGATTCCAAAGTCTGAGTCTGAATCTGAGTCTGATTTTTACTGCCTGTTCATGTTCTCAGCCAAATACTTGACCCTTGAGCTTTTTGTGGGGGTATGACTTCTTGTAGAGTAGAGAGTACTTTGTCCCAAGCTTGAGGGACTGCACTGCTATTTTCAGAGCTACTTCTACACAGCAAGCTCTGCCACACCAGCACTCCTACTTCCCCAAGAACCACCAACGAGGATTGCAGCCCAGATACAGGCAGGGCAAAGCAGGCTTTGCACTCCCACTCTAATACCCTGCTTAATTCCTCCCACCAGGTATGCCTTGGTCTGGAAGCAACTGCAGCCTCAGAGCTGCACCATCTCTACCACCCCTGGGGTGGTGGCTGACAGCAAACTCCTTTCATTCTGTCCTAGAAGTTTTTTTCCCACTAACCTACTCTGTTGTCTATGGTGTTGTGGGTTGAGAAGTCTGGTAACTGCCACAGCTTAATGATTCAGGGCCCTATGGCCTGTTCCACCTGGCTCCCTGTCTGGTTGGTCCTTTCACAGATCACACTGGGCTCCTCTACGTTCCACTCCCAGCTCCGTGCTATAGACCCTTCCAAAGACTATCCCAGCTGTGCTGGCCTGGAGTCCTGCTTCCCTCTGCTATTTCGTGAGTTCTGCAGCTCTGGAATTTGTTCAGAGCCATTTTTATAAGGGTTTGGAGGGACCTTGGGGAGAGCTTAAGCAAGTCCCTGCTTTGCAGCCGCCATCTTGGCCCCTGCCCCAAGAGCCCACATTCTAACTGGGAAGACTACAGATAGGGGATAGTCCTGTTCCAGGGCAGGTAGAAAGGTTTGACTGGTCCAGAGGTCCTTATGGTACCACTGGTGGGAAGAGGAGATCTTTGTGACAGCTGGATGGGGTGAGTTTGGACTGGGTTATTAGGGAATCTGAGAAATGATTACTAAGAACTAGTATCTTGGGGAGATTCCAAGGCTCTCCCCTTCTTCTGAAAGTCCTGAGAGTTTAGTCTTTTGAAAGACATTACTGATAATGAGATTGCATTAACTCTCCTGACCTTGGTCAGACCCCACCCAGCCTTCCAAGAAATTTAACCTAAGGGGGAGAAGCCCATTGTGTTCATAGTCTAAGGCTCAAGGTGTTCTGAGATAATTTCTCTGTCCAAGGGTGACATGATGTCACTTACAGTCCCTCATTGAAACACCTTCTCTTTCGTGATCCCACTGCCATAATTGTCTTTGGTCTAAGAGAGACAGCCAAATGACCATCCTTTTGTAGATAACCTGCTGGCCTTATTAATAAAATGAATAAATTACCCAGAAACTGTGTCTCTCCAACCTTTTTAATCATCCAGGATTGAGGGGGTCCTCTTTCAGTCCATGCACAGTACTCTTTGACCCATAGGTTTATAAATTTATATTGAATTGGATTGGATTCCTTAGAAATGTAGTCTTCCCTCTCTCAGAGGGGATGTTGTCCTTTTCCCACCTCTCCTTTAGCTCTCACCGTGGAGGGCATACCTATATACGTACCAACTCCTTGGGGAGATGCTCAATCAATTCTCCTCCCCTTTAAGGAACTCTTGCTCCATTATGTCTTCGTGTCCAGACCTAGAAAGAGTGAGCGTTTCTGAATCCCAACTGTTGGCAGCTTATCCACTTCCCTTTCATTTTGACCGAGCCTGCCTTTATGGAACAAACCAGAGACCTGGAAAGGGGCTTAGCAAACAATCCTGGGGGGGGTGGGGTTGTCCTCAGTAGAGCTCTCACAGCGGCCAAAGGCAGTTCATGGAGTTTAGCTGGGCCTTAAGAACGCTCCAGAAACTATTGCAAAGTCTTATAAAGTGACTTGCAAAAGCCTCATTGCTGCCTCTCCTCCGTCTCTCTGCATTTCTGTCTTTGTCTGCATTTCTCCCATCCCTTTGCTGGAAAACAGCAAACACTGACAACCCCAAATCAAACCTTACCAGGGTAAATCCCATGTTTGCTCTTTGGAAGAGATTCAATAAATTATCCAGAGCTGCAAATGTCACTGGATTGGGAACTGCAAGAGCCCTGGCTGCCCGGTAAGTCTTTAAGTAAAGATGTGCAGCTGGTGCAGTGGCAAGGTAATCCCTAATGAATGAGGGGAGGGGAAAGACAGACTGCACAGAGCAGGGGTCTATGATTGGCTCCCCTGGCTGCCGTCTTCTGTCCCTCTCTGGCATCTCCAACCTCTTCCAGAAACATTGCCAGTCTAGGCTTCATCAACACAAACCTGCCAGGAGGCCTAGACTGTGTAACAAGTACGTGCGTCTCTTGAGGCCCAACTTAGCCCATTAAATTGACTTCATTTGTGATTCAGTGAGCTTATCTGCCAACATGGACCTTCAGACAGACAATGCTACCAGAAGACGCAATGGCACCAGCTGAATCGCTGTAAAACACATCATAACAATGTCATGGGGCTCAAAACAAAGGGGACTTAATCTTTGTGCAATTCCATGGACATGTAAGTTAGGGGTGAGGTTGTATGGCAGCTTATGTTTTCCATAAGTTAAGCCTAGAGACATCAATGGGAAATTGAGCTTGGATGGTTATCTTCAACACTAGAACTCCCACAGACTGGCTACCAGTCTAGCTTGAGCATTTGTCCACCACAGATGTCTAGGCTTATATGTGTCCTCTAGGAAATAGGCAAGATTGCAACAAGCAGAGAAATGGGCATCTCATTGGGCCCTGAATGCATGTCAGTGGAGCTGCCCTCCCTTTGGCCTCCCTGGGTTCAAGCAATGATTTTCTGAATAAGCTCAGGCTGGTGAACACAGCTTGTTTTTAGAACATTGGCAAGCTGTTTGGAAATTAAAGTTTTCCTGTTGGAATTCAACTCATTTTCCCCCTCTGGAGGCTTCCCTTCTGCTTAAAGAGCCTTCCTACAGAAGGTCCCATATCTTCCCTCTAAACTAGTTTGTAAATATACACCAAGCAATAGCTGATTGGCAAACAGTGAGCAGATTTACAATTAATGAAATGGCTAGAAGATAACAAACAGCTGAAGACTGCTTTCTGATCAATGCATCAAAACCCAGAATCCAGTGGTCCCACATACTCTGATAAAAGTTTTTCATTGAATTGCTCATTTTCTTCCTTTCCTGGGAGCAGAAGCTTGGGGTGCTCCAAGGTCCCAGGTGTGGAGAGGCTGGTCCCTCCATAGACTAAAAGCTGGCAGGGATCTTAGAAATCATCCAATCCAACCTCTTATTCAACAGATGTGGGCACTGAAGCCCAGAGGGATGATAAGACTTGCCCTAGGTTATCCACAGAATAAGTAGAAAGGATGGGATTCAAAGCCAGATCCTCTGACTCAAAATCCAGAGTGCCTTCACTAACGATGAACTGAAACATTGCCTCCCCACTTCCAATATGAATGAGGACTCTTTGCTTCTAAATTACTTCTGTTCCCAAAGGAGGATTTGGAAAAAAAAAAAAAAAAGGTTTTCAATGATTTGAGGCAATAGGGGAATTGTCAATTGGGAGGAAGTGACGCTGCCCCCTTCTCCTCCCCACCTTCAGATAGATATAAGCTGAGGTTCCTCATCCTAGAGTACTGGAGCCTGTAACCCTTGTACAAAAATGCTGACAAATGGGACAATGGAATTGGATGATGTTACCGTAAGCAGCTGAGGGGAGAAACAAAGATTCTCCCTAAACAAATGGGTAAGCAGAGCCACAAAAGAGGCATAGAGAAGGAATGGCAAAGTATTAAGTGCTTACTTTGTGCCAAGCACCGTGCTAATCACTGGGCTGCTGGGAGAAAGATTCTGCTTTCGGAAGCTAAGCTTTGAAAATGAATATGGAGTTGGAGACTAAGTCTGTATAAGGCTAAAAATGAATCAATTGATGTTTTTTCCTAACATCAAAAATCAGGGAGTCCCATTTGTGAGGAATACAGATTGTGTGAGAAGGAATCCTCCTTACTCACCTGGAAAGAGAGATTGGAGCTCAATTGAACCAGGTGTTGAATATTATTTCAGTGAGTCTCTAAGCCATGAGGCAGGGAAAGGAGGTGAATGTTTGTTTTCAGAGAAAGGACAGGACAGGAGGAGACATTTTGAAAACATTCATGTGAGTGTGGTTTTTGGCTCCTGATAGGAGGCTGAAGTTTACTAAGAAAGGAGAAAGAAGTTGTGAGTTCAACTCAACAAGCCTTTCCTAAGATCCCAGGCTGGACAAACTTCATTCTCCTCCCAGCTCTTTCTGACTTCGTGGCCAGTAAAGCCTTGCTCCAGCTTCATCCTGCAGTGTCCCTCAGGCATCTGTGGCGTCCTCACCCTGAAACAGCCATCTATCCCTTTCTGCGGTCTTGTCCCCCTCCACTGTGCCAATCTCCTTCTCCTTCTGGTGAGTGCCTCCATTAGGGGAGGGGAGCAGGGCCACCACCATCCATTTCCACTCCACTGCAGCCTGTTCTGAATTTCTGGACTTCAATACTGTTGCCCCCCTCTGGATACGAGCCCTCTTTTGCTGCTGTTTCCCTGTATTGGGAATCAAGATGGACTCAGCACTTAGTCAACCCAGTGCCCTTGAAGAGTTTGGCCTTTGCTTCCTTGATTAAATTAGGAGTCCTTGATGACCTCCTTGCCTCAAGGGAAAGCCTAATTTACATGGGTTTGAGTGACGTGTTTGTGACATCAGAGGCTTTTAGACCATTTTAGGTCACGTGGGTGTGTCGCATGTGTGACTCACCTTTGACCCTGAACAAGTTGTGTAAATGCAGAGGTTGGCTTTCTCATTCGAAGCTCTGAGCCACAGCAGGAGTGGCGTGTGACTGAGACAGCCTTGCTGAGCTCCAGGCTGAACTCAGATGTTGACGGTTCCTTGGTAACTATGAATTGTATCTGGTCTGTTCATAAATGTATGTTTGTAGTTTGTTTGTATTTGCTCTGAAGTTCAGGGTGCTGGATTTTCCCCTGAGCTGAGTGAATGATATTTGTATGTTGGATTAAACTAAGGTTGTTAACCCCTTAACGTTGCTTTCCTTAGTAAAGCAGATCAAAAGAACTTGGGCTTGCAGCGCTCTTGTTGTTGGGCTTGTGTTGGTTTTTCACCCCCACAGCAGCTGCTAGCCAAAGTGTTGCAACATTTCCCCATTAGAATCTAAGTTCCTGGAGAGCAGGTGCCTTCTTTCTTTTTGCTGGTCTTAGTGCTCACACTGTGTGGTGGCAGGAGTAGAGGCTTGTGCTGCCCTGGGGTGCTGAAGATTTAAAGACAGAAGTGAATTGTAGATGGAGTCAGGGCAGAAACTGGTCATTCCATTGTTTCTGGGAAATCCCAAAGAAACTGTCTGCAACTCATGCAAGTGTGGTCCCCAAGGGTTCCTTGGAATACTAAGAGGTAACATGACCTTCCCAGGCATGTGGCCTGAACCTGTCGGGGGGCAGGACTGACCCTGACTGTCCAGACTCTGAGGGCAGTTCTCTATACATCACCCCATTAAAGCATCTCCTTAACAATAAAACAAGAATAACCATGGTATCGTTAACTAACAAAGGCAAACAGAAAGTAAGAAGTAGTATGGACAAAAAGTGAGAGGACAGAATCAAACAAGCATTTATTAAGCTCCTACTGCGTGAAAGACACCATGCTAAGTAAGTGATTTAAAATATTATCACGTTTAGTTGTCACAACAAGCCTAGGACATAGACACCATCACTATGCCCATTTTACAGCTGTGGTAGACAGAGCTAGTAAATATTGGAGGCTGGATTTGAACTCTGGTTTTCCTGCCTCCAAGCCCTATGCTCTATACCACCAAGCTGATTCTGAAGAGGTAGAAATTAGGGCTAGAGTGACCAAGAATGTGTCAGGATACTTTTCCTAGAATGACTTAAAAATGATGCATGGTTGAGAGTAAGCATCCCAAGGTACAAGGAATCATGATACAGGACAATGAGATTTGGCAGCTGGATGGCTAAGGGGGATGAGGAACATGGAAGGGGTGGGTGGGCTTCTGAGATGGTGAGTGTGGATGGGGAGCACGGTGACATCCCCATGGAAACTGGGAAGTTAGGATGTGTGTGGGGGAAGCACTCTTCTCACTGCCCCTACTGCCTCTCTGTCAGAGGGAATGGTTAGACCACAAAGGGCCCCAATTAATTTCTCAGCTTCCTAGCATCATGTCTGCTGAAACATAGTTTCTTGATCACCAAACTCTGCTGAGAGATGGGCCAATGGTCATTTTGCATGACCTATATTTTTTTTTCCTCCTATCACTGTTAACTCAATTTGCGGCCCTAACATCCAGTTGGAATGGGTTGACTCCTGCTGCCTGGCTCTCCCCTCTTGATGGACTCTATGGCCGCACTTAGTGAAGGGGTTAGTGGTTCACTGGAAGTCAACAGAAGGGACCTCCCTGATGAATGGCTGAGTGATGCTGGGTGGAGGAGGGGAGCAGAAACTGTTCCTGTGGCAGCCTTTTCCGGCTTGAATTGTAAATGGGGGAGCCCAAATGAAGAAGCTTCTTCCTTCTTTTAATTTGGAGAAATATCCTTCCCTCCTCAAGTGCAGCAGCTACTTCACAACCATCTGTCCTACATTACAGGGAGAGAACTTGAGGCAGAGCAGTTTGGATGGGAGAATATATCTAAGGCGAGGGAAGTTGGGTAACTTTGGGCTTGAGTAGAATTTTCTTGGGCAAGCTGAATTCTTTTAGGATTTCCAATGGTGACAAAAGAATTCCAGAAACAATCACAGGGACCTTGATATCCTCCCTAGCAGTGAACTCTTCTCAATTTCAGGCCTTTCCATCTACCTTGAGCTGAGCGCTCCAAAGCAAATGCGCGATGCCTGAAGATATGTGTTACCTCCTAAAAGTAAAGGGTTAGCTCCTTGAGAACATGGATTGTCTCACTTTTTTTTATAACGTATGTCACCAGCTTGCCACATATGAAGTTTAATAAATGCATTTTCATTAATTATACTTTCTTTTTTTAATTTAAATTTATTTATTTAACATATTTGGTTTTCAGCATTGATTTTCACAAAAGTTTGAATTACAAATTTTCTCCCCATTTCTACCCTCCCCCCCACTCCAAGATGGCATATATTCTGGTTGCCCTGTTCCCCAGTCAGCCCTCCCCTCTATCACCCCCCTCCCCTCTCATCCCCTTTTCCCTTCCTTTCTTGTAGGGCAAGATAAATTTCTACCCCCCATTGCCTGTGTATCTTACTTTTTAGTTGCATGCCAAAAACTTTTTTTTGAACATCTGATTTTAAAACTTTGAGTTCCAAATTCTCTCCCCTCTCCCCTTCCCACCCACCCTCCCTAAGAAGTCGAGCAATTCAACCTAGGCCACACATGTATCATTATGTATAACCCTTCCACAATACTCATGTTGTGAAAGACTCACTATATTTTGCTCCTTCCCAACCCATCCCACTTTATTGAATTTTCTCCCTTGACCCTGTCCCCTTTCCAAAGTGTTTGTTTTGATTACCTCCACCCCCATCTGCCCTCCCCTCCATCATCTCCCCTACCTTTTATTTTTTTTTATCTTCCTCCCTCTTCTTTCCTGTGGGGTAAGATACCCAACTGAGTATGTATGGTATTCCCTCTCAGGCCAAATCTGATGAGAGCAAGGTTCCCTCATTCCCCCTCACCTGCCCTCTCCCCTCCTCCCACAGAACTGCTTCCTCTTGCCACCTTTATGGGAGATAATCCACCCCATTCTGTCTCTTGCTATCTCCCTCTCTCAGTATGTTGCTCTCTCATCCCTTAATTTCATTTTATTTCTTTTAGATATCTTCCCTTCATCTTCAACTCACCATGTGTCTGCTCTCTCTCTTTTACATATACATATATATATATACATACATACACATATATAAACATATATATAGATACACATACATGCACATACATACATATACACATAGATATATACATACATACACATTCACTTATATATACATAAACATACATATATATATATATATATATATATATATATATATATATATATATATATATATATATATATGCATATTCCCTTCAACTACCCTCATACTGAGGTCTCATGAATCATACACATCATCTTTCCATTTAGGAATGTAAACAAAACAGTTCAACTTTAGTAAGTCCCTTGCAATTTCCATTTCTTGATTACCTTTTCATGCTTCTCTTGATTCTTGTGTTTGAAAGTCAAATTTTCTATTCAGCTCTGGTCTTTACACTGAGAAAGCTTGAAAGTCCTCTATTTTATTGAAAATCCATATTTTCCCTTGGAGCATGATACTCAGTTTTTCTGGGTAGGTGATTCTAGGTTTTAATCCTAGCTCCATTGACCTCCGGAATATCACATTCCAAGCCCTTCGATCTCTTAATGTAGAAGCTGCCAGATCTTGGGTTATTCTGATTGGGTTTCCACAATACTCAAATTGTTTCTTTCTGGCTGCTTGCAGTATTTTCTCCTTGATCTGGGAGCTCTGGAATTCGGCGACAATATTCCTAGGAGATTTCTTTTTGGGATCTATTTGAGGAGGCAATCGATGGATTCTTTCAATTTCTATTTGCCCTGTGGCTCTAGAATATCAGAGCAGTTCTCCTTGATAATTTCTTGAAAGATGGTATCTAGGCTCTTTTTTGATCATGGCTTTCAGGTAGTCCAATAATTTATAAATTATCTCTCCTGGATCTATTTTGCAGGTCAGTGGTTTTTCCAAGGAGATATTTCACATTGTCTTCCATTTTTTTCATTCCTTTGGTTCTGTTTTATAATATCCTGATTTCTCATAAAGTCACTAGCTTCCACTTGCTCCAATCTAATTTTTAAAGTAGTATTTTCTTCAGTGGTCTTTTGGACCTCCTTTTCCATTTGGCTAATTCTGCTTTTCAGGGCATTCTTCTCCTCATTGTCTTTTTGGAGCTCTTTTGCCATTTGAGTTAGTCTGTTTTTTCAGGTGTTGTTTTCTTCAGTGTATTTCTCAGTATTTTTTTGGGTCTCCTTTAGCAAGTCACTGACTTGTTTTTCATGATTTTCTTGCACCCTTCTCATTTCTCTTCCCAATTTTTCCTCTACTTCTCTAACTTGCTTTTCCAAATCCTTTCTGAGTTCTTCTATGGCCTGGGGCCAGTTCATGTTTTTCTTGGAGGCTTTGGTTGTAGGCTCTATGACTTTATTGTCTTCTTTAGGCTCTATGTTTTGGTCTTCTTTGTCACCAAAGAAAGACTCCAAAGTCTGAGACTGAATCTGGGCACGTTTTCGCTGCCTGGCCATATTCCCAACCAACTAACTTGACCCTTGAGTTTTTCAGTGGGGTATGACTGCTTGTAGACTAACGAGTTCTATGTTCCACGTTTGGGGGGGAGGTGCCAGCTCTGTCGACCTGCACTACTCCTTCCCCAAGAACCCCCAGCCCGGGCTGGGCTTAGATCTTCAGCAGGCTGTTGCACTCCTGCTCTGATCTGCCACTTAATTCCTCCCACCAGGTGGGCCTGGGGCCAGAAGCAGCAGCAACTATAGCTCCCCCACCTCCGCTGCCCCCGGGGCTGGAAGCTGAACCACAAACTCCTTCCACTTCCACAGCTTTTCCCACTAACCTTCTCTGCAGTCTTTGGTGTTTGTGGGTTGAGGAGTCTGGTAACTGCCGCAGCTCACATATTCAGGGCGCTAGGGGCCCCATCCGCCCAACTCCAAGTTTGGTTGTTCCACGCCGCTCAGGCTGGGCTCTGCTCCACTCCGTTCCCAGCTCCCAGCTCCCAGCTCCATGTGGAATAGACCTCACCCAGAGACCATCCAGGCTGTCCTGGGCTGGAGCCCTGCTTCCCTCTGCTGTTCTGTGGGTTCTGCCGTTCTAGAATTGGTTCAGAGCCATTTTTTATAGGTTTTTGAAGGGATTCGATAGGGAGCTCACTCTAGTCCCTGCTTACCAGCCGCCATCTTGGCTCCACCCCCCAATTATACTTTCTTAATTAATAAATTCATGAGCACCATTTCACAGTAAAGTTATATTTTGGGGTTCTGCCACAGAAGGTGTTTATTACAATCTCAAATTATATCAGCCTTAATAGACTCAACTTTGCTGCCCCCCTATTTCTCTTATCCGTATGATAGTCAAGGAAACATCTGAACAGTTTGAGGACAAAACCTATCTAGGTTTCCTCATGGCCTTAGTGCAGAGAACTCATTTTCCTATCTACAATTGTTCTCAATCTTGAGTGTTTCCTTATAATTGGTCAATATGGAATTGGATTGCACAGTGTGAAAGGGAAAGGTAATGAGCATTTAAAAGTGATTAACATGTGTCATTTGGGCAGCTAGGTGGATAGAGTGCCACCCTGGAGTCAGGAAGACTCATCTTCCTGAGTTCAAATCTGGCCTCAGATACTTACTAGCTGGGTAACCCTGGTCAAGTCACTTCACCCTGTTTGCCTCAGTTGTCTCATCTGTAAAATGAACTGGAGAGTGAAATGACAAACCACTTCAGTATCTTTGCCAAGAAAACTCTAAAGGAGGTCACAAAGAGTTGGATAGAACTGAAAAACAACTGAAAATGTGCCAGCTACTTTACTAAGCACTTTACAAATAAAATCTCACGTGAAGCTTGCAAAAACTTTGACAGATACTTCTATGATCTCCATTTTACAACTGAGGGGGTTAGGTGACTTGTCTAGGGTCACACAGCTAGCGAGTATCTGATGCCAGATTTGAGCTCAGGTCTTCCAGGCTCTAGAGCCAGGGCTCCATCTACTGTGCCACCTGACTATCTTGATGGGACAAAGTTGAATGATAATGGTGGCAGGACCTCTGCATGCTGATACATACTTGTTTCATTCTTTGGTAAGTCAGTCACCAAACACTTATTAAGTGCTTCCTTGTCAGCGAAGGTCCTAAGCACTGGGGATACATAGAAATACAACACAGTCCTTTCTTTCAGAGTAATAAGTTCAGACTTAAGCCTTAGGATATATATTTGGCAGCTTAGTTATAGAAGAATTGGACATTGGAGAGAATGGAAACTGGAAGACCAATTTGGAACCTGTTGTAATCATACAAATTAGAGGTAATGAGGTAGAGATGAAAATTGACTGAACTAGGGAGGTGGCTATGGAGTAAAAGGATGTACACTGATAAGAGATGTCCTGGAGACAGAATTGGCAAAATTGAAATTAGAAACCGGTTGGGAATGAGGGATGATGCAGAGAGAATATTCCACAATTGCATTCATGTTTTTGATCTATGTTCTGAGACAGTGTAGTAGAGTGAAAAAATGGTTTATTTGGAGACAAAGCCTACTGTTCAAACCCCAGCTCTACTCCTTACCCTCTGTGTAATCTTGGGTGAGTCTCTCTCTCTCTCTCTCTCTCTCTCTCTCTCTCTCTCTCTCTCTCTCTCTCTCTCTCTCTCTCTCTCTCTCTTTCTCTCTCTCTCTCTCTCTCTCTCCCTCTCTCTCTTTGGGTTACACTAGAGATGGTCATTTCTAGCCAAAAATCTTGCTATCCTATGATCTTAGAGTTGGGTCTATGTCCTGCCCAGGTATAGATAGCAGTTATTACACTTTTCAACATATGTAATTCTTATCTATATACAACCACAGATTATCCCCCATAGAAGTTCTACCCAATGTATTGGGGACTTTATTGTCATACTCTCAACATTTTGTGGCTCTCAATACTCCATTTATCCAGCTGTTGCACTTCACTTTTACATCTGGTGGCCCTACTGCCTTTTTCCATCATACTTCTCCTGGATTGATGTCTCCTACATGACTCCTTGCTCATAGGTCAGAGTTCCATATGCAGCTGCAGCTGACCTACACCCTACAAGCATCTCTCCATTGCCCTCTGGGTCATACACAATTTTGGTTCTTTTGAGATCAGGGTGGTCCATGATTCACAGCTATATATCATCAACAGGATTCTATTGGCATGAAAAAAATGAGTTTTCAGTTCATTGATCTGATTTGTACAATCCAAGAATCTAGGAGTCAGAAAAGATCTTATTCCAAAGTCTTCTAGTGCATCTAGTCTATCTCAGGCATACCTGAAAAAGCATTCCTCCTTATAGGGTTCACCTACAAATGATCATCTAACTTTTGCTTGAAATTAACCAGTGATGGGGAGCCTCCATTTCTTGCTCATTCCACTTAGGCATAATTCTAATTTTTAGAATTTGTTTTTCTTTACAAGTTGTCTTTGCAACTTCTATCCATTGCTCCTCATTCTGCCCTCCAAGGCCAAACGGAACAAGTCAAATCCTCTTTTTGGTTGGTAGCCTTTCAAATGCCAAAAGACAAATGTGCCTCTTCTGCCATTATCTATTCTCACACAGAGTTTAGAGTTTTCTGTTTCAATTTGAGATTGATGTTTTCCATTTTTTTAAAAAGTATTTTTTCATCATTTTCATTTTTGTGATTAGGAAAATAACACACCAAGCAATACTAGAATAAATAACAACCTTGTCAGGTAAAATCCCACACTATTAGTCTCCTACTTCTCTGTGAGCAAAGATGTATTCTTGGTCAGCCATGCTACCTAACCAAGACTGGCCACTGTCTTTAGTCTGAACTCCATGGCTTTTTAGTGTCCCTTTCATTTGTATTATCTTAGGTGGTTATGTGTTTTCCTGATTTGGCTTTCTGCTTCAGTTTATAAAAGTCTTTCCCTATTTTTCTGAATTATCTGGTAGTGTGAGTATCTGGAGGAGATTCTTTGTTTATTTTATTTTTTATTTTTAGTTTACCACATTTGGTTCTACATAATTTTGAGTTCCAGATTTTCTTCCCCCCTTCTCCCCTCCCTCGCCAAGATGGCGTGGAATCCGATATATCTTCTACGTATAACTTCGCATTGAACTTATTTACACACTAGTCAAGTTGTGGAGAGGAATTATGACCAATGGAATGAATCATGAGAAAGAAGAAATAGAACCAAAAAAACCCAAAAACAAAAACAAAAGAGAGAAAAAAGAAAGTGGAAAAAAAGGCGAGCATAAAGTGTGCCTCAATCTGCATTCATACTTCATAGTTCTTTCTCTGGATGTAGATAGCTCTCTCCATCATGAGTCCTTTGGAGTTGTCTTTGTACCTTGTGTTGCTGAGAAGAGTGAAGTCTGTCAGGGCTGGTCCTCACAGAATCCATATATCTGTGGTTGTGTATAATGTTCTCCTGGATCTGCTCTGCTCACTCAGCATTATATCATGTAGGTTTTTCCAAGTTTTATGAAGTTCATATCAACCTCATTTCTTATAGTATAATAGTATTCCATTACGTTCATATACCACAGCTTGTTCAGCCATTCCCCAATTGATGGGCATCCCCTTGGTTTCCAATTCTTAGCTACTACAAAAAGAGCTATAAATATTTTTGTACATATTGGTCCTTTTCCCACTTTTCCCACTTGTGTGATCTCTTTGGGATACAATCCTAGAAGTGGTATTGCTGGGTCAAAGGGTATGAACATTTTTATAGCCCTTCGGGCATAGTTAAAAATTACTCTCCAGAATGGCTGGATCAGTTCACAACTCCACCAGCAATGTAACAATGTTCCACTTTTCCGACATCCTCTCCAGCATTTATCATTTTCCTGTTTTGCCATTTTAGCCGATCTGACAAGAGAGATATGGTGCCCAAGAGATGATTTGATTTGCATTTTTCTAATCAGTAGTGATTTTGAGCATTTTCTCATATGCCTATAGATATCCTTAATTTCTTCCTCTGAAAACTGCCTGTTCATATCCTTTGACCATTTATAAATTGGGGAATAGCTTATGAATTTGTCTCAGTTCCCTGTATATTTTAGAGATGAGGCCTGTATCAGAGACACTAGTTGTAAAGATTTTCTCCCAATTTTCTGCTTCCCTCCTAATCTTTGTTGCATTTGCTTTTTTTATACAAAAACCTTTCAATTTAACATAATCAAAATTATCCTTTTCACATTTTGTAATGCTCTCTATGTCTTGTTGGGTCATGAATTCTTTTCTTTTCCATAAATCTGATAGGGAAACTATTCCTGGGTCTCCCAAATTACTTATAGTGTCAGCCTTTATTCCTAAATCATGAACACATTTTGACTTTATTTTGGTATACGGTGTAAGATATTGGTCTATGCCCAGTTTCTGCCCTACCATTTTCCAATTTTCCCAGCAGTTTTTGTGAAATAGTGAATTCTTAGCCCAGAAGCTGGATTCTTTGGGTTTACCAAAGAGTAGATTGCATTGACTTCTCCTACTTGTGTACCTATCCTATTCCACTGATCCACGACTCTGTTTCTTAGCTAGTACCAGGTAGTTTTGATGACTGTTGCTTTATAGTACAGTTTAATATCTGGTGTGGCTAGACCACTTTCCCTAGCATTTCTTTTCATTAATACCCTAGATATTCTAGACTTCTTGTTCTTCCAGACGAATTTTGTTATTATTTTATCCAGTTCCGTAAAATAATTTTTTGGTAGTTTGATTGGTATGGCATTGAACAGATAGATTGATTTAGGTAAAATTGTCATTTTTATTATATTAGGTCAGCTTAACCATGATCAACTGATATTTTTCCATTTATTTAGATCTGACTTTATTCACATGAAAACTGTTTCATAATTATGTTCATACAGTCACTGGGTTTGTCTTGGCAGATAGACTCCCAAATATTTTATAGTGTCTATACTAACTTTGAATGGAATTTCTCTTTCTATCTCTTGCTGTTGGGCTTTGTTAGTAATGAATATGAATGCCAAGGATTTATGTGGGTTTATTTTATATCCTGCAACTTTGCTAAAGTTGTTTATTATTTCAAGTAGTTTTTTACTTAATTCTCTAGGATTATCTAAGTAAATTGTCATATCATCTGCAAAAAGTGATAATTTAGTTTCTTCTTTGCCTATTCTAATTCCTTCAATTTCTTTTTCTTCTCTTATTGCCACAGCTAACATTTCTTGTACCAAATCGAATAGTAGGGGTGATAATGGACATCCTTGTTTCACCCCTGATCTTATTGGGAATGCATCTAGCTTATCCCCATTACAAATAATGCTTGTTGATGGTTTTAGATAGATGATATTTATAATTTTAAGGAAGGCTCCATTTATTCCTATGCTTTCTAGTGTTTCTAATAGGAATGGGTCTTGTATTTTGTCAAAGGCTTTTTCTGTATCTATTGAGACGATCATATGGTTTCTGCTAGTTTTGTTGTTGATATGGTCAATTATGCTAATAGTTTTCCTAATATTGAACCAGCCTTGCATTCCTGGAATAAATCCTACCTGGTCATAGTGTATTATTCTTGTGATAAATTACTGCAATCTTTTTGCTAATATTTTATTTAACATTTTTGCATCAGTGTTCATTAGGGAAACTGGTCTATAATTTTCTTCTGTGGTTTTGACTCTACCTGGTTTGGGTATTAGTACCATATTTGTGTCATAAAAAGAATTTGGTAGGACTCCGTCTTCACCTATTTTCCCAAATAGTTTACAAAGTATAGGAATTAATTGTTCTTTAAATGTTTGATAAAATTCACATGTAAAACCATCTGGCCCTGGAGAGTTTTTCCTAGGGAGTTCATTGATGCCTTACTCAATTTCTTTTTCTGAGTTGGGGTTATTTAGAAATTTTGCTTCCTCTTCTGTTAACGTGGGCAATTTATGTTTTTGTAGATATTCATCCATATCCCTAAGGTTGTCAAATTTATGGGCATACCATTGGACAAAATAATTCCTAATTATTGTTTTGATTTTTCTCTTTATTAGAGGTGAACTCACCCTTTTAATTTTTGATACTGGTAATTTGATTTTCTTCTTTCTTTTTTTTCAATCAAATTGACAAAGATTTATCAATTTCATTGGTTTTTCATAAAACCAGCTCTTTGTTTTATTTATTAATTCATTAGTTTTCTTGGTTTCAATTTTATTAATCTCTCCTTTGATTTTCAGTATTTTTAATTTGGTATTTAATTAGGGATTTTCAATTTGGTCTTCTTCTAGCTTTTTCAGTTGCTGGCCTAATTCATTGATCTCCTTTTTCTCTATTTTATTCATGTAAGCATTTAGAGATATAAAACTTCCCCTAAGAACTGCTTTTGCTGCATCCCATAAGTTTTGGTATGTTGTCTCATTACTGTCATCCTCTAGAATGAAGTTTTTAATTGTTTCTCTGATTTTTTCTTTGGCCCATTCATTCTTTAGAATTAGATTATTTAGTTTCCAAATAATTTTTTGTTTATTTTTCCATGTTTTTATTACATGTAATTTTCATTGCATCATGATCTGAAAAGCATGCTTTCACTATTTCTGCCTTTCTGCACTGGATTGTGAGGTTTTTATGCCCTAGTACATGGTCAATTTTTGAGTATGTGCCATGTACCACTGACAAGAAAGTATATTCCTTTTTATCCCCATTCAGTTTTCTCCAGAGGTCTATCACATCTGCCTTTTCTAAAATTCTGTTCACCTCCTTAAGTTCTTTCTTATTTATTTTGAGGTTAGATTTATCAAGTTCAGAGAGGGGGAGTTTGAGGTCACCCAATATTTTAGTTTTACTGTCTATTTCTTCCTGTAACTCTCTTAACCTCCCCTCTAAGAATTTTCATACCATACCACTTGGTGCATATATGTTAAACAATGATATTGCTTCATGGTTTATGGTGCCTTTTAGCAGGATGTAGTGTCCTTCCTTATATCTTTTAATTAAATCTATATTTACTTTTGCTTTGTCTGAGATTAGGATTGCTACACCTGCTTTTTTTACTTTAGCTGAAGTGCAATATATTTTACTCCAGCCTTTTACCTTTACCCTGTGTGTATCCTCCTGTTTCAAATGTGTTTCTTGTAAACAGCATATTGTAGGATTATGGTTTTTAATCCATTCTACTATCTGCTTCCATTTTATGGGAGAGTTCATCCCATTCACATTCACAGTTATGATTTCTATCTGTCTTTTTCTCCAGCCTACTTCTCCCCTGTTTATGCTTTTATTTCTCCCTTTCCCCTTCCACTCCTCAACAAAGTTTTGCTTTTGACCGCCACCTTCCTCAGTTTACCCTCCCTCTTGATTCCCCTCCCTTATCTTACCGTTTTCAATTTGCTACTTCTTCCCTCCCTTTTGACCACCCCCCTCCCTTTTTCCCCCTTTCTCCTCCTACTACCTGTAGAACAAGTTAGATTTCTATACTTATCAGGGTATGTTATTCCCTTCTTGAACCAGATCAGATGACAGTAAAGCTCAAATACTGCTCTTCTCCCTCCCTTCTTTCCCTCTACTATGATGTGTTTTGGTGCCTCTTCATTTGATATAATTTACCCTTTTCTACAACTTCCTTACCTCTTCTCCCATAACCCTCCCTTTACATCTCTTAATTGTGCTTTTATCCTCATATCAGTTATTTTATACAGATATTCACAGGCTATTTGTATCCCTTTCAATTGTCATAATAGTTGTACTAGTCTCAAGATTGACATATATATGTATATATGTATATGTGTATATACACACACACACATATAACATATAGAAGATGATATAATCCTATATAAAGATGTAAATAATTTGCCAATTTGATTAATAAGGTCTGTGGGGGTTTTATCCCTTTGTTTACCTTTTTATGTCTCTCTTGAGTTTTGTATTTGAAGATCAAATTTTCCATTGAGTAAAGTAAAGGCCTTTTCATCAGGAAGTTCTGGAATTCCCTTATTTCGTTGAATGTCCATCTCCTTGCCTGAAAAATTATACTTAATTTTTATGGGTAGGTGATCCTTGGTTGTAGTCCTAGCTCCTTTGCCCTTCAGAATATCATATTCCAATTTCTCCTGTCATTTAACATAGAAGCTGAGAGATCCTACATGATCCTCACTGTAGTTCCATGATATTTGAATTGTTTCTTTTTGGCTGCTTGCAGTATTTTCTCCTTGATTTGTAATTCTGAAATTTGGCTATATTATGTCTTGGTATTTTCAATTTGGGATCTCTTTCAGGGGGTGATCAGTGGATTCTTTCAATGACTATTTTACCCTCTGGTTCTAGGACCTCTGGGCAGTTATCTTTGATAATTTCTTTGAAGATATTGTCAAGGCTCTTTTTTTTATGATGGATTTCTGATAGACCAATAACTCTTAAATTGTCTCTCCTGGATCTATTATCCAGGTCAGTTGTTTTTCCAATCAGATATTTCACATTTTTTTTCTATTTTTTCATTCTTTATATTTTGTTTGACTACTTCTTGATGCCTCATAGAGTCATTAGCTTCCACTTGCTCAATTCTAACTTTTAATGAGTTGCTGTCTTCATTTTGCTTTTGAGTCTCCTTTTCCAATTGGTTGAGTTTACCTCTCAGGGTGTTATTTTCTCAATTTAGATTCTGAATCTCCATAGCCATTTCACCAATCTTATTTTTTAAGGACTTGTTTTCATCAGTGTTTTTTTTTCCACTTTTTCCATTTTTTTCTTTTATCTCCCTAATTTGGTTTTTAAAATCCTCCTTTAGCTCTTCCAGTAATACTTTTTGGGCTTGAGACCAGTTCACATTCCCTTTTGAGGTATCAGATGTGGGTATAGTGTCATTGCTATCCTCTTCCAAATTGGTATTTTGTTCATGCCTGTCTCCACAAAAAGAATCAGTGGTCCTTGGTTTTTTTGTGTTCTTCTTCATGTTGGTTAGCCTTTTCCTGGCTTTACAATGAATATCTGCTTTTGGGACTCAGGGATCTGTGTCCCAGGTTTCTTGTTCTGGGGATTGTGAATCTAGTTACTGGCTTTGTGGATTATAGCCTTCAGTTTCCTGAGGTGTGGGGGAGGGGTCTGGCTGCCTGAAGTCTCCTCTTCCCCTGGGGTTGCTCTCTAGCACTGTTGCTCTTCAACAATGGTCTCAGCTGTTTGTTGTTTGAGCTGGTGTCTGCCACTCCCCCTGAGGGACAAAGGATATGTCTGGGCTCCTGGTGTTGACCCCTGCTGGCTCTGCCCCTCTGGGATTCAGGAACTCCCACTGCTTGGCATTGAAGCCCCACTTCTGTCTCCTCTATTCCAGCGTTTTTCCTGAGGAATTTTCTGGGTCAGGGGCAGGGGAGGGATTAGAGGTGTTTACCTGCCCATTATGTCTCCTGGAAGTTCAAGAAGAGGTGTTTCATACCTTTGGGCTGCAAGCCTCAGGATTTGATGTCTCATGGCCAGTGGCAGCCGTTGTGCTGCTGCCTCTCGTTGCTTCCACAGACTGCCGTCCTGTGTTGGGAGGCCTGGGGATTTCTGCTGGTTTCGGGTGCCCAGCTTTCTCCCAGCCTGTCTTGCACTTTGGTTTCCACTGCCACTTCCACTTTGGTGGTGTCTGGAGCAGCTCTGCACTGACGAGTGTTCTCGCAGACTACAGATTTGTTCCGCTGGCCTTTCGGACTGTCCTGGAATGGCAATTTGCCTTACTCAGACTGCACACAGTTTCTAAATCTCTCAGATCTGCTCAGATACACTTTTTTTTTTTAATAGGAATCTGACAGAACTTTTGAGAGAGTTCCGGTAAGACGCATTTTTTTATGTGGCCATCTTGGCTCTGCCCCCTCTCTACTCATCTGGAGGAGATTCTTAACCCCACCTGCAGCAAATTGAAGCAATCATTTAAAGATGGACCAAAAAAGCCCACAGGCAATTAAATATTTTGTATGGATTGACCAGTAGAACACAGGATGTTTAGGGTTGGAGAGGAAAAGACACAGGACAAATAATAGCAAAATGGTAACAACATATAAAGCCATTTTAGTCCCTATTTATCTCTTTACAAAGTGTGAAAAAGTTCCCTGATTGGAGCGAAAGGGGAGCTTGGCCACTGCCTAGGACAAAATTGGCCATGCTCCTGATGGCCATTAAAAAGCTAAGCCTACCAGCTCTGGGAACATTATGAGACTTGAGGCTTTTGAGGCAGGGAGCAACTGTGTCGAGGGTGACCGCTGTACCTCTATCAGAGGAAATCAAGGGATTTTTCTGTCATCTCTGTAGCAATTTGATGATCCTTTGTCTCCCCCATTGGCCATACTTTCTAAAAGCGAGCCGACCTTTCCTGTTAGATTGTAAGTACCCTTAGGGCTGAGGCTATTCATTTGCTTATATTTATGGCCCCAAGACTTAGCACAGTACTTGGGACTTTGAAAGTACTTGAAAATTATTTTATTTATCTATATAATAGGTGCTTTATCCACCAACCTGTAGGTTGACTGTTAAGTGACTGGTAGTGAATTAAGTAACTGGGGGTGAACTATAATTTTTTTAATTTTTTTTTTTATTTAATATATTTAGTTTTCAGCATTGATTTTGACAAGAGTTTGAATTACAAATTTTCTCCCCTTTTCTACCCTCCCCCCCCACTCCAAGATGGCATATATTCTGGTTACCCTGTTCCCCAGTCAGCCCTCCCTTCTGTCACCCCCCTCCCTCCATCCCCTTTCCCTTCCTTTCTTGTAGGGCAAGATAAATTTCTATGCCCCATTGCCTGTGTATCTTATTTTCTAGTTGCATGAAAAAACAGTTTTTTTTTGGTTTTGAACATCTGTTTTTAAAACTCTGAGTTCCAAATTCTCTCCCCTCTTCCCTTGCCACCCACCCTCCCTAAAAAGTCAAGCAATTCAACATAGGCCACATGCGTATCATTATGTATAACCCTTCCACAATACTCATGTTGTGAAAGACTCACTATATTTTGCTTCTTCCTAACCTATCCCTCTTTATTGAATTTTATACCTTGACCCTGTCCCCTTTTGAAAGTGTTTGGTTTTGATTACCTCCACCCCCATCTGCCCTCCCTTCTATCATCCCCCCTTTTTTATCTTCTTCCTCCTTTTTCCTTGTGGGGTAAGTTACCCGATTGAGTATGTATGGTATTCCCTCCTCAGGTCAAATCCGATGAGAGCAAGATTCACTCATTCCCCCTCACCTGACTTCTCTTCCCTTCCAACAGAACTGCTTTTTCTTGCCACTTTTATGCGAGATAATTTACCCCATTCTAGCTCTCCCTTTCTCCCTCTCTCAATATATTCCTCTCTCATCCCTTAATTTTATTTTATTTCTTTTAGATATCTTCCCTTCATCTTGACCTCACCCTGTGCCCTCTCTCTCTCTCTCTCTCTCTCTCTCTCTCTCTCTGTATATATATATATATATATATATATATATATATATATATATATATATATACACATACATATATACATACATACTCACTCACATATACATATATATACATAAACATATATATATGAATATTGCCTTCAGCTATCCTAATACTGAGGTCTCATGAATCATACACATCACCTTTCCATGTAGGAATGTAAACAAAACATTTCAACTTTAGTAAGTCCCTTGCAATTTCTTTTTCTTGATTATCTTTTCATGCTTCTCTTGATTCTTGTGTTTGAAAGTCAAATTTTCTATTCAGCTCTGGTGTTTTCACTGAGAAAGCTTGAAAGTACTCTATTTTATTGAAAATCTATATTTTGCCTTGGAGCATGATACTCAGTTTTGCTGGGTAATTGATTCTTGGTTTTAATCCTAGCTCCATTGACCTCCAGAATATCGTATTCCAAGCCCTTCGATCTCTTAATGTAGAAGCTGCTAGGTCTTGGATTATTCTGATTATGTTTCCACAATACTCAAATTGTTTCTTTCTGGCTGCTTGCAATATTTTCTCCTTGACCTGGGAGCTCTGGAATTTGGCAACAATATTCCTAGGAGATTTCTTTTTGGGGTCTATTTGAGGAGGCAATCTGTGGGTTCTTTCAATTTCTATTTTGCCCTGTGGCTCTAGAATATCCGGGCAGTTCTCCTTGATAATTTCTTGAAAGATGATATCTAGGCTCTTTTTTTGATCATGGCTTTCAGGTAGTCCAATAATTTTTAAATTATCTCTCCTGGATCTATTTTCCAGATCAGTGGTTTTTCCAATGAGATCTTTTACACTGTCTTCCATTATTTCATTCCTTTGGTTCTGTTTTATAATATCTTCATTTCAAATAAAGTCACTAGCTTCCACTTGCTCCAATCTAGTTTTTAACGTAGTATTTTCTTCAGTGGTCTTTTGGACCTCCTTTTCCATTTGGGTAATTCTGCCTTTCAGGGCATTCTTCTCCTCATTGTCTTTTTGGAGCTCTTTTGCCATTTGAGTTAGTCTATTTTTTAAGGTGTTGTTTTCTTCAGTGTATTTTTCAGTATTTTTTGGGTCTCCTTTAGCAAGTCACTGACTTGTTTTTCATGGTTTTCTCGCATCATTCTCATTTCTCTTCCCAATTTTTCCTCTACTTCTCTAACTTGCTTTTCCAAATCCTTTTTGAGCTCTTCCATGGCCTGAGACCAGGTCATGTTTTTCTTGGAGGCTTTTAGTGTAGACTCTTACACTCTGTTGACTTCTTCTGGCTGTATGATTCGGTCTTCTTTGTCACCAAAGAAGGATTCCAGAGTCTGAGACTGAACCTGGGTGCTTTTTGCTTCCTGGCCATATTCCCAACCAACTAACTTGACCCTTGATTTTTTCGTCAGGGTATGACTGCTTGTAGACTAGAGAGTTCTATGTTCCATGTTTGGGGGAAATGTGCCAGCTCTGCCACACCAGCACTCCTCCTTCCCCAAGTACCCCCAACCCAGACTGGGCTTAGATCTTCAGCAGGCTGTGCACTCCTGCTCTGATCTGCCACTTAATTCCTCCCACCAGGTGGGCCTGGGGCTGGAAGCAACTGCAGCTGTAGCTGCCCCACCTCCATTGCCCTGGGGGCGGTGGCCAAACCACAAACTCCTTCCACTCCCGCAGCTTTTCCCACTAACCTTCTCTGCTGTCTTTGGTGTTTGTGGGTTGAAAAGTCTGGTAATTGCTGCAGCTCACTGGTTCAGGGCACTAGGGCACCCTCCGCCTGGCTCTTGTTCTGGTTGGTCCGTGCCACTCCTGCTGGGCTCTGCTGGGCTCTGCTCCACTCCGCTCCTCTCCCAGCTCTGTGTAGGATAGACCTCACCCAGAGATCATCCAGGCTGTCCTGGGCTGGAGCCCTGCTTCCCTCTCTTCTTTTGTGGGTTCTGCAGTTCTAGAAGTGGTTCAGAGCCTTTTTTTATAGGTTTTTGGAGGGACTTGGCGGGGAGCTCACGCTAGTCCCTGCTTTTCAGCCGCCATCTTCGAACTATAATTTTAATAGTCCAGGCTTAAGGGTGCCCTTTGAAATTTGGGGCAGTAATTGCTGCCTGGATGTTGTGTAGTGGCCTATGACCACAAGTGCAAATATGCAATTCTTTGGTATCCCAGAGGGTATACCAACATGCTATTCATCATTTCTTCTGACAAAATAAAATTCCAAAACATTCACATCACATAATTTGTTTAGCCATTCTTCCTTTACTTACTATCCAATGTTTCTAGTTTTTCACTACCATAAGCACACTGCTATTAATATTTTGGAAATATATGTGGGACCTTTCATTCTATCTTTAATTTAATGAGAGTGATAATAATAATACCTGACATTCATAGAGCACCTACTATGTGCTGGGCATTGTGCACAGCACTTTATAATTTTGATCTTATTTGATCCTCACAATAACCCTAAGAGGTAGGGGCTATTATTATCCCTATTTTACAGATGAAGAAATGGAGGCAAATAGAGGTCACATGACATGCCCCATCACCACCCAGCAAATAAATGTCATTTTGAGCTCAGGACTACTGGCCTCCAGGTCTAGCGCTCTAACTCATGTGTCACGTAGCTTCCCCAATAGTTGAACCACTGTCTTAATAGCAACAAACTACTTCATGGCTTCTCTTGCAAAATTACATATTATTTTGCAAAAACATTCCATCAACTCATCTCTCTACCACTTGTGTAATAATGTGATTATCTTCCCAATACTTAGTATTCCCATGTTTTATGATCTTTGCCATTTTATTGGGTGTGGGGCAAAATGTTAGAGTTGTTTTATTGTTCTTGGTTTAGAATCTCTCTTCATTTGGTTGTTTCAAAAACTTGCTCTCTGTTGACTACTTACCTGCAGAACCTACTGACTGATCTTGGTAAGTTTCTTCAGTAATTCTATATTTATGTGTTGTAACTGAACTGTATCTGCTATGAACAGGGAAATAAACCTCCTCTTCATATATTTATATTCTCCTAATTTCTTTCTCTTCTTTGTTGCTTCCTGGCATAAGTCAAAATTGTGCAAGGTACTTTTGTTCCAAGCCGCCATTCACCTTGGATATTGGGTTTTCATTTGAGATTTCTGTGGCAAACATTTCCTTCCAATCATTTCCCTTCTTAATGTAGCTGCATTTATTTTAGTCATGTGAAGATTTTCTAAATTTCTTTTAGAACTAAATGTGTTCATTTCAATTTTTCAATCATCTTTTTTCTCTAGTGTAGTTACAGATCTTCTGTTTAATCACAGATCTAAAAGTTGTCATCTTGTATTTGCATAGAAATGTATAAGTGTAAGTGTGTGTGTGTATGTTTGTTTAATGTACATAATGTGATCATTTATATTTAGGATGCTTTTCTCTTTGGAGCATATGGAAGAATAACTAACATATAAGATATAGGTGAGAACCTGTTTTGTTTTTTTTTTTCTTCCCCCAATCATTTTCCAGTTTGTTAGAATTTTTTTCAAATAAAGAAAAACAAGAAATAGAAATTTCCTTAACTTGCACAATCAGTCTATTACACTGATCTTCATTTCTGTTTTCTTTTTATACCAGTATCACATAGTATAGATATAGGTAGATATAGATATAGACATAGATACAGATATATAGATATGACTATAAAATAGAAATGTAGACATAAATATGAAATCAAGCCTTTTATTCTCCAAGCTGACAATTCTAGGTTCCTTCACTGACTTTCTTCAGCATCTTGGTTGGCCTGCTCTGTATTCTTTCCAACTTGTCCATGTCCTTCCTAAAATCTGGCTCCCAGCATTTACTGTAATGTTCTGGAGAAAGTCTGTATAAAGGGGGGCACCAGGGGAATAATATTTCCCTAGTGCAAGACAATGACTTTCGTCATTCATTTACATTCATGTAGAATGAGCAGTTTGTTAGAATCTTGTCTTTCTCAGAGATTCCTGCTAAAGTTACAATTACCAACCTACACCTTCCTATTATTTCACTTAGAATAAGAGGAGAGGATACAACATCCCTTATCCACTCAGATTCACTTAGAACAATGGACATTGGTTACAGTGGACAGGCAAGGAGTCATTAAAATGAATTGAAGAGATGGCATTCCATTAACATGTTTGACACATTGACTCAAAATGACTAAGAGAAATGCCTCCACTATTCATCAGATCAGGCATAGAGATTCTTTTAAGAAGTGTCCTCAGAAAAGCTACATATGAAGCTTGGACTCTCAAGTGACAGAACACAATAACAAATGGGCTCACAAATGGACAGCAGGACTTCAAGGAGAAAAGCTCTTCTCACTTCTCCATCTTAAGTCTTTTAATCCCCTTCCTGGTTGGGAAAGTAGCATATCGCAGCATTCTTCACTTTCTTTTTAAGAGTTGTGTGTTTTTTTCAAATAAATAAACTTAGTAACCATTACCTCCAAGGACTACTTTAGCTGCTTCTCATAAAATTTTGTATGTTATCTCATTATCATTTCCCTTAACAATGACTATTTTCTTGTTATATAATATGTGTGTGTGTGTGTGTGTGTGTGTGTGTGTGTGTGTGTGTGTGTGTATGTAATATGTATTTTGGGAATGCCTTTTTAACATTTGTTTGTGACATCTTTATGATCTATAATCACATTTTGGGGGGGGCATACTGTTAAATTTTGAAATGTACATATATATTCCTTACTATTTCTTTTTAGAAAAGGCAATGTCTCTATTAAATTAGGTTTTGAAAAGACGATTCAACTATATTTCATTTTGTTATTTGCTTTTTTCACCTCTTAGAGAGGCATAATAGAGAATATTGCTGTTTTGTTGTTAGTCCTTTTACCATTTCTCTCCCTTTTCAGAACACTGGCAGTTTAACACATGATATATATGTTTTTAGTAATGCTATTTTTATTGTCTATTGCACTGTTATATCTAATATAGTTTCCTTGTTTGTCTCTCTCAATATTGTATATATGTAATTCTTGTTGCCTTATCTGAAATCCTGCTTCTTTCAGTTGCCTAAAGCATAATAGATTTTATTCCATTCCTTCATTTTCACTCTGTATGTGTCCATATGATTTACAAGTTCTTCTTGCATGTAACAAGTGGCTGAGTATTATTTTTAATACATTCTTCCATTTTTCATTTTTATTGAGTGAATTTAATTTCATCACATTTAGGTTGATAATTAAGTTTTCATTTTTTCCAGTAAATTTTTATATTCTTCTTCCTCCCTGATCCCCTTAAGTCATCGTACTTCCTGAGTTTATTGTGTTGACATTCATTTAACCCTGTTCTCTTCAAAACAACTGGTCTTACCATCCCACCCCCAACTTCCCTTATCTGAGGCCCAAATACCTTGAATTTACCTTTATTGTGATTGTCTGAATATGTGTCTATCTCTGTCATTATCTCTGTGCACACAAACTCACTTTCATTTGCAAAAAAAATCTTCTGAGGACCCTCAGTCCTAGGCATATTAATTCACAAAAAAGGAAATGAGATCCAATGGGACAAACAATATATCCTTGTCCTGTTCCTTGGTTTTTCCTTCATCATCTGCCCAACTGGTGCCATATTATCCCTAGTCTGTACCAGTATTCCCATATCTACTTCTCTTGGAGTTATGTACCTGTGGAATTCCAATACCCCCCTGCCTACAACTGGGTACTAGACCTGCCTTAGATATTATTAATTTCACAGAAACAGCTAGTACCACAGTGGATAGTTGGGCCTAGAGTCAATAAGGCATGGGTTCAAATTCAGCCTCAGGTCGTTACTAGCTGTATGATCTTGGGCAAGTCACTTGATCTATTGGCCTCAATTCCCTCATCCATAAAATACGGAGGAGCACCTTCCTCCTAGAGCTACTGCGAGGATCCAATGAGGTAATGTTTTTAAAGCACTTTGCACACCTGGAACATAGTAGGTGATGAAAAGAAGCTTATTGCCTTCCTTACCACCACCCCCCCCCCTTTACCAAGGACTTGAGTCTCAAGGGGCTGAAGGATCTGCCAGGTTGTTAGACATTAGCAGTGGATGAAGAGCCCTTATCCACAGAGACCTGGAATTAGGATAGGCAAAATGAATTAAGGTCCACTTGTGGGTAAATCCAATAGAATTCAGCAATGAGGAGACGGCTTAGCTCTTTGGGTGGGAGAAATGTTTTATTGCCATACAGCCTGTGGTTAGGGAACTTGAGAACTGTGTCTGCCATTGAATATTCTTGTGAAGTGTTTATTGATGGATTTAGGGTTACATTGATATTTATTGAAGTTTTAAAATATGTATATATAATCTATAATACCATATGATATGATACCGTATCATATACTCTCATGACACATGCAGATGTGTGACTTCATACATGTGAAATGTTTTGTGTGTATGTGTGTATATTATGTATTTATTCGTAAAATATACCATTCCCCTCATTACTGGGAGATTAGTACCCATTGCTGTCACAAAAGTCTCCATCTGATGACAGAATACACCCCCACTCTTCCCTTTTTGACTTGCTTTCTCAATAATCTGTCCAAATCTTCTATAACTCTTCAAAAGAGGGAGTACATTGAAAATATCCCACACCCACATATCCCCTTTAGAACTGACTAAGCTTTTTTTGATAGATATTTATCTTATCATTACCCTTTTCTTGCAGAAGACACACTTTTCTGTACTATTCCACCACCCAAAATACTGATTTAGTAATAAAAGAACATATTTTTGCCTCCAAATATTAATTTATTTCTTTTACCTGTCCTTTTGTTTTATTTTTTACCCCATTAGTTATTTTTACTGCACAGATAATCCCCCCATTTTCCCCCAACAGTTTATAATCTTTACTGTTCAATATAGTAGTTTAGAAGTAGGATTATGTTTATGCTCACTTCTCTTTGTCTCAGTTTATACAAATCATCCAAGGGTTTTTCTGAATCCGTTTCTTTCACCATTTCCTATAGTATAATAATATTCCATCACATTCATATACCATAATTTGTTCAGCTATATCACAATTGATGTACATCCCCTTAGTTTCTAATTCTTTGTCACCACATAAAGTTACTATAAATATTTTTGTACTTATGGGTCCTTTTCCTCTTTCTTTTTCTGTTCAGGATATAGATCTATGCGTAGTAGTATTTCTGGGTCAAAAGACATCCACAATTTAGTAACATTTCGGGCATAGTTCCAAATTGCTTTACAGAATGGCTAGTCCAATTTACAGCTCCTCACAGTTCTATTATGTATTTGTTTTCTGACAACCCCTCTAGAACTTCTCATTTTTTTGGTCAGTTTTGCCAGTCTGGTGTGAAGTAGATTCTCAGAGTTGTTTGAATTTGTGTTTCCCTAACTGTTAATGTTTTGAAGGGTTTTTTTTTTTTATTTGGCTATTGATTGCTTAGATGTTTTCCTCTGGAAACTACCCCATTCATATCATCTGACCATTTATCAATTGGGGAATGGCTCTTATTCTAATAAATTTGAGACATTATCCTATATATTTTAGAAAAAAAAGATGTTTTTTCAATCATAGATACTTGTAAATATTTTCTCAGTTACCTCCTTCTCTTCTAGTATCAGTTGCATAAATTAATCCACTCTGGATTATTACAAACATCCTAAAGAAACTAATTTTGTATTTGCTCCCAACACAGTATTAAGGCTCTTTTATAACTTAAACTTATCCTCTGCTCATTTTACTATTCTCATATCTGGCAGATTTTCAAATAAATTGGCAACACTGGTCAGGTTTTTAGTATTGTTTTTGTGAGAGTGTAACTAGTATGCCAATAGTGAAGAGAGTCTTTTGCTATGAATGTTAGTTTATAGATATTAAAAAGTGTTTAAAATGAAGCAATATATACAATTGAACTGTAAGTACATTTATCATTTAATACTGCATTTTCTATTATCCAGTAGAAAAGTAATTATTTTATATCATACTTAGCTATTAATTTTGGTTGATTGGTTAAGTGGCTAATTTTTTTTTTAAAATGAATTTTCATTTCCCAGCAAGAGAGCTTGTAAAATTCTCCTTCCTTTTTCAGTCACATTTTTGTGTCAGTGAGCATTTTCACTTAGATCTTGTTTTAAATTAAAATATGGAAATTAGCTTAAGGTGGGATTAGATTCACGACAGTGTTTGTCTACACTAGAGCTAACTATTTCAAACTTGCATTTACATAAAAAAGTTCAACATCAAAATTGTTTTCATATCATTATAGTATTATATTAAAGATGTTCAAAGATATATTTTTTCATTAAAATATTATGTGTATTCAATAATATTTGTAAAATAAAGAGATTTAATAAGAAGTCTTGCTGCTAAAAAATAAGCATATGAAGTCGTGCTAGTTCACTTTTAATTTTTATACATTTTTCACATAAATATGCATAATTATTTTATAATTAGTTTCATAATTTTCTTTTTAACATTTCCATAATTATAGATAGGATAAATTTTTATATAGTATAATTATGACTATATAATGCAAAATTTAATTTGAAACTGTGGGGAACAAAAAATATACTTGTAATTATTGTGAATACATATGAAATTCCTCTAAAAGATATTATAAATAGAATATTAATTAACCTAAGGGTGAATAACATATTTTTGATTATTGTTGCTGAAAGCAATTCAATGAACAAAAAACATTGGGAAACACTGCAAAATAAATAATTATATTTTCTCCTTGTCTCTACTTATTCCCTTGTTTTTTTTTCTTGTTTTATCAATATAGCTAGAATATCTACACCACTATCAAATCGTATTAGTGATATCTTTGCTTTGCCCCTAATCTTATTGGAAAGGCCTCTAGTTTATCCCTATTACTTGGAATTCTGGGTCTTCAATTTAGATGGACATTATTTGTTAAGGAAAAATATTGTTATTCCTCAAATTTGTATTTTTTATCAAGAATTGATGTTGTAGCTTGTCAGAAACATTTTACTGTATCTATTAATTGTATCATGTGATTTTTGTTGTTTTTATTATAATCATCATCTATTAAATTTATATTTTTTCTAATATTTACCCAATCATGCATTTCTGGTATGTATCTATCTTGTTTGTGATATATAAATTTTTTGATGTGTTGCTGGAATTTTATTTTAAAATTTTGAATAAATATTCATTAGGGATATTATTTTATTTTTTTATTTCTCTTTTCTTACTCACCCTGGTTTAGTTAAGACTTTGTATGTGTCATAGAAGAAAATTTATAGAACTCCTACTTTTTTTTCTTATTTTTCAAACAGATTTTATAGTTTTATAATAAATTTTTCTTTAAATATTTGATAGGCTTCACTTGTAATTTCGTCTGGCCCAGGGTTTCCTCTCCTTTTTTGATAACTCATTTATGCCTATTATAAAAATATTTTGTCTTATTTTTAAGTATTTTATTTCATTAAATATTTTACAATTATGATTTTTTTTAAATTAACATTCAATTTAAAAAAAGTGATCTTTTCCCTCCTACACTCCCCATTTGTGGCTTTTAATCCTCCCCTTCTCCTTCCCCCCCCCCCAAGATTGGGTTATTTCAGCTTTCTATTTCTTTTTTTCCTGACAAACTGGAAATTTTGTACTTTTGTAAATATCCATCTATTTTATCATGATCATCAGTTTTATTAGCATATAACTGGGCTGAATAGTTTCTAAAAATTTCCTTTATTTCTTCATTTTTTTTCAATTCACTTTTAGCTTTTTTGATACTGGTAATTTGGTTTTCTTATTTTAAAAATTAGCTAATAGTTGAAGAATTTTATTTTCCCCCTAAAAGTTTGTACTTTTATTTAATAGTTTTTTTGCTTTCAATTGTGTTACTCTCTTCTTTGATTTTTAAAATTTCTACTTCTGTGTTCATTTAAAAAAAATGATTGTGTATGTATGTGTGTGTGTGTGTGTGTGTTTAGTTGCATTGACTGACATATCTTTACTCTCATATTGGTAAAGCTATTTAGAGATATAAATGTTTCCTTAAAGATTACCTCAATTACATTTTCTATATTTAAAATGTTGCCTCATTTTTGCCTCTAGCTTTAACAAAATTGTTCCTTGTTTTTATAATTTGTTCTTTGATCCACTAATTCCTTAGGACTTTAGTCTGTCACTGTTGTATCCATCTTCCTTCCCCTCATTGACATTTTTCTATTCACTAAATGGCTTCAGTTTGTTCAATGCCACAAGAAAATATTCCACTGAAGCTGACCCTGTTCTGTACCTTCTTCCAGCCCTATGTTTCAGTCTTTCACTATCTTCTAAAATAGTTATCTGTCTTTCATCCCTGCCCTGGTGCTCCTGGCTAGTTACATCTACTAGCAGGGTAGGGGAAAGGGTCCCCTAGCCATTGCTAAGGAGCAACACTGAGAAGCCTTTGTAGATGAGCCTCTTCCCCTTATTCTCAATCCTTGTACCTGCTAATATTACTTTCTACAACTGTATTAGAGAGTGTTAACAAGATGTACAATTCTAAGCCCTTTACCCCCATCGCTAATTATTTTCTGTGATTATGGTGACCCCACTATCTTCACCAGAGCTGGGCAGATTTACCACCCAATGCAAAGAGGGGTGAGGTGAGGGGACTGACCAGTCCTTTTCATGTCTCTGAAGCTGGGTTTCATCTCCATCCTTTACTAACCACCCCCTCCCTTTCTGTCTTGTAATGTGTTATAAGACCTTTAAGAGGCTCTTTATCTCTTTCTCTTCAGCTCTTCACCTTAGTAGAAGACAAGCCAGCAATGCAACGTCTATCGCTTCCTCTAATCTCTTTCTTGCCTGGACCTGGAAAACCCATGTGGCTTCACATCAAAGTAGGTACCACTGGACCCAGAAGAGGTACTCTCACTCTATCTTTTTTTTAGTCTTTAGGGCTCCTTTGAGGTTTTATTCTCAAATAATGAAATAATTTTTGATGGATTTGCATGTTTATATTGAGCTAGACATTGTCCCGGTAGTTCATGTGCTTGATATTCTTCATTAAATATGTCTCTTCTCTCTTAGGACCAAATGGTCTGTTTATTCAGTGGGATTCAACCAGCCAAGTGTTCTCTTGCTCAGTGCCTAAAAGATGATGGTGTACTGCCTGTGAAGGATAAAGAAATATTGACTTTATCAAACTGGGCAGATGATATAGATTTATTTTTTTAATTCATTAGATGTTTTATAAAAACTGACTATTGAATATCACAAAATAATAAAGATATTTTCTAACTTTTTCTATTCAAATTCATTAATTTTAATGTTTATATTATCATCACTCTCTCTGAGTTCTGTTAAGGATTTTTTGCTCATTCTGTGAACATGTGTGTGTGTGTGTGTGTGTATGTGTGTGTGTGTAACTGTTCTGTGTTTCTGGAGGGTGAGTACTCTTTTCTCTGTTCTTCTGGACCTGATTTTTGGTTTGTTATAGTTCATTTTTGCTTTGTATTATTTTAGATTTTTTTCTAGTTTTCCGTCTATTCCACATATTTCTTTGTCTTAATGGCATTATCATATTTCATATTTGCTCTCTCTTCCCCCTCCTCTCATGACTGATACTTCTATTATTAAAATATTTAGACAGATAACTTTTTATTGTTGGAGACTTTCATGGCATAAAATCTAAAGCAAAATGTAAACAAGTGGATTCAAGAGCATGATCTGGTTCCTCGCTTTCACTGAATGTTTCTAGATCATACTCTAAACACAATTCCTTACCTGTGTAATGTCATCCTCAATAAGCAAGTCTTCCTCTTTCTCTACAAGCCATGTCCCTTACCATGGTAATTCTTTGCTTTTCCTTAATTTTTTGTCAATTTCACAGAGGTGAGCTTATATTTCAAAGATGTTTTCCTTTGCATCTCTTTGATCATAGTTAAGGCTGACCTTTGTTTCCTGGTATTAACAATGTGTTTCCTCTTTTGAAAATTGTCCCTTCATTTTCTTTGGCCATTGACTGGTCACAGTTTTCAAAAGAGGAGTACCCTCAATGGGGTTAGTCCAAATACGGGAACTCTAATGACTTTTTTCATATCTACAACATATTTTCTTGTAATTGGACTTTGGGTCCCATGGAACATAACTCCTTTCTTGAAATCCCATGCAGCCTTAGTCATTTTTTTTTAAGTTTTCTCTTAGATAGCTAGGAACAGCAGGCACAGAGAAACACTGACTTTCTCCTGCTTCAGAAAAAAAAGAGAAGAGAGACAAAAAGAACAGTCCCTCCTTGGGGCCCCTTCACTCCTGAACTTGGCCTTGCTTCGTGGATGCCAATAGGAGGTGTTGAAAGCAGCTGAAGCCCTGGACAGTCTTGTCGATGGCTCAGCTCCAGTCTCACTGCACCTTGAATCTGGGAGCCCTTTATGGCAGGGAGCCATGGCACATTCCTTGTCATTGTTCAGCAAGCTAATAAAAAATACAGACAACTGCTCACGGCTTTCTAGTGAGTGGGTCTGTGGAATGTGCTCACTTGTATAGATCCCGCTACCTGTTGAGGCTGTAAAATGGGGTGACATAAACTGAGCCTCAGAACAAAAACCCCTCTGAATTGTTCGGAGTTTAAACACCTGTGTTCCCCCTTTTGGGAAAGCCTGTGCTTTAGGCAGGCCTTTGCTACAAGGCTTGACACTCAATGTGTGCGCATTAAGCCTCCCAATTGCCTCCAAGCTGACAGTTGTTCTGGAATATTAACCACTTTCCTGCCAAGCATTCAGGTTTTTTTTTTAATTTTCTGAAGAAAAAAAAAATGAAATATCCCCTTCTGACCGGGCTTTGACCTCTGTGCTGGCAAAAGTTGGAGAGAAAAACCCAATTGGTAATAGCTGAAATCGATCAAAATCCCTTCCTGATTGATAAATATGCCAGGTTTACCTCATGATTACTGCACACAATTTTCTGTCACTGTTAATTTATTTGAAAGACTTAACCTGGTAGGCGCCGAAACCAGCAGTGGTTTATAATGAGAGCTGTGGAAATAAATCATCCCCTCCAAATAGTATTCAAAGAAATCTCCACCCAATCTTTCAGTGTGCAGATCCCCAGATCGGACCACGTCTGACATGCGAATGGACAGACACAACATGTCATCACGGAAGTCAATCGATGCCTTCAAGATGTTCCTTCATCTTCATCCTTGTCCTCTTTAGTATTCCATGCAATAATTTTAGGTGCATTTAACAATGATAATTAGTCTATTTCCCCCATTTACATAAAGAAAAAGACAGGCAGAGAGGGAAATTCATGTGCCTTTTCCTAACTTTAAGTACATTACAGCCCTGTTTTCCCCTCCAACTATTGCACTGGCATCCCAAACGTCAAGTTATCATATTCCACCCCTGTCCAGAAGTGGAGTTCTAGCATCTGTAAGTTTGACCATAAGAAGCCTGAAATGCTGAAGGACACACACACGCACACACATGTACACACATGCACACACATAAACACACACCCCACATTATACATACATACACGTTCATACATACATACATACATATACACAAATATATGTGTATATAATATGTCCATGGCCTCTCTTTCTAGGTTCTCCACTGTTGTTTTTATCATTTCCTGCATCCAGACATGTGCCCACCGAGGAGGAAGATGAGGGGCTGCTACTCACAGGGGCATCTCCATAGACCCCTCCACGTTGGTAGTGAATTTGGAGCTAGCCAGACAATATTGAAACCTTCCCAAATGAACTTTGCATGGAGACATTTTCATTCGCGGCCTCCCTCCTCATGCATATTAACCGATGCTATGCAAGGCCTCATTTAATTTCCTGATTTTACATTCGGATCACTTTTTCTTTTATAGCTATTTTTACCGGGCTTCATTAATCTTTGTTGAATACAATGGCATACATCTTTAATGCGGCCGCTGTCAAGTCGTATTTCAGTAAGAGCTGCAAACTGAATGACAGCAAGCAATATTAATAAATTTAACATAGGCGATATCAATTTTTAACAGAATGAATGTGGAAAGCTAAATGTATTATTTTTCGTTTAAATCAGAGGGTTTATCACCGGTTAAGGAGCAGCGATTTCGGGAAACTTGTGACGCTGCCGTACAAATAGATTTCCATCTCATTAATAAGTAAATTAGGCAAATGCCTTTCAAGTTCAGACAAGTACATAAGTGTAATCTCCATATTAAAGGCGTAGTCTTTGATAAACCACCAAGGAATTGTGGCAGCCAGCGCCGTGACATGTTGCCGGGGCCTGAACCTTCCGCGGGCCCACCTTTAATTACACTGCTTCATTACTAAAGAGCTAAGTGTCTCTCCAGTGAAGATGCTCTAAATGAACAGCATGTGGGCACCTCCCAGCCCATTTTGGCAGGAGCCGGGGAGAAAGGGAGGAAAAAAAAAAAGGTGGCAACAGTTATGAAAAAGCCCATCATCACCTGCTTGCCTTCTGCCTGCCTTCCCTGTAATCACATTAAAATATTAAGATGAATTCCTTTTATATCTCCCAAAGAAAATGCCCATTAAGGATGCGATTTAGTTTGAGAAAGAAAGAGAGAGAGAGAGGAGGGAAAGAAAGACGGGTGGACAAGCGGAGGGAAGGAAAGAATGAAGAGGCAAGAAGAGGGAGGGAGGGAGAGAAAAGCTCTGAATTTGATTTGATTTGATTTTTTTTTTCAAATTCTCTTCATAAATCCCAACAGAGATCATTTGCTGTGAAATTTAAGCCCAGTGAGAACTTGCCTGTCGTTGTTAAATAAAAAGTTACGGTCGGTCGGAGCCATGTTTTTGCAGTAGCTTTAGTGATTATAGGAAATTACATGCAAAGCCAGAGTTCTGATCCTAAGTTAATTTATAATTGGAAAAAACTTATTAATTAGCTATGTCATTCTAATTAAGAATTAGAAGCGTGAGCATTAGCAAGTCAGTCAATAGCCAACAGAGGGAATTTGGGGCCAGCCCAGAAGGGGTATCCAGGGCACACTGTCCACTCTGAGCCTGAATTCCTCTTTTCAAGAATTTACTGATGGCTGAGGGAAGATAACCTTTCACACAGTGATACGCAAATGGAGAAGGAAGAGAACAACCATCTTAATTCTGTTTCTGGGTTGCACATTTCCATTGGATGATGCCTAATATTTAGCCCACCAGCACTTGAACTTGGGTAGTGGAGAAATAGCTCACAAAATATAGATGTAAAATACATACTTAAAACCTCATATATGTGCACACACATACACATGTGCATGTAACCTTCATTACTTTGTGCACACGTGCACAATGTAAACCATACCAGTGTCACACATGTGTCTATAAACCATGTGTGTGTGCACACAATGCATACACAAATCACATTAGTATGTGCCCACAAATACAAACGTGCATGTAAACTATGCATGTGCACACATACATGCACATAAATCACATTAGTGTATGCCCATATGTGCATGTATATAAATTAGACTGGTGTGTGTAGACATGTCTGTGTAAAATATATGTGTTTACACACAACTACACATGTATACGCTGGAGCTGCCAAGATACACCCATCTCAGTCCTGTCCTCTTCACTGTTTCACTTTCAGAATTGGCCACATTCACCTTAAAATAATCCTCATGCGTCTCTGGGTGGTTTCTCTTCCATTCCTCGATTTTTCAAAGGAGGAATAAAAAACATTCCAGAGTATAAAGTTCCACATACAACTTAAAGTATAAACTGCTAGGGAAAAAAAATTCCAGCTAACATTTGTGAAACAGTCATTGTTGTGATCAGGATTCCTTCTTGAATCTCTCTCTGCTCTCTCTTCCTTAGTGTTTCTTGGAGCTCTCAGCATTTTTATAGTACGCTCATCTTCAATAGAGATCAACAAACTTGGGCATTTCTTCCATTTCAAATTTTAACCCAGCCAGAAAATGAATTACAGAAGACAAACAATACAATGAAAGCTATTGTCTATGTTAATTGTTCTCAGGGAAGAAAAAATAAAATAAGTGATTCATTTTGTTTAACCTGCCCTAACCCATTCACATATGTAAGAATTCTTTTCTGGAGTGTAGGTTTGCTTTCAATTAGGGAAGAATAAAAGCTGGAATGGGCAATGGATGGATTCCAGTTTTCTTATTTGAATACCAAAAAGATGGCCCACTGCTAATGATGTAAAAAAAAAAGAAACCTCTCAGTATTAGCATATTTCCATCCTTCTTTTTCTTTTACTAGCTAACACAACATTCAGGAATATATGTATCTTATGAGGTTACTGGACTTCTGGTGTATGCATTCACCTCGGTATGCTTGTTTTCTAAATTGGTTGCAAAGTGGTGATTATTTAAAAGTCAATTGGGCAGAAAGGTGTCATGTGCTTATTTTTCTCTTTAAATAGGAGACTTTAGTCTCTTTATTTTATTATTATTTTACCAATTATTGCCAATTTACCAATTCTCAATTATTTTACCAATTATTACCAATTATTATTACCAATGACCCTCTTAGGTGAATTGAGGGAAGATTACTGATGTGAGGCTAATTTGATGGGCTAGAATGGACGTCCTTGGAGCTCTGTCACCCAATTCAGTGGCTGAACCCTCTACTCAGGCCCACCTCTGTCCTCCTGTTTAACATTGGCTTCCAATAGTCACTATATAACGAGTCCATAGAAAAGACATAGACTATAGTGGAATGAGGAAATGCCTTTTTGAAGGAGCTGGACATTGTTTAAGAAATCTGATGACATCTCAACTTAAACATGCATGTACAATCCAATCCAATCGAGTACAATCCATTTCAACTCATTTCACTTCATTTCTTTTACCAAACACATCTTGTCTTCTACAAAAGGACATATGCCTTCTGTTTTACACAAAACAGAAGATGGGTATTATCCAGAATAGTCCTCTCCCTTATGGACCGAACATTCTAAAAGGATCCTAGATCCTTTAGAAGTTGTGGCTTGAGAGCTGCTGAACTACCAAAATAACTATGAAACTTGGTTCAATATTAAAAAAGATCAAGACAAGGATGTCTTTGTCATAGATGACCACATGCTTAAATACTACAAATATAATGAAGGAAAAGTTCTACCTATGGCATCATGCTCCCTGCATTTAACTTAGGATCTCCCTCAGCATTGTTCTATGCCACTTTTTCTCTTGAAATTTCAGAGTGTGCACTCAATGCAAAAAATGAGATCCTAAAGCTCATATTCTCCAACTTGGGCGGGACTGAGGTGAACACAGAACAAGCATCAGATACTTCAAAAATTCCTTCACCTTCCTTCCCCCAACCCATCAAATCCATTCTTTTACTTTCTAATGTCCATTTTCCCTCTCTCCTCATTCTAGTTCTGATGTCATAGGCATCATAAGCTTTGAGGAAAAATGATAATAATGATTTCCACATGATCCCCTGTTCTTCTCCTAAATTCTGATAATATTACAGGAGAAAGGAGGAAAGATCTGAGGTGCAAGTGCCAGTCACCATGGTGTCTATGCAGTCAGACTCAGTCTTCACTTGAGCCTAAGGGGGTTGTTTGATAACCCTGCCTCTGCCTTCATCCTAATGCTATCCATAAACAAGTATCTCTCATTTACTTACAGAGCCATTAGTGGTCTTTTCACCTACCACTTTATTTCAATAGGGTCGCTGAAAATTCTGCGTAAAAATAAAATAGAGGGACACACAGAGCGTTACTAGATTGTACCTATCTTCTGCTAAGACTGACTCATTCATTCTTTGAAAATCGCAATAACCACCACATTGGATAAATATGGGGCAATCAGAGGGAGCAAAATAGGAGAATCACACAACTCAAACTGGGCAGGAACCATAGAACTCTCTGAATCCAAACCCTCCCTAAGCAAGAATCTCGTCTATAGCATCAAGCATTATACCCTTCAGATGCAGGTCAGGTGCCATCTTCGAAGCATGATGCATTTTCTGATCCTCAAACTGCTATAGTCCTCCATTCTTAAATGCCTTGGATTTAACCACTTTGTGTATTAAAACAAAACAAAACAAATCTCTATGTTTATGCTATTTATCCATATTTACATATATTTCTTGTCTTCCCTATTAGAACATAAGTTTATTTCATGTAGTGATTTCCTAGCACAGAGCCTGGCACTGAGTAGATGCATAATAAATACTTGTGGATTGATTAAAGCATTTAAAGAGAAATGGAGGACTTCCCTCTCAACCCCCAAGAGAAAGTGAGGACAAGTTACTTATTGGATTGAAAACAAATTCAAGCTGTTACCTTTCCCTCAAAATTCTCTTTTTAACACCACTAATTACCCTGGTAATACAATATAGCTGAGAATCGCAGAACAACACAATGTTAGGAGAATCAGCATAGTAGGTGATACAGAAGAAAAATGTCATGTACAGGTAAGTGTGTGTTGGTGATGGGGGTGGGGGGTGGGGGCGGGGCGTGCTGGGGGAGACACAGAGTAAATAAGCTGCTGCATATCACCAATACTGACGTATTCTGTAAGAGGTATAAAAGACCTTATCAAGAACATGCAGGGCCAGAAAAGGAAGAGGAATAATAGCTAGCCCAAGTGTGAGACTATACAAGAAAATATGGAAAGCCCTAACGGAAAACGATGAGAACATAGTGCAGAGCCCTTCTGTCTCTACCATTTCATTGTGCTCTCTGTCTCTGTCTCTCTTTTCTTCTCTGTTCTCCTCTTTCTATGTTTTCCATCTTAATTTTTTTTTGTTTTTCTCTCTCTTTAATTTTGTCTCTGTCATTCTTCCCTCCTTTCTCTCTCTTTATAACATATGCATATGTACATATATGTGGATATATATGTGCATATATATACATATATATGCTTGTATCTTGAAAGCTAGATGATAAATGGGAAAGGAGAGGAGAGAAGAGGAGAGGAGAGGATATAGAGAGGGAAAGAAGGAAGGAAAGAAGGAGATAAGAGTCTTGTATAGCATAGAATAAGAAGCAATTCATGGCTAGCCATCTGCATTGTGGAAGTAGGACAATACCCACTAGACCAGAGGTTCCCAAACTTATTTTGCCTGCTGTCTCCTTTTCAAAAAAAATACGCTCAGCATCCCCCTGGAAATCTACTTTCTTTAACCCTTTAAACGGTTTTTAAAAATTGCATCTTTCAAAAAGATATATATTTTTTAAAAGTAACGCATCTTAAATTTAATAATTTAATGCAAATTTGTGTTTTTTTTCTTGCATTGAAATTTTGGTGACACATTATGTCATGTAGCCATATAGTATCATATTGTAAACAAGTCATTACATGCATGTATTCCTGCCATTACATGCCGCACTCCCCGACAGTGAGCAGCATGCTCGCTTGCTAACACTTGCTTGTTAAGACCTGTCAGTGGATTTGACCACTGATTGCTTATAACTTGTATTTTGTGTTTATTTGGAACATAATGTAATCACTATGACTTTAACTCTGTTGCACAATTGATGAAACATGTATGAATGACTTTTCAAAATTTTCTTCTTTTCTCTTCTTTCCTTATGCTTCCACCACACACTTATTTTTATTCAATGCCCCCAGTTGCACCCAAGGCTGCTACTGCCCCTCCTGGATCATTTCAGTGCCTCCAGGGGGTTGTATCACCCACTTCTGGAACCTCTGCACTAGATTATACATCATCAGAAGGCATTGCCCCATCTCCCAGTTTTCTAATTATCCCAACCCTTGTTAAGGGTATTCCATGGTGCTAAACCAACACTTAAAAGTGGTAGCATAATGTGTATTTCTAGAGAGGAAAATGCATGCAAGGCATACAATAAACAATTGTTTTCCAGTTGTGTCCTACTCTTTGCAACCCCATTTGGGGTTTTCTTGGCAAAGATACTTGAGTGGTTTGCTGTTTCCTTTTCAACTTATTTTACAGATAAGGAAACTGAGATAAACAGAGTTAAGTGACTTCCCAGTGTCTGAGGTTAGATTTGAACTCAGGAAGATGAATCTTCCTGAATTCAGGCTCTCCACTCTATCTACTTAGATACTCTATCTCCACTTAGAAGACCCATACAATAAACTACAACATAGAAAAACTTGATCCAATGACTCCTGTTTTGGAGGGGGGGTAGGTATAACCGGGACAAAAATAAGTTGTTCCTTTGTTTGCAAGGATCATGCATTCTTTGGAGGAAATTAACATATACTGTATACAGACAAGTAAATTCAAGATAGTTTGGAAAGGGAGAGGGAGCCCTTGTTGCCCAGCATGATCAGGTCATGCTATGTGGAGGAAATGATGGCTGAGCTAATCTGGAAGGAAGAGAAAACACCAGAGACTTTTTTGGAGACACATTCCAGGTATGGGTCCAGCCTGGAACAAGGCATCAATATGGTATATAGTCTTTCAATATTTGGAGTGGGGGAAAACCACAGCCCAGCACAGCAAGACCAAGTCCCAATCCAACATATAAAAGAATAATATGAATGAAGATGGAGAAGGTTGGCTTTAGGTAGACTGAGGAAAGTTTTCAAGGCTAGGTTGAGTCATGTATGTTTTATCCTAGAGTCAATGAAGAATCACTGATATGTCTTAATAGCAGTATGCTATTGTCAAACCCATGACTTAAGAAGAAAAGAAAGAGATAGATATAGATATAGACACAGATATAGGTATAGGTATAGGTCAAGATAGAGATAAAGATATGTATATCTAGGTAGATAGATAGATGTAGATATAAATAGATATCTATGTTTAGATCTATCTATATCTATATCTATATTGATCTAGGGAAAGAGAGACAGAGAGGTAGGGAGAAGAGAGGAGAGAGAGAGAGAGAGAGAGAGAGAGAGAGAGAGAGAGAGAGAGAGAGAGAGAGAGAGAGAGAGAGAGAGAACAAGAATAGAAAAGAAAGAGAAGACGATCTGAGCAGAGTGTCCAAGTGACCAGACAACCGGAAACTCTGAGAGTCAAAAAGGCTACAAGAAGTAGACGATTATGGGAATCCACGAGCTCAGTAGTTTGGTTTGTCCTCCACAGGTATACATTATGACCCACATCCTGTATCATGTAATGCATGATCTTCCATCAATCATTCTCAGGAAATCTATCTCTTGAACCAATGATAGAATCTTGGATAATCTTCACACACATGGGAAGAGGGTTACATGGAACAAAGAGAGACATTAATTCTCCTTTGTTCTGCTGAATCTTTTTTTTTGTAAATAACAAATGATGAACAGTTTTAGAATACTTTTTCACATCAGTGGATAGCATAACTTTAAAGATAGTATGGTGGAAAGAGGATTGTGTTTAAAACCAGAGGACTTGAGAACTTATAACCTGTGTCATTTAAGGCAACTTGCTGCATATCTCTGGACTCACTTTTTCTCATCTGTAAAAGGATAAGATTGGGTCACTAAATTCCCTTCAAGCTCTAAATGTATGATCCTATGATTCATCTCATGTAGAAAATATGCTACCAAAGCCTGCCTGTTTCTATTACTTTGTTTTCATCAAGGGTACCTTCAATGCGTGCATAGACCATGCAGATTTTATGGTAGGCTTTCAATGATAGAATGTGAATTCAGTCTGAGCATCAGCCTGCCTGAATGAGGAGAATCAGAATCAGAAAGCTGACCCCTGGAAGATTTATTTCTTGGGTATACTGACTCATGGAGTACATAACTAGAAATAACAATATTAGAAACTTTACCCCCAGATGTTTTAGAAGAAGAAAAAATGGTTGTGCATTTCTTACATGAATATAGCTAAACAGCTCAGTCCATATAATAATAGCTCAGTGGCTTCGAATATTCAGAAAATACTGGAGTCTGCAAAAATATTTTACTTTGACGAACATCTCCAATCTGTCGTTACTGACAAGAATTTGGGTTTGAAAGAACTGGGGATGTTTAGCCTGAGGAAAAGAAGACTTAAGTGAAAGGAGGGGGGTGTTGAGAACTATCTTCAAATACATGAAGGGCTGTCACATGGAAATGGGATTAGTCTTGTTCTGCCTGGCCCCAGAGGGCAGAACTAGGAAAGAGGGTTGGAAGCTACAAGGAGTCACATTTCACCTCAACATGATGAAACATTTCTGAACCATTTCGGATATTCAAAAGTGAAATGGGCTGCCTGGGGGCAGTGGTGAGTTCCCCATCATTGGAGGTCTTCAAGAAGAAAACAAGATCCCCTCATAAGAAATGTTGTGAAGTGGATTCTTGCTTTAGGTAATGGTGGAAGTATATGGTTCCTTCTAGTTCTATGATTCTATAATCCTGTCCTGTCCTAGTTCTGCTATTAATTATTTGTGTGATGCAGAAAAAGTCACTTTCCCCACTCTGACCCTCAGTTTTTTCATCTATTAAAAAAATGTGATTGTATATGTTCTATATCTCTTCTGGTTCGATGGTTTTGTGAATCTCATTTACTGTGTGATACCCTGAGGGGAGAGTGTCTCAAGTAATGGCGATAACCCAATCTGTGGGAGTGGGTTATTTCATGCATGGGGCACTTGGGTGCCTGGCATCTTCTCTTTTCTGCCTGCTGGTTAGACATTTTACTCTTCACCCTGATCAGGATGTGTTCTGGGATGGGCAAGAAGGTAAAAAATCAAATCCACCAGTGCTGTTCTGTGTGATCAATGACTGGAATGTTTGGTGAAAATGACATTGAAACTAACACCTAATGCAACCCTCACAGTTTTTGATCATCTTCATTGGCTCTCTTTGCTTTCAGGTTGGAGCTGGAATGAGAACACGATTCAGAATTTCCCAAAGCCAGGGTTCTTCCAAAGGAAGACACTGATGAATGAGTGTTCCAAATGTTGGTGGGTATACGGGTGGTATGGTAGGAGGGGGAAGAATCTTTCGATAGGAGAATATTGGAACTGGAAGGAATATTAGAGATTATCTAAAGCTCATCTCTCTCATTCAAAAGATGGGGAAACTGGGACTCAATAAAGGTCTCCATCCTGGTGAGTTTATGAAGTTAGACATCTAGATCATAATAGAGCTGAAACTAGAACCTATTTCTTTAAGTAAATAAAATGTAATGAGTTAATGTGTATAAAAAACTTTTCACAATATAAAAAGCTATGTATGTGAAAGTTCGAAGTGTCAATATTATTTTGTCCCCCCGAAAGAAAAGACTATACACACACACACACACACATATACATATATATATTTATATATATATATATATATATAATTACCTTTGCTCCTTCCTTCCTTCCTCCCTTCCTTTCTTCCTCCCTCCCTTTCTTCCTCCCCTCCTTCCTTCTTCATTTCCTTCCTTCTTTCTTTTCCTTACTTGTTCTAATTATCTTTTATAGGGTTATTTTATTACTTTATTTTTCAAATATTTTGGACAATTTTTCAAATGTTTTTCAAATTTTAATGCTAGAGAATTAATTTGAAGAGGATGGGTAAGGCAATACCCTACATGGGGATTTTACTGACTAGAAAAGGATAGGCTGGCCATGTGGCAAAAGTAAGCATTGTCCAAAGAATAGTTTGCCTCTTGTCCCCATCTCCAGGGAATGTTAAATCACCAGGAAGTAGTGCGGCTTCATGCATGGCCTTTCATGAAGGGTTATTATGAAGGTTTGGACAAGAATCCCACAATACCATAGGGTTCATAGATTTAAAGCTAGAAGGAGCCTCAGAGATGATCTCTTCCAATGCCTTCATTTTATAGAAAAAGTGACTGAAGACCAGAGAGTCAAGGCACTTCAGCCAAGGTGCCATCTTGGCAATGCTGTCATTTAAACCCAAGGCCTCTTCCTCTGTGTCTAGCACCATACTTTACATGCACATGTGGCCTCTGGACAGCTAAGACAATTTTAACAACAACATTGAACAAGCGCTTATGAAAGGCTTAGCTCCTCTAAGGTACTTTACTAGGCAATTGGTATACAAAAGCAGAAATGCCACAGCCCCTTCCTTCAAAGAGCTTCCATTCTGCAGGTTCCCAGCGTGCACCACTGGGGAGAGTTCGTATATCATTAGTTCTACTGAAGTCTAGACCTCTCGCTAACAGGACATCGATTCTCTGCAGGGAACTGTCGGCAGAAAAAAAGAGAAATAGTAAATAAAATCTCTTCTTGGAGGAAATTTATAATGGAATTGGGGAAGCAGAGCAAGCAGACAGATCTTACAGTGAAGGAAGGCAATATACAACAGGTACCGAGAGAGAGAAATGGGACCCCATAGAAACAGATTGCTATGAGAGACAGGTCTTTTTTGGCTCTTCTTTCCCATACACATTATGCACCCGCATCATGTATTGGAGTTAAGTCTCCTATCCACTCTATTAGGCTACCAACTCCTTTTGGAAAGAGGCTTGGGATATCCTCAGGACTAAATACACCTTCTTAGAACCAAGATGGTATTTAATGAACCTTTGCAAAATGAGTGACCACCTACAGTGTGCACAAAGACTTAGTCCATTTCCGTTTCTGTCCTTGGAAGGGCCAGAATTTATGAAATGGGTTAAAGTGCTCCAGGTGTTTCATGAAAGCAGGGTGGAGGAGTTCAATATCAGAATGCGAGAGGATATCGTCTATAGCCGTTCATGGTGATATAGAGGCACACCATGCCCTTCCCCCTTCCCACTGCTCTCATATACTTACACACAATCATGTTATTGTTTTTGGTTAAGGATGAAATGTTAAGTTACTTGCCCAGGGTCACACAGCTAGTAAGTGTCTGAGGCTAGATTTGAATTCAGGAAGATGAGTCTTCCTGATCCCCCCCACTCCCTCCACCCCCAGCTGCCCCACAACAACATACATAATATATAATATGTATATGCATATATACACACATACTTGACATACAATATATGTATATATTGTATATGTGTACGTATATACAAATACATGTGTCTTTCACGTAGTATATGAGAGTGTGTAGAGAGAAAGACAGAGAAACAGAGGCAGAGGCAGAGACAGAAAAACAGAGAGACAGAAATGCCATGATTTTTTCCAGGTCGACCTCCACTCATGAACAGTGCAAACTAGACTTCATAATCTTGAAAAGCTCCCTGGGGTATTCGAAGGTTATATGACTCGCCCAAGGCCACAAGGCTAATAAGTGAGAGGAATGGAAATTGAACCCAGGCCGTCCTGACTCCAAGACTGGCCCTCTAGCCATTTCCTGACACTACCTCCCCTCTATATATATGACTTGTAACCTCTGCCATTAGCCTACCTTTTGACTTATACTTGTTAGGGCTAGTTCATTTAGATCTAAACTGTAGAAGAAACATTCCCCCTAAGTGCGTGACTTGTCAGGCCACAGTACTCAGCACCCCTGGCCGCACACTTGTAGAAGGGATACTGTATTTGCATTTGCCCAAGGCTCTGATGTTTACCAAACCAAAATGTGTGTGTGGAGGGAGCAAAAATTAATGTTACTAGTCTCTTCATAATCTCCATCCCAAATAAGATTCATGCAAGGTAATTAACCCCTTTCATCATAGAGATGAATCTGGTCACCCGCAGTCAGTGATGGCACAGAAAGCCCGGCAGTTTGAGATGCTCCTCTTAGAGAACTTGTTAACGTTAGGGAGTATCCTTTCCATAGGGATCATGTCTTGTATTTCCACAGCAGGATTGCTTCTCTCGGCCCCATCAAGTCCACATCTTTTCTAGGCCCTCTTTCCCAAACTTTCTGTTCTGGCTCAGATGCCTTGTGGTGAAGAGCTCAGAGGCCTCAAGCAGCCTGTTTATCAATAGAAGCCTGTGCCCGCTGCCACCACCAGCACAGGCCAGGATGCCAGTCACCCCACCAAACGTCTCTTTTTTTGTGTTCCCCGGAAAGACCCAACTTTCCGTGTGCTTTCTTCCTCTTAAAATGCAACCATGGAAAGGTCACAGAGGAGGAGATGAAACTCGGAGTTGTAATAAGGAAGGAGAAATAAAAAATAATGACAGAAATAAATTGTCATAAGAGGGGATACAGTTATGATTTATTGTGATATTCTACAAATTTGGAGGTGATTAAAAGCCACCTAAAATTCACATTAACAAGTCCCATAAAAATGGAATTAAACTAGTGGGCCTAGTGTGGCAGGATATAAAGGAAAATCATGACAGAAATAAATTGACACAAGAATGATCCTGTTCAAGTTTGCCTGGGCCCTGCCATCACGCGGCTGACAGGAGACTAGTATTTTAATTTCAGAGTTGTGGCTGAGTTTTCGGAGTTCATTAAAGGCCCGCATTAAGAATCTCATAAAAGGGAGCTGAAATTAGTGACCATAATGTGGCAGAGGAAGTAAAGAAACAATAATGACAGAAATAAATTGACAGAAGAATGATACACTTAATGTTTCACTCTGACACCCTCTATTAATAGGCCGCTGCGAGCTGGAGCAAATGTCATTCATATTTTAGCCAAAGCATACCACTAATTAGGGCAGCTTTCTGCACTGGAATTAAATTTGAGCTCTCTCACCTTTAGAGTGGGATCATTTGAATTCGAAAGAAAAGAGCTGGTGACAGAAAAAAAAAACTTTCTACTCGGGCTTTTCTAATGAGATAAAATCCCCCCTTCTCCCCATTTCCCAGCTATAATTGCTGATTATGTTGTAACACAGCAGCGGTCCTCCGCTCTCTCCTCCCCATCATTATGATTTAGTCTGGCACATCGGGACGCTTCAAACGCCCGCTCGGAAGGGGCTTGAGCCTAATTTAGTGCTCATTTAGGCCGCAGGTACCAACCAAGGTAAACACTGCATTGTTATAATTAATTACCCCTTAGGCCTAGCCAGGCCAGCTCTGTTTCAGCTGACCCTTATAATAATAAGGCTTCGGGGCATATTGTATTTCTTTTGACAGATTAATTAGAAATTCAGCCGTGGAGGTACAAAGCAGGCTCCGTCATGAATATTTAAATGGCCTGACACACAAAATCATGAAAGGCTTGCTGAACTACATGACAGACAGGGGATATTAGGCAAGTGATTCTAATCAATAATCTCTTGATCTCTTACATATTAATACACTGCCTGCTGTTATTAAGCTCCATAATAAGGAAGGGGAGAGAAAGTTAGTGTAACGCTGCTGTAGGCCTTGGTCGGCCCCCAGTGGATACCCTAACTGAGTGAGAAAGGCGCAGAGGAGCGCAGCCCCGGCCTCTTCAATCTCGTCCAATCTTAAGGAATGGCAGCTCCCAGCATCACCGCCTGGATAATTATTGGCCCTGACAAGGTGAAGGCGTTTGCAGGCAAATGAGATAGGAAGTAGGCTAAGTCCCCAGACCACCCAGCGCAGGGCACGCTCCTGTTCAGCTGTGTATTTGCTTTAGTAGGGGAAATATGGGAATCACAGGGCTTCGGAGTCCTGTTGAAGGGTCAGTGACAGTCGATCGCTGGGAGCTCTCCCGCTCCTGTTGTTAATGCTAACTGGAACACCAAGTCAACTGGATTTACTCTTGGTCCCTCTGCTCAGCTCCTCCAACATCAAGGCCGTGGAATGAATTAAACAGTAAAGGAGGGCGGCATATCATGTAAATTCATTATGGGGAGTTAGTTATTCCTTCCAACCCAAAAGGAAACTCATTAGGCCACTCTGGAAAGACCACCTCCCTCCCCTTATGCTCTCCTCACCTTCCCCCTCCCCCGCCCTGCAACACAGACACACATGTGTGAACAAGCAAGCTTCATCTTTCACATAGGCTGGATTTGTTGCTTTCCAAGGTGAAGCAACTGCTCTGGGTCACGTAAGGTTAATGTAAGAAAGGTGTGGGGCTATCCCTTCTCAGGCAGGAATTATCCCATGTGATTTTTCCAACTGGATGGGACACCAGAAAACTCCCCACAGGACCAATGAAAGATGGCATGATGCTAAAGTTGATCTCAGGCGTTTAGGCTGAGAATCTCCAGCTGGAACCCTGAAAGGGCAGATTCCAATGCATTTTAGAAAATAGGAAGATGGAAAAGAATGTGTTTATCATTCTATTTTGAGAATCTCCCAATGCCACCTAACAGCCAAAAAGAAATGCCAATGTGGCAGCACGAGACAGCAAAGCGATTTGGGGGCAACTCCGTTCAACATCAGAGTGCGGCCCTCGACTGAAGAACAGGGAGATGATGTGAGCCAAAGGAAACCCAAGGAAACCCAATGAAAGACAGATGGGTGCAGAAGGAGGAGAGTTTTCTTTCCTGATTTTCATCCTGGCTTGAAGAGGTATTTTCCTGACCTCTAGAGACAAAGCAAGAGCAGCCCTTTTAGGTGAAAAGTTCTGAGAAGGACACACGTCATTATTCTATCCCTTTCCAGCCTTCTTGGTTCCCCAAGTCCAAGAGGTACCAGGGCTGTGGTAGTGTTCCCTGCTCATAATATACTCCCCTGCCCAGCACAAAACTTGTACAAATCCAGCGCAACCCAAAGAGAGCTACAAGAAGATGAAGAAAAGTGGACTTAGGAGATAAAATGAGTACTCGAAGATCAACAGTAAACAACTACATTTACTAATGGCCAACACCGCCAAGCTCATTCTTTTTCTATGAGTTTCTTACTTCACATACCTGGTATGCTTCTGAGGTCTGGTACTTTCAATTGGCTTTTTTTTTTTTTCATTTTAAAGTGAAAGCTAGAAAGATGACTAATTAGGTGTTCCGGGTCACTTTCACAGTTAAGCCCTAAGAAATGACACCGGTGTTAAGTCCACAATAGCTCAGGACAGTTTAACACTTACCAGTGGTTTTGACCCATTCCTCTCACAAAGGTCGACAGAGAGAAATCATCCTGTAGGGTCTTCTGGTAACTGTTGGCGTTTGCCACAGAACGACTCCCTCTAATTGGACAGACAAGAGGGAAGGATGCGTGCCTAGAAGCGGGCACACATTTTCATGGCTGGGGCTTTGGGGCATGGGATTCTATTTGCTCAAACTGGTGTTTATCGCGTGTGATAGAATGCTGGGCGCTGGACCTGGCGATGTGAGTCTGGGCATGGTTGTTTTGTTTGCTTTTCCCCCAAAAGCAGTTCTTGATTCTCTGGACTATTTCTGTCACAAGAACGCACGAAATAGCCTGAAGAAAACCTTTATAGTGTATACCGTTACATCTCTGATTCATTTATTCAACCACCATGTGATGGTACTAATAGGGATAACAAAACACAGATTGCAGGAAAGTTCATCACCATAATCACATTTGATCCCTGTCACCACCAGGGCTGATGTTTCTGGCCCCGTTTTGCAAATGAGGAAAGTGACACTATGAGAAGTCATGTGACTTGCCCAAGGTCCAACAGTCAGGAAACTTGACACTTAATGCATGTGAAGCCCACGCTTTGTGCTGGGGGATGCCCCGAAGTTAGAGAGGATGCGAGAGTTCTTGCCGTGGATGAGTGGAATGACTCGGTGACTTCCCTAATCACCCCCTCATTGAACAAGAGGAAATTGACACCAATTGTCTCCTTCTTTGTAGGATTCTGTGATGTTGTGAACCACGTTACCTTTATTTGGTGGGGGAATGGGCTAGAGATGTAGCCAGTGGGAGGGACCTAGCCACTGAGCAAGTAACCGAACCAGTCCTCTGGGAGCCCAGGCCCCTGGCATGGCCCAGCAGCCTCTCATTCCCTGCCCCTTACCTTGAGCCTCCTAGCACCTTTCACCACGCTCTAGAGTCTTGGACCATCTCTGGGGTGATTGCATTGAGATGATCCTGGGAAGCGCAGCACATTCTTCTTGAGGTTACCTCAATTGTTATTCAGTGATTGGTTGTTGAAGGCCCTTGGCTGGCCCCGGGGGTGCATCAGAGGAACCAAGTCCTGCTCTCCGGACCCCTCTGCCAGCTTTTCTGGGAGGGGTCTCAAGATCTCCAGGTTGTAGCTGCAAGGGCAGGGCTGGTTTTCTGTTCCTACGTGCAGCCAGCCTGTCGCATGAATTGGGCTGGCCACAACAAGTATGGATGGATTAGAAATGGTGATCGCTATTCCTGTAGCAAGCTATGCGGCATGTCCAGGGCACACTTCCTGAAGCACTCTCACTGCTAGAGGGAGAGGGCACCTGGGAAGACACAGGGGGCTTTCTCTAACCTGCCATCTGTTAGCTTCCTCCTTCAACTGACTACTCTTGAGGGGTGCCATAGTGCATGAAGTGCCAGGCCTGGAGTTAGGACGACTCATCTTCTTGAGTTCGAATCTAGCCTCAGACACTTACAAGCTGTGTGACCCTGTTTGCCTCAGTTTCCTCGTCTGTAAAATGATCTGGAGAAGGAAATGGCGAGCCGCTCCAGTACCTTTGCCAAAGAAACCCCAAAGGGGGTCAAGAAGAGTCAGACATGACTGAAATATCTCCACAACAACCAAGTACAAATCTATCATCCCTACACTGTTAAAGTTAATTCTCAATAAGCATCTATTAAGTACCTTCTATGGGCCAGCAACTGTGTGCTAAGTGTGAGGAGGAGGAGAAAAAGCAAAATAAAAAGGTCTCTTCATTCACTGAGCTCACAGTTTAATAGGGGAGATAACGTGTAAACAACTGTCCAAACTGCACATATGTGCGTGGGCATGCATGCGGTGTACGGAAGCATGTGTACATGTGTGTGCCTGCATGCATGGTAACTGCAGATAACTTCAGAGAGAAAGTGGTTGGTGGCATTATAGGAGACTGGGAAAGGCATCTTGCAGAAGGTGGGGTTTTAATTGAAGCTTAAAAGAAGCTGGAAACTGAAGGCCATGAGGAGAGAGAGAATTTGAGGTCTAGGGGATAGCTGGAGGAAGCCGATGGCACCCGCTGTCTGCTGAGAGGCCACTGTTGCTGGATTTTCAAGTACTTGAGGGAGACTAAAGTGTAACCAGACTGGGAAGGTAGAAAACAGCAAGGCACTGAAGGGCTTTGCAAACCCAACAGAGGATGTGCTCTCTTTCCCTGGAGGTAATGGGGAGCCAGAGTAGTTTACTGAACAAGAGAAAGTGGAAGCCTCCAGATTTGTCACTTCCCCTTATCTGCATCCTTGTTGAGTCCCCTGGGAGAATGGAAGCACCTTGAGGGCAGGGCCTGTCCTGGCTTTTTGTCTGTCTCCCCAAAGCCCACCTCACCCGCAGACACACAGTAGGTACTTAATAAATTCTTGTTGGAACTGAGTTGAGTTAAATCAAATTGAAGACATTGGCCCCACAGGTTATGCCCTTCAAATTGTGGGGCATATCTGTGAGCAGCGTGTCAAGAAGCTTGACTTCTGGAGTGGAGTTTGTGTCCAGGGCTGGAAGGAGGCCCCCTGCTTTTTTCCTCCTTCCAGGAAGTAATGTGTGTTTAGTTGGTGAGAACCCAGGCTGCCAGAGAATGAGCCAGCTCCTCATTCCTTTCCAACAGCACCGATGTTTATCCAGCATGGACAATTCCCAAAGAGCTCTCCATGCATTACCTCATTCAGTCCTTTCCACTTCCCCTGCTAGGGAGGCCACAGGGTCTCATTTGAAACCTGAAACAACCCTGTGTGCAACTGCTATTATCATCTCAGTGTCTTACTTGGGGAAGCTGAAGCCCGGGGAGTTTAGAGGGTTTGACCCGAATCACACAGCTAGCTAGTGGCTGGCTGGGATTGGAACTCAGATCCTCTCGGTTCACTCTCTCACTTTGTTTTCTACGTGTGTCAGTCAGCGAGCCCTCTCTGGGATGATGCCAGAAATAAGTACAGAGAACAAAGAAAAAGCAAAAAGGGCTTGAAGAAGACTCAGCACTCCAGGGTAAAGCTGTTCGACATAATGATAATTAATAATAATAGCACCAGCAATAGCCCAAAATATTGATCATGAAAGAATGATAGTAAAATAACTTGGAGCACCATTTCTGTCTGAACTTGATTGGGGAAGATTACAACAACATAATATTACCAACAATAGTTGTAATAATAATAATAATAATAATAATAGTGATAAGCACAACTGTGCTGATGGCAGCATTAATTTCTACTCTAGCAGTTTTGTTTATAAAAATGTTAGTAAAAGGTGCATGGCTGGAAACTAATGACTTTCCTGCCGTCTCTTTATTGCAAAAACATAATGAGGTAGAAGCCAAGAAGTAAATTCATCGCAAATTGTATTAAGGATTTTGGACCCAAATGAAGCTGTTAAAACTACATCTGTAAAAATTGTGTAATTATTATGGGTGGGTAAAAATCTGGCAAGAATTATTTTCTTAAATAAGGCATAAAGGAGAACAGATGTGCCGTAACTGACACATTTTCCCCCGGTTTCACAAATTCTATAAAAAAAAAGGAAAAAAATTGATCTAGTTTATAAATTATTCTATTTATTATAAATTAGCCAGGGCTGCAGCAAACTCTGTTGTCTCATTTTCATCCCTGGGAAAAGGCAGAATTGTCCAAGGGAAGCGAGTTAATTTGTTTTATGGGGCATTGAGAAGCAAGCAAAGGAGAAAAAAAATTAAAAATAAAAACCACTGTATGTGGGAGGATTCTGAGGTCAGAGCAGGGAGATGGCAGGGTCTGCCAAGAAATCAGGGGTGGGAGGGCCAGGTGACAATGTCGGAAAGTGATCTCTGGAAAGGCATCCCTTATTTAGGGTTTGAGCTAGCAGGAGAAAAATGGCCGAAGACAAAGATCGGGCAGCTGGGGTCTGGAAGTCATTACAGCCCAGTGAAGACAACTGAATTCCACATTACCTTGGTGGATGTCTGCAAAGGCAGTTTGGGGAGGTATTTGAGCACGGTTTACTTTTTGGAGCTTAGCAACATAAATTTGTTGTCACTGAACTATTAAATAAAATAGACACATGTTGGCAAGAAGCAAGCAGCTGAGGGATGGAACTGATTAAGGGACAGCCAATGAAATGAGCGCGTCAATGGCCCCCGCTGCAGGACTGTAATATCCCATGACAAGACTCAATTGTCAAATTCAGCTAGAGTGTCCAGGATGCTACTAAAATTAAGCCAGAAATTCCTAGATTTATTCTATTTTTTTTTCCCTCTACAGTTAGGAACAGGAAATGCCAGTAAGTTGTGAGACTCTAAGCAAGAAATCAGAAACTGGGAAGGAATTAAAAAAAAAAAAAGGATGGCCTGAAATTTTATGAGATTTCTGCTATTAAGTCTCTAACAAATGCCTTTCCCCCCACCTCCCGATAAAGAGGCAATGTGGGATTTTAATTGGACTTTTGGCTTTTCTTCGTTTGATTTAAACCGAGGTCGGGTTTCAAACAATAACATTGGAACACCTGGTTAGCACGTCAGATGATACGTGTAGTTGTAAATTGTGGTTTTAATAGTTGTTCGCTGGGGTATTGAAAAGGGTCCCATTGTTCGGTTTGGCAGATATTAAAAAAAGTTCACGAACTACTGGGATTTCAGAGCTGCTCACATGATTTTAATATTCCTTCAGTAATATCATTTGATAATTTGACCCAACATGCAGCCAGTTTGGGTAGGGGCGAGGCTGATGGTCGTGTTATGGAATTAGAAGGCTCCCATATGGTAACACCCTTTTAAATCCATGAGAATGGCCTAGTCGAGAGACAGTTCTGGGTTTAAAAACAATTCAGTAATGATCGCAGTCCTTGTGTTTTACTGAGGCATGTGGAACAGCACCATGTTTCCAGCCTACGGAATTAAGCCCCAGAAATGAGCTAATCAACCAATCAACCAATTAAGAAGCATTAAGTAAACACTTCATGTGTACCAGATTCTGCTTTAGGTGCTGGAGACTGAAATAAAATGAAAGTATTGTTAGAATACGTGCGTGCCCACTTTATATCTACTCACGCTCTGTGTGTGATGTCAGAGTTAACTCGCAGGAGATAGTGTCACTGGGAAGAAACCTCGCATTGTTTCTGAATGAAAAAAAAAAAAAGATGGAAAAGAAAACCCTTAAACCGGAAAGATTTTCTTGTCTAATTAAAGGTCTCATCTTACTGGACAGCTGTTCCTTTCCTCTTGAGCCAGACAAAAGGGAACACCTTGAACCAATATTTAGAAGTCAGAGTTTTAGCCTCCATATGTCATGGCATCTCTCCATCCATTGTCTCCGTGGATCAAACCACGATACTGACCTGCTTTGCCCACTGAATCTTCCAACCACCTCATCCCATCAGGAGCCATACCTCAGTTCTCTTTCTTTGGTTATTAGCAATGACTTTCAAACTGTTCCATTCAAATACTGTACAATCCCTTTATGTCTCAAGTATCGGGGGAAAGAGATGCTATTGAGTCATATAATGTCATATAAAGTCATATAAAGGGCTAGAAAGCACCTTCAAAGGCATCTAGCCTGACCCTCTTATGCTACAGATGAGAAATTATGATCCAGAGGAAACTTCTATCACCAGTTCTCTTTGACAAATCTTATTTTCCCACTGGCCCTAATTCCTGATTACTTAGACTGGCATTCACGACATTATCCAAGTGGATTTGATTTGATCTTTCCAAGTTTGTTTTTTTTTTTTAAACATGATTTCCTATTTTATACAATAGTAACACAGGACTACTAGTTGTTCTCAAGTCATGTCTGCCTTCTACCACCTTTCTGTATTTTTTTCAGACAATTTTATAAGACTGGAATATACCAACCCCTCCAAACCTAACTATTTCTCTATTTGCATAGCTCAGCCTATGTTATCTTTGTTGTGGATCCTTCTTGGATACCCGGCAGGGTGGAAAAGCAGACAGGAGGTTGGATCTGGGTTTGAAGCCTGCTTAACCCTGAGTAAGTTACCAAAGATACTAAATACCTTTAAGCCTCAGATTCCTCAAATAAACTGTGTATAGTGATAGCACCTACCTTAGACTTGTGTCCCTTAAATGAAAAGAAAACACTACAAAGCAATGTATGAACAGCAGCTTATTCTTCCCTTGGCCTGAATGATCTCATTCTCTTCAATTTTCCTTAAAGGATCAATCCTGAGAGCTCCAGCTTTGAGTTCTGTGTGACACACTGAAGGAAGGAAATTGATAGGCTGGAGAATGTTCAAAGGATGGCACTCAGGATGGAAAAGGGTCTCGAGATCATGCCAGGAAATCCGTCAATTATGCAGCTCTTTACCCAGGAAAAGAAAAGACTTGGGCACTGACATGATACTAGTCTTCAACTATTGAAAGTTCTGGCACATGGAATAAAGTCGTGACTTGTTCTGTTTGGCTCCAGAGGCAGAACTCGGAAAAAGAGCGACACATTGCAAAGAGGCGAGTCTAGGGCTAAGGTCAGGAAATCACTGATTATTTCAGCCATAAGGGGATTACATATCAGATAGGGGTTCAGTCAGATGTCCTGTGTGGTCCCATGCACTTCTGATGTTCCGTGACTCTCGTCTTCAAACCCTCTGCTTTCCTCTTCTCCAAGCTATCCTTTATCATTACAGCTCTTGCCATTATTTGAATGAGGGCAGTACGAGATGACCACCAAGGTTCTTTCCAACCAGGGGTCTTCGGGTCTTCTATGGGCCAATCACTTTCTTTCTGGTATCCTTCTCAACTAACGCAGAGTGCTGGAGATAGGAGAGGCTTAATGAATGCATGTTGCCTGTATGGCCCATGAGTCTTCCTCTAATAGATTGTAAGCTCCTTGATGGCAGAGACTGTTTTACTTTCCATTATCAGCTCCCCAGATCTGAACTTGTTTTGCAGATACTGAACTAAATGCTTAATAGTGATTGCCTCCCTATTTCACGTTTTCCTTTCTCCTTCCGGGCAGTATCACAGTTCCCTACTACCTTATATTGAGTGTGGCATTAGGATTAGAAGGAAGTTAGGAGGATGTGGATTCAAGCCTTTCCTTAGATACTGATTAGCAGTGTGACCAGGCGCAAGTTATTTAGACCCATTAGGGATCCAGGTAATTCTCTATAAGGTAGAAGTGAGTTGGTAATCTGTGTTGGTGAAAGGTGTCTCAACACTGGGATTTACCTATACCAAAAAAAAAAAAATTCCCTCCTCTTAAGAAGCTTACATTCTATTGGAACTCCCCTTTCCTATAGCCCTTTTTCTTGCTGGTCTGGTTCCCCACACATACTGATGTCCAGTCAGATTATGGAATGTTTTACTGCATATGAGTGGAACTCTTTCTTGAATACATTTTTGATACCAGAAAATTACATGTCCAACACAGGTTGTGTTCCCAGAACAGAAACACGCTAGAGGACTATGAAGCAGTGGACCTCAGTCTTTGAACTGCCAGTCTTTAGCCTTGTGACCTTGGACAAGTCATTTTCCTCCTCTGGCCTCAGAAAATTAGGGAGTTACATCAGATCCCTCCTGGTTTTGTCATTCAGTGAACAACATAGGCCTGTGAAGACAAATTTTGAATTCTTCCAGTTGAGAACTGATCACAGATTTCTGATGTTAAAACTCGAGAAAACAATCCCAAAATGATTTACCTTAGGGAGATTAAAAAGGCAGGGCTATATATTTCCTATTTGAAATGTGAATTATCTACTTCATGCCTAGACCTGCAGCATTATGGAGCCATTATCCATAGTCAACTGTGCTTAGGGAGGAGCTGAACCTTTGGGATCTTCTGCTTCTGTTCCATTATCCAGAGCTGGAAGGACTTGGAGAATCATCTAGTCCAAGCCATTCCTTTTATTGAGAAAGCAAGGCTCAGAGAGGAGGAACTACTTACCCAAGGCCACACAGCTTCAGAGAAGCAGAATTTGGATTCTAACTTTGTTTCCTCTGACTCCAAACTAAAACTGCTTCTCCATGCATTACGGTGAAGGCTTTAAAAAATGTTAAGAATACTCAAGCACATTTCTAGGAGTAGGCAATAGATGAATGCCTTCTTTCTCAATTTTTGAGAATAATTTCATGTAGTATGAACATTAACTGTTCTTTCAAAGGATGATGGAATTACCTTAGAAATTCATTTGCACCAAGATCTTTTGTCTTCTGCTCACTCCATCTTCTTTTGATAGTGGCTCTAATGGTAGTTTTAGTTTTTCTAAAACTGGATTATTTAAGATTAGTCAGTGGTGTTTTAGTTTGGGCATTTTGGAGGTAATATTTTATTTGTTCTGTGTTCTCAACTTTGTTGGCATATAATTATGTATAGTAGGTTATTAATCTTCTTTCTACTTTTTTGTTATGATTTCACCTTTTTTTCCTAATTTTAGTAGCACAGTGGAAAGAGTGTTAAGCCTGCTATCAGAAAGACCTGAATTCTAATCCTACCAAAGAAACTTACCAGTTTGTTGTCCTGAGGAAGACATTTATCTCTCAACCTCACTTCTCTCATCTGTAAAATGGAGCTTATAATAGCATATACAACAGCATCTTATAATAGCACAGGTTTCATTGAGGATCAAATGAGTTAACATATAGAAATCATTGTATAAACTTAAAAGCACTATGAGAATGCTATTTATTATTAGCTAAATTTGTTGGGTGGATTTCTTCTCCTTTTCAAATCAAGTTGGCTAAAGTTTGATTAATTTGGGTAGTTTTCTCAAAGCACCACCATTTACTAATAAAAAAAACACTAGAATTTCTGTAGCATTTTAAGGTTTGCAAAGTGTTTTATACAGTCCTTCTTTTGATTCTCATTTTACTGTTTCTCTAAGTCTGTCTCTTTTCCAAGTTATCTATTTTCCCTCTAATCTCCAAGATTTCTTATTTTGTGCTTATTTGGATTTATTCCTTGGATTTCTAACTTTTCATGAATATTCAGTTCATTAATCATCACTTTTCATATTTTGTCAATGCATGTTATTTAGTGATAGAATTCTTCCTCTAAGGACTGCTTTAGCATTGTCCCAGAAATTTTTAATGGTTTTCCATAATTGTAATTTTCTTTCCCATACTTTGTCATTGTTTTCATGATTTCTTCTTTAAACCACTTGTTATTAGGTCTTTATTAAGTCCTTATTTAGGACTCTGCCTTTTGTGCTCCCTGAATTGATTGTACTTTATTGTGTTATTATCTGTTAATTATTTGTTTAGTATTTCTGCTTTTTTACATGTCTTTGAAATTCTCCTCACCCTAATATAGTGTCTATTTTTGTAAAGGTGTCATATAGCACTAGCAATTGTGTATATCCTTTAGTGGCCTCCTTCATAAGATGATGTAAAGATTTTTATTCCCAAATTCTCCAGCAATTTCTTTAATTTTGGGTTTTCTCTTTTCACAAAGTATGTTTTTAGATTTCTCAAACTCTGAGAGAACATTAAATACCTCATTGTTGGTGTTGTCACTGTTTTTATTATAGGAGGAGAAGCATTATTACTTTTTCTCCAATTCTGTTTGCTTTTCATTTATGAATTCGGAAGCTGTGCTGTTTGGAGGATAAAGTTAGTATCTTACATAGAATGCAAGATTTGGAGTCAGGAAGACCTGAGTTAAAATTATGCTTTAAACATCTAACTAGTTGTATAACCCTGGGCAATTCATTTAACCTCATTCAGGCTCAGTTTCCTTATCTGTAAAATGGCATAATATTCACATCTGCCTCACAAAGTCATTGTGAGGATCGAATGGGATGGTATATTTTAAATGGTTTATAGGTGATGAAATGTCATAGAAATGTTTGCTTTTGTTATTTTATTGAGGTCAGTTAGTTGTCTATGGATCTTTTAAGCTTAATTTTTTGATGCATTAAGTGAATCTAAAAAAAAGCATTAGTTAATACCATCTTAACAAAGCAGAAACAAGATTTCAAAATTTTGATGTGTCTATTTGTTTTAAGATGTGTTTCTTGTAATCAACAGATTGGAAGATTTTCTTTACAAATTAAATCTATTACTGTCTTTCATTTAATTGCATTGCTCAAATCCATTTACCTCTAAAATTTTAAGAGCTAGATCTATGTTTTTCTCCATTTCTGTGTCTAGTACTTTTAATTTGTAGTTTTAAAAGGTTTTCTTTTCCTTTTAAGTCAATATTTTGTTACAATAACTAGTTTTATTTAATCTTTTTCTTTTCCCCATTTGTCTCTAATCTTACAGGCTCTCCTTTATCTTAAACCTCCTCTGTTGTTTGTCAACAATTTTCATATGCTAGGAGTTTCACTCAATTTATTGAATTTTTATTGTTACTTGGTCATCTCTTTCTTTCCATTTTTCTTCACCTCTTTTTCTCATTTAAATAATTAGTTCAAAATCTCTCCTCTTTCTTCTCTTCTTATTTTATGTGATTAATTTATGTTGTTTTTCTAAGTCTTTTTCTAAGAATTTTTTTTTGCCTTTTGTTCTTAATTAATTTGTCACCTCCTCTTTATTCCAAAGTTTTATTTTTTTATTTTTTGTTTTCTTTGCACTAACTTATTCTACGTTTAATATCTTTGTATTCCTTATAGAATTAAAGCTCTGAAGTACTGAATTTGAGTTCCCTCTTCTAACTAATTTCTTTATCATTGCCTTTGTACATTTTACCCTATCATGTCCCACCCTTTTTCCTGTTTAGCCTCACTATAAGAAGTCTTGATTCGTGAGAGAAATAAAGAGTATAGAAGCATTGCTTTATGATAAATATTACCCTGCCTGCCTCATGATCATTCTCTTTCCTATTTGGCACACAATCTTATCTCTGATTCCATGTCCTTCCAACATTTGGGGCAACGTTTGCCCTCAGTGTCTCAAATCTATATTTTCCTGAGGGAAAAAAAGGTTGCCCATGGAGAAACAACACTCTTAAAGAGGAAGAAGTTTTCCTATGCACCAGCTAACCCAGGATTAGACCCATTGTAAGGTCCCTATCTCCATTACAAACATTTCTCTTTTTCCTCATCAGAGTATTCTTCAGCAGCACCCCCCACAACATTGTTGGGTTGTTGTCACCTCGTCTCTTTACCTTTCTTTCAATCCTCCCTTTCATCTTATTCTCCTACAGTCCCTCTTACATAGGATTAATGTACCCATCTTTGTTCATATGAACTTGATTAGAGTCCATCAAAACTCCCCTTTGTCCTTTATAGGCTTTCTTACTATTGATATACCCCACCACTACTCCCTAGCAGGCTTGGTTATTCTCACAAAAAGGCAGATTCACTTCCGGGGAAATTGGAGGGTTTAGCCCACAGTGATTCAGGCCTCCGTTGTCACCACCACTTCTCCTCTTTCTTTATGTTCAATTTCATCTTGATCTCCTTGCATATTACACACACACACACACACACACACACACATATGCATATATACAAATACGAATACACATGTGTATATAAATATGTGTGTATACACACACACACACACACACACACACACATATATATATATATATATATATATATACATACATACATACATATATACGTATAACTGAATTACCCATCTTTAAAAAAAGATCTTTAGAAAAACTCAATTTATTTTGTTACTAATGTGGTCCTTTGTGGTTGTACTTGTTTACTTTTATTTTATTTCAGTTTGGGGGGATATTTGTAAATTGACTGATTTCCTGCCCCCAGAATTGACTCAAATGCTATTCTTTTATTGAACATCCGTTTTTTGTTCATTGACTTTAAGACTCGGGTGTTCAGGGTATGCCACTTGGGTTGCATCTTAAGAGCCTTTTATTTTTTGGAATATAGTATCATATTCCCTGCTACAGTTTTTAATGGAGGTGGAGGAGTCTTATATTATTTGAATTGCCTTTTCTTTCTATTTGAAAGTCTTCTTCCTTGTCATTTCTTGAATTTTTTTCCCCTCTGGAATTTGTAAAATTTTTCTACTGTGTATCTAAGACTTTGAGGTGTAGGTTTTTTTTTTTTCTTGAGACAATCTGTGAATGATTTTGAATAGTTCTTTTGTTGTGTGTCCATAAGTTAGCAGTAGATGTCTCCTAATATTTCTTGCCGTGGTCTTCAGGATTTTAAATTTGACTTGTTCTCCTGTAGGACTTACAGTCTTTCAGTGAGGGTTAGGGTCTCTTTACATACTGTCTTCAAGATGAATGGTTTTTGCTTACGTAGGTATTGTGTTCTTTTAACATTGTTACCTTTTGGTTTTTTCTTCCAGATTGTTATTCACATAAGTATATTTGGATATCAAATATCTTGTTCTCTTCCCCTTCTTTGTAGAGACCATTGTGGATTCAAGGATTTTGTTTCTCTGTTCTGCCAATAATTCCTCCTCTGAAGGACTAAGGTTCTCCTCCTAGATAAATGTGTAACCTTTTTCTTTTCTTTTTTATATTTATCCTTCATTCTAATTTTAATATCTTCCTTGTTGATTTAGCTGCATGTGGTCTATGTTTTAATATTTTTTCCTTTTAAAATCTTTGGTGATGTTATCTTTCCTCCCCCCCCATATTCTTTTTTCATCCACTTTCTGACTTCCCCTACTCCTTTGGATGGCAGGTATATTCTTAGAGATGGACAGCAGAGCTGTCTCAGCCTCCTCCCACATTAGGAATTTACTTTTCCCCACCCTTTGTCCCTGCCTTGGGTAGATTCCCTCAGGCCATAGTTAAATATTGGTGCTCAGCTAGATATTGGTCACCTCTCCTTCAGGCCTGGTGCAGCCATTTACAGTATTGCCTTGACCAAGTTTTGTTCCTGCATCTTGTTCTTTCCTTTTCCGCACAAGATGAATAAGTTACTGTAACTTTTTTACAGGGAAGAGGGAAGTCAAAGTAGTTGCTCTGGACAAAGTCTCTGGCACCTGTCAGATTCCCTAATCTAGTGTTGCAACGATTTGGCTAGCAGTTGTTGTGGGGTTGAAAAACCAACACAAGCCCAACAACAAGAATGCTGCCAGCACAGGTTCTTTTGATCTGCTTTACTAAGGAAAGTAACATTAGGAGGTTAACAATCTTATTTCAATACAACATACAAATATCATTCACTTAGTTCAGGAGAAAAAGACAGCTCCCTGAACTTCAGAGCAAATACAAACAAATTACAAACGTACATTCTAAACGGACCAAATACAATTCATAGTTACCAAGAAGACATCAACATCTGAGTTGATGAGCTGGGAGGCTCTTACAGCAGCTGCCCAGAGTCCCATGCCAACACTCTTCCAGGAGTGAGAGGCTCAAGCAAACAGCTCTTTTCTGTCTTTTTACACAGTCCTTGGACATCATCAAACATCATCTGAGCTACCAGAACTTAGGCTCCTACTACTGGCTCTGGTCTTAGCAACTCCCCTTAGACCCTGAGGGCTGCACTCCCACACAGGCTTAGCACCTAGTAGTAAAAGGGTGTGGGCCTGGGGTTTAGCACCTAGAGAGACTCAAAGAGACTTAATTAATTTATCATTCTAAAACAGTAAGAAAGTCCCATCTTATTTACCAATGCAACTAGGGGCCACCCCAGTCAGAAAGTAGCCTTACTCTTTCAAGAAATGTCTCCTTCTCATGTGTCTAGGCAGATTCAATTCATCTTGCTACTGCTGCAATGGGGGGGGGAATGCTTTGAGTGTGGGGTGCACAAGCAAGGAGATGCAAGAGAAGAGTCCCTGCTTGCATTCTGGGTACGTACTCGTGGTTCAGTCTGGGCATCTTGTCAGAGATGGTGCATGGAGAATGTTGAGCAAATGTCTTAAAGACTAGATTTCTCCAATGTTAATTTATAAAACAGCATATTTTTGGTTTTCTTGCTTTTTGTCCTGTGGATTCAGCTAGGATTCTTCTACCTGCGGTGCAAATTCCTCTCTTTTTTTCCAGGAGAGGATACAGGGAATTGAGTTATTAGAGTCTGGAGAAAGTGGTTTGTCCAATGTTGTGTTAAGTTCATCTTTTCAGTTTTGCCCATCAGTCACTTAGGTTATCTCTACAGACCTTTGGACTCTAAGTCTCAACTGATCAATCAGCAAACATTAATTAAGCGCCTATGTGCCAGGCGCTCTACTAAGGGCACCTGTTCCTTATAAATTACTGATCCCCATTGTTCATACTGGTAATGGCATCTGGGCTAGGGGCAGATGGTGATCAATAGAGATGATATTTAACTAACCAAACCACAGCTCTAGTTTTCCATGGTCCCTAACGGGATATTTGAATAATGTGTGCAACTGATCCTCACACCAGTTATCATTCCATTCTAAGTTGCAAGTTGCTATAAAGCCGCAGTAAACCACTTTAGTCTACGTCCTTGTAATTCACACATTATATTATGACATTCAGGGTTTTCTAGACTTTATGTAACAGAATTGCATCATCAGAGTTGTTCCTCAGAATCCATCTAGTCCAGGGGTTCTCAAGGTTTGATGACGATGAGGGTGATGATGATGATGATGATGATGATGATGATGACTCACAGCATGGCATACGAAATAGTGAATGATAGGGGAATTGGGAGACTTGCTTATGTGCATGCCTTTTTCCTGGTGCACCTGATCAAAACTTCTGACCTATGACTGTGTCTGACACATCCTATGGGAACCCTGATCTAGATGAAGCCATATCCCAAGAAAAGAATTTCTTCCTCAATATACTTGTTAAGTGTTTTTACATGACAGACCAGCCAACATGACAGAGTAGATGGAAAAAGTGAAATTGAGTTCTTCTCCACAAAAATATAGAAAAAAATGGGCCAAATAGAAAACACCTCTGATTTCTAAATCCAAGGCAAAGTCTTGGTGAGTCATTTTTCCAGATCAAGATTTTGCCTTGAATTTAGAAGTCATCGTGAATGTGAAATGCAAGAAATGGAAGATAATAGCAGAATGGATTGGAAAATAGAACCCCGAAATATGTTCTTTACTAGAATTATACATAAGGAGTAACATTATAAACAAGGAACATGGAAAAAATTACCTGTCGGAACTTATGGATGGGGAAAGGCTCATTATCAGTCAAGAGATAGAGAGGATCACAGATGACAAAATAGTTGATTTTTATTGCAGAGAAATGTTTTTGTATCAATAAACCAAAGAAGCTAAAATTTTAAAAGAAAGAAATTAATAAAGAAAACAATTCTCAGTAAGTTTCTCAGATAAAGCTCTCATTTCCAAGATACATAAGGAATTGAGTCTGACTTATAAGAATCAGAGCTATTTCCCAATGGATAAATGGTCAAATGACACTAACACACAGGTTTTAGAGGACAAAGCTATCTATAGGGACATGAAAAAATTCTCTACATGTTTTATAACTAGAGAAAATGCAAATTAAAACAACTATGAGGTTCTACTTCACATCCATCAAATTGCCAAAATTGACAGAAAAGGAAAGGTATGATAGAGAAAATACAGGCAGTTACATATTGTTGGTGGAACTTTGAAATGGTCTCGCTATTCAGGAAAGCTGTTTGGAACTAGGTCCAAAGTTTATTAGACTGTGCATTCTCTTTGACACAGCAATGCCACCATTAGGCCTATGTCCCCAAGATATTAAAGAAAGACTTATGATGAAACATACTACCATTTCCTGACAAAGGTGATGGACTCAAAGTACAGGTGGTGAAACTTTTATTTTTAGACATGGCCAGTATAAGAATTTATGTTTCTTGACTTCATGTTTGGAATAAGGATTTCATTTTTCTTTCTTTTTCAATAGGATGGAGAGTGAGGGAAAGAAAAAAAATTCATGTATTGAAAAAAATAAAATGTAATTAAAAATAAATCACTAATAACAATCAACTTGCCAAGTGGTCATATGGATTTTGCTTGATGACTTGTAGTATGAGGGAATCCTCTTGCTGCTTTCTGTTTCGTTCTCCTTTAGTAGATGTCTTATATTATATTGTACGTTACAGACATTTGTGTTGATATCTTCAATGTCTGAGAGACTGGGAGATTTTCATAGATAAAGATTGCCAGAACTAGAGCCTGAATGGACTATGGAAACCATCAAGTCTACTTGATTTTACAGATGAAAACTTTGGGGCTCAGAGACAGGACATGATTTGTTCACAGTAGCTCCAGTAGAATATGACAGATCCAAATTTTTAACTCAGATCCTCTGATTAGAAACTGTAGGAAACTGGTCTTACTCTGTAGACACCTCAGCATAGTCTGGCTCCTAGCATTGAAATGCATCAGCATAAAGCTTTGTTGGTTGGTCAAGCAGATGAGTTCATGAATTCCTTCTTATAAAAGTCTCTTTACTTTTATTGAATTTTCCTCTCTATTCCCACCTGAATTTTGAAGGGATGATAATGTACAATGTGACCTCCATGTTTCCACAATCTCTGGGAATTTGGCCAGATGTTCACATATATAAGCTCAGAAAATATCCCTGAGGCCACGAAGGGTAAGCTTATATGGCTAAGGACAACAGCTAAGGAAAGCAATGTTTGACAGGTATATCCCTTGGGCATCTTGAATTCATGACCTTCTCCACATGTATGGTCAACTCATAGAGTATCCCTATGGCCAAAGGAACATGTTGGTCCTTTGCGATGCCTCCAGTTTAGAGGGAATAGTTGGAGCGCTGAACCTGCTATTGCTTCATGCTAACTCTGTTCTCTTTTTGATGCAGCTGCGGTGATCATGGCCTAACTGGGAACGTTTGGCATTAAAGCATCAGCTGCACTTCACCAAGAACTGGAATGTGTTGTCTTTTTGTCCCCCTATATAATCCGAGACATCCTGATATTTCCAGAAAGCTATGTGATTGCCTGAATCTCTCAATTTGTGAGCTTGAGTTAGGTGCCATTCATGTATCTTAGCGACAGTCCAGAAGGGCTATTCCTTTGGACTACCCAAGATAGGGTGATTTGGTCTGAGCACCATCCAATCCTGAGTATGGCATCTGCACTGTCATTTCACATTAGCTTTCTATGATTTCATAAAATCAAAATTCACCTTTATTCTCCTTGCTCCATGACTACCCCAAAATAGTGCATTAATTAAGCACTTGCTCTGTGTCAGGCACTGTAATAAGCATTGGGAATACAGATAGAAGTGAAAAGAAAGACAGTCTTTGCCACCAAGGAGCTTATGTTTTATTAAGAGAAGACAATACATGATATGGGGTGGGTAAAGGTACCAGTATGATTTTGAAGTCCAGACAGCCAGAAACTGGGATGGGAGGGGAATGAGGGCAAAACCCATGAATGGGAGAAAGGGGTTAGCTTTTTAGAGGGATGTTTCAGTGTGAGCAGGCCACAGAGGTGGTGGGATGTTTTAGGGCAAGGGGGACCCAAGCAATAAAGGAAATTCTAGGATATGCCAGTAGTAGTTGTTCAGTTCTGTGTGTATGTGCTTAGTCATGTCCTACTTTTTGTAATCCCATTTGGGGTTTTCTTGGCAAAGATAGTAGACTGGTTTGCTATTTCCTCCTCCAGCTCATTTTTACAGATGAAGAAACTGAAGTAAACAGGAATAAGTGATTTTCCCAGGGTCACACAGCTAGTAAACGTCTGAGGCCAGATTTGAACTCAGAAAGTGAATCTTCCTGACTCCACACCTGGAGCTCTATCCACTGTGCCCCTCCTTAGTGGATCCACTGGAAAGAAGAGAGTTTATATTTGGAAAATTTTGTTATATTAAATAGGAAGGGCAGATGTAGTTAGATATCATGTGGTAATTCCTTTCATAAGGTTGGTTTATTGTCCTGAAATGGAAACTAAACACAAAATACCTATTTCACTACAATGAGAGTAGAATAGAGTAGCGGAGAGGGCTGTGGCCTTGGAGTCCAACGATCGGGTTCGTAGGCTCCCTAATTCCATTACCAGTGTTGCAGTCTTGATTCTTGATCAAGACACAATCTTTTTGAACACCAGGGTCCTTATTCACAAAATTACAATGGCAATATTTGTGTTATGTGCCTTCTAAAATTATGGTGAGGAGAGTTTGTTTTGTTTTGTTTTGCAAATTTTAAGGTGTTTCAGAAACCTGACTCATGGATATTCCAATATCAGCTTTGAATGTTGGAAGAGGAGTCCAAGGTCATGAAGGGAGGCGAAAGTTCCTACTTTGGGATTAATATAGAAATTTAGACTCATCCAATGAGGAGAAGCCTTGGTTTCCCTGTAATGGCAGGATTATAACACACACACACACACACACACACACACACACACACACACAAACTTATTTGAAGGAGGCACTTATAATGAAGGCAGTGTTTCTAATACAACCCATTAGGATGAATTTTCTTTCAGGACCATATGTGCTGCTATATAAACTATACAGAGGTCTACCCTTAAGTGACCTTCTCCAATGGTGTCATGGTATGGAGGGGACCTTGGAGTCTTTCAGCATAAATCAATAGTACCTTAGTCAGGGAGGCTGCTGCCAAATGCACTGAGGACTGGCCTAACAAGGAAAAGGCTATACTGGGTTGCATTTGTGGACCTGCCTAATGGCTTACAGAGAGGCATATTACCGAAAAGCTGGCCATGGAGTGGTGAATTCTTTTTGCCACGACTCTAGAATAACATCTACCAAGACATGGAATTATTGGCATCTGGGTCATGGAAAGAGCACACGCTCTCCTGCTACTAGGGACTTTGGGGTGTGTTGACATCCAAAGTATATGGACACCTAGTGAGTAACATTAGCTGATTTTTCTTAGAGATGTGTATCCTTTCTGCATTCAGTGTATATGGTGCCTTTCTACACTCAGTGCATTTAGCATACAATGATGAGCCTTCTACATTCAGTGTACAAGGAGCACACTGAAGGGTCATGGGTGGAGAGCTGGCCTCGAGGTTACAGGCCTCTGACACATCCTGGCCATGTGACCTTGAACCATGAGGCAGATCTGTAAGACCCACACAGGGCATTTCTCCTAAGGAGGCATTACTAGGTCCACTCAAAAACAAACAAACACTTTGAAACCATCTGACAAGCTTCTAAGGCCCTCAGCCCAGAATGGGTTGTGACTTTCACCTGGGCCAAGGCTCTGGGTTGGCCAATGCAGAGAAGCCCATCATCTCTCAAGGAAGTCTGGCCAGCAACACCTGGAAATACCTTTGGGAAAGAAAAAAAAAATGAGGCTAGACTGTTTGTTTTGTTTGATTTCTGGGTTCTTGGATTTTCTGGCTTGTCCTCTCAGGTGTCTGGGATTTTCTGTAATTCTCAATGCAAAGACCCCTGGTCACCTGCTCAGTAAAATAAAAAGGGGGAAGGGGGAACTAGACAATGACTAAGGCCCCTCCCGCCTCTCAGCCTAACAAGATTTAGGCTTTTTATTTTTCCCTTGGCAAAGTAATCCTGCCACGCCTCTTGAGTTGGGGCATTTAAATAATAAGCCAGAGCTCTAAGGTCATTTCCCAAGCATCTGCTCTCAAGGTGCCTGGTGGAGAATAATTCACTTTGGGCCTGTGAATGAATTTCCTTTAAATGTTTCGTTTAAACGTGGTATTTCTCCTCTAACTCAGGAGTTCTGGGCCGGAGTGTGGCCGGGCAGCAGTCATGCCTGATACTTTATAGAAATAATAACTACGTCTTCATTCCAGTGGGGTTCTTGCCTTTTCACTGGGGAGGGAGGAGGTCCTGGAATTTTAAAGGCAGAGGGGGATGCTGAATGCCAGTGCAGAACAGGGAAGAATCAGGCTGGGATAGCCCCAAACAGGGTTTCTGCCCAACCCCTCCCTCAGCATCTGGTATAAAGTACAGCCAGGGTGGAGGCTAAGGGTTCAAGAGGCTATTCTCCCAGCTTGCCTTCAGCACCCCTTCTCCAATCACCTTCCACACTGAATGCAGGAGAGATAAAGACTCCAGGACTCTGGTACAGTACAAGGGGACTTAATTAAGAATATACACACCCAAATTTCTGGGGACTGCATCTTTAATGTTACTTTATTAAGCCTTCTCTCAGCTCCCTTTTCATGTATATCAGTTGATATACAATTAATCTGTTCTCTGGTGAGGAAAAAAAAAAAAAACAAGCCAGCACCTGAGGAGGAGGATGAGTGTCAGATTCTAATCACCATCAGCAGCTGTTGTCGGGAATCACCTCTGGCCGACATGGGGGATGCTGTGAGTTACCACTCCTCACCACAGCCCACCTCATTAGACTTGACCTTCCCAGCTGGGGATTTCATTTGTGTTTTTTTAATGGGCCTGTATACTGCAAATCACAACACCTTATGCAGACTGGTTCCTTTGTATCTCTGACAAAAGAGAACACAGCAAATTTACAAAAAAATAAAACTGGATTCCTGTTGTCTGGTGGGCTGCCCACTGTAAGGGAGATAACTTTCTCAGCTGCTGACTGGGGAAGGCAGAGCAGAGAGATATCTTGTAGAAGATAAATTCCTGTCCTTGCTTTGAAGCTCTCCCAGTCTGTATCATCGCCTACAATAAACCCATAATTGCAGGGCCCTTGGTGCATTTTGCAGTGTGATGACAGTTCACATATGGCCCCATTTCAGACAGCACTTTCTGATTTCCAGCAAATGTAGATACCACACACCCCCACCCCCTCCCCCTCACCCCCAAGAAAAAGAGACTGGATTCCTTTCTATTGGGCAACTCAGAAGAAGCTTGGTCCAAGTTGAGGTCACAGTCTATGTGGAGGCTGAGATGCTAAAATGGTGAGAAGGGGGGTGGGGGGAGCTTGGAAAGAATAAATATCTCTGGTTCCTTTTCCCCTTTCCATTTATGTTTGTAATAAACTCACTCTCATACAATTAGCCTCAATTGTTTTTCTATCTTCAGAGGCAATAATCTGGGAAGCCTGGGGATTCGGGGAGTAATCCGTCTACCTGTGTTCATTTACCCAAATCACTATGGTTACAGCGTTGGCTGGGAGGATCCTGGGAGCCCCCTTTCCCGCTCCTGATGACCTTTCTGCTCCTCCAATAACATCCCCCAGCCGGGGAGGCCGGCCGGCCCATTAAAGCCAATCGCCTCTCTAGTTACTGAGGGACCTGGGCTTTTCCTCATTTATTTTCCTCGTCTGATGTAACTCACATGCCACTTTCTTGTCTTTAAAGAAGGGGAAAAACTGGGGATTATTGATCTGCTTCTGAACAGCAGACCAACCTAAAAGCCCCAATGAATTGTCACTTATTATTGAAATTACTGAGCACTAATTAAACTGGCAGCCCGAGTCCCAGCAGGCCACGCTCATCTGAAGCTGAAATCCAGACACTTGGACAGCGGAGGAGAGGCAGCGTCAGCAGCCATCGGGCCGGTAATAAGCTTGGCATTCATTTTTTGTTTCTTAAAGGCACACTGCCGGGGTTGGCAGAGCCCGGGCAGCATACTGCCTGTAGGAAGGTGAGACATAGAAGATGCCTTCCAAAGCGGCGCTGGGCTGGGGCATCCCAGATGCCCCAAACTAACCATAGGGACCCTCCTACTACCCAGCCACCGTGCCAAGGCTAATGTGGGGCCACTGATGAAGAGAGAAAAGCGAGGCTCGTTATGTGCTTTGCCACTTTGCTTTCGCGTGGCTTGTGGCCAATCTAAAAGGATAAAGATCATTCTGGGTGTGCGGAGCCAAGTGGAGAAAAAGGCATCTTTGGCCTATTTTCTCCAAATGCACAAACTCACTATTAATTATGCATTGCCATGCTTAATCAAGCTCCTTTGGCTGTGTGGACTGTAACCCCTCATTTGCTCCAGTTCCAGGTGGGTCAGGCTCCGTAAGGGATGGGCATGACCTGGCTGGTCCCAGGCTGCAGACTGGAGAGGCAAGGGGCAAAGCAGAGACAAGGGATCCTGGCAGAGAGACCCCCATGGACCTAACAAAGCCATCTGTGGTCGAGGGGAAGGGAGGGCTATCCAGCATATCCAGGCTGATTTAGAAAGCTATTTTTCTACCAAGATGTCTGTCTTTTATTTTTATTTTCATCAAATATTGAGAAAAAAAATTGTAAATGGAATTTCTTCAGCAGAGTCGAGCAGAGGGAGTGCCTCTGTGGGTCTGCAGAGTGATGGGAACAAAACCAAGATTAATAACAATTAGTATGATAACAGCAAGGATGACAGCAAACAATTCCTATTTGGGCAGCACTCGGAGGCAAACACATAATATGTGTGACAATGCCCATTTTACAGATAGGGAAAACACGACGCAGAAAAAGAGTCTTGCTTGGGTCATATCACTCATCAGTGTCAGAGCTGGAGTTTAGCCCGAGAGGTCACTTTCATTGGAGCCCATTGGGTTCCACAAGGGGATTAGTAGTGAGGAAGATGATGGTGAGACCAGAGAGTTTCAGCAACAGGTCCCTGCTCTGGCATCTCTATTTAGGCTGGAGGGCCCAATCGCTGCTAACACATGTTCCTTGCTCCCAATAAAACTGTAATTGTAGCTTTAATGAGTAAATTTGTTAATTATTGCTCCTTACTTTTGGCATTACATAATGCTCGGTCTTTAGTTCTTATGTGCATTGCTGAAGATTCACTTGGGGAAAAGAGCTCCTCCAAACCCCTGGGTTCAGTTGCCAACAGCAGACTCCCAAGCCTACATATTTAATCCCAATTTCTTCTCAGAACATCAGGCCTACATTGCCATTTACCTCGTGGACATCTCTGCCTGGACATCCTGTAGCATCTCAAATTCAGCAAGTCTAAAATGGAACTCGTAGCCTTCTCTACTACACCTTCCCATCTCCCAAATTCCCCTGCTTTGAGGAGGGGAACAACATTCTTAAAATCATCCAGTCTCTGCAACCTATGAGTCATCCTTAGCCCTTCCTTCTTCCTCCTATTCCAGTTCCAATATGGCACTATGTCTGGGACACGCCACTTCTATATCTTCCTTCTCAACCATTGCCTTTTCTTCACTCACAAAGCAGTAATTTTCCCTTCCTCCTTACTACCCTGGAACTTAGGGGTGACTTTATCCAGAGGCCAGAGCTTTCTTAAAAACATGGCTCAGATGCCTCCTTGAGGCCTTTTCTGATTCCCCTGGTAATTAGAGCTGCATCTATTTTGGCATTACTTTAGATTCTTTTTTGAAAAAAATAATATTTGCTTAAGACATATTGTATCCCACCCTGCCCCCCCCCATAGGAAGAAAGCTACTTGAAGATGGGAATGTAGGAAAATTGGGGTTTTATTTTGTTTTTGTATGCCCAGTGCCTGGCACAAGGTAAGCAGTTCAATCGATAAACATTCATTAAATCCCTACTATATACCAGGCACCGTGTTAAGTGTTGGGGATACAAAAAGAGGCAAAAGACAGACCCTGCCCTCAAAGAGTTTATGATCCAACTGGGGACAGAACATGAAACAAATATACACAAAGTAAGCTATATATAGGATAAATAGGAGATAATTAACTGAAAGAAGGCAATAGAATTAAAAGAGAATATGAAAGCCTTCCTGCAAAACATGGGATTTAAGTTAGGACTTCAAAGAAGTCTGAAAAATGGGCAGGTGGAAGTGAAAAGGGAAAATATTCCAGGCATAGCGGACAGCCTGCAGAAAACACCCAGGGCAAAGAGATAGAGGGTCTTATTCATGCAACAGCCAGGAGGCTGGATTGAAGACTATGTATTGGGGAGTGAGCTGTAAAAAGACCAGAAAAGGCAGAGGGGGTAGGCTATGAAAGGCATTGAATGCCAAACAGAGCATTTTGCATTCACTTCTGGAGGACATAGGAAGCCACTGGACTTTACTGAGTAGTAGCGTCAGACAGACAGACTGGCACCTTAGAAAGATCACTTTAGCAGCAAAATGGAGGGAGGCCAGGAGTGCGGGAGACTTGAGGCAGGCAGACCCCCCAGCAGCTACTGCAGTTGTTCAGGTGTGAGGTGGTGAGGGCCTGTATCAGGGTGGGGCCGGCAACAGAAGAGAGAAGGAAGCCAATTTGAGAAAAGGTGCTGGTGAAATAGAGGTAATTGCTCAGAAAATCATGTTGAATTAAATACATGTGGACTCATCCCACTTGAATGGAAACTCCCTGAGGACAGAGACTGGCTTGTGTTTGTATTTCAAGATGCTGGAACAGGGGTCAGCCCAAGCCAGAAAATGAGAATTGATGTGGGGGGGGGGGGGGCAAGAGGAGAAAAAATGATCTGGGAAAGTAAGAGCAGCCACAAAAGAGAAGAGAAGTGGGGGGGGGGTTGGCAATAGGCAGGAGATGAAAGGGTCCCCCTCATGGTGGACCTGGTTTGGTCCAAGAATGTCTTCATTTTGACAGTGAAAAAAAACAACAACAAATCTGGAAGATGGAAAGCAGTGCCCCTGAAGGTCCTTTTGGGGTCCCAACTCCTCCTCTCATGTATGTTCTCCATTTAGACATGAAGAAGGCATCTGGGACATGAAATCAGGAAGACCCGGGTTCAAATCCTGCCTCAGACTCGTACTAGTTATGTGACCTATGACAGGTCATGTAGCTTATCAACTTTTCCTCAGTTTCTTCACCTGTAAAGTGGAAGGGGTCTGACATAAGACATTCTATGGAACCTTTGAGCTTTACATGCAGAGTACTGGAAAAAGGAAAAGTGAGATCCATTCCTACTGATGTACTTGGGACACACGATTGGGAAATAGACTTCAGGAGGCACTAAGCTATTAATCTCAAACTTATGATATTAAAACAAAACAGCAACAATACACCTCATTAGCTCCTCCCCAATCAGAGCCTGTTCCTAACTTCTCTGTCCAATTGAGAATACCACCATCTTTGTTGGCACCCAGATTTGTGGCCTTAACATCCTTCCCTCTTCTCTCCCCATCTGGCCCCCTCTGCATCCATGAACAAATATTGTCCATCCTGCCTGGCACATGTTCCCCATCCAATCTTGGGTCTACGTTCACCCAGCTATCACCTTGATCCAGGGTGTCATCACATCTCTGCCCCAGGGGCAAGAGCTTCCGGCGTTCTGGCTCCACTCTCTCCCAGCCATTCTCCACAGAGCTTCCAAACTGCTATCCCTGAAGCCAAACCTCACTGAAGAGGCTGCAGTTGGTCCTTCTTAACTCTAGGACAAAATAAAAACTCTTTTGTTTGGCATTTGAAACACTTGGCAGCCTGGCCCTAGGCTCTCTTCCAGGGCCAAGGGCACATTATCTACTGGCCTTTCCAACTAATGATGATCATATTAGGTGTGAGGATAAGGGCAGAACCAGAGATTTCATAAGTGTAGAGCGCTCTCTACTATTTGGATTCACCAATTCTTCAGCACCCTCTTTACCCCTTGAATATACTTGTATTTACCCTATGTGTATTTTATGCTAATTTATCTTTGTCTGTGTTATTCCTACTCCTAACCAACTCTGAGCATAAGCTCTTTAAGGGATGAGGCTGCCTCCATCAGCCTTAGCCTTGGTCAGAGAACTTACTTCTTTTTGGTCTTCAACACCATCCCAGCCCCCACTTGAATACAAAGTCAGGACTCAGTGCCTTTCTCCTCCTCTCTGGGCTTATCCAACTCACAGAACTGGAAGGAAGAGACCTCTGGGGACATCTTGTCCACCCAAACTTCTATCAATATCCAGTCTATAACCTTCCTGACGCATGATACTTCAGAGATCTTCCATCGGAAAGCAACCATATTTGAGCGTGAGCTTCTTGAGAGTAGGGATTGTTCCTTCTTCTGTTTGTTTCCGCAGGACCCGGCCCACCGACATGTAGTAGGTGCTTAGTAAATTCATGTTCCTTGGTCAGCTCTATGTGGGACAGAGAAAGCTAGGCACTAATGGTAGGAATGGCGGCCGTAGTCCTCACTGTCACTGGCACCATCTTGGCGGCAGCTGCCGCAGCAGCATTGTATGGTGTTTGAAGGTTATCAAAGGCGAGTGCTATCATCATCCCAATTTTGTTGTTATTGTGCAGTTGGGTCTGACTCTCCGTGACCCCAAGGTGGGTTTTCTTGGCAAAGATACTTGAGTGGTTTACCCTTTTCTCCCCCAATGTGTCCCCACTTTACAGATAAAGCACTGGAGCCAAGAGGGTTACGGTTCTTGCCCTGAGGTCCCGCAGCTTTAAGTGAACTCCAGAAGATGTCTTCCTGACTCCAGGCGGGGCTCTCTCTCCACCACACTACCCAGCCACCCCATCTCCACTTTACAGATGAGGACACGAAGCAGTGAGAGGAAAAGTCAGTCGTCCGTACTCACACAGCCAGTACCTGGCAGGATTTGAACGCCGCCTTTTTGAATCCAGCTCTAGTGCTCTACCACACTGCGCCGCCTAGATACATGCCCTTCTTTCATGATGAGGAAGCAGGGTCCAGATGGGGAGTGGCTCGCTCAGGTCTCATGGGTTATAATGATAATAAGAACAGTAATGCCAATTACAGCAATAGGCAATGACCCATTTGGATAGAACCTTTAAAATGGGCATGGAACTTGAGCAGCATTTGCATCTGAGCCCCACAATAACTTGAAGGCAAGTGTTATTTTCACCCCATTTCACAGATGAGGCTCGGGCAGTGGATGTCCTTTGCTGCCTCTGGATTCCAGACTCAACATTCTCTCCACAAAGCCACACGGCCATGGAGCCCCGATCCCCAAGCAGCCCTTCCGGCTCCAATCCGGGGCTCTTTGCTGCGGTCCTGTCTTTCTAAGCTTCCTTCAAAACTGGCACAGTTAGAGCTATGGTAGCTTTTCCCCGAGGTTACTGAGGTACCAGGAAGATCACATCTGCTAGGGGGTCTGCAAACTTTAAAAGGCTACACAATCTCATGATGAGGATGAGCACGGCCATTTCAATTCATGTTACTGGGATGCTGGATACTTCCCTGAGCTCGGATGCAATTAGAAAAGCTCCAAGAGAAGGCTTCAGGAAGGCTTCCTTCAGGGAGATGGGGCAGCTGGTTCCCTAGTTCCCTCCACATTTCGGGGTCCACTTTCATTATTATGAAACGAGAGAGGATTTGCTCCTTCAGAGCTAAGCTTGTCTCCAAGCCAGGAAGATGGTTAACCAGCCATTCTGGCCACCTCCTCCCTCATCTGAGCTGCAGCACAGATAAAGCTGAGCCAAAAAGACATTACTAAAAATATATGTTTTAAGAATGAAGACAAAGCATTGTTCTTGCTGCTGTTTTCAAAATGTGTTGGCTGGTGCCCAGAAAGGGGATATTTTAGGTTGAGAGACAGAAAGAGGAAGAGAGAGAGAGAGAGAGAGAGAGAGAGAGAGAGAGAGAGATAAAGATAGACCCCCCCCCCCACACACACACACATAGAGTCAGAGACAGAGAGAGAGAGAGAGACAGAGAGACAGAGAGAGACACAGAGAGACACAGAGAGAGACAAATACAGAGAGACAGAGATAGAGACAGAGAAAGAGATGAAGATAGATGCCCCCCCCACACACACATAGAGTCAGAGACAGAGAGAGAGAGAGAGACAGAGAGAGAGAGACAGAGAGAGACACAGAAAGACACAGAGAGAGACAAATACAGAGAGACAGAGATAGAGAGAGACAGAGAAAGAGATAAAGATAGACCCCCCCACACACACACACACATAGTCAGAGACAGAAAGAGAGAGAGACAGAGAGACATAGACACAGAGAGACACAGAGAGAGACAAATACAGAGAGACAGAGATAGAGAGAGACAGAGAAAGAGACAAAGATAGACCCCACACACACACACACACATAGAGTCAGAGACAGAGAGAGAGAGAGAGAGAGAGAGAGAGAGAGAGAGAGAGAGAGAGAGAGAGAGAAGGGAGGGCAAAGATAGAGACACGCACACACACACACAGACTTCTCATCATTAGTGCTGGATGCTGGGTTTTGTGGAGGGGCTAGCCTCTTAGGTGATGGGGCATTCTTTTAGAGACTCATAGAAGAAAGTAAAAGATGAGGTGAAGTGTCTTGGTGAATTCCGAGTGCTGGCTCCCCTCAATCCTACTGCTTATGTTTTTGCAGGGTTGGAACTGTGAGTCACTAACCAGCTCCTCTGAGGCCTGTGCAGCTCCTTCCCTCACGTAGAGTTTGCCAGCAGCCTCCATGGCCCGTCTCTGCCCATGGCCTGTCTCAGTGACCCTTGCCAAAGCCCAGCCTGGTGCAGGCTTGACCTGGGACTCCCCCGGCCTGCTCTGTTCTCAGAGCTCTGTGCCATCTCCCTTGCAAGTGATGGTGAAGGACAGTCTTCAAAGATAGCAAGGAGAAAAAGCAAACGGCCCTTTCAAAAGAAGAGTCATCATTCCTTCCTTTAGAAAAGAGGGGGAATAAAAAGATTCTTATTGATCCTGAGGGACTTGGAGCTTATAAAAAGCCGAGCTGAACTTTTCCCAGGGCTCATTAGTGACTGGGGGGTGCCCAGATCCCACAGACAACAGTAGGAGACATACAACTGGCTTGTGGGGGATTATGGGCTTCTCTTCTTTATCCTTGAATTGCAAAATAGAAGACACTTTCCTACACAGTACTTGCTATTCCACCCCCACCCACCCCCATCCTGCCCAATGAACATACACCCTTTGATTTCCATAGACTATAGGTCAGAGGAAGCAGGTTTCACACTGGGGTCACTGCTGTAGAAGGGTAGGGAGCAAGCCTGGGAGGTGTTCTTCTCTACTATAATTTCCCAGGACCCTCCCAAAGGGGCCCTGGGGCTGGTAATGTGCTTAGGTGCTGGTTATGCACCTTCACTGGAAGGCCATAGCTGTCTTGCTGCCTTATCCTAGAGTAAGACACACTCACAGAATGAAGCGCCTCTTCTCTCCCTTCCTCTCCCTTCCCTTTCCCTCCCCTCCCCTCCCCTCCCCTTTCCTCTTCTCTTTCCTTCTTCTTCTCTCTTCTCCAGCTTGTTCCTTTACTTTGCCAACCAATCCCTCCTCTCTCAGCCTCTGTTTCCACAATGGGCAGTAGTCTCACCCCTGGCTGTACCTAGCCTGGGTTTGCTGTGAGAACCAAACAGGATAAGATCACTGAAGGCTTTTCCAAAGCTGGAATTGATATGGGTGTCAGCTTTTTGTCAATTCAGTTCAATCTGACAAACATTGTTTAAGCAGTGACCATGCACCAGACACTGTTCTAGGCACTGGGGGTATCAAGACAAAAGAAAAATGGTCTTTCATCACCAGGATTTTCCATTCTAGCCCTGGAAATTTACACTGACCCGAGTGGAGTGGAACATGGGCACCCAAATCACTGAGAAAACCAATGGAATCCTAGACTGAGAATTGGGAACAGCATTACAGACTGTCTACCCAATCATTTCATTTTACAGAGAGGACGACTGAGGCTCCGAGAAATTACAGCATCATGGATTTAGAGCACCTACCTCCCAGGGCCGTGGGGAAGATCAATGAGACAATAGGAGCGGAGCGTTTAGCACAGGGCCTGGCAGATAGTAGGCAGCATCGAAATGCTTAGTTCCGCTTTGTTAGAGAAGGAGGGGATGTGAGATGTTGTCTAGTTCAATCTCCTCATTTTAAACATGTCTCGGGACCTGAAGGATTTGTAGAAATTCTGTATTTACCTATCTTAATGTATGTTTTTCCTTCAATAAAATTGAAGCTCCGTGAAGGCAAGAACTACATCACTTGGGTTTTTGTGTCTCCAGTGACTAGTTCGGTGCCTGTGTCATTTACATGTCTCGATCTGTCATTTCATTGGCATAGGGGACCGCTGGTGAGGCGCCCCCACCAAAGTCTTAGAGATCTGACCCAAAGAAGTTAAGAGATTCGTTAAGGTCACAGCCAAGAGGAGTCAGAGGTCATCGGTCCTGGCCTCGCTCTCTCTGAGGCTGGGCCTCTATACTTCATATGACAATGCCTCTTAACTGGCACACACTACACAATTAATGGGGAAAGAGTGAATGAACTTACCCAAGTTTCTATAACATGTAAATAGCAGTGCTATGATTTGAACTCAAGTCCTTTGTCATCAAATCTAGCCTCTTTTAAAATTGTTGCTGTCTAGTCATCTATAAACTGTGTTCTACTCTTCATGACCCACGTGGGGTTTTCTTGGCAAAGACACTCCTTTTGTAGGTGAGGAAACTGAGGCAAACAGGGTGAAGTGACTTGCCCAGAATCACACAGTTAGTAAGTGTCTGAGGCCAGATTTGAACCCATGACGATGAGTCTTCCTGACTATGGGCCTGGAGCACTATCCACTGGGCAACCCAGCTGCCCTTTTTAAAATATACCTACTGAAAAGAGTCACTTGAAAATGTGCTACTTTAAAAAACAAAACAAAAGGAACCATTAATCCATACCAGTTTCCAAACTCAGATCTATTTCACCAGGATATTAATATGACCTATGAATTCTTGAGTACTCTCAGATATGTCCTATTGGGAATTTCTCCTTCATTCATCATTAAAAATTGTTCTAGTTTATAGTCAACACTTCCTCATGGAAGATCAGGTACTTGGCGACCTTTCCTTAAGGATCCAGGGACACTGAACAGACTCCTCATGCCGGGAAGTGGTCCCATTGAGCCCTGCAGCTAACTGGGGACCTGGGGGCTACCATGAGGGCCAGGGATGATCCAAGACCCCAGAGAGCACAAGCTCATTCTTTTTTAGTCTGATGGTGGCATCAGAAGCAAGAGTCACACCATTTTATTGAGAGTTTGAGAGAAAAGCAATAGACTGTGAGGGCTTTGTCATCAGAGTCCTCCCTGAGATTGTCAGGAATATGCCAGATTTTCTATCTGGTGCTGGGCACCAGGTGTAGCATAAGTCAGAAAGAAAAGGCCATTTTTCTTCAAGCTAGTCAACGAAGAAGCAAAATGATATAGGCCTTGCCCTTATGGAGCTTACAGACTAGTGAGTGGTAGTGGTGCTAAGGACAGACATATCATGGGTCCAAATTACCAAAAGACAAGAGAGAATGGGGGAGGGGCAAAGGAGAATATATAGCTCAAATATGGATAAAGACAGGATGAAGAAGAAATCGCTTTTCCATAGGAGCAGGTGTGTGTGTGTGTGTGTGTGTGTGTGTGTGTGTGTGTGTTGGGAGGAGTAGTAGTTCAGTGAAGACTTCGTGAAGGGACTCAGTCATTTGGTAAATATCCATTTATTAAGTGCCTACTGTGCACCAGGCACTGTGCTAAGTGCTGGGGATACAAAAAAAAGACAAAAGCCAATCCCCATTCTCAGGGAGCTTACAATCCATCTAATGGGGAGACAAGCTGCAAACCATTTGGTACTAACAACCCACGGAGGGATAAATGGGATGATCAGTAGAGAAAAGGCACTTGAACTAGGGGGAGGCAGGGTCAGAAAAAAGCTTCTGTAGAAGGCAGAATTTTATCTGAAACTTGAAGGAAGCAGGAAAAGAGATGAGAAGGCTGGGAATTCCAGGGCTGGGGAACAGTCAGGGAAAATGACCAGAGTGGGAGATGGGATGTTGTGGCAAGTAGCAAGGAAGCCAGTGACACTGGACCACAGAGTACGCGAGGGGACTGGAAAGGTGGCGGGGGGGTGTTGGGGAGCAAGCTATGGAGGGCTTGGAATGCCCAAAAGTGGATTTTTATTTATCCTTGAAGTGATATGTAGCTCCTGGAATTCACTGAGTAGGTACGGTGACATGATCAGAATTGGTTTTAGGAAGAGAATGCACTGGAGTGGCAAGAGACTGGAGGGAGGGAGACCAACCATCAGGGTACTGTAATAGTCCAGTTTTGAGATGATGGGGGATAGTATGTGGAGGCATGTGCATGGTAGCAGTGTCAGAAGAGAGAAAGGGGCACATCTAGAGCTCTTATAAAGGAAAAATTGACAGGACTTGGCAACGCAATAGATACAGGGGATACCAGGGTAGGTGAGAAAGAGTGAGGAGTTGAGGATGACACTTAGGTTACAAGCCTGAGTAACTGGGAGAATAAAGAGGAGAGGTTGTTTTTTGCTTGTTTGTTTGTTGTGGGGGGTGGAGACAATGATTTTATTTTTGTACCATGAATTTAAAATGTCTATGGGATTTCCAGTTGGAGATGTCTGGTAGATAAGACCAGAGTTGAGCAGGGAATTTAGGGTTGGACAAGTAAATCTGAGCATGATCAGCATAGAAATGATCATCAAATCAATGGGAGCTGATGACATCACCAACTGACATAATGTATAGGGCCCAGGAGAGCTCTATGGGTACTCATGGGCAGCAGACGGGACCTGGAGAAAGATTAAGTAAAGGAGAAAGAGAAAGTAGGGGGAGCACCAGGAGAGACTGAAGCCATGAAAATATTGAGAGAAGAACCTATCTAAGAGAAGAGAGTGCCAGACAATGGAGAGGTCCATAGGACAGGGATGAAGAAAAGGCCATAGATTTGTGAATTAAGAGATCACATAGAAATTGTGCCTCGAAGGAAGGAAATGACTTAAAGATGTGAAGATTGAGTAGTGAGGGGAAGCAAAGACAGTGCTTCGAGCAAAGGGACATGTCTTGAGCAAAGGTGTGGAGGTGAGAAACAGTAGGGACAGGAAGAATATAGGAAGGGATGTGGTCCCTCTCACTCAGGATTGTTGTAAAGATTAAATGTGATCGTGCTTGAATGTAAAGCCAGTCTTTATCCACATATTGTCCAAGCTCTTGCAGATACTTTGGTTCCATTGCCATACGTGCTTTTCTTTTTTTATTTCAACACAGTTCATGTAGATAAAGTCTTAGGACAAGTTGTTATGCTACTATCTCTCTTTCATATTTAAAAACTATTTCATGATTGTATTATTATGGCATTGATTATGATTATCTTTGCCAGTCAAATCTGGGAAAGTTTGGGAGCAGAAGCGGCAGTGGAGTGAGCATCCATGCAAGTTTTTGTATGATTTTAGAATTTTTTATCCCCATTGCCACACCAATGAAGTGCTCATTAAATGTCTGCTGAATTGAATTCTTTTTGAAGCCCACAAAAGTCTATTTCAATGTTTTGTTGTGTCCTTTCAGTCATGTCTGACTCTTCATGACCCCATTTGGGGTTTTCTTGGCAAAGATCCTTGAGTGGTTGTCATTTCCTTCTCCAGTTCATGTTGCCCATGAGGAAACTAAAGCAAACAGGATTAAGAAGTCAGATTTGAATTCATCTTCCTGACCCAGGTCTAGCACTCTATCCACTGTGCACCCTAGCTGCCCTAAATACTCATGTCACTCAGGTAGAACACTTGTGATATCAAATAACTCATTGGGGTAAAACAAGTATTTAGTAATGTTGGCTTTAAAATTGTTTTAGTCATTTTGAGCCTCGATTTCCTCATCTGTAAATTGGGGGTGTGGTAGACCGGGTGACCTCTAAGATTCCTTCCAGATCTGAATCTATAACCTTATCACTTTTCATAGATCAATCAGATTCAAATCAATTAAAGGAAGACTGACTCAGTATCTTTTGTGTATAAACCTCCTGTGACAGTCACTAGGGGAGAGAGGTAGAGAACAGGTAAGACGTATTCTTTGGCAGCACAGATTGGTAAGTGTCAGACCCTGGCTTTAAAGCTATACCTCTTGTCTCCAAAGGCAGCATTCTTTCTTAGACACTTCAAAAGTGTTTTCCCAAAAGAAAACACCAAAAGCTAAAGTGGCTCAGACAAGGCATCCTCTCCACAGCATGGTTGCTTAGCCAGTATAGGAGGATGGGGAAGGAGGTGGGGGATATGGTTTTCCTGGGACTCTTCTCTATATGAAATCATCTGGCTTATGATCTGGTTGGATCCTTGCTTATATGAGATCTTTCCTACTTATCATGACTGAGAGAGATTTTCATTTCAAAAATAGCTACATTAATGCGGTGGTTTAAGACTGGCTTAGTGCTGGATGTAGTCAAGGAAAAGTAGTCCGAGGCCCAAGCTACGATGAAGCCCAAGATAAAGGCGGCTTCTCAGTGTGTTCCTCCTTTCTTTATTTTTATAGACTTCATGGAAGTATGGGAGGCCCCTTCATTCTCCCTGTTGCCCCTCAATGATTTTTTCCCACTCCATTTTGGATCCCATTTTATGGAACCAGAAGAGAAGAGAGAAATTGGCAATTCCCTGGATGGAGTGATGGGAAATTTGGAGGTGATTGGGTGATTTATGGGGGCATCAATGTGTGCACCATTACTGTTAGGGCTACATCAGTATCTCCATTGAAAACCCTTATTTTCATATAAGAGAGCCATAAAAAAATTACTCCAGATTGAAACTTGGCATGTTGGCTCAGAGTAGGACCATTTTAAAAAATTCAATAAAATAATAAATGTACTCCCTGCCCTAGACCGTTTTAACTGTTCTTGTGAAGAAAGAATGGAGAAGTCTCTGCTAGCACATTCATTTTCTTCCTTTCTAATGCCTAATCTGAGTTGTCCAATTAAATCTATTTTTATTTGGCCTACAAGCCAATGAAATGTTCTAATAAATGAGGGATCATATGGAAATGTATGTCTTTTTTCTTGATTATCAGAAAAGCTTTGCACATAATAAAGCTTGTTTATGGCTGAGAAATCAAATGCAATTTGAGTTTTAAAAGTTGGCTGTTGTAACTCCTCTTAAACACCATTTATAATGAAATATGGAACACATTTCATAGATCTTAATACATGAAGCACATCATAATGGTATGACGGAACTGCTTGTTCCAAGCCCTTCTCAGCTGGGAAGATCAATGAGATGGAGGCACAATGCAGAATGCATATGCTAAAACTACCTTTAAAGCCATATTTATCCAACTGTCTGCAGTTATGTGGAGGAGGGAGTGAGGTCTATTAGTTAGACTGAACCCTAAAATAAGCCATTGGAGTCTCTGAGGTACGATAACGCCATACCAAATACCACTTAACCACTCACTCATTCTTATTTGCTGGGGTGAAAATGGGTGAGTTTCAATTGCTTGTCTATCACCATTACACTCACAAAATGAGGAATCCAAGTCATAACAACTACATTGATTTGAAGCACTTTCTCATCTGACCTAGTATTGGGTTAATCTACCGGACAGAGACTTTTCTTTCTCTCTCCCCTCTCTTTCTTCTCCCCCCTTTACCCTTTTATTCTTTTGCTTCCTCCACTCCCTCCTTCTCCTCCTCCCTCCTCTTTCCTTTTTTTTCTTCCTCCTCTTCCTCTTTGCTCCTTCTCCTTCCTCATCTCTCTTCTTCCTTCTCCATCCTCCTCTTTCCTCCCCTTTACCTTTTATTTCTTTCCCCTCCATGTCCTCTTATGATCTGAGTTTCTGACCTTTCTCAGTTATATACTTTTCGAAAGGATCAGCTTGTGGAACCTCTGCAGATTGACAAGATTCTGATTTTGTCATTCCGCTTGGTGTGTGGACCTGTGTGTGCACATTGGGTAGGAGTGGGGGGGTTGAATTGTCCTAAGTGTGAATCAGTTGTGCCAAGATTCTGCACCTCTTTGGTGGAACCTGTGACCGGTGTACTACTCAAATACTCAACCTGACATTCATTTTTCATTACCACAGAGAAATGAGTTTGACTTCATGTTCCTGCCCAGAATGCCAGAGCCCGTTGGTACTTGCTGAGTTGAACTATAGCATGAAACCCTCCTAGGCTCTCATGTGTTCCTATCTATCCGCACCTTCATCCTCAATCCCCCCTCTCTCTCCAACCCTCACAATGATTATAGCTTCCCCCCTTGGGCTCTTGGGTAAGTTTCAGGTCAGGTCTCTTCATTCACTCTCAATATAATGTTCCTGTTTGTTTTTTCTCTCCTTAGGACCTCCATTAATAACTTAAAATCAGTAATTTTGTGATTTAAAGAAATATTGGGACAAGAAGAAGTATTTATTTTCACTCTGGGGGAGAGCTTCTGTTGGAGTTTGGAATCTGTTTTGAGTGATTTTTTTTGGCAAAACCCAAAATTTGTTGTTTGTTTCCTCAATTTGGAGATGGATTTTGTGTTCTTCCCCCTTTCCCCTTCGCTAATCCCCAAGGACTAGATTGGGTAAGGGATACGAGGCAAACAGATCTCTGAGAGCTGTAGCCAACAGCCCTCCACAATGAAGCTTGTGTTTCAAAGTAGACATCAGCCCATGGGTTGCATAACAAAAATAAAGGAGAAGAAACAAAAACTACAGAAAGGCAGTGAAAGATTACCCCAAATAAAGGAATGGGCAAATTTGGATTATCTTTGATAATCCTCCAGGCCTTTCCTTTCGATTTAATCTAATTTGCTTTTTTCAATGAATAAATACCTATTTTCTCTTCTACTTTTTCTATGTCAGGGAGCGGGGAGGCAAAACAAAATTTGTTACCCATATGCAGTCAAATGAAACAAATTCCTTCATTGGCCATTTCCAAAAAATACATGCCTCATTTTGCACCCTGAGTTCATTACCTCTATGTCAACAGATGAGTAGCATTTATCCTTAGTCCTCTGGAGCTGTGATTGGTTAGTGTTGATTAAAATTCTTAAGTCTTTCAAAGTTGATATTTGTCTTTACAATGTTATGTAACTTGTTCTCCTGGTTCTGCTCACTTTACTGTGGATCAGTTCATACAATTCTTACCAGGATTTTCTGAAACATTTCTCACATCATTTCCTACATAGCACAAGAATAGACATATACCATATTTGCTCAGCACTTCTAAAACTGATGGACAGACCCTTAGTGACAAGTTGTGGGTGTTTTGTTTTGTCATTATTAATAGTAATAATTACAATAATAATAATAGCTAGTTTTTATATAGCACCTCCTTGAAAATAGGATTTTTTGAAATATCTTGATTTTACAGATTAGGAAACTGAGGTAAACAGCAGTTAGATAACTTGCCCAAGATCTTATGGCTAGTAAATGTCCAAGTCTGATTTTGAATTTGGGTCTTGCTGACTCCAGGGCCAGAATTCTCAGCATTGCACCACCTACCCGCCTATACAGATGGGTCTAAGGCCAGGTGGTGCTGAATCAAAAGGCAAGTTCAGTGGAGTGGCTTTTGAAGCATAGTTCCAAACTGAGGAATTCACAGCCTCACCAAGAGTACGCTAATGTGCCTGATTCACCTCAACCTCTCCACCATTTGCTACTTTCTTTTTTTGTTGTTGTTAATGTCGCCAATCTAATGGGAGTGAGGTGAACATTATAATTGTTTTAACTTATTTGGAGTTTTTTCAATATGGCTATTGTTAGGGTGGATTTCTTGACTAGAGGACCATCCTTTGAGCAGTTATTACTAAAGGAATGGCTCTTATTCTTAGAAATTTGAATCAGTTCTTAAAATAGCTTAGAAATGATGAAAAATATAATATAGCCCTTTATTTCTAATAATCACCAAATTAGGGGGTCCTCTGACATCCTGTAGAGTTTTACCCCAGGAACCCTGCCTTTTGTCACCATTAAGCCTCACCAGGTGAGGGATGGCCTCTTCTTTTCTATTTAAGCTTTATCACCTTAAGGGGAAATCAGGTGCTTTGAAAGAAATAGGCTACACCTCTCACTCCCTAAATGTGCTAATATGTGGGTGGTAGTGACTTCTTTACTTCTTTGTGCTAACACAGACACACACACATGCACACACACACACATTCTAATCTTATAAATTATGTGGCAGTTCTCATGATAGAACAAAATACTGATGAAACAGAAAGAAGAATGCCCTCCCTCCCATTTTTATCTTGAAAATCCAAAGTTAGTGGGGCCCAAATAAAGTGAGTAATCCAAGTCAAGATAACATATTTTCATCCATTCTCTTCTCGGTAACAAAAGCAGCAACCAGTCAAAGAAATTCAAGCTAAGCTGAGCAGTGATGGAGAACCATACCCTACAAATTAGGAAATCCCATTCAACACAACCCAACCTATTCATTTTCATTCTTCTCAAACCTATTCCATTCAACATGAATTTAAGAATTTCTTCAAGCCTACTATGTGCAAGAAGTGTGTCAGTGGGAGGGACTTTGCTTTTTTTTTCCTAAATAAAAGATGACTTTGTGTGTGTATGTGTGTGTGTGTGTGTGTGTGTGTGTGTGTGTGAAAATACACAACCCGCTTTATACTCCCTCCTGGAAGAAGCATTCTGAGAAGCCCCAAGGAGAAGATGAAATGAACACTGTGTAGACAGCTCTAGAGAAGAGAAGGCTATCCATCAAGGGGCTGCCCCTCATGAGCAGAGATGGAAAAACAAGGCTTCTGAATACCAAGGATAGAGAGCTCACCTAAGTGGAGATAAAAGCCTACTTCATACACCAGAGGAAGAATAAAATGTGTGTGTGTGTGGGGGGGTGCTGTGTCTAGTGGGAAGGAAGCTAACTATGATAAAGGGATGGAGCCACTGGGGAGAGAACGCCTAGAATATGGGGATGAAGAGGCAGAAACCATAATGGAAATGCTTAGCATCCCATTATTATTATTAACAATAATAATGGCGGCACCGATAATACTCCTGGGCTCCTCCAGTAAAGCACTTTGAGAATGAGTGCCTTCGGCGGCTCCTTCAAAGGGCTTGCTCTGCTCTCCCCTCCTTACTGAAAGGGCGATCTGGATTCAATAGATTTCCCTTCAAGAACAGAGCACACAAGCCAGAAAACATCCCTTTTCCCCCCTTCCCTTGCCTTTCTCTTCCTTACCAGGGGATACTGTCTGTGATATATGGATTTTGATAACGTGCATGAACTGAGCCTCTAGAAAAAGCTATACTCCACCTTTCATGTTAAATTTGACAAAATGCTGATGTCCTCCATCCCCCCCAAACACCCGAGCATCAAGGCCTGCCGAGAGGCGCGCTTTTGTCAGAAATGCAAAAGGCGCAGTCTTAAAAGTGTTTCTCGCAGCCAAGAGACAGCGGCACCAAAGTGGCCCCTCTCACCCACGCCGTGGAGGGCTCCTTTGCCTGGCGCTGGCAGAAGTCCACTTGCATTAGACTTGTTGACTCTCCAGCTTTTGTGTGTGTGTGTTGTGTAAATCAACAAACCCAGCACCAGGCCGTGAGCGCCTCATTTTATCAAATGGTACACAGCTCAGTAATGGCCTCCCCAGGTAATTCGAACTGATCTATGGTGATGACCAGGGGGCCGCCGATGATTGTCATGTTAGTAAAAAAAATCAAAACAATCATGTTACGTCAGTTCTACCATTAAAAGACTTGCTTCCCTGCAAATTTCTGCGCGCAGTAATTAATACTCTGGGGCCCGCAGCTCCGAAGCCGGCTCTCCAGGCACCGAGATGCCACTCACCTGATAATTATTTCAGGAAACCATGCACGGCTGAGTGTGATTGACAAATGCAGCATTGCGGTAATTGCCTCAAGCAGAGTCGGGGAGAAAAAGAGAAAGAAAGAGAAAAGTTAACTAGTTAGGTGCTGACCCATCAGCCAGAAAGCACACCACAATGGCGGCAGGAAAACCTGGGAGAGCCACCGCCCGGGACTCCTACAGTGGCTGGACAGCCAGCGAGGAGGCCACCATCACCCTCTCCTGGGCACTGGCACCGGCTCCCGATTCCAGTCACTGGCTTACCCAGTGGCCTCCATTTGGCCAGTGCCACACCTGAGGATTCACCAGAGACCGTACCTTGGCATTGAAAGAAAGTAACTGAAGCACAGCATCTTTGTGGGATGGAAAGAGAGTTGGATCTGGGGGTCAGAGGCCCGACTTCGAATACTGACTCCGTGACTTCAAAGGTGCTTGCTTATGGACTAGTCCTTTTCCCTTCTTGGGTTTCATTTTCCTCATCTATAAACTGAGGCATCAGGGTGATGACTTGAGGGAAAGCTTCTAGCTCCAAGTCTTTCTTTCTGTATGCCTACTGAAACTGGCCAGTCTCTAAAACCAGAAATCTTGCCAACCATTTAATCTTTTCAGTTTAGAATAGTCCTATTTTCATAATTCTCTATCACATTTGTTATAAATAGAATGAGTGCATGACTTTCTATCAGATTGCTTTTTTTATTTTGGCTTTAATGAAATCCCAGCTCCTAATCCATCTGTGCATTTCTTAAAAAAAAAATGCTCTCTCCATCCCCCGCCCCCCACCCACATTGATCTTGGAACCCCCGACTAGAAGTAAATTCTGTTTCCAAGGAGTTGGGGGGGGGGGTTAGGAAAAGAGAATTGGCTATCATGTGGCGTTTCAGATACCAGCAGAGATGTAGCTCACCTTGCCAGTCATACATGATGGAGATCAGTGAACAAATACACACATTGTTGGTGCTTTCCATTTGTCTGCGTCTTAGAATCCTGGAATCACAGAATTCTAAAACTAGGAAGGATCTTGGAGTTTGGAAGGTTCTCAGAGACCAACTTCGATTCCCTTATTTTACCAAAAGGGACACTGAGAGGCCCAGCTGTTCAAAGACTGGCCCAAGGTCAGAGTTGTTATAGATAAGCAGAGTAGTTGAGAGTCTTTGGGCTGCAGTGGAAGGATGGCTAAAACTGGGGACCAGGGTTTGGGTCCTGCCACCACTGCCACCATCTGCCACCTGTGGAGCATAAACAAGTCCATTCTCTTCTCTGGGTCTCCATTTTCTCATCTGTATAATCGGGACATTGGAAGAGATGATCTTCAGGATGCCTTCCATCCCTGTGATCCTAAGGAGATGGATGGCTATAAACCTAAGAAGCAGGAATCCCGTGTTTTAACTGCAGCAGGCCCATGACTTGCTGTGGATATTGGGTAAGTCAATCAAACTTTGTGGATCTCAATTTTCTCTGCTAAGGCAAATGACTAAGTAAGGAGACTGGAGTACCAAGGTTCATGTTGAGAATGTTAGTGCTTAGGACAGCACCTGGTATGCAGCAAGTGCTCTGTAAATGCTTATTCCCTTCATATACAAACATCCTCTCAGAGAGTTGACTAGGGTCTCACTCTCCACTCTCCATCTCCAGCTCTGCTTGGTTTGAAATCCATAGATCAAACCCCCTGGTGACCGCCCCCCAAATCTACTTTCAGGGTCTTCCTGTGGTGTATACCTTCCCTCATTCTACTGTAAGTTCCTTGGGGCAGGGACTATGTTTCTTTTTCATATTTGTATTCCCAAAGCTTAGCACATGGTCTGTCACACAGCTACTAAATAAATATTTATTGAACTGAATTGGCGTGACTTGCCCAGAGTCATCCAGACTGAATATGTCCAGTTCAGGACCTGAACCCAGGTCTACCTTTCATCTCAGATCTAGACAGAGGTAAATTCCAGGCAGGGGCAGCTAGGTAGCACAGTGGATTGAAAACAGCCCTGGAGTGAGGAAGTCCTGAGTTCAATTCAGCCTCAGAGACTTACTAGCTGTGTGACCCTGGGCAAGTCACTTAACCCTGTTTGCCTCCATTTCCTCACCTATAAAATGAGCTCCAGGAGGAAATAGCAAAAGACTCCAAATAGTGTCATGGAGAGTCAGACATGACTGAGCAACAAATTCTAGGCAATTTAAAGGGGGAAAGAACATTAACAAATAATATATATGCAATCCTTTGGATTCAGTACAAGGTTCTCTCCTTGGGAGATCTCTGAATCCTTCAGGCAACTAGACTTTGGCTAAACTTCAGAAGGTGTGGTCTGCAGTTTTTTGGAGCATTCTTCCTCTTAAACCGGGCACACCCATGGTCAAGGGTCCACTGCAGGCCACTCCTTGGAAACTCTTAATGGGTGTGTTCTCCACCCCACCTAGACCTCCAGTCACCACCCCTCTTGCCCAAGGTACAAAGATTCCTAGGTGCTTCTGAATATTGGTATTGTTATTCCATGGTTCAGGTTTGCTAATAGGAGTCCGAGAAGCAAGGAGTCAAAGTCAGAGAAATGGCTTGAGTTTTCCCCAGGGCCAATGTCACAATGTCACCTTTTGTGTCATTAGATTATGCCCCATCATCCCAAATATTCCCTTCTGCTTGGGCCACTTCAGGTTAAAAGGAACTATGTCATTATCAACAATCTCCTGTATAACACACTTTTCAGGTGGTTACCCTGACTCTGTTTGAATATCTTTAATTACAAAGAGCTCACTACCTCTCAAGTCAGCTCATCCAAATTAGCTCAGATTAGTGGGAAGTTTGTACCTACACACACACACACACACACACACACACACACACACACACACACACACACACTTCAAGGCTTAATTTTCTTCTTTGTGATTCCCATTCATTGACCCATTGCTTCTCAGTTACACAACATAGCATCTTATACTTTCAAATATCCTTGAGTCCAACACCTGCTAGAACAATTAAGAATCCCTAGTAGATAACAAGGGAGGATAAGGGCAGCTGTCCTCCAGGCCCAGCCCCCAGGGATTCCCTTTCCATGAGCACCACCCTGAACTTCCCAGGCCCCCCTCTCTCTTCACCTATCTCATCCATAGCTACCCAGAAAACACAACAGAATACAAATGGCATGGAGAATGTTTCTCTAATAACCCAACGTGTAAATTCATCTTTCTAGATATCTTTGTCATCTTTCTTGGAAGGGAGCTTTGGCATGAGGTTTGAGGGTCAGGGATCTAATGTCCTATTACTAAATTCCCTTGATCTGCTCCTGTGAACTGAATAAGAGCCAGTGAATAGTGAAGACACCTTTTGTATGGGATAGCTAGCTGGACTGGGAGTGAGGAGGCCTCAAGTTCAAACAATTAGCTGTGCAATGATGGGCACACCACTTCATCTTGGTCTGCCTCAGTTTCCTCACCTCCCAGGGCTGTTGTGAGGATATGATAAGGTAATATTTGCTAAGCACTTTAAGAACCTTAAAGTGATCTATAAATCAGTTATTCTATTTGTTGTTATTGTGAATTACCTCATGTCACATGCCCAGAGCTAAGTGCTACTAAATTACTGTTACTGAGTAATTATTATGGGTGGTTCGTTGGTTGGTTGTTTTCCTTCTTTCTTGAAGAGGACCAAAATGACATCACCCTGCTTGAGACAGTGGCTGATCAGGCTAATGACCAGGGAATGCTCTACCACAGGTTGGCCACAAATAGTCTGGGTGAAAATTTGGGCTACATACTCCAAACTCTCGAATCCTGCATTGCCTTTGAGCTGTTTCAATTCTGCTTTGTTCATAGAGCACTTTCACTGATGCATGCAGGCCGTGCTGAGCGGTCCTGTGCCAGTGTCTCCCATGTTACACAATCAATTTCAAAGTTCTTGAGAGAGAGCTTGAGACTGTCCTTGTATCGCCTCTGCTGACCACCATGTGAACATTTGCCCTGTGTGAGTTCTCCATAAAACAGTCTTTTTGGCAAGTATACGTTTTGCATTTGAACAACGTGGCCAGCCCATTGGAGTTGCACTCTGAAGCAGAGTTTAAATGCTTGGCAGGTTATTTCAAGTAAGAACCTACTCCCTTATCCTGCCAGATGATCTTCAGAATCTTTCTAAGACAGTTCAAATGGAAGCGATTCAGTTTCCTGGCATGGTGCCAGTGTAGACTGTCCAGGTTTCATAGGCATACAACAATGAGGTCAGCACCATGGTGGTGGCTGACACACACATTTTCTTGAGATTGTCTCAGTTTCCTGCCTTTCTCTAGGCTCCTTCTGAGATGCTAAGTGCTTGGAACTCATGTTCCCTATCTTTACTACTCTGCCCAGATCTAAGCATCTCTTTATGGAGTGGCTAAGTCCTGAACTTTGTTTAACCTTTTGAATACAAATAACTGGGTGTTGTCCCCACATGAGTCTCCTCTGAGTTATGAACCAATGTTTACAAATATCTCTGAGTTTCTGTTCTGGGGATGAGGAATCAAGGCAGGAATTATCCAAAGGTCTTGGCCCCCATCACAGCCCTAGTTCATCCCAATGTGCCATTTTCAAGTGGGCCCTCCATTGGCCAACTCCTGATGATTGATGCTATTTTAAAAGCCACATTATTTTTATGATGAGCTCAACTATCTCTGTCTTTGGTTTCCCCAGAACTCTCAGATGAATACCATCTGGTCTCAGTAATTTATTACAATTTAATTTCTCATTGTGTTTCATCACCTCTTCTTTTAGATGTTTCTATCAGTGATAAAGCTCTCTCCTCCTTTGTCTCTGTCATTTGTACATCAGTCTAGTGACTGTAGACTGCTCTTCATAGCCAGGCTCAGCTCCCACACTGACTGGTTACAACACAGTCCTTTGGTCACACACCCTCCATCACTGCATCTAAAATGAGGCATCACCTTCTATCCATAACAGGATTAAGAGTATTCCTGTATAAGTGCCAAAGACTTGGAAGCCTAAGGGGCCACGCCCTTGGGGGGATGCTTTCTTCCTTCCTCCTCCAGAGTTCTCCCCTAAAGCCTCCCATCCCCATGAGGTGGAAGGGATTCCCATGAGGCGTTCTCCAAGGCTGTAGATGAGACCTAGAGGGTCCTTCATCTGATGCACAGATCAACTGCTCTCTCCTCAGGAAGACCATCCTCAACCTCACTCAAAGTGGCATGCTCCTCTTAGGGCATCCCTGGGTCTAGATGAATGATTTACATTTCAATATGGTTCAATGTTCAATTAGTGTTTATCCATCAGTGGAACGAAAGGCCCATGAGGGCAGTGACTTTATGTGTAACACACTCGGCACTACGCCTGGAACATAGGAAATGCCGTATTGATGTTATTGTGAGTATCATGCTTGTGGTGGTTATTTTGGCTTCTGTATGTGCAGAATGTAGCACTCTGCCAGGCACACAATGGATGCTTAATATGATGAATGCTGAATGAATAGATATAGTCTAAGGACTCACCCAGAAAAGTGAGAGAACCTCATTATCATGCTGGTTGAAAGAAGATGAATATACCATGCCTCTCAAAGACCTGCTTTTGGACCTGCAGGGATTGGAATTTATAAAATTTCAAATCCTTTAAGTAATATTTTTGTGAGGAGGGAAGGGGCATTGATTTTTTTAATTCTTCACATAAAAACTAGTCAATAAACATTTCTTAAGTGCCCACTATGTGTCAGGCATTGTACAATTACAAAAAAGAAAGCGGGTTCGTGCCCTCAAGGAGCTTACAATCTAATGGGGTAGGAGAACACAGAAAAGAGAGTGGGGGTAATGAGAGGACTGACTTCAAATTCAAGCCATAAAGGATATGTCCTCCTGGGCACTTCAGAGACTTCTCCACGTGGGGCGGAGGGAAGGGAGAAGACCAGTTCTTGTTCCCCAGACCTCAGTCACAAAGCTTCTCCTCCCAACAGAATCCCTCTTCTCTGGGTGAAGGAGCCGATTCACCCTTTGCCAGTCCAGTACCTTTGATTACCATGTGCCAGGACTCTGTCTTTTTCACACCAGCACAGGAAGGCGGAAAACAAGCATTTCCTTCAGAGCTTTGTGAGATTGGCCCACGCCATTACAGCAGGACCTGCCGTGGGGCTGCAGAACTTGCCAATCCTCTCTTCTCAGGCATCTTCAACCATGTTTGCATTTACCTATTTTAGCTCCACTAAGTCTTCCAACAGCTTTGGGGGGCAGGTGCTATAGGGGTTACTGCCCTTGTCCTAGACCTGAAAAACTGAGGTGAATAGAGGTTCTATGATTTTCTCATGGCTACAGAGCGGTAAGGTTAGAGTCACAAGGACTCTCCCTCTGACATTTATGAGGGTAATTACTGGGATTGTCTGAGCCTGTTTCCTTGTCTGTGAAGTAGGTCAATACAAACATCTACCTCCCATAGTTGTAAGGATCAAATGAGTGAATATATTCAATATCAGTTATTTTTTGAGATATTTAAGGTAGGGGACAGCAGGGTGGTGGAGTGGATAAAATGCTGGGCCTGGAGTCAGGAAGACTCATCTTTCTGAGTTCAGATCTTTAGTTGTGTGACCCTGGGCAAGTCACTTCACCCTGTTTGCCTCAGTTTTCTCATTTGTATAATGAATTGGAGAAAGAAATAGCAAATCACTCCAATATCTGTGCCAAGAAAACTCCAAATGGGGTTGCAAAGAGTCAGATAGGACTGAAAAATGACTGATGTTTGGTATTGTGCTGGAATATTTTCCAGAAGCATGTTTCCAGAGAATTTTTTTTCTCCTGACCTCTCCACTTAGCAAAAGCTTAAATATCACCTATAATATTTAGTGTGGTATCTAAACCCAGTACTTATGGCATCATAAATGTGACATGAGAAGGGGACATAGAGTTCATCTCATTCAATTCCTCATTGGAAAGCTCAGGAAACTGAGGACCCAGAGATTTTAACGAAGTCATCAGGGACACACAGATACTAAGTGGCAGAGAAGAGATTCGAACCTGTATCTTCTGAATCCTCACATGGAAAATTTGCCTTATTAGGCCTTTGAGATTAAAACAAAAAGTCTCTTTGACCTAGTACTTGCCTAATTGGAATAGTAGGAGAGAACTTTGGCTCTGCAGTTGGGGGTCCTGGATTCAAATCCTTGCTCTTGTGCGTCCTACCTGCATGATATTGTGAGAGTTCAATGACCAGGCTGGGCCTCAGTTTCCCCAGCTGCCAAATGAAGGGGTAGAGCTAGACAGCTGCATAAGTTCCTCTGTGCTCTGGATCTATGTGGCTGCTTTTATTTTCCCTGTTTTATTCTTCCAGTCATTTAATATTTAAGTTACAAATACTTGAAAGCAGATGTAAATGTGGATTTCTGGTAAGCAAAGCTCACCTTGGGGAAGGAATTCTTTCAGTCAACTTCCATGCTTTCTCCCCAACACTCTCACCATTGCTTTTTCTGGCTGTACTATTGTTAGGGAGGATGGAGAGATAGAGAGATATATGCACACACATACTTATACGTACACGCACTCATATAAACACAATAAAATGTATCTATTAATATACATATATATGTATATATGTATATGCACACACACACACATGAGTACAAATACACACACACACATACACACACATGGATACTTTTCATATCCTTTCCTAGCTAGAGTGATCTTGACAAGCCCATATGAAGCAAGGGGAGCTGGGGGACCAAGGGTGGAAGGTCATGCGACCATTCTTCTTTTCCGTTTCCCCTCTCCTCCTCTCTTCCTCCTAGAAGAGTAGAAGGGCCTGAGTAGGACATTCTGCATTGACATAAAGGGACCAATGAAAACTTCAGGAGGATCTTGGCCCAAACCCTAGGGCACTTAAGGTTTCACAGCCTTCTGCCTTCAGCCTGACATCCTAGCTCAAACACTGGCAGCATCCACCCCTTCTGAATGCTGGAGAAAGCCCCAATGATCAGTGATCTCAGCTGCCACCAGGGCCCTAGGCAAAATGGTAAAGTGGGCATAGTTCTTTTGTGGTGCCCCTGGAGAGTCTGGCTTCCTGCCACCACTCAGCCTTGACTCTATCCCCACAGCTGGGGTCACTTAACCCCAGCCTGTAGATTCAGCAACCTCTTTGGTTTCAAGATCAATCAATGTCCTAGCAAATATAGGAGAATCAGAGGATTTGGAGGTTTAAAGACCCTAGCATTCATATATACCTGCCTTCCTCCATCCTTTTCAACTTCATGCATAAAAGACCTGAGACCCAGAGAGGTTATAAAAACTGATGCTGAGGAGAGGCTAAGGTAGGAACAGAACCCAGGTCTTGCACTTCCAAACCCAGTGATTGTTCCACTGTGCCACACTGCCTTTCATGGTTTGGAGGTACAATGAAATGACCTTAAAAGCCATTTCTGTCCAGAGATGTGAAGACCTCCGTTGACATGCTGACCTTCCCGGACAACCTGTCTATCCTGCACACTCTAACCATCCTTTCTACTGTAGACTGAAACATCCCACTGACTTCTTACCCCTCAGTTCCTTCCTTTTCTCCCAGGAGCCCAGGGCCCTCTTGTTGCTGTCTGGAATTCACAATTACTCAGCCTAGGAGGAGATATGCTTCCAGAAGCAGCCCATCTCCCTAATTATCCTTCCATCATCCTTCTTGTCTGCCTTGACTCTGTAGCACTAGCATCAATAGCTTCTCCCACAGAGACTATAGATACTGTCTTTGTGTCTTTAAGAGGCAGTGAGATTTTTGAATTACAGTTTAACTCACTTTCTTTAAAAATTCTGTGAGGAGACAGTTGAACTATAGATCTGAAGAGATTGTTAACTGATAGCTGAAGAGAAGACAGAGACTAAATATTAAGAGAATGTATTTCCAGAAAGAATGGGGTTGAATCTTGTGAAAAACATGAAGGGAATTCTTGAGAGAATAATTTGATTGGTATCCTGAGAGAACTGAATGGTGGGACTATGTTTCCAGAATTGAAGAGGTTAGTTCTTTTAATGATGCTCAAAAGTGACTTTGACTCTACTCTTTCTCGTAGCTAATATGTTTTGTTAAGAAAGAGAGAAAATGAAAGAAAGAAAATGAAAATGAAAAGAATTGAATCAAAGGTGTTATATTGTTGATTGCAATGTTGATAAATAGCATAGCTAGAAACTTAAACATTTATTTAGGTCTAGGAGACAAAGGAGTTTCACGTGGAGCAGGATTCTTAACCTGAGTCCCATGAATTTCTCTGTGAATGCACAGAGAACCTGAAAAGGGGGTTGAGGAAAAGAAGGTACCCAAAGCCTGGACACAATGGAGAAGTCCAAAAGAGTTCAGCCTGGTGGGAAATGAAGAGATGGCTGGCCTCAGGTCCCTCCTTCAATGGAAGTCCTCTATTCTTCAATAAGAGGGAAGAGTTCAAGGGGCAGAGGGTCCTTCCAGGATGAAGAGTTTCTGGGGCCTCATGCACCCTAGAGAGAAACGAAGAGAAATATCAGATATCAAAACTAAGCTTTAGATTGCATTGGAACGCAGGATGATGAAAAGGAAAATGTCACCACCCTCCTATGGGCTACATGTAAGAGAGGTCCATCTTGACCATTACAACTCTCATATTTCAATGTCCCTTTCTTTGAGGCTGATTTCAGCCAAGGATGGATGAAATAGAAATAATGGAAGCTAGGATATGGATAATTGGATAACTCTGAAACGTCTGCTTTAATCCATCTTCTCTTTTCTTTCTATGTACTCACTCTTGGTCAGCTTATCAGGATCCATTGATTCAATGATCATCTCTACTCAGATACCTTCCAAATTCTCTCCATATCTAGATTGAATCTCACTCATAAAATCAAGGTCTAGCTTATCTACTTACTCTAAGAAATTTCTACTTAGATGTCATGCAGACATTTGAAAATCAATATACCCCAAATGGAACTCATTAGATTTCTCCTACAAACCTCACCCTCTGTCATATTCTTGTGGAGGGCACAATGCTCTTTCTAGTCACTCAGGCTCACAGCTTGGAGTCATCCTTAACTCTTCCTTTCCTTCATTTCTCCCTCCATAACCCCTCCCCCATCAAATCAGGTGCTATGTCTTGTCAATTTTTATCTTCACATCATTTTTCACATTCACTCTTTCTCTCTCCATGAACATCAACCCTCTCCTTATTCAAGGCCTCCTCATCTCGCATCTGCACTGTTGTCATTGGCTCTTAACTGGTTTCCTTGCCTCTGATCTCTCTTCTCTCCATTACATCTTCTTCTAATCTATGCAAATACTATTGATGGCTTACTTCCCAGTGCTTAATGGACATCCCTCATTGGCTGGGGAATCTCCACTGTGAGGCTGCCTCCCAGCTTTTCTGCCATGATTCCCCTTCTCTCTGCTGACATGGCCATAGCGCTGGTCTAGATGTCTGTTACTGGAGACTCTCCACTGTGAGGCTGCCTCCCAGCTTTTCTGCCATGATTCCCCTTCTCTCTGCTTACATGGCTATAGCCCTGGTCTAGATCTCTGTCACTGGAGACTCTCCACTGTGAGGTGCCTCCCAGCTTTTCTGCCATGATTCCCCTTCTCTCTGCTGACATGGCCATAGCGCTGGTCTAGATCTCTGTCACTGGAGACTCTCCACTGTGAGGTGCCTCCCAGCTTTTCTGCCATGATTCCCCTTCTCTCTGCTGACATGGCCATAGCGCTGGTCTAGATCTCTGTCACTAGAGACTCTCCACTGTGAGGTGCCTCCCAGCTTTTCTGCCATGATTCCCCTTCTCTCTGCTGACATGGCCATAGCCCTGGTCTAGATCTCTGTCACTGCTCACCTGAATTATTGCATTAGCCTCTGTATTATTCTTCCTGACTCAAACCTCTTTTGCTATAATTCATGCTCTAGCCAGCTTCCAAACTGGTGTTTGCCACCACAAATGTAAACCATCCATTGGCCCAATTAAAAACAAGAAACAAAGTCTTTCGGAGTTCCCTGAAACCTGTGATAAAACCCCAATATTCAGGCTGCCATTAAAAGCCAACTACAATATGGCTCAAATCTGCCTTTCTAGCCCCATGTTATCTCGGCCTCATTTAGGCACTAAGTGCTTGTTTGGTGAGACCCACGATATCTAACTGGTTCTAGGCCCATGTTTCCTCACCCTGAGCTACGTCCCTACATGTACCACTGGCCCTGACAACTTCTTGCTTAGAGAGCAGGAAGTAAGGGTCCTATGGCTCATCTGACTGTTAAGCAGTTAAATAGAAGTGGGGTAAGGAACCTTAAAATTGAGGAAACACCACTGATGGGGGCTTGAGACTATGGCAGAGACATTGGATGCCCTTAAGCCCCCTTGTTGTTTAGTTGGTTAATTGTGTCTGGCTCTTTGTGATCCCATTTGGGGTTTTCTTGGCAAAGATACCAGGGTGATTTGCCATTTCCTTCTCCAGCTCATTTTACAGATGAGTAAATTGAGGCAAACAGGGTAAATTGACTTGCTCAGGGTCACACAGTTAATAAGCATCTGAGGCCAGATTTGAACTCACAAAGAGGAATCATTGTGACTCCAGGCCCAACACTCTATCCATTGTGTCTCACAGATGTCCTTTTGTTCCTACTATGTTTACTACTCAATAAATTACTTTTGTTTATTAGTCAGCTAGTGGGCAGATAGGTGGTGTATAGGGAGAAATCTGGACTTGGAATGAGGAAGACTCATGTTCCTGAGTTCAAATCTGGCCTCAGACATATACTAGCTATGTGACCCAGGGCAAGTCATTTAACCGTGTTTGCCTTAGTTCCTCATATGTAAGAATGAGCTGGAGAAGGAAATGGCAAATCACCCCACCAAAGTGGGGTCACGATGAGTTGGCTATACCTGAACAATAACTATTTATTAGTCTGTGCATATTTTCCCAGTAGCACACAACTTCCCCAGGGCAGGAGTTGTTCTGGTTTGTTTTTGATTCCAAAATCATCATCACAGGACCTAATAGGACCTAAGCATGCTGGTTCATTTAGAAATCAGAAATTTAGAACTTCACCTTCTCACATACATTAGCATCTCACAGGAGTGCCCTATTGATCCAACAGCTCCTCCAACTCGTGGAATATCGATAGGAGACATTGCTGGGCAGTGGGACTTTCTATGGCTCCTTTCTTTCCGTGTAAGCATCTCCCCCAGCCAGCCCCAAAGATCACCAATTACAACCACAGCTCTGCTGGGAGGGTTTGAGTGCCAGGGATCCTGGCTGTTTGGAGTTGTGTAGCTAGCCAAGTAGCCTCGTAACCCTTTGAAAGTGGCTCTGTACAGCCACTGGGCTCAGGAAAAACTGGGACTCATCACTGGGGGAGGAAGCATGAAAGAGCCCATTCTCCAGACCTTGCATGGTAGCTTCAGGAATGCAGATGCTTGTGTCACAGCTAAAGACAGAATTCTGGCTCCTGGTCACAGCAGGGAAAAACAATTTACACGTTCATGAATTATGGTTCATTTTACACTTCTGTTCTCAAGGCTAATCATTTGTTTAAGTAAGTCCTTTGTCTTGATTAGAGCTTTTAGCAAATGTAAGTGTTTAGTGAGCCTGGCTCCCTGTTGTGAAATGCAAGACTTATGAAATTTAAACACACTCCTGGAAATAGAAACTGGCTTGTATTTATCAATGGCCGTAACCCAGGCAGAATCTTTTATTTAAACAATTAACTTTGGGAATAGATGTGCAAACAAGCACAGTTCATAAAGTTATTCATGTCCTTCCCTGCTGTGGACATTATCTTACATTTTTTTCCAATGGCTAGTAATATTCTTAGAGATAGGAATGGGGACCAGACCTGTGATTTCACAGGCATCTGGCCCTTCCAGGTGAGGACACGTCTTCTACCAATGCAGATCTGCATTGTCTCTAAGCTGTATCACCTGGGAGAGTTAGTCTGAGAGTGTAGGCTATCTGTCCAGGGTCATACAGCAAGGATGAGTCAGAAGCAGGACCAGGTCTATTCTTCCTAGCCTTGAGGCTATCCTTCCATCTGCCAAGTTACATTGTCCCTACAATAGTCTTGTTATCATCACTGTATGTACACCAAGAATATCCAGACCATGGATAGAATACCAAGTTTGGGGTGAATTTTCCAAATGTAGATATTAAATACAAATTGTTATAGTCCCTGAATAGAACATCTTTACTTTCCAAGTCAAATTCTATTATTTGCTTTCAATGGAGAAGGCTGTCCTATCCCTTCTGAGATTTCTAATATCAGCAGGTAATGGCGTGGGGGCTCAGGGTTAGTTTTCACTACCATCTTTAAAGTGTCTTTCCTTGTTTCAGAGACCAAAGGGATACCGTATACTGTGGTCAATTGATTAGGGCATTGGAGCATTATTTTCCCCTCCAAATAATGACCTAAAATATTCAAAATGGAATAGTTGTTTCTGTGATAACTTTTAGGTGAATGTGAACTTTTTTTTTAAATTAAAGTTATTTTTTCTCTTCCCATTCCCTCTCCATTTATTTGACCTAGAATAGAGCTGTCAGTGAATTTTGCTACTAGATTAGCTAACCCAGAGCCTATGAGAATCAAGACATTTGACCCAAACAATCAACCCTGTTTTTTTAAATGAAAGAGAAAAAGTCCCAAACTTTACACCCTGTTGGGATATAGTGTGTTGTGGCGGAATGAACATGGGACGAAGTAGGATAGCTCCTGGACATGGCACCAGATCTTCATGGGACTTTGAGGAAGTCATTATATCCCTCTCTTGGCTTCAGATGCCTCATCTGTAAAAAGAAAAAGGTGAAGTAAAAAGAGATAAAAAAAGAAATGATGTCCAAGATCCCTCCCAGATCGAAGTCCCAATCAATACCCTACAAAGTGGCTATGTGTTCCTAGAAAGCCAACTTCTTTCTCTGTCAAATGAAAAGGTTCATAAGTGATAGGTAGCTAAGGACCCTCTAACTCAGAGAGCTCAAGAAAGGTGCCAAAGACAGCAATGTGCTCAGGTCTAGGGCCCCTGCAGGAAGTTTGGGGCTTTGTTCAGAACCTCAGACCAAGCCATCATTACTGAGGCAAAAGTACTTTCCTATAAGGAGCCCACATGGACCTACCTCCATTAGCTGAATCAGCCGCCCCTTGGATCTAGAGCTCACCGCCTTGGTTTGGAATGACAGCTTTATGGTTCAATAAAACAAATTAATTGATTCAACTATCCTCACTAGTGTCTAGAAACAAAGGCGGTTTTCTGCATTAATCTAAGAATCAAGATGAGGTGGAAACAAAGACCTATTTTCCCACAGACTCAGATTTTCTGTCATAGCCAAACACAGGGTCTTCCCCTACCAGCTAGGAGGCCACTTTTCCCTCTCTTTGTGAGCTGATTCAGTGAAGCTCAGGAAGGGTGAGAAGCATTTCTGATCATGGTAGTCAAATGTGGATGCTTTGAAAAGAAACCTGATCGCTCCCTCCCCCTCCCCACCCTGCAAAAAAGAAAAAAAAAGGGGGGAAGAAAAGAAAATGAGATTTTTTTAAAACTTTCTTTTTTTTTTACATGCCTCTCCTCCCAACAATTTACCCTCAGCAAATGGATGGGGTCTTTGGGCCTCTGGAGTTAGGGGAAAGGAAGAGGGAGCATTCTGATGAGTTAAAAGGAGGAGAGATTTAATTGTCTAACTCCTTCTGTGCTCAAGAATATCAGACAGATGGGGAGGATAAGACAAGGAGCTCAATAATTAATTTTCATGTTCCTCACTAGTGGGACCTCTTTAATCCCTGTTCCTGTGATTATAGAGAAAGGTTGGATTCCAAAGTTTCTCTCATTAGCTACGGGTTGTATGAAAATACCTGTATTTTCAAAGGGGAGAGTGACAAGAATGAACAATTTCAGCTATTAAAAATAGCCTGGTGTCAGGGACTTTTTGGTGAAGAACAAAAACTCTCTGTTTCCCTCAGATCAATAATGAAACAGATGGTTGTTGGGAGGTTAGAGGTCAAACTTTCCCTGTTGACTGAAATGCAAGGTTGACTTAAAAGCTTTTCCAAAGTTATTCCAGAGGCAGGCTGGGCGTTAGTCTGGGTTTCATGGCTCCTAGTGGTAGAGCTTGGACTCCCTGGAATTCTGTGGTCAGTTGGGCACTTTCTAGATTCAAAGGGCTTAATGGATCCAGCCCCCTTTCTAAGGCCAAACACACAAATGCTTTGTCAGATGGAGAATATGGAGACTGGAATTGTAGATTCCCAACTCTGCTTCTGAATTTATCCAAGAGAAAGTGTTAGGAAGAGATTAATTTCAAAATGAGCTGTTAAATTCTTGGCATGAGGGGGGAATAAATGAATGAAATGAATAGATTAATGGGTGAAAAATATTTCTGATGCATAGTATACCAAGTATTGTGCTAAGCATTGGTGATATGGGGAGAGAGAGAGAGAGAGAGAGACAGAGAGACAGAGAGACAGAGAGAGACAGAGAGATAGTCCCCGCTGTCAAAGAGCTCACACCCTGTCTGAGAAAGACAACACATAAAAGAAAATTTACTCCAAGCTGGATAGTTAGGCTCAAGGGTTCTTAGGTTGCATCAGTAGGTCAGATGACAATGTTAGGGGACTCCTGGGCATACAGTTAGGGCTGATGGTAAGGCCTATTGGTCTTTCTTTCCTCTTACTGGAAGAAATTGAGTGACTAAGTCCCATCCCATCCAATCTATGGAAGAGATGAAGCAAGGTGTTATAGGTTCTTGACAGCCCCAGAACCAGAGGAAGGACAGAGAGAGGGAGAAGACAAAGGGTAAAGGAAGCCCTCAGTGGTCCGACCTTTGAAGGATTCAAGGGGTGGGGGCTGACTATCAGAATGGGTTTCATTCAAAGACTGTTTTTACCTATTTGCATCCTGATTAACCAAACTGGCACCAGCCCCCCAAAGCAGGATTCAAAATTAGGAAATGTAATCTTAGCAAGATTGTTCAGTCTTCAAACATCCAAACCTTTGGAGGTAATTTCCTCAAATCCCCATTGTGATCTAATTTCTTATTAAGCCAAATAAAGCAGTTTGGCACAACAATTCATCAGTTTGGGCTCTGGGAGCTGCTGCTGCAGCTCATTTCTTCTCCCTCCCTCCTCCTTAAGAAAAGTATTCAAGAAATGTTCTTAGAGCTAAACCCTTGGGTACCTGTGCCCATGTGCCCACACATAAAATGCTGTGCTGGCCTCCTGCTTGCTAAAAGGAGAAGTTCGTGCACACAGTCATTGTAGGGTGGAGGCCAGTGCCAAGAGTTGGAACCTATAATTCTGGTGCCTAGGGCAAGAAAGGCAGTGGCCCTGGGACATATCTACTTTTCAAGGCAAATTTAGTCCTGTGGGGTTGAGGGGTCATCAGCAGACACTTCGGGATACTGTCTTGCAGCAAAGGATACAACTTTTACGGCCAAAGACCCCAGGTCATTTTCAGTCTGGGGAATCTACTGTGAGGGGAAGGATCAAAGTGGCACCAGGTCATAGAGGATCTCAACTGGAGTATGTTAACTATTCATTCTTGCTATAGAAATAAAAAAAATCAATTATTTCCACCACTTAAAAATTAGTTCTGTCATCACCCTCTAAACGTGGGCTTGTGGGACAAAGCCCTGTTACCTCAGCTATAAGTAAGACACTTTGACCATTCCATTTCCTCTTGCCTTCCAAGATCACAGGTGAGCCGTTTTAATTTGTGGATACTCAATATCAAAATTTAAGTCAGTGCTTGTGTACATATCAAGTCCTGCAATTTATCGGACTACCCCTCCTCAGCCTAGGTATCTGTCATATGCCTGAAGCATCCTGGGAAATTAGCAGGAGGGGGACACAAGAAGATGGAGGAGCTTTAAGGGGGATGGGCATTTGGCCCAATAGAGCTTTACATTTTCATCTCCTGAATGCTTTGTATAAATGGCAAAAATAATCAGAGAAAACCCAGTTTTTAAAGGCAACTGCACGTACATCTCCAAATATGCCATCCACTTCTACCTAATAGTTGAGTACTTTTTTGATTCCCCAGTTCTTACTGTTGAATGGAAGCTAATAACTGGTCACCAGTGGATTAAAGTGGAATTTCCAAGTGACCGATAATACAAACATTTCTTCCCTAAGGCTGAGGAGAGAATTCTGAAGATGGCTATTTGTCCACTAACAATCACTGTTTCCAAATGCAGGGAAGTCAGCCTGTCATTTCAGAAGTAAAGTTGGGTTTGTATTTTCACCACACAGAGCAGGTGTGTAGTGGTTGTGGTGGAGGAGAGGAAGGAGAAGAAGACTAAATTTGTCCCATTGCTAAAGTTATCATTTTCCAAGTAGGAAAATGTACTTTTGAGTAGGGGGAAAATGATGGGGCATAAATCCACAATTTGACCTAATTTTCAGAATGGAAATGACCTATTAAAAAAAATCCCAGAGAGAATATGAATTAGGCTGGGTCAACAGTCGGGCAAGCAGATAGGGTGCTAGAAATTACCCAGTCTTTTACTATTTGGTAGCATTTTATGCTAATTCTGTTCCCTTCTCTGTGATAAACAAAGCCAGTTGAAAGCAGTAAGCATCACATGCTGATGGGTCCCTGAGCTACAATTTAATACGAATCTCGTAATTCCTTTGTACAACGTCTCCAGTTCATTTAGGTGCGTCACATACTGAAGAGGCTTCAGGACTGAATTACTTGCCCTGCTCAGCAGACGCGATGTCTTACAAACACAATCATCTAAGGAGGTTTTACTGGGAGGACCTTCCATTGACTAAGGGAACAAGCATGTGACTTAGGGGCCATCCTCATCGATTGAGTATCTGAACGTCCAGGTGCAAATTGGTGAAATAAAATGAAAAGAAAGTAGGGTAAAACTCAGGACTCTTGGGGTCCCTTTTTTGGGGCTGATTTGATTTGGGGCTGACCTTTTATGGCTCTCAGTTTCTTCATTAGCAAAATGGAGGTGATCACCTCTGCAATACACCATCCACAGGACTATTCTGCAGATCTTAGAGAGCTTCATAAAGAAATGTGGGATGATATTGGTATTATAAATTGTCATGTAGATGCTGCAATTTTATGAGGTTCACACACACACAGTAGGACCAGGGACTGAACACCTAAATCAGGTGGTCTCAATGAAGTACTCATCTTCCTTTCACATGTGCACCTAATAATAGCTACCAACAAGAATAACCAGCATCCTAACACTTATAAAACTCTTTAAGATTTGCAAAGCACTCTCCAAATACTATTCTGTTGGATCCTTAAAATATCCTTGTGAAGCAAGTGTTATAATTATCACCATTTTGCAGATGAAGAAACTGAGGCTGAGAGGTATACAGTGAGTTGTCCTTATGCACAGAGGTAGTAAGTGTCTGAGGTAGGATTTGAAATGACGTAATCCTGTCTCCAAGTTCAGGGCTCTGTTTTACCACCGAGACCTGCTCTGATAGGAGAGCATTCTGAAGTGACCATCAATGTGCATGTCTCTGGCTTGAAGATTCCCCAGCTGACACTCACCCTGTGACTCTGACCTTTTGTGAGTGGTGTTAATATTATCTATTTTGTCGGTTGTTGTTTGAACCAGTCAGATTGTGGCTCAGGCCTCCATCTTGCTGACCGCTCTTTCTGGATATGCACTTCCTTGATTCACCTTAAATTCAAGGACATAGAGTAATGCTCATTTAATAGAATTAGATAAACAGTAATAAGAGTGAAAACATTAGTCAGTATGTAACAGACACAGGCCTTACATTCCAACTCCATCATCAGACCCAGGTCCTTCTTAAGGCAGAAGCCCCGTTGGGCCGAAATCCATGTTTCTTTCTTTCTCTTTTCTCCTAGCCTTCAGACGAGGGCTTACTGAGAAGCTGAGTTCTCCCTGGTCACCTCCCGTGGAGGGGAGGGGTAAAGAGAGTATTTTTGTTTGTTTGCTTTTCATTCACACAATATCCCCCACACTAGCTTGACTTATCTTTCATTGCTCTAGCTCATCATGGACAAGACCCCAATCTCATAGTGTAACTTCTCCTCAGCTTGGTTCTCCACTGTACTGTGGCATCTCCACCCCACTCTCCTCTAAGCTGCTTGATGAGGAGCTGGGGCCTGCTGAGCTTTGGGTCTTCCCAATCAGGGTCATTTCTGAAATGAGGTCTAGGGAAAATACTCCAGGCTATGCCCAAGGAGCACTAACTAACAGTCCCTGCAGAAACAAGGGAACTGATGTAGGGTTGGGTGCCAGAATGTTCATTTTCCCTCATTTACTTTCTAAACTCCATGTGTTCCTGACCCCCTTAGGCCCACCATCTACTATCCCTCCAGTTGCAGTAACCTTCACCATGTAAAATAGCGGAAAAAAGTGAAATTATGATAGATGCCAAAGTACTGGTAGGAGCCAAAGTCCCCACATGTGATTCATTTCATAAACAGGGTGTCTCCAAAGTGTTAGTGACATTATAAGCTTGAAGCTGCATTAACTGTTTGAGGATGGCCTGGTGCCTCCCTAACTCTCCCCTCTCCCTGTCCCTGTCTCTCTCCCTGTCCCTGTCTCTCTCTGTCTCTGTCTCTCTGTCTCTCTGTCTGTCTCTCTCTCCCTCCCTCTCTCCCCCTCTCTCTTTCTCTCTATAATTTACATATAACTACTAAAGACTAAACATTAATGTTGAAATTATCCGAGAGGTGTTTGGATAATATAAACATTTCTAAAATTAAATTTTACTTTTTCAGTCAGCAAAAATCCTCCTCTTCTTTCTCTCAAACTCTCCTCAAGTGGAGAAAGAAGGAAAAACAAATCCCTTGCTAAAAACATGTATGGTCATATTTTAACATTGGCCTTGTCCAAAAAAACTCCAAACAAATGAAAACCCAAAGGATCACTCTCTGCTCTGAGTCCTTCACCCCTCTATCAGGAAGTGGGTGGCATGTTTCATCATGGGTCTTCTGGCTGCTCATTATACTGATCAGAATGCTGAAATCTTTCAGAGGTCATTTGTCTTTACAATACTGTTGTCATTGGAGACATTTTTCTTCTGGTTCTGCTCACTTCACTCTATATCAGTTCATAACAGGTTTTTCTGAAACCATCCTCACCATAATTTCTTACAGCACACTAGTATTCCATCACATTTCTGCATCATAGCTTGTTCATCTGGTCTCCAAGGTGAGCATTCCTTCACTTTCCAAGTCTTAGTCATTGCAAACCAGAGGTGCTTTGAGTAATTTTGTATATTCTCCTTCCCTTAATTTATCCTCCTTCTCCCCTCCTCTCTATTCTTCCTTTTGCTTTGTTCCCCTATTTACTGAAATGCATGTTTGTTATTAATTTTGTGTATATATTCTTCCCTCCTTTGATATATGAGAGTTTCAAGTGTCCCCCACTTGCCTCACCCCTTCCTCTGTATAGACTTTTACTTGCTCACTCTGATTACAATATAATTTTCCCTAATCTTCACCGCTCTTTCCCCCTCTTCTAGTGTACTCCTCTTCCCTTCACTTTTCATTCTTTTTTTTTGAGGGAGGAAAGCAGGGCAATCAGGGTTAAGTGACTTGACCAAGGTCACACAGCTAGTAAGTGTGTTAAGTGTCTGAGGCCAAATTTGAATTCAGGTCCTCCTGACTCCACGGCTGATGCTCTACTCACTGGGCCACCTAGCTGCCCCAACTTTCCATTCTTCTTTTTAGATCACTAAGGCATAACGGAAACACCCCCAGGTCCTCTGTCTCATCAGTCACTCATTTAATAAACATTTTTAAGGGCCTACTTTGTGCCAGGCTTGGTGCTAAGTGCTGGGGATACAAAAAGATGCAAGATGCCCTCAAGGAGGTTACATCTAAAGGGGGAGAAAACATGCAACTAACTATATTCAAACAAGCTATAAACAGGAAATAATTAAGATAGGGAAGACACTACAATTAAGAGAGGTTGAGAAAGGCTTCCTGCAGAAGATACATTTTTAGCTGGGACTTGAAGGAAGCCAGAGAGGTCAATAGGTGGAACAGAGGAGGAAAGGCATTCAAGAAATAAGGACAGTCAGAAAACAAAACAAAAGAAAACCAGGAGCCGGGAGAGGGACTGTCCTGTTCCTAGAACAGCAAGGAGACCAGCGTCGCTTCATCAGAGACTGCATGAAGGTGCTTAAGGTGCAAGAAGACTTCTAGATTTGTGTCTTCAGTGTTTCTATTATCATAATAGATTTCTTTTGTTAGGATTCTTTTTTGTTTGCTTGATTATTCTTCAACCTACTTTTTATTATGGCTGTGCCATAATAATGGTAATGTCTAGAGGGGTTCTACTACTTCTTTCTCAGGTATTAGATGTTCCATTATTCTAGGATCTCAAGGGCCACTCAGGCTGGGGATGATTTGCAAGGAAGTAGAGTGACTTCTTTTGTCTCTTCTTTGGGAACAACTTCTCCTTTGTAGCTGCACAACATGATTGTGTTGTGGCTTCCACGCCCTTCATTTACATTGTTGCAGTCTTGTAGATCTTGTTACAGTGCTGACTTCCCCCTGCATCTATTGCAGCCCTGGGCAATATTTCAGGGCTCCCAAAGTGTTCTGATCAAGAGCAAAGTCTGGTTGCCGCACCTCTTTCCCCAGCCTCCCCCAAGACTGAGCTCTGTAAGTTGCCAGCTGGGGTTTGAGTCTCAGCAGCACACCTGTGGACTTGCCTCACGTCAAGTTCAGTAGACTGCTGCTGGACTTTAGCCAACTGAAAGGCTGTGCTGATTAAGAATTGCAGAACAGCAAGATTGCTCTTGGGCTAATATTCCTGCCCTGGTGATTCCACTGGGGCCTTTGACTGGGTTAGAAGCTGCAACTGTGACCCTGCTGAACTTCTGGGCTACAAGTTAGACCGCTGCTACTTGTTTGGTACACAGCCTAGTGCCCATGACCCCTCTTCACCCAGAAATGCCACCCCTAGGCTTAGCATTCCTCTTTAATCCACCTAGGATACAACATACGCAAGTTTAGGCCCACTCTTCTGGGTCTGGGACCTTTTTGCTGTCCTGGTGCACAATCCTCCCTTCCCTTCCCTTCCCTGCCCTTCCCTGCCCTTCCCTGCCCTGCCCTGCCCTTCCTTGCCCTGCCCTGCCCTGCCCTTCACTGCCCTTCCCTTCCCTGCCCTTCCCTTCCATATGAATAGGGAAAAAGAGAGACAGGTCTGTGGACACTAGGGATAGATCTGAGGAGGAACAGCCAAGCAGATCATTCCATCACATAACAAAGTCATGTACCAGGAAGACAAAAGGTTACAGATGCAGAATACTGGAGCCTAGGCTTGTGTGGGGTCCCAGCAATAACAGGGACCTCTTTCAATCACTACTGAGTCTTGAGCTATATCCAAGGTAGATGAAATATGCATTTATTAAGTGCTATAATGTGCCAAGAACTGTGCCAAGTGCTTTGTAAATGGTATCTTATTTGGTCCTCACAACAATCCTGGGAGATAAATGCTATCATCATCTCTGTTTTAGAGATAAAGGAAGTGTAGGTAAAGTGACTTGCCCAGGATCACTTGACATTGGTCAGTTTTTACAAAAACATATTTAAAGACAGCAGGAACAGAAGTACAAATGCACTCACAACACTTTGGGGACATGGTTTTCCCTATGCCACCTGAGTATCTAAAAAGAATGGGCTCACTCTTAGAACATTCTCTACATATATGAGTCTCAGCAAGTATAAGTCTGGATGTAGCATAAAACCAGATGGCTCCTCATATCATCTAAGTCTAGGCTGGCTCTCAAAAGTCACTGTCAAAGGTCATTTCTCACTGCTCTGCTCAATCAGCATTTAAATATCTATAGAAGGGAAGCTTTTCAACCTTCCCCTGAAACAGAAAATCATGAATGCTTGGGAATATGAAGAATCCTCACTTATTTTCATGTGGCCCTGATGAGGGCACAGTCTCTGGGAACCCCTTGAATCCTTGAACTCTCCTTGAATCTTCCCACTCGACCTGGCCTTGGCCTGAGGCTATAACATTAAGCCCAAATGCCTACCTTGCCCAGTCCTCTATTGTCCAGCTGTTTCCCACCCTTAATCCTGTTTCCCATCCTTAATCCTGATCAAAATATCTATACCCTAGCTCTGCTACCCCAGCCCTTGATGGGTTGTCATTTCCATATGGCCTTCAGCTATTTCCCCCACCCTGGAGTCTGACCTCGTCCTTAAGTCCCTCCCTAGACCCCTCTTCTAGTCACCCCAGACCACCCCTCAATCCCTCCCACAACCTTTGTGTATATAATCTCCATCTTGCCTCCATGAGGGTGGTCAGAACCAATCTAGCTCAGATGGGTCTGGCCCTTTTTCCTTACAGGCGTCCCCACAAGGGGTGGGATCTCTCGGGGCAGGCTTATTTGGCTAACTCTTAATAAACTTTATCCTTTCCCTTGGCTGAGAAGGCTTGAGTCGAATTCTTTCGGCAGGACCCGGCGTGTCGGTACTTTGGGGTGTCGAGCACCTCTCACCCCAAACCCTCATCATTTATGGTTCCCTGAACCGGGAAGTACTGCTAATCTCAAGTTCTTCTCCAGCCAAGACTGAAGGTATGTGAGCCTCCCCCTCTCCCAATCTCCCTCCTCGCTCTCCAAACATTTTGGATGTGCTTCTCGGGCCTGACCTCAGCAGGTCCCAGTGGGTTGGACAGCTTGGTCCAGTGGTCTCAGTGAGTCGGACAGTCACACTGTCCTGGTCAACCTGACGCTCTCTGGTGGTTCTCGGTGGGTCGGACAGCTTGGTCCAGTGGTCTCAGTGAGTCGGACAGTCACACTGTCCTGGTCAACCTGACGCTATCAGGTGGTTCTCGGTCCACTCGGACAGCTCGGTCCAGTGGTCTCAGTGAGTCAGACAGCCAGGCTGTCGTGGTCAACTCAACCTGACGCTATCAGGTGGTTCTCGGTCCAGTGGTCATGTCGAAGGACATGGACGGATGCCCCATCCGGAAGCATGTGCCAGATCCTTTCAATTGTTTCGGCGCTGGGAATTTGGGAAAGTTTCAGGTACCTTCTGTATATTTTGTTTTCTTGTTTTATTTTGTTTGTCTCCCGACAATTACTCCTAACTTCTCCTTTACTAAGGAGGAAGGAATTTCCAGCCGAAGGGACCCCACGCCCTGCCTCTACTGCAGGCCCTGCAACATCTATCACCATGGGCCCTATCCCCAAGGCAATCCCTACTCAGGTTCCAGCCTCGGGCCCTGCCCCCACGGCAATATCTCCTCCCCTAGCCTCTCTCTCTGAGGTAGCACCCACTTGGGTCTCTGGGGTATCTTCCCCTCTGACCTCTACCCCTCCTCAGGTACTAGCTGATCTCCCTTGCCAGGCAGATGCCCTGGCCTTGCAGTCTAATCTACCTCAGCCCCAAGCTCCAGGTCCCACAGCGCTTTCAAGGCTTTTTCCCCTGAGGGAAATGCCTGCCTCCCCTGCTGGGACAAGGAGATTGCATGTTCCATTCTCCATTTCAGATCTCATCCAAATTAAAGAAAAACTGGGGAGATACTCAGAAGATCCCACTAAGTTTACTGAGGGTTTTAGGGATCTGTCCCTACAATTTGAACTTTCTTGGTGTGATTTGCATATCCTTTTCTCTACCTGTTGTACCACTGAGGAGAAGAGGAGAATACGGGAACACGCTCAAAAATTTGGGGACAGTTTGGCTAGCAATAACCCCATAAAATATCCCCCAGGAACAGCTGCTGTTCCCACTAGTGACCCAGGATGAAATTATCAAAGGAGTGAGGATAGAGAAAAGAGAGACCATATGGTAATTTGCCTGTTAGAAGGCCTAAGAACTGCATTTCAAAAGCAAATAAATTTTCAAAAAATTAGGGAGATTACTCAGGGAGAAAAAGAAAACCTTGCCCTTTTCCAAGCCCGGCTAGTAGAAGCTATTAAGAAGTATACAAATTTGGATCCTGATTCTATTGAAGGGGCGGCAACAGTTAATATGTATTTCATTAATCAGTCTGCCCCAGATATTAGGAGGAAACTGCAGAAATTGGCAATGGGACCCCAAACACCTCAGGCCCAATTACTGGAGACAGCATTCGGAGTGTTCAATAATAGAGACTTAGTCCAGGCAGAGGAAAAAGCCAGAGACAGAGAACATGCCCAATTCTTGGCGGCTGCCATGGCCAGGAGATTGCTGGAGGGTGCTTCTCGCAACTTTGGCAAAAGGGAAACCTGCTTTCGATGCCACAAGGAGGGTCACTGGTCTAAGGAGTGCCCCTCTAGGGCGCCCCCCTGGAAGAAGCCTCTAGGATCCACGCCTCCAGGACCATGCCCAGCATGTCCCCGAGGCTGGAAAAGTGGTAAAGCCTCCTCCCAGCACCCTGTCCTCCAGTCTTCTCAAGACTCGGAAGGAGGGGAAAGCCTGGGGCTCGGCTGTGCTCCCACTTTCTCCACCTCTCTCGAGGAGCCCTGGGCAAAATCGAGGCAGAAGGTAAGGTTACCCACTTTATCACGGCTATGTTCTCTTGTTTTAACTAATTGCTCTGGCCCCACATGCCCCTCAACCCATCAGGTCATGGGCATCAAGGATCTGTTGTCTGAACACTCCTTCTCTGGCCCTGCCCCCTTTTGGGGAAGGGACCTGATGGTGAAATTGGGAAGCCAATTTTCTATAGTTAAACCTCATAACTCCCTTTTCCCCCTGTTTCCCAGACCTCCCCATGTTCCCCCAGAGGCGTGGGAGAGGGTTGAGCCAATTGTTTGGGATCAGGGAATTCCTGGGCAAGCTTCTTCTGCCACCCCAGCCATAGTTCCCCTACATAGCCTTCAATATCCAATTAAGTCCAAGGCTTGGGAGGGGCTGCAACCATTAATTGGCACTCAAGGCCCTGACTCACTCCCTCTAGAGTGGGGCCCCTACCCAGCACAAGCTTTTGGGACTTTGAAAACTAAACTGACCACCACTCCAGCATTAGCCTTACCTAATCTAGAAAAACCTTTCACTCACTCTGCTGAAGGAAGGAGAGGACAGGCTTTGGGAATTCTAATCCAGTCCTTAGGATCTGACCCCTGTTTTCCAAAACAATTAGATTCTCTGGCTGCTACAGCCATTCCAATTGAGGAAGCTTCTAAGCCTCTAGCAGACCAGCCCCTAGAAGCTCTGCCTTGCCAGAGCACCCTGGAAGCAGAGGGCCACCAGTGCCTGGCTAACCACAGGCTCACCAAACATCAAACCTTGCTCTTAGATATCCCCGACCTAATTTGGATGTGCTACACACTCCTGAACCCCGAAGCAGAACAAGTGGTTAGGAGAGCTAGGTATGAAATAGTCATCTTTAATTCCCACCAGGGATATTGTCCTTTCTCTGTACTCCTGTACTGTCTGTTTTGTTGTTTGCTTAACTTCCTTGCCAGGTTTGTCTCCTCCAGTCTCCAAGCCATCAATTTCCAGATGACTGTGCACCCCTTGAACTGGACCCATCAAGCCAGCTCTACGCCCCTTGTCAGCAGGAAGCAATTCCAGAAGCTGAGACCTTCATCCCTGACCCCAAAAGAATTTGGGTCCCATTTGTTTGAGGGGGGAATGATGAGGGCACAGTCTCTGGGAACCCCTTGAATCCTTGAACTCTCCTTGAATCTTCCCACTCGACCTGGCCTTGGCCTGAGGCTATAACATTAAGCCCAAATGCCTACCTTGCCCAGTCCTCTATTGTCCAGCTGTTTCCCACCCTTAATCCTGTTTCCCATCCTTAATCCTGATCAAAATATCTATACCCTAGCTCTGCTACCCCAGCCCTTGATGGGTTGTCATTTCCATATGGCCTTCAGCTATTTCCCCCACCCTGGAGTCTGACCTCGTCCTTAAGTCCCTCCCTAGACCCCTCTTCTAGTCACCCCAGACCACCCCTCAATCCCTCCCACAACCTTTGTGTATATAATCTCCATCTTGCCTCCATGAGGGTGGTCAGAACCAATCTAGCTCAGATGGGTCTGGCCCTTTTTCCTTACAGGCGTCCCCACAAGGGGTGGGATCTCTCGGGGCAGGCTTATTTGGCTAACTCTTAATAAACTTTATCCTTTCCCTTGGCTGAGAAGGCTTGAGTCGAATTCTTTCGGCAGGACCCGGCGTGTCGGTACTTTGGGGTGTCGAGCACCTCTCACCCCAAACCCTCATCAGCCCCATGACCTCAGAGGAGACACCTTGGGAGACTTTCCCCCTTATAGTATTGTCTGTCACTGGATGCTATGAGAAGTTCAACCAAGAGCAGTCAAATTCATTATTTGCTTTTAAGAATGCTCTTTGTCGATATATTTTATTTTAACGTTGCCTACACTCCCTCCTCAAAGCCTTTTCCACAGCCTTTGCAGAGATCCATCTCTTAAAACAAAGGTTTTGTTTTGTTTTGTTGTGTTTTCAGAAGAAAAAGAGAAATAAAATCGTAAACAACCAATTAACAGTGAAAAAAAATGGACATGATTTGCAAGGAAGTAGAGTGACTTCTTTTGTCTCTTCTTTGGGAACAACTTCTCCTTTGTAGCTGCACAACATGATTGTGTTGTGGCTTCCACGCCCTTCATTTACATTGTTGCAGTCTTGTAGATCTTGTTACAATGCTGACTTCCCCCTGCATCTGTTCATGTTTTTCCATGATTTTCTGGATTCCCTATTGTTTCTTACATCACAGAAATATTCCATTACATACATGGACCCCTCCTTGTTAGCCATTCCCCAACTAAAGGGCGTTCACTTTACAACCATTTCATTGTTACTGTCACAAGTACCACATACACACACACGTTATAGGTACATATACATACATATGTGTATATACATATATATATATATGTATATATATTTATGTATGTATGTATATATTTCCCCTCCAAGGGATATATTCCAAGGAGGTCATTCATGATATTTGCATACATATACCTTATGAAATTTCTTCTCTATATGACACTTCCTTCTTTCCTTCCTCTTTTCCTACCCCTACCCCAAACTCCTTTTAAGCAGAGACTGTTTAATTTTTGCCTTATAGCCCCAGTTCCTAACACAGTGCCTACACCTTAGTGGGCTCTTAGCTGATGCTTATTGGATTGAACTCAAGTGAAGGATCTTCTAGTAGGCAATGTCTTAAGTGACTTTACCAGTGTAAATCATTATGAGTTTGCTGTCCAGAATACTCAAAAAGTAATATACTCACCTGGGGAACAGGTCACTAGTTATCATAAATATATTTTGTCCTCAGTGACAACCGTACTCTCCATTCTCCTTACCTAGAATCATTTCCATACCTCCTCTAAAAGTGATAAAATTTCATGGGCTGTTCTCACTGAATCCCTAGTGCCCAATCCTTTTCTCTTCTTGAACTAATATAGAGATGTTTAAAAAGTTGGTCATTTTTATTATTAAAAATGCTTTCTGGAGATTTCTGTTTTGGAGAAATTGGCATTTTTTCAAGTGTTTCTGGAATTACTAAAACAGGGCTCATTAGTTTACAAGTCATGGAAATCTTTTTCACACTTTCCTCCCACCATCCCAACTTTGACACCTCCACCTGGAAGCCAATTCTGATTGGCTCTGGGAGGTTTTATGGGTTTTCAGAGTATATGGTCACCTGATTAATTAGCTATAAAACCTCAGAGCAAAATCTAAAACAGATGCAATTGTGGCCCTCAGCTGGGCTGCCTTTTGTATTGCCATCTTGCTGCAATCAGGCATGTCCACTTGCAGTTAGGCTGTGTGGCTTTGGAGGCTTGGTTGTGGTGGGCTCTGCATCTGGCTCACTCTGGAGTCTTTAGGCTAACCCAAGGGCGGGTTTCAAGCATTTCTCTTTGGGTCATTGCAAGGGGAGACATGAAGAAGGGAGAATTGAATTGAATGTTCTTGAGGACTCACCTCAAAGATGGTCTCTGCAGAGATCTCCCCTAGATGAGATCAGAGTCTAATTAAACTCCACAGCTTACCCAAAAGGATGGAGACAGGGAAGCTGACTATTGTACATTCTTCAATAGCATTCCCCATCTCTTTAGAGTCTGGCCCTGAGTACTGGTGGCTTAGCAGGGGAAAGGAAGCCTAAGTCTTGGACAAATTACAAAGATTATCAAAGGAAATGTTTTTGGGTGCGGTGAAAAGAGTTTAGGATTTGAAGTCCAAGACTATGGTTTTCAACCCTGTATCTGTTGTTAGCTAGACATGTAGCCTTGGCAAAGTCTATTTCTACTTTAGGCATTAGTTTCTTCATCTACAAAATGAAGGAGTCTGCCTGCAGGGCCTTCAAGTTCCCCCTTCATATCTAGGTCAATGATCCTAGGACTCCTAGATTTTCTTCTGGATCTAAAGCAAGGCTCCAGTAGGCCCACATGCTTCTGCAAATCACCAGGGATGAGAGATGAAGTCCAAATGCAGTCCCTGCTCTCATGGACATGGCCACCTAGCTGAAGATACAAAACCTGTGTTTCTAACAAGATAATGCTATCGGTGCCCCAATGGATTGGCATAGGTGAAGAGCCATGGGAACTTGAAGGTGAATTCAGACTGGTGAGTTTGGTCAAGGAAGACTTCATGAAAGAGGCAATTTGGTGCAAGGAAAGGACACTGGGTGTGCTATTTAATTCCTTGCTTTGTGACATCATTACTATTTGAAGTCAGGGAAGTCACTTAGCTTCTCAGTCTCAGTTTCCACATATAAAATTGGACTGAATTATAACTAGTGTACCTGCTGGTTATAGATCTTGTGAAAAATCATGTGAAATTGCAGAGATGAGCAGGGAGGGTATGTGGTATAAACTAGGATCTGAGGTGACTTCCCCAAACCTCCATTCACGTTGGATGTTGTGTCCTCAGAAGGCAGTTACTACATTCACCAAAGGCTCCAGAGTTACCCTTGAGGGGATGGGGTGGGATAGGGTGGAAGGGAGCTATCTGTCTACTGCTATAGGTCACAAGTGTCCACTGGTGTTCTTCCTTTCTGCCATTATTGTTGGTGACAATGATTAGCCATTCAGATGTGAATAGTTCTTACACAACTGGTATTTTACTATAACAATAGAGTTGGTCCAGTTGGTACAAACATTCCCTACAAAACTCTGTGACATATTCTCCCACTAGTATTCACAGAGTCCGGGAAAAATAAGCTCATGCTTAGACCACAGGAGGCAAAGGGGAGTAACTGACAGCTCTTAGTAGTCTCTTTGCTAGAGTCTTCAGAGGTTCCCCTTAGGTAAGACATGAATTTTCTGCAGGGATTTTTATTGAGTATAAAATCTGCTTTCTCCACCTTGTCCAATATGTCTGTTGTTTCCATGACAGACACTGGCAGTGAATATTCCAGGGACTTTGTAGGAAGTCAATAGGATTGGGAAGTTGAAAATGCTCTGGACCTCCCTTCTATTAGGGAGGAGAGCAAGGCTGAGACCAAGGGGCTACCCTCCCCTTTCCTACCCCAAAAGAATCATTCTAAGGGGTAAATCACACTTGTCTCTTCTACTAGATATCTGAATTACTGATTCCAATCAGTTGATTATTTTATATAGGCCTTGGTGGGCACAAATAATCCTCTTAACCAATCTTGACAGATTTCCTGCTGTCTGTCCTTAGAGAGGTATCCAGGACTTTCACCCAAAGAATGAATAATTAAGATGAGTTATCATTTGATCAATGTAGTGGAGCTAAGTGGAGTGGGGGCAATTTTTACCCCACCCTCCAGGAACAAACACAGAAGGCATAGAGGATAAAATTGGAGGCATGGGCAAGAAGTAGAGAGGCCTGATGGAGCCAAAAGAATTGGCCACTAAAGTAGTGGCAGACACAAGTTAGACATGAAGGTTAGGAGTTGACATTGGAGACTCTTGAACCAAGGACAGAGCTAAGATGCTTGATATCTAGTCAGCCTATGAATTGTTAGTCCACTTGGAGCATCATTCTGAGCTACCTACTGGACATTTTCCACAAAGCAGCAGATGCATTGAAGGCTACCAATACTTCACCAAAGTAAAGCTGAGAGGACGAGGCGAGCTAGAGGTCATCGTACCAGGCTTTGCACTGTGGTTCCTGGAGTGAGCTGTCATGTGCAGGGATCCCTCAGGAGCAGTATCCTGTATCTTGGTCTTTGGCTTGTGGCTTTCAAGCATTAATTAATTATGTACTTTAACATTTGCAAATCACTTCACATGCATTATCTTGTTTGATCTGATGGCACAGTCCTGGAAAGTGAATTCAATTAGATGGACCCCGAATGGCTTCTTCTCTCTGAGGGGAGATGGGCAGTGATGAAAGAAAGGACTGAACCAGAAACAGCACAGAGATGTCGCAGAGTTTGGCTTGACACCAGAAGAAACTTCCTAACAACAGAACGTATCCAAAAGTGAAATGGGTGGCCTTGGCTGACAGTGGATTTTCTCTTGTAAGAGTATCATATGAATAAATCAATCATCTAATCCCTCTTAAAGTGATTGAAAAGATGCTGTTCTCTGATACCTTTATCAAGTGAGAACAAATAAGCAGTTATAGACTTTTGAGTAAATGCAAAATAGTCTGGTCATTTAGATGTCCTTGAAAGCTATTGGAGAACCATTGTGATGTTGTAAGAGAAATATGTTCAGACTGGTTGGGGACATTTGGTCCTGCCCTGGGGATGGTCTATAAAATAGCAGAGTAGCTCATGATCTAAAGATCTGAGCATCTGGCAGCTTAAAGCAGAGGCCTTCCCACCAAGCCTCTGAGGAGGAAGGGATTAGGAATTCTGTGCTGGCCTCTGTGTCAGTCACCTCCCTCTTGGCCAGAGAAGGACCTTGTGAAATCTGGAGGGCCAGAAGAGTTACTTCCTCTTTTGTTTCCTAAAAGAGTTGTTGTTTGTCCTTCATTTTTGAAGAGGATCAATGACATCACGAGGTGTTCTCCTGACTCTTTGGTGAATTGGATTTAAGTGAGGCAGAACTACACAAAGTTGTCAGCCTCACTTTTTCTTCCAGAGTCATCAGAGTTCAGTAACAGGACAAAAGTCAAGACTTGGTGATGACTCGGGATTCAGTGGAGAACATTGGCATCTTCCATGTCTGACCAAGCTCTAAGCTCTCCACAGCACCTGCTTCAGCCACCTTCATAGCTGCTGGAGCCAAGTCTTCACATGCGTGGTGTAGACTACCCCCTTACTCACTGATAGATTTGAGGCCCCTTAGTTAACTCCAACATTATTAAGCCCTTCTGCCAAGGTGGTTTACCAGAGTGTGGCTCCTGTAAATGCTATAGCTCCTTGGAACCACAGGTGAGAGATCTCAAAGGTACATGAGCAGGCTTCAAAAGGGGTGGGCAAGCCCTCCAACCAGAGAGGCTGAGCCTCCTTGAATACCTCATATACCCCTTAGATGTGTATTCAGGACAGTGAAGGCTGATTTTGTGTCTCTTTCCATACTTGAAGATATAACGAATGGAACGAGAAGAACAGATCATGGCTCTACAAAGAGCCCAACATTAAAGCTTCAGAATATCTGAAGGTAACCCACAGAAGACCATGTGCTCTATAAGCTTGCCCTCCATTCTCTATGTCCTTGTTGGGAGGGTGTGTGTACACATTTCATTTATTTGTTTATTTTGGGAGCAGTGATGTTTTATACTAACCATACCATCATAGGAAATAGCCATTTCTAAAAGCTAATTGGGTCTGGCCAACTCTTTGACATCAATTAAAATCATGAGGGCAAAGACAAACCCAGGAAGTATATGAACACAGTTGCAAAGCACTTTTCACACAAATAAAGTGAGATCTAAATAATCGGAAAAAATATCAGTTGTTCATGGGTAGGCTGAGCTGATATAAAAAAAAATGACAATTCTACCTAAATTAATTTACTTAATTAGTTCCATACCAATCAAACTACCAAAAATGATTTTATAGAGCTAGGAAAACTAGTAACAAAATTCATCTGAAAAAACAAAAGATTCAGAATATCAAGAGAATTAATGCGAAGAAATACAAGGGAAGGTGGACTTGCTGTACCAGATCTAAAACTGTTTTATAAAGCAGGAATCATCAAAGCTACTTGTTATTGGCTAAAAACTAGAGTGCTGGATCAGTGTAATAGGTTAGGTGCACAAGACACGGTAATCCATGACTATAGTAATCTGCTATCTGATAAACCCAAAGCCTCCAGCTTCTGGGATAAGTACTCACTATTTGACAAAATCTTCTGGGAAAACTGGAATACGGTATGGCAGAAACTAGGCATAGACCAACATCCTACACAGTATCCCAGGATAAGGTCAAAGTGGGTGCACTATTTAGACATAAAGGGTGATGCCATAAGCAAATTAGGAGAGCAAAGAATACTTTACCTGTTAGATCTATGAAGAATGAAAGAATTTGTTACCTATGAAGAAGTAGAGAACATTGTGAAGTGCAAAATGGACAATTTTGATCATATTACAAGAAAAAGTTTTTGCACAAGCAAAGCCAATGCAACCAAGATTATAAAGAAAGCAGAAACCTGGGAAACAATTTTTATAGCCAGTGTTTCTGATAAAGACATCATTTCTAAAATATGGAGAGAACTGAGTTAAATCTAGAGGAATACAAGTCATCTCCCAATTTGTAAATGGTCAAAGGATATGAACAGGAAGTTTTCGAATGAAGAAATCAAAGCTATCTATAATCATATGAAAAAATGCTCTAAATCACTATTGATTAAAGAAATGCAAATTAAAACAACTCTGAGGTACCACATCACACCTACCAGATTGGCTAATATGACAAAAACATAAAATGATACATGTTGGAGAAAATGTAGGAAAATTGGAACAGAGTGTGCACTGATCCAAACATTCTGGAGAACAATTTGGAACTATGTTGTTGGAACTACATGTACAAAAATAAAGCAGCTCTTTTTGTTGTGGCCAAGAATTGAAAATTGAGGGGATGCTCATCATTTGAGGAATGGCTGAACAAGTTGGGGTATATGAATGTAATGGAATACCATTGTTCCGTAAGACTTCAGAAAAATCTGGAAAGACTTACATGAACTGATGCTGAGTGAAGTGATCAGAATGAGGAGAACACTGTACACAGTACAGCAACATTGTCCAATGACGCACTTTGTTAGACTTAATTCTTTCGAGCAATGCAGTGATCTAACACAATTCCAAAAGACTCAATACGGAAAATGCTATCCACAATACGTTTAATATCACTGTACATGTAGAGCCTATATCAGATTGCAGGCCATCTTGGGGAGGGGAGAGTGGAGGGAGAGGGAGAAAATTTAGAAATCAAAATCTTATAGAAGTGAATGTTGAAAACTAACAATAAATAGATAAAATTTTTAAAAAGAAAATAATGAGGCAAGTAAACTTAGAGGACATAGCAACTCTAGCATTAGAAATCCACCCTTCAAGCTGCCAGGGATACCCTTAGCACACTGAGGGGAACTGAGCAGGTTCTCTGGGCACCCAATTGGCCAGTGTGCACATCTCCTATCCCTAGAGTACGTGCACCCTGCCCCTAGAGAGTGTCAGGAAAAAGCCAGCTGATTCCTTGCCTGATACACCAGACAGCAGATCAGGGTTCCAAGTTAGGCTGGAATCCTTTGGCAGCCCTTGAAACTTGGAGATTCTGTGATAGTCTCCCAAACCAGGGCAGGTTTAGAGCTGCCTGTGTATTAGTGTCAGCCCTCAAATAATCCAAATTTACTTCACCGTAGCTCAATTTATCTACTTGGATTTTTTTTACTACACTTCTTTTTTTTGGTGGGGGGAGGGATGTAAGGGGTAGGTAAAGAAGACAAATGGACACATGTCAAAAAAATGAGTTTATATCCAGCATCTATAAAATAAATAAAAGAAACTTTAAGGAGATCTATTTAGGATTGGGATAGTTTTAGACCATTTGCCTGGCACAGAGTTAACACAATGTATGCTCTCTCTCTCTCTCTCTCTCTCTCTCTCTCTCTCTCTCTCTCTCTCTCTCTCTCTCTCTCATCTATGCATGTAGATATCAATCCATCATCTATTCACTCACCATTCATTTATTCACCTATATCTATGTATCTACCTATCTATAAGGGCCACACAGCAGGTATCTGTTCAAGGCAAGGTTTGAACTCAGGTCTTCCTAATTCCTGGTACAATATTCTATTCTTTTCCATGACCCTGCCTTGGGCAGTATATACTTAGTACACTTGGGCTAAAAGCAGAACAAAGCTTTTTCAACAACTCGTGTTGTATCAAAAAGAAAGTTGTTCTCCTTCATCTTCATATAAGCAGCAAATTAAATGAAACAGAAAGTCTCATTCCTCTAAGGAATGGGTTGATCAAGGTTTCCTCTGCCTCTTGGAATTTCCTGGCTTCAAAGCACAGCTCAAATGCTACCTCCTATCCTCACACCTCCAACTTTCTCCCTATTGAAACTATTAAAATTATCCTATGTATTGCATGAATTTGTCTGTGTATACTTGTGTTGTTGTTCAGTCATTTCAGTGCCGTTCAACTCTTCATGACCCCATTTGGGGTTTTCTTGGCAAAGATGCTGGGTTTCCTTCTCCGGCTCATTTTACAGATGAAGAAACAGAGGGAACAGGGTTAAGTGACTTGCCTAGGGTCACACAGCAAATAAGTGTCTGAGGCTGGATTTGAACTCATGAATATGAGTCTTCCTGACTCTAGGGCTGTTGCTCTCTCCAGCGCACCACCTAGCTGCCTCTCATCATACCTTGTTCGCCCTACACCACCTCCCTAAATGTAAGCTCAGTGAGGGCAGGCACTGTTGGACTTTGTCTCGTTATCCCCATCACCCAGCCCAGTTCCTGGTACTGTACATAGACTGACACTTTTTGAGTTAGATAGAATTGATGTCACTGTCTGTCATTTATTCTTTCTTCTTTCGCAAGCACTAAATGGTACAAGACTGAAAGTTATACTCACCCTTGGAGAAAAGCTTAAGTACTGTGTTTTAATGAAGGGATCTTTGAAAGACAAACTTTGGTGGCTTTCAGTCTTGCCATATCCCCTAAGGAAAAGCAGTGTCCATACTTGTCACCTTTCCTGGTGTGAGACAAATGGGCAACCTGTGAGTCAATACTGAATCAATAGGGCTGAGCCTAGTGATGAATGGGAAGAGATCATATCCCTTGTATCAAAGTTCCTTTGGAGCGACCAGCAAAGTCTGACAGGCCACCAAGACTCCGTCTCAGCTTCACTGCAAATATGTTACAAGGATCATTTCCTGAAACAGACAAGAGTTCCCAAGCCAACTTGGCAATTATCCTCAATAAGCATGGTTTGTGCAGGTGCATATGTATATTTACACATATAAATACATATGTCATAGTAGAATTATAAATGTGTATGTATGTGTGTGTAAGTATTCCACATCCACCACATCCACACAGAGGCGCACACATACCCATGCGATGCTTCGAATGGGACGATTCCATTTTCAAAGAAGAGTTTCTGGGCCTCTCAAAGGGAAACTGCAGGGAGTTTGCATTGCTCCAGTTTGAACTCTCCAACCTCCAAATGTTTTTTAGAGGGTTCCAGTTGTAAAGAGGCAGATTTAGGCTTGATGGAAGAACAACATCCCCATGGCGAGGACTATACGAGGTGGACTGTGGCCTCAGGAATAGAAGTGTCCCTCCCTGACAGCCTCGATGACCAGGCCCAGTGTATCCTCTTGGCAGATTCTTGTTCAGGCAGAGGTAGGCCCAAATGACTGCTAAGGTCCCTTTATTATGCTGTGGCATAATAAAGATAGATTTTGGGGTTAAACAGAGTAATTTTTTATGTTAAATGTCAATGTACAAGCCCCAGCAGCCAATGACTAAACTGAGCTGTTGCCTAAACTTGCAATTTGTCCCAGGGAAGTCCAGAAGTTTAGAGATGGAAGGCCACTCCTCATTCACCTGGTTCCACTGTACAGAACAAGAAGCCTCTATCCTGGACTAGAGCCCTCCATCCAGGACTCCTCCCACAGTATACTCCACCCAGGATGGCCACTCACTCCACTTTGGGATAATTCTAACACAAAGAAGTTTTGTTGTTTTTTTTTTTTACATCCAGCCTCATCTTATAATTTCTGCTCTGTGCACCTCGTCCTGCCCTCTGAAACCATGTACAATGTGTCTAAATCTTGCCTCAAATATCAGCTCTTGAAATATTCGAGGATGGTTTTGATCTAGAGGACCCATTCTGGAGTTGCTTGACTGTGTAACTTGGGATCATTCAGCAAATCACACACAGCCTCGGTTACTCTGTCTGCAAAATGACCAGGGTGATATCTTCACCACCTACACAATAGCCAGTCAGTAAATATTGTGTCCAAAGCACTTGGTGCTGAAGAGGGCATTGTGGATAGGTTTCTGAACTACTTGAGATTCCGCACATGCATTTCTTGTTGCTCAGTCTTTTCATGTCTGACTCTCTGTGACCCCATTTGGGGTTTTCTTGGCAAAGATACTGGAAGGATTTGCTTATCCAGATCATTTTACAAATGAGAAAACTGAGGAAAACAGCTCTAAGTGACTTGGTCACTCAGTTACTAGTGTCTGATGCCAGATTTGAACTCAGATCTTACTGATTCCAGGCCCAGTACATTGGCATATACATACATACATATTTTAGGTATATAACACAAAATGCCCTTATGTAAATATAAGGACAGTGACCATAAAAGCACATAACACAACTCTAAGATACATGGTGCCAATCAGCATCAGTGGAAGGTATTTCCTCATGAGGAGTCTTCCTGCAAAAAGCCCTCTGAGCTTTGAATCTCAGACTCCACCCTCTGGGCCACACAGAGAAACAGCAAAGAGTGGGAGCAGGAACAGAAAGTAGCAGCAACAACATTAAAAAGTAGTTCTTCTCCTTTTCCTCATAATTCTGGCCCTTCAGTCACGTAACTGTTCTCCTGCAGAAGGGGTCTGGTATCACAGGCACAAGCTGGAAGAGCCTGAGGAGGTTTCAAAGCCTTTAATCAACACTAATTCATTAGAAAAAAAGGGGGCCCCTGCTTTGGTTAAATCTCCAGAGAAACTAACTTTTGGGGTTCATAGTTTCTTCAGTTCCCCAGAAGAGCCACTGGTTAGGTCAATGGAATCAAATTAACATGTAAGAACAAAACCACAAACACCAAAAATGTTCAATGGAAAAAAAAACAAATCTCTCTCTCCCTCCCCTCCCTCCCTCCCTCCGTCCTTCCATCCGTCTGTCTCTCTCCCTCTCCCTCTCTCTCTCTCTCTCTCTCTCTCTCTCTCTCTCTCTCATTTCCTATAAAGCTCATTTTATGTACTCCCTTCTTCATGAAGTTTCTTGAGCTTTGACTGTATTAGGAGGGCAGAGTTTATAATTTCAAAGAGGATCATATATATGTCTGAAAGGTTCCGAACCGCCAGATATAAGAAATTCTCAAGATAAGAGGCAGAAGAATCAAAGCATATATTTAGGCTCCACAGTAACCAATCCATGAATCAGCATCACCATTTTGATATATTGATCAAAAGCTTCCAGGCCCAATATGTACGCCTCACAAGAATAACCAGGAGGCCACAGAGAAGCATGATGGTGTAAAGCAAAATCATATACATGCTTCCCCTCTGTGGTAAAAGATTACCCACTGGCCTCAAGTCCTTGTTCAGCTTCCTCCCGTAGGTCAGCTCTGCTACCGGCAGCTCCTGCTTCAGCTTTGGCTGTGGCTGTAGCTGTAGCAGCCTCTGGCTCCAACGGAAGCTCTTTTTAACCATCCAGCTTCTGCGGGGGTGTAAGGTATGCCAAGGAAAGCACAGGTTCTTTTGATCAGCTTAAGCAAGGGAAGCAAGGTGAAGGGGCCGACAAGCTTACTCCAATCCAACATACAAACAGCATTCAGTTAGTTCAGGGGTAAAAGCCAAACTATTCAAGGGCACTTGTTGACTAAGTGCTAAGGAGCCCATTTTTGGTTACCAACACACTCCACCCCTTGTTCTAGGATATATACTCTAATCAGCCGTGTATCCTAGAACATACATTGTGATCCAATTACAAAGGAAACTAAAACATGTCATTCATAATAAAGCAAAACATATCATTCAGTGACATTCCCAAATATTGGTTTACGATTCAAATGTGATCCACCCCTAGGTCCCAGCAAGATAATCTCTTCAATCAATCATCCCCAAAATAATTATTAATAATTCAAATGTCCACCCCTAGATCCTTGTATCCATTACGTAGGATCAATAATATCATAACATTAAAACAACAAAGCAAGGATAACACAAAATAAGTACACAGAACACTATCATCATTCCCACCCCCCTTGAACGATTGGGGCTCAAAATCTTGGGGTAAGGGGTGAAGGTCTCATTTTCCATAGCTTCTTCTTGCGGAAATTGGATGTAGAGGTGTCCCTGCCCCAAAGAGTCCCATTGCAGAGGTCAGTTCTTTAACAAGCTGGCAGGAATTCCAAGAATGCTACGTGCTTAGGCAGTCGCCGGAAAGTGCAGGGTGCTTAAGCCTAAAGAAAACAGAACTAGCAACAAGGTTAGCCAAAACAAAGAACAAAAAGAGTAGGCAAGTATGGGCTATTATCCTTCAAATAAAGTCATCTCCAGTTTGGTTGAGATTTCAGTTATGCAAATATCCAATATCAGAGCCAAACTCAGATGGGAAATGTTTCTTTTCAAAAGGAGCATAATGAGGAAGCCAAGAGGATCCCACCCTAGATAGAGACTAAGATTGTCCTCTCAGCCTTTCCCCAGATGTACAAGGAAACACAATGGGAAAACTAAACTAAGAGGATCCCATCCTAGGTAGAGACTAGGATTGTCCTCCCAGCCTTTCCCCAGATGTACAAGCTTTCATCCATTAATCATACAAGGTCAGCTTCCCTCTGAGTGGCTTGTGGGTTTGCAGGAGCAGTTCTTATTTCCCCATTTCTTCTGTTATCAAGTCCTTTATCTCGGTACATTCTGTACAATTCATTGGTTGGAATGCCATCTATCATTTCAAAACCTACCCCTGCTCTCAACAGAGCAGTAAACATTTCTTTTCTTGTCACTCTATTTTGGTGCCAAGTTTGCTGGTTATTCACCCTTCTCTTTCGAGGAGATCTATCTCTTCCCCAGTCTCCTAAGTCATGTAACTGTAAAATCTCATTTATCACTGTTGTAAGATGGCTCCCTACTTCCCCAAGTAACAAATTCAAAATTAGTTGTTTATAACCAGGGGGAGCTGTCCTAGTTATTAAATTCCAATGAGGGAGTAGCATTGGATCATTGTAATATTTGTCTGCAGTTCCTGTCATGATAGCAGTCTTCATTACCTCCTCCTTTAGTCTCATGATACAATCTCTAAGTGAATACCAGGGTCTGTGCTCGGTGGGCCACATAGAATCAGTAGCATATCTCTTATTGCATCCCACAGCAGCTAATGCCAACAGAGTAGTCCTGCCATCACCATCTCCTGGCTGGCGATGTTCTCTAAAAGCTTGTTGAACTAGAGGATCATGGCTGATACCTATGAATCTCATACAGTCTGTCCTATCTACTGATATTCTACTGGCCCCTTGATCACTGAGTCTTATCATCCAAGATATTAATGGTTCTCCTATTCTTTGGCTGAATCTACTCAAAATATCTGTGACCTCTTGTGGTGAGAAATCTTCCTGAATTTCCCTTGTAACTGAATCATCACCTCGGGTTTCTGTCTTCCTCCTTTGTATGGGTCGAGCCCTTGTCTGATTATTTAACCACCTCCCATTCTCTATGTGAGGGACATCCTGAACCCTAGTAGTGTTTTGTGCCTCAGCCCCTAATGTTGTCTCATTTTCCCCCCACTCACTTCCCCTGTCACCATGGCAAGGACAAAGCAGGCAGTCAGACTCGGTCTGGGCTGGGTTGGAATGCACTCTTGGCTTATTTGGTCTCCTGTTGCTCCTAGCCACATTAATAGAAAAGTTTTCATTTGAGTCAGTTTGTTCTCTTGCTATCTGAGATTCCCCTTCTTGCTGTGGGGTGGGAGTGCCCCCATCTCCATCCCAGTAGGCTGATAACACTATCCAGCTTTGCCTAGATAGTGATGCCCCTGACTAAATCCCAACCTCTTGTAAACACCTTTCCAAATCCCTAGAATCTCCTCTCTGTAGCCTTGGTTCCCAGTTTTCACAGGGTCCAGCTTTTTTAGCCAATTCTTTTGCTAGGGAGGAATAAAATGGATCCTCCCACCCTGGGATATTCATCTCTTCCTCTGAAGTTGTTCTGCTTCTAAATAGAGATCTTATACTTAGCAATCCCATCCTTGTCGCCAAATGTATTAGGAGGGCAGAGTTTATAATTTCAAAGAGGATCATATATATGTCTGAACGGTTCAGAACCGCCGGATGTAAGAAATTCTCAAGACAAGAGGCAGAAGAATCAAAGCATATATTTAGGCTCCACAGTAACCAATCCATGAACCAGCATCACCATTTTGATATATTGAACAAAAGCTTCCAGGCCCAACAAGTACGCCTCACAAGAGTTACCAGGAGGCCACAGAGAAGCATGATGGTGTAAAGCAAAATCATATACATGCTTCCCCTCTGTGGTAAAAAGATTACCCACTGGCCTCAAGTCCTTGTTCAGCTTCTTCCCGTAGGTCAGCTCTGCTACCGGCAGTTCTTGCTTCAGCTTTGGCTGTGGCTGTAGCTGTAGCAGCCTCTGGCTCCAACGGAAGCTCTTTTTAACCATCTGGCTTCTGTGCGGGTGTAAGGTATGCCGGGGAAAGCACAGGTTCTTTCGATCAGCTTAAGCAAGGGAAGCAAGGGGAAGGGGCCGACAAGCTTACTCCAATCCAATATACAAACAGAATTCAGTTAGTTCAGGGAAAAAAGCCAAACTATTCAAGGGCACTTGTTGCCTAAGTGCTAAGGAGCGCATTTTTGGTTACCAACACATTGACTTAGCCCTCCCCTAATTTGAATGTGTTCAAGGGGAAAATCGTATGGTGAAGTATTTCTCTTAGCATTTGGAAGACCTAGATACAAATCCCATCCCTGGCATTTTCTAGTCCTGAGACCCTGGGTAGGTCACTGAAGCTCTTTTTACTTCAGGTTGTTGTTGGGTTTTCACTCCCAGTAAAATGGGGGGGGGGGCAGTGGAGTCTAAGGTCCCTAAATGACAGTGTTGTACTGGCAAATGTTTAACAACCAGCTTTCTGGAGGAAAATGTATGCCAACACATTTTAAAATTTAATCTTCATCATGAACACTTTTCCCTCACTTCCTTAAGTCCATCCAAGCAACAAAACAATAAAATAAGACCCAGTGATTTGTAACTTTTGCCACTTTCTGAGGTGTAAAGATGAAAATTTTATGATTGCCTCTCCTATTCTGTCCTAGCTGGCTTTAGCATGCCCCTGCTTCGAGGTCTACATCTTCCATCCTATGCTTCTCATGCTATCCCATGTTTCTGACCCAAACCATTTAATCCAAGAGAGATTTGTTAAGAGTTTGTCATATGCTAGACACCCCTATGTTTGGGGGAAATGGGAAAATATGACAAAAAACGGTCCCTGACCACCTGGGCAAAATCAGCTTCTCATCTGAACACCATGAGCAAAGGGGATGAGGAAATGATACGAAGAGGAGGTGAAATGGGAGTTTTACCTCAAAAGCAGGTGAGGATTCCAAGAGGAGAAGATGAGGGAGCACACTGTAGACCCCGGGCTCCGACTTTGCAAAGATAGGGAGGTAGGAAATGCAATGGGCTTTTTGGGAAAGGCAAGTGAGCCCATTAAGGTGAAAAAAAAGAGTGAGTGAAGGGGAGCTGTATGGAATAGCTGGAAAAATAAAGAGGTCGAACAGTGGAGGGTTCTCAAAGAAGAAGATGATGCCAAGGCAGAAGAACAGGGTGTGTACCATCCTCTTTGGAGACATACCGAGCTCACTCTCCTAGAGTGAGGTCAGTTACATTTCTCCCCCCGGGGATTTGAGAGCTCCCAAGAAGCCAAGGCTGTTCTGGCCAAACATTACCATCTGCAGCCTATTCTAACCTGTCCTATCCCCACCGAGCACTGGTGATTGAGCCACTGTTCCATTTAACTGTTTACTATCAATCCATTTTTTCAAAGGAATGCTTACTGTGAAGATGTAGCAAGAGCCAAAGTTCTGAACGCTTCCCCCCAGCCCCTGGGCACAGTCACCGCCAGACTCCTTCAGTCTCAGAGGACAGTGGGATCAGATAACCTCGATTTCTACCCAGTATCTGCCCCACTAAGGTTTTATCAGCTTGGCCAAAGATTAGACGAGTCCCAATCTCTGCTGCTGTTGGGCCAGGTCAAGGGGGCTGCTTAGGAGGGTTGCTGGCAAATTCCAGCATAAACTCTGTCTCTTAAATTCTGGTGGCTCACTCTTCCTACCTTTTTAAGCTCACAAGTCAAGTTAAAAGCATTTATTAAGCACCTGCTCTATGCTAGTACTGTGTTAAGTGCTGCAAAATAGATATAAGCAGGCAGAAACAAGCAAGCCTCTGTGCTGAACAAACTTCCATTCTATTTAACTTTTTTTTTTTGGAGGGGGAAAGGCGGGGAAATCGGGGTTAAGTGACTTGGCCAAGGTGACATGGCTAGTAACTGTGTCAAGTGTCTGAGGCCACATTTGAACTCAGGTCCTCCTGACTCCAGGGCCCGTGCTCTACTCACTGTGCCACCTAAATGGGGATGGGCACAGGAAGGCAATGTGAGACAGGAGATACCACTTCCCCCACCCAGTGACTCTTAGCTACTCAGCCATCGTGAACCCCAGGAAGGAAGGACGGAGTCTAAACTAGCACATGGCTTTTGAATACCTCCTTCCCCAACCATCCACCCCAGTTCTGGCTCCACAATCAGTGAAAATGGCTCTTCACCCAAGGAATTAGTGGACTAGAAGGAGCTACCCAACGTCTGACCCTGCCCCTCAATGCCAATGCCTTAGTTCTAATTATCTCCAATTTGTCCTGTAGAAATCTTGTTGGTACATACTTGTTGGCATATTATCCTGCCCCACCCCCATTAGAACATTAGACTATGACCTACCTCCTCGAGGGAGAGACTGTTTTTGTTCCTGCCTTTCCTTCTACCCCCAGTACTTAGTGCTTAGCACAAAGTAGGCCCTTCATGCCTCATGACCCGACATGAATGACACTCTGCCCCTATTTGTCCTCTGGCAGACTTGCAGGCACCAAGTCCAGTCCCAGAGGCTTTCTCCGGACTCAGCATCCTGACTGTGCAGGATTTCAGGCACCCGTTGGGTTGGGAAGGTGGCACTGACCAGAGGTCCTGCTTCCCTTGTGCCATCTGGGAATGGATGCTCTTGCCAGAGATGTGAGTTGTGTTCATCCCATAATAGTCACTGTATTCAGTTCAGTCAAACGCACAACTGAAAAGACGTCCATTGAGTCCAAACATTTCCAGATGAAAAAGGGAAGGGGAATAGTCGTTGACAGATTTTAGGGTGTCTAATTTTCCCTTTTCCTCCCTACTCAGTACATCCGACACTGTGGAGTCTGTAGGGAATCTGGGCCCTCTGCATGTTCACGGCTGCCTGGAAACAGCCATCACACTTCATAACAACTTCAGAACAATGATTTTTCTTTCTTCCCTTCTTCACATTTCATAATCTATTCATTAAAAAATTTGCTTATGTTATTGCACCAAGGATGCTTCTGCACTTTCCTGGTAGAGCAGGTCAAGGAGACCCAGCTGCTTCTCTGCTGTGCAAGCCTGGGGGCAGGAAGAAGCTTCCAATAGGCGTCACTCCACAGCTCAGGAATCTCAAACCTGCCGGACACAAGGAGGTGGGTATCTAGCCAGTGAGTTTTCAGTCAGGATACACAGTCATAGCCAACGGGAGAAGCCACCAGCCACAACCAAACTCAGGATGGACAAAGGAGCCAAGGGCTGACCAGCTGCTGCCAAATACGGCTCTACCAGCTAATGGGGAAGACATCTCCATGAAGAGGCATTCCATTTGACAATGTAAACCTGACCACAGAGAGTATAATCTCAAATCCCTAGCACAGATGAAGAGGGATGGGGGTGGGGGGTGCTCAGTTGGACTAGGGCAGCCCACAACATCCCTCTTCTTGGTATCTTATCATTGTCATTGGAATCTCTCTTTGGGTACCTGCTTTATGTGTGTGGGATTGTGCAGTTGTAGGATTGTGTGTGTGTGTGTGTGTGTATAATTGTGGGGTTTTGTGTGTGTGTATAATATATATATATATATATATATATATATATATATATATATATATATAATATATACATTCATAATTGTGGGATTGCATGTGTGTGGGATTATGGGATTGTGGGATTGTATATATGTGTAATTGTGGGATTGTCTGTGGGATTTTGTGTGTAGGATTGTATGCCTGTGGGATCGTGTGTGTGTGTGTGTGTGTGTGTGTGTGTGTGTGTTGAAGAAAGAGGTTTGCCAGTGGAAGTCAGGGATTTCTACAATGCCAGTCAATGGTGGAAACTTTCATTGTCCTGAGACTTTTAGAATAAGCATATCTTCTGTTTAAATGGCTTAGAGATATTTTCCACACTGCACTATCCTTGCCACTTCTCAATAATTTCCCATAAAACACGGAATGTTTCCTTGTTGTGATTTTTGTTTTTAAGTCAAGCTATACCATGTATCTACTGAGACTCACAGAGTATGTAGTATGCCAAACCCATAGGCCACAGCCTCTCAGCCAAGAGGAGAGAAGTGTTAACCTCTGTTCAATTTCTCCTGTTAGTTTTGTCAGGCTAGTACTCACAAGGTATATAAAGAAGTTATTTCTGCATCACCAGTCCTGGATCCTGCTGTTGGAAGTGGTCAGAGTCCTAGATTTGGGAGTTGGGAAGGCATGGGTTCAAATCCTGCCTCAGATACTTACAGTGAGATCTTGGACCACAGCACAACCTACTTCTTGGGGGATATTGGAGGGATCCATTGAGACAACACAGCCTCCAAGCATGACATCAATGTTAGCTATTATAAATCCTACTGAGAACCAAAAGCATGCATCTCTATCAATTTGGTTTAATAAAATAGCTTTCCTTTCAATTTTAAATGATGTTTTTGGATATAGCATCACTTGTCATCAGCTTCACAGATTTACAAAGGGCAGTGGAGGGGGAGTGCTAAGAGTGCTGAATTGGGATCAGGGTCTGGCTCTCTCCCTCCTGCCCCTGTGTTTTGGTCTCAATTTCCTCTCTGGAAAAAGGAGACAATCACTTCTTAAACTTCCAGATACACGGCTCTATTTGGCAAAACCTCAAGGATGATGAGTGAGATGCATGTTATTGCTGTTCTGATCGGAGGGGCTCTGGCCACCTGACAGAGTCTCTATGTCCTGATCTACCAAACCAAAGAGTTGGACCACCTGGCCGCTCGAGGCCCTGCCTGATTTGAGTCCTAGGACCGTCCCCTAGCTCAGCACAATCAATTCTGTTTGAGGATTGCACAGGGGAACTCTCGCTTTCCCTGGAGGGGAAAGGCTGCTGGACTTCCAGTCAGAGGACCCAAGTGCAGATTCTGACTTTGTCACTTCACAACTAACTCCTTTGTCTCAGTTTTCTCATCTGTAAAAGGGAGATCCAACTGACTGACCTCTAAGGTCCTGTCCAGCGCTAAATATCTCCAAAGGACTTTGTCAACCCAATTGCACCACCAAACATTATTTAATCTGCTTTATTGTGACAAAGAGACAAAGATAAGACTAAACTTTCCAAGTTCCTCTTTCCTCTCTCCACGTCATAAAATTGTGCCTGTTTGTGCATGTGGGTGTGTTTGTTTATTTCTTTTCCCCAGGCTCTGGGTCTAGGCAGGTGCACCTTCTTGTTTCCATCCCTAGAGAGCCCCCAGAGAGTATCAGCTGATCTTCTTTGCCTCACTCAGGTCTTTCTCAGGATTCTGAAGGGAAGAATGCACTTTGCGTGGATTGTGTGGGCACCTTCTCTTCCCCCCCCACACACATTGTTCATAGCTATCCTGGCTACCTGTAAGGAGTTAAAGAAAATCCTCTCAGGTCTGAACTATCTGCTTAAAAGCTGTGTTTCTAGATTTGACATGAATTTTTAATTTTCAATGACACTTTGACTAGAAGTGACAATGTGCCAGATCAATTGTGTAACTACAGCAACAATCAGGGAGGAAAGGGAGCATGCTCCAAAGAATTTCAATCACAGCCTGAGCAGCCCTGGAAGAAGAAGGCTGTAGGACGCCTTACCAAGCATCTGGTCATGCCCTGGCCCAACCACAAGAGCGCCCAGAGATCCGTGTTGAGGCTTTGCTTTGGGCCTCGCTCAGGAGAAGCTAATTTTATCTATACATCTGGAGGCACAGACATGTAAATGTATGTGTGTACACAGACACACACACACACGTGCACACACACAGTGGATCGTAAAAGGAAAATAAACAATGACACAGAATTATTGCAATGAAAATCTAGAAGATTCATCCAATCTGCTTTAAATGAAGGGGAGGGGGCAGCTGCCAATGTCCACCGTGTTCTAAGCCATACCATCCTCTCTTCTCCTTTGTTTATGTATTTTTATATATTTTTAATACCAAATAGTATCCACAGCATCTCACAGTCTACAAAGTTAAGGAATGAAGCCAAGAAGCTATCTGTGCAGAAAGCCCCTGATGAAAACAAGCTCAAAATTAACTTGGTCTAAAAACCATGACTTTTCAGAACACCAAGGAGGCTGTTAAACAACAGAAAACAAGCTGAAGAAGGTGAGCCTTGGTGGGGCGAACACAGCTCTTACCAAGCAGGCTTCCACAAAGAAACCCATTAACAGCTAAAGGAAAGAATGCGTCTGTTTCTAAAAATTTGGTGAAAACAAGTTCCCTCTGCAAAAGGGTTGTCTGTTGAAATGTGAAAGCAAATGCATATTTTTCCTTGCTTATGTGGAGATCACAGCTAATTAGCCTTAGTTAAGTAAAGCATATCCTTTGAAAATTAGAGACAAGTTCCTGGGCCCTCTGATGACTTGCCTGTTATTTACATTGTTAATATTACTATCCTGCAGCTCCTTAACTGTGAGTCAGAGTCATCAGAGACAGCCATGTAACAAACAATTCAGATCTCCACTAAAATAATGACTTTTGGAGGAGAGGGGAAATTCAACAGGTTGAGATAACTAGTTGGGACAGCAGTGGAAGACACTCGTGAAATCCAGTTTCCAAGAGAAAAGCTTTGAAATTGGAATTTAGATCTTTCCCAGTATATTTTGAATACAAGTGATTAGGACAAATATTGCGATTTTGCCAGATGCTGAGGGAATCGAAGGGATCATTAATTCGGGTGAGTAGCCAGGCTGGAGGAGGTTTTGTTTTGTTTTGTTTTGCTTCATTTTTGGTGGTAAGTTTCTTCTCTTCCTGTCTTGGGGGTGGATAGAGAAAGTCATCAGGGCCTGAGGAATACACATTCCTTCATAAAGGTCCTGAGAGTGGAGAGAAGGGAGTAGATTTTCTTAACTACTGGGCTTTGTTTCTGTCTTAAAATTGGGCCCAAGCTAAAGTCCTTCCCTGTGATTTTCCTGATGAAATCTTTTTTTTTTTTTTTAATGGGAGTGAGAAGTACTATGGTAAAACTTTCTATTGCCTCAAGTAATGGGTGTTTTGCCCAAGGGAAAAAATGTCCAGGGAAGGTAGCCCAAGAAATTGTAAATAAAGGTTTGGAGCATATAAATATGACATACTTTGAGAAGAGAAAATCTTTCCCATCATTTCTCACAATAGGTGTGTTACTTGTTTATTTATTCAAATTTAAATTCCTCCCCTTCACAAAAGATCTCCTTAGGGTATGAGCACAGCTAAGGTAAAATAGATATTTTTAAAAAAAATATATTTCTCTTTCCAGTAAATAATAGAGCTCAAGCTATTAATTGTTAGGTTTGGGTTTCACTTTCTTTGAAAACTTCTTATGGGCAGCATATGGGGACACTGAGGCAAGGGGCTCCACCAAAGTATTCTGCTCCCAAGTTTACAGAAAGACAAGAACTGTTGATCCAGAATGATTTGTCATGTCCTGGACTATTGGGCACATTACCAAAGAAAGGCACTTCAATCTTAGTCAAGGCCATGTTACAACTAGGAAGCAGAACACTGGTGGAGGACAGCAATATTTCTGTTGTTCATAGTCAGAGAGGACTTCCATACAAAATACCAGTGAGAGGAGGGAAACATCCAAGGCCGAGTCTGTCCAAGAGAAACAAAGCAATTAGGGATCAGCGAGGCTCTGAAGCTTTGCTGGGGGGACAGATTAATTTTTAAAAATGCTTGACAATTTGAAAAAAAATATATATATGAAACTGAACTATGTTTAGATAAAATCTGGTGAGTGTTTAGAGTAACTCATTCTGAGATTTTCCAAAATGCCCTGCTGCCAGAGGAGAATGCAAGCTTTTGGAGGGCAGGAACTTGCCCTTTTTCTGCTTATTCAGCACCAAGCATAGCACCTGGCATGGCAGAGATTTAATAAATGCTTGTTAATTGATTTACTCTGATGGAAGTCATGCACAAAGGCAGAGATCATTGCTGAGAGAACTAAGCTTAAAAATGGTCCCAAACTGGGTCGATGCTGACATTCTCGCCTGTCTATATCTTGTACCTATATACTTGTTTGTATGTTATCGTTTCCACTGGACTGTGGCCTCTGTGAGAGCAAAGTCTGCTTTTTTTTTTCCTTTTTTTCCCTTTTTCATCCCTAGCACTTAGCATATTGGCATGTAGTAGCTGTTTAATAAATGTTTGCTGAATTGCCTGATGACTAGGAATAAGGTGCCAGAAATGGAAACAACACTTTGGAATAGATTTTTTTTTTTTAATGAAAGGAACCTTAGGTTGTTTAGGTTGTTAAACCAACACAAAGGCAGACCTAAATCAGAGTTGAGAGAATTATCATCTCTAGATTCTTTAATAAGGAAACTGAAAGCAAAATGCTTCAATCATTGTTTGTTTATTTGGTTTTTTAAAAACTAGCTCATTTCAAAATATGTGGCATTGATAGTCGGAAGAAGAGAGAGACTGATCCCTAAAAAAGGGACTGGGAAAAGGACCAGGAAATCACATAAATAGCAGATAATCATCTGACCCCAGTGGTCGGCGAAATCCTGGAGACATTAATAAGAGATGAGATCAGAAAACATCTGGAGAAGTCAAGCTGCCAGTCCATTTTCATAAAGGGTAAGCACTGTCTGAAAAAGCTGTTGGAATATAATATGTGCAGGGAGTTAATGCAGAAAGCAGGCCAGGTTGATGATGTGGACATGGAAGAATCTGCCTGAAGTTAGGATCTCTTTTTCTACAAGTTGAATATTCTTTCATAGAATAATGGACCATTGAGTTAGTGAAAGAAGGAGTTGGGAGAGTGGAAGATGAGACAGACGCAATATGATCTGGCAAAATCTCTTTTATCAAGAACGACCAGGAAACAGAGGGCTCTGATTCATTTAATTGTAATAATAACCAATATTTATATAACACTTCAGGGTTTGCAAAGGGTTCTGGTAATATCATCTCCCTGATCTTCACAGCAGTCCTGTGAGGCAGATGCTATTACTATCCCCATTCTACCACTGAAGAAACTAAGGCAAGGCAGAGGTTAGGCAACTTGCTCAGGATCACACAGCTAATCCATGTCTGAGGCTGGATGTGAATTCAGGTCTTCCCGACTTCATGTTCAGAACGTTATTCTCTCCACCAATTACTGTTAACCTTTAACCAAGAATGACTGGTATCTGCTTCATATGACATGTTAGTTTCCAAAGAATTAGTCAGAATAAAATGCTTTTAAACTTCAATCTTTACTGAAAAAATGGACTATTTAATGCCTGAATGAGCTGTGTTGAAAGTGGGAGTTATTTCATCTAAAGGAGATGAATGAACTGATTCAGAAGTCGTCATAGGATACTGCCAGGCTCCAAGTCATTATCACATACCATGATTATAACTGAACATCAAAGAAACATGAAGTCAGCCTCTATTGCCTCCTCCTGGTGTATCAGACCCCAGGTATTATCTAAGGCTCTGCCAAGGAAGCCCAAGCCCACGTAGGTTTTATTGCTAAGCTAGAAAGGGTTCAATTGTAGACTTGGCCATGGACAATGCCTGTCTCTTGAGGACCTTTTGAGCCAGTCACATCACCAAGTGGGATTCATTTCAGTAAATTGTTGGCCATAATCTCAAAGATCACTTACTCTTTTGTTGGACTCTCTGTTGGCACAGAGGATGCCGCATGGAGAAAATCAATGATCCATAAGATGACAGACAACAACAAAAAGCAGAGACATAGAACAAGAAGAAGGAGAAGAAGGAGAAGAAGGAGAAGGAGAAGAAGGAGAAGAAGAAGGAGAAGGAGAAGAAGAAGGAGAAGGAGAAGGAGAAGGAGAAGGAGAAGGAGAAGGAGGAGGACAAGGAGAAGAAGAAGAAGAGGAGGAGGAAGAAGAAGAAGAAGAAGAAGAAGAAGAAGAAGAAGAAGAAGAAGAAGAACAAGAACAAGAACAAGAACAAAACAAGAAGAACAAGAATAAGAACAAGAACAAGAAGAACAACAAGAAGAACAAGAAGAAGAAGGACAACAACAACAACAACAACTGTCCAGGTTGTTGAGATTTCCATTTGCTTCCGTTTCCATTTCCCTTTTCCATTTCCTTCCTAAAAAATGGGAAATTTAGTGTAATATAACTCACAGGGCCTAACAGATAAAATTTTGAAGGGAACCCTTCTCAGTTGAGAGATGAGGAAGGGGAAGTTCAGCAAGTCAGTAACTTGCCCAAGGTTACCCGTTCAATAAATAAGGGCCGGAGCTAAGGCTTGACCCTAGGTTTCTCTTCACTCCAAGTCCAGTGCTAGATCTGCTAGTCCTTTAAGCTCTACAGTGATCCTGTAAAGTCATTGTTTTGATCCCCTTATGAATCCTTGGGACATCAGGAAATCCAAGAAACTATCCTTTTCTCATAGACAGAGAAAATTCAACACACACACACACACACACACACACACACACACACCCCGCACATACACATCACAATTTCCCATATAGATGGTGACTATAAATCTCCAAATGTGCTGCAAACAACAGTGATGCCTCATTCACTCAGTCTGTTCGAGTCTGACACAGTGAGGTCATGGGTTCTGGCTGCATGTGTACCAATTAGCTCTATTCTGTTTTACCACCATAGACAGTATCCTTGGACATGTGTCTTCATTCTCAAAGGAAGCCCAGTGACATTGAATTGATTCACTTTAAACCCATCAGCCTTATTGAGAGAACCATGCTCAGTCTACATCTTACTGTTGGTGAGTCAGCTGTGACGTCTTTGTAGACAGTGAACATTATTCATTAAACATGTCAAATGACATTGAAATATAAATATATTATAATACATAATAGTATCATATATACTATATTCTATGTAGTATAATATATGCTATAATAATAAATAAATATAAATATAAAAGAAGTAGAAAGTCAAGCAGGAAGGGCTTTTCAATAAGGTCTCTATAGTACGCTTTATCAAAGGGTTTCTTTATTACATACATACCTACATATACACACATATGTGTCTAACATTTTATTTTTGTTACATTTTGAGTTCTGAGTTGTCTTCCTCTCTTCTTCCCAACCTGCATTAGAGAAGGCCAATACTTTATGTGTGTGTATGTGTGGACATACACGTACATATATGTATGTATGTTTATCACCGTACAATACATAATTCTATATGTCAATTCTATCTCTGGAGGTGGAGGGAACTTCTCTTCATATGTCCTTTGGCCATTCACAATTGCTCCTCGAACAGTATTGTTATCCTTGTCCACAACATTCTCTTGGTTCTGCTTGTCTGACTCAGCATTATTTCATTCAGGTATTCCCATGATTTTCTGAAATCAACCTGTTCATCATTTCTTACAACACGATAGTATTCTGTCTCTTACAACTTCTTCAGCCAAATCACATTTCCAGGTTCAAAAAGAGATACGAAACTTGTGACAACAGGGGTGCAGGGGCCCTGGTCACAGTCCCAGGGTGAGAAAGAGTGCCTAGGCCAGAAAAGCAGTGACCACACCTCTCCTTGGAAGAACTGAAAACTTACAGATTCCCAGAAATCTCTAGTTCTGAAAATAGAATCAGGAAAAACCTGAAGCTAGGGACAGGGCCCTCTTCACCCTGGCAGCAGAGACCAACTTTAACATAAAATTAAACTTCAAGGACAAAGAACAACGACAAAAAAAGAACCTGACCTAGAAAGTTGCTATGGAGACAGGGAAGATCAGGATACAAACTCATAGAAAGACAACTGAGCCAAAACAGTAAAATAGCTATGTGCAAAGCATCAAAGAAAAATGTTAATGGGACACAATTCTAAAATAATTTCTGAAAGGGCTCAAAAAGGACTTTAAAAATCAAATTAGAGAGGTAGAGGAGAGATTGGGAAAAGAAGTGAGAGTGATGTTATAAAATTATGAAAACAGAATTAAGAATTTGGTAAAAGAGGCACAAAAAATTGCTGTTCAGCCATTCAGCCATTCAACTCTTCGTCGCCTCATGGGCCATAGCATGCCAGGAACTTTTATCCTCAAAGTCTGTTCAAGTTCATGTTCATTGTTTCCATGACACTATCTTTCCATCTCATCCTTTGCCATCCCCTTTTCCTTTTACCTTCAATCTTTTCCAACATCAAAGTCTTTTCCAATGAATCCCAGTTAGAAGGAGTACACTTAGGCAGAGGACAAGGGAATAAGCTGACAAAGATGCGATGATATAAAAAAATAAAATTAAGGGGTGAGGAAGAAGGATGCAGTAGAAGAAGGAGGAAGGGAGAGGTAGAAAGGGGAAAATTATCTCATCTACAAGAGACACAAAAGGAAGAGCTTTTACAGGGGAGAGGAAGATATAGGAAAGTTGGAGGGGAAAGGGATAAGAGAAAGTGGAAGAAGCTGAAAAAAAGGGAGAGTGAATTAAGGGAGGCAGTGGTCAAAAGCGAAACATACTTTTGAGGTGAGATAAGGTAAAAAGGAAAAGAGAGAGAAGGCCAAACTGGGGAAAATAGGATGGAGGGAAATACATATGAATGTGAATGGGATGAATTCACCTATGAAAGGTAAGTGGAAAGCAAAATGTATTAAAAATCAGAATACAACAATATTTTGTTTTTGTTTTGTTTTACAAGAAAAACACTTGAAATAGACACAAACAGAATAAAAATAAGCTGCTTGAGCAAACTCTATTATGTTTCAGGTGGAATTAAAAAAATAGGGGTAGCAATCACGATCTCAGCCAAAGCCAAAGCAAAAAACCGATCTAATTAGATAAGCAAGGAAACTAAATTTTGCTAAAAAGATGCCATAGATAATGAAGTAATATCAATACTAAACATATATTTACTAAATGGTATAGTGTCCAAATACTTAAAGGAAAAGTTAAATTAATTACAGGAGAAAACAGACAATAAAGCTATACTAGTGGGAGACCTCAACTTTCCCGTTTCAGAACTAGATAATTGTAACAAGAAAAAGCAAAAGAAAGAAGTGAAGGAGATGAACAGAATTTTACAGAAAGTTATATAGGAAGAAAATGGAAGAAAACTCAATGAGAACAGAAAGTAACTGTACATGGCAACTTCACAAAGATTGACCGTGTATCAGGATATAAAAACCAGTCCACCAAATACAGAAAGGCAGAAATATTAATGCATCTTTTCATATCACAATACAATAAGATACATTTAATGAAGGGTTATGGAAACATAGATTAAAATTAATTGGAAACAAAGTAACATACTCCTAAAGAACAAATTGATAAAAGAAGAAATCAGAGAAATGACCAATAATTTCATTAAAGAGAATGGCAACAAGACAACATACCAAAATTATGAGATGCAACCAAAACAGTACTTAGGGGAAAATTTATGTCTGTAAATGCTTACATCAATAAAATAGAGAGAGCAGATCAATGAATTGGGTTTGAAACTAAAAAAAATATTGAAAAATAACAAATCAGAAATCCCCAATTAAACATAAAATTGGAAGTCCTAAAAATCAAAGAAGATATTGATAGAATCAAAAGTTTAAAAGATTGAACTTAAAAATAACACTTGGAGCTGTTTTTTTTTGGGAGGAGGAGGGATCAAAATAAAATAGATAAACCATTGGTTAATTTTTTAAAAAAGAAAGAAAACCAAATTATCCATATCAAAAGTAAAAGGCGTGAGTATAATACTAATGAAGAGGAAATTAACGCAATTAGTAGGAGCTGTTTTGCCAAATTATATGTCAATACATCTGACAATCTAAGCAAAATGGATAAATATTTACAAAAAACATAAATTGCCCTGATTAGCCAAAGAAGAATTAGAATACTTAAATAACCCTGTCTTTTAGAAAAAGAAATTGAACAAGATCCTTAAAAAATTCCCTGGACCATTTGGATTCACAAGTGAATTCTAACAAACATTTAAAGAACAATCAACTCTGAAATTATGTAAAGTATTTGGGAAAATAGGAAAAGAATGAGTCCTACCAAACTCATCTGATAACATGATTATGGTGCTGATACCTAAACCAAGAAGAGAAAATAACTAAGAAAACTAATTTCCTTAATGAATATTGATAGAAAAATTAAGTAAAGGATTAGCAAGGAGACTTCAGCAATATGTCACAAAGATCATACCCCATAATCAGGTGGGATTTATACCAGGAATGCAGGATTGTTTCAATATTAAGAAAGCTATCAGCACAACTGACCATATCAATAACAAAAATATCAAAAAAATATAAAAAGCCTTTGACAAAATACAGCATTCATTCCTACTAAAAACACTAGAGGTAAATGAACACAATTACAAAACACTTCAAACAAATAAAATAAGATCTAAAAAACTGGAAAAATATCAATTGCTCATTTGCAGGCTAACCTAATATAATAACAATGAAAATTCTCCCTAAATTAATTTACTTATTCAGTGCCACACCAATCAAACGACAAAACATATTTTATAGAGCTAGAAAAAATGATAAGAAAATTTATGTGGAAGAACAAAAAGTCAAGAATATCAAGAGAACTAATGAAAAAAAATGCAAAGGAAGGTGGCCTAGCCATACTAGATCTAAAACTATATTATAAAGTGGCAATCATCAAAACTATTTGGTACTGACTAAGAAATAGAGTGCTGGATCAGTGGAATAAGTTAGGTACACAAGGCACAGTAGTCAATGACCATAGTAATCTACTGTTTGATAAACACAAAGACTCCAGCTTCCAGGATAAGAACTCAGTATTTGTCAAAAACTTCTGGGAAAACTGGAAAATGGTTTGGCAGAAACTAGGCGCAGACCAACATCTCATACTGTGTGCCAAGGTAAGGTCAAAATGGGTACATGATTTAGACATAAAGGGTGACATCATAAGCAAATTAGGAGAGAAAGGATTAGTTTAGCCATTAGATCTATGGAGAAAGGAAGAATTTGTGACCAAACAAGAAATAGAGAACAGTATGAAATGCAAAATTGGTGATTTAGATTACATTAAATTGAAAAATTTTTGCACCAATAAAGGCAATGCAACCAAGATTAGAAGGAAACAAGAAAGCTGGAAAATAATTTTTGCAGCCAGTGTTTCTGATAAAGGCCTCATTTCTCAAATATATACAGAGCTGTGTCAAATTTATAAGAATACAAGTCATTCTCCAATTGATAAATGGCCAAGGAATACGAATAGACAGTTTTCTGATGAAAAACTAAAACCATGTATAGTCATATGAAAAGATTATTCTAAATAACTATTGAATAGAGAAATGCAAATTAAAACAAGTCAGAGGTACCACTTAACACCTAACAGATTAGCTAATATCACCAAAAAGAAAAATGATAAATGTTGGAGATGTGGGAAAATCAAAACATTAATGCATTGTTGGTGGAGTTGTGAAGCAATCCAGCTATTCTGGAGATCGATTTGGAATTATACCCAAAGGGCTATGAAACTGTGCATATACTTTGATCCAGCAATGGCACTAGTAGGTCTATATCCCAAAGAGATCATAAAATAGGGAAAAGGATCCACATGTACAAAAATATTTATACCAGCTCTTTTTGTGGTGGCAAAGAATTGGAAAGTGAGGGGATGCCCATAAATTGGAGAATGGCTAAACAAGCTGTGGTATGTGAATGTAGTGGAATATTATGATTCAATAAGGCAGGCAGATTTCAGAAAAACCTGGAAAGACTTACATGAACAAATGCTGAGTGAAGTAAGCAGAACCAGGAGAACATTGTACACAGTAACAATAACACTATGCAATGATCAGCTTTGATAGACCTATCTCTTCTTAGCAGTGCAAGGATATGAGACAATTCCAAAGGATTTATGATGGAAAATGCTATGCACATCTAGAGAAAGAACTGTGGTTTTGAATATAGATTGCAGCTGACTATTTTGACTTTTTATTTTTTTTCTTTCTCATGTTTTTTTTTCCTTTTTGTTCTGTTTCTTCTTTCACAATATGACTAATGTGGAAATATGTTTAGTGTGATTGTACATGTATGGCCTACATCAGATTGCTTGCTATATTTTAGAAGAAGGGAGGGGAAAGAGGTGTGGAAGCAGAAACATCGGGAGCTCAAAATCTTACAAAAATTAAAATTGAAAACTATCTTTATATGTAATTGTAAAAATATAAAATACTATTTACAAAAAAACCGAACAACCCAAACTAGAGAGCAAGAGAATGAATGGAGCTCTCTTTGAAATGATAAGTAGTAACTATCTCAAACCACCAACAAGCATTATCTATGATGGGGTAAGCAAGAAAAACCTTCTCAATAAAATCAGGGTGAAGCAAAGATGTCCTTTATCACTACTATTATTCAATATTTTACTAAAAATGCTACTATAGCAATAAGAAGAACAAGAGAAATTGAAGGAATTAAAATAGGAAAGAAAACTATCACTCTTTGGAGATGGTATGATGGTTTACCTAGAGAATCCAATAAAAAAACTAGATGAAATAATTAACAACTTCAGCAAAGTTGTAGGATATAAAATAATTCGCATAAATCATCAGCATTTCTATGCATTACCAACAAAGTCCAGCAGGAAGAAATTCCACTTAAAATTATTATAGACAATATAACATACTTGGAAGTCTACTTGCCAAGACCAACCCAAGAATTATATGAACACAATTACAAATTGCTCTTCACCCAAATAAAGTCAGATCCAGACAATTGGAAAAATATCAATTGCTCATGGGTAGGTCAAGCCAACATAATAAAAATAACAATTCTACCTTAATTAATTTACTTATTCAGTGTCACACTAAGCAAACTATCAAAAATATTTTACTGAGCTAGAAAAATAATAAAATTAATTTGGAAGAACAAAATATCAAGAATATCAAGGGAATCAACAAAACAAAATGCGAAGACAAGTGGCCACAAAGCAGTAATCATCAAAATTGATTAGGTACATGATTCACTATAGCAAATGACCATAACAGCCTAGTATTTGATAAATACACAGATCCAAACTTTTGGGACAAGAACACTATTTAACAAAAACTGCTGGGAAAACTAGAGAGCAGTTGGACAGAAACTAAGTATAGATTAACATTTCAGGCCATACACAAAAAAAAGTTGAAATGGATACATGATTTTGACATAAAAGGTGATATCGTTAGCAAACTAGGAGAGCAATGAATAATTCACCTTTCAGATCTATGGATAAGGGAAGAATTCATGATAAAATGAGAGACAGAGAGCATTATGGGTTGTAAAATAGATTATTATCATTATATTAAATTAAATAGGTTTTTGCATAAACAAAACCAATGCATCAAGATTAGAAGGAAAGCAGGAAACTAGGGAAATTTTTTACAGCAAGTATCTCTGATAAAGGCTTAATTTCTCAAATATATAGATAACTGAGTTAATTTCATAAAAATACAAATCATTCTCCAATTGATAAATAGTCAAAGAATATGAATAGATGGTTTTCAGATGCAAAAATCAAAGCTATCTATGGTCACATAAAATGTTCTAAGTCACTATTGATTAAAGGAATGAAAACTAAAGCAATGATGAAGTTCCAGTCACACCTATCAGACTGGCTAAAGTTATAGAAAAGGAAAATGACAAATTTTGGAGGGATATGGAAAAATTGGGATGCTAGTGCATTGTTAGTGGAGTTGTGAACTGATCCAACCAATTTAGAGAACAATTTGGAACTATGTACAAAGGGCTATAAAACTGTGAATATGCTTTGACCCAGAGATCAAACAAAAAAGTAAAGGACCTACATGTAAAAAATGTTTATATATATATATCTCCTTTTTTGTGGTGGCAAAGAATTGGAAATTGTTTGTGTGTGTGGTGGGGGGGGGGATGCCCATCAATTGGAATTGGGGAATGGTTGAACAAGTTGTGATATATGATTGCAATGGAATAGTATTGTGTTATAAGAAGTGATAAGCAGGCAGGTTCCAGAAAAACCTGGAAAGACTTACATGAACTGATGCAAAATGAAGAGAGCAGAACAAGGAGAAGATTGTACATAGTAACAGAAATACCTTACAGTGATCAACTGCTATGACAGCTATTCTCAATAATTCAATGATCCAAGACAATTCCAAAGGACTTAGAATGAAAAATGCTCCAGAGAAAGAATTGAGTCTGAATGCAGATCAAAGCATACTTTGTAAACTTTATTTTTGTTTGTTTGTTTTGGTCTAGGTTTTCTTTTGCAATATGGCTCGTATGGAAATGTTTCGCATGACTACACATGTATAGCCTATATCAAATGACTTGCCTTCTCAAGGTGGGAGAAGGGAAATTGGAACTCAAAATTTTTAAAAGAAGAATGTTAGAAATTGTTTTTGCAAGTAATTGAGAAAAAATATAATAATTAAAAAGATGATAGACAATATCTAGACCAAACTTCTCATTTAAATAAACTGAGGCCCAAAGGGGAGAGTGATTTACATAAGGTCAAATAGCTAGGAAATATGAAAGCTGAGATTCACATCCAGATGCTATAGCTAATCTCCTTAGAATAATTTTAAAGTCTAAAAATGAAGAAATACAAACCAAACTATAGCGATTTGAAGTGACAGCTAATCTCAAGGATCTGGATTTTCTCATTATTTGTCTTCATCTTTACCTTTATCATCATCATCATCATCACCATCTAAAAGCAGTTATTAATCCTTCACTTCCGCCACAACAGCTCCACACATGACCCAGGGATTTCAGTCATTGGGAGCCTCTAAGTTGAGGTTCAATATTGACCTTGGACAAACCAATTTGATTATTTTTTTTAAAGCTGAGTGAAACAACACTGTTTTTCCTCTGCTCAACTAAAGAGCTGCCCAGAGTGAAGAATACTTAATGTTTCAACTGGCTGCCACATGAGTTGAGTGGCTCATTTTGTGCCCCAAAGTCAGCGGTATATAGGCTTCAAGAAGAGTCCCTCTTGTATCTCCTGGGAGGGGAGTGCCTTGGTTAGTGCTTGGGAGAACACCTAGGTAGAACAGACCAGCGTTCACCCTGCCATCAGCTGGGGCACAGAACAGTCATTGACATCATGTGCAGTTTGGAGTCAAGATAGGGTCAAGATCCTGGGAGTGAGAATATTAGCCAGGGAGGAGAGATGGGGTCATTTCCCTACCTGCACATTCTCCTGCTAATTGGCAGGTCAGAAAGTTGCAGGTACCCCTTCGAATTAGCTGGTTAAGGAGCATGAGAAAAGGGCAAGGCTTATTCATAAATCTGGCCTTCTCTTGCTTTAAATGCCATATTCTTTGTTGCTTGACATATTGACATTATCCCAGAGGCCATTTTAGTTGGTCTCCAGCTGTGAGAAAGACAACATCGCATCTGTGGTGTCAGGTGGAAACAAACGAAACAGGGGAGGGAAAAAAAAGCATTAATTGAAAAAATCTTGTTCAGATTTTGTGTGTGTGGCAAAAATTAATAATTCACTTGCTTTGAGGAGGGAGAAGAATTCACTTTGTGTTATCTTTACAGACACAAAGGGTGCTTTTAGAAGACTGTTGGGCTTGAACAGACTGTTTTAGAAGAGGTTGCAGACAATGATCGTTTGCAATAGCTTTATGCAAGCAAGGGAGGGCCAGGCCAGGCCAAACCTGCATTCCTTTACTCTTTGTACAAAGGAGATCTTTTTCAATTTACCCTGGATTTAAATGAAACACTTTCAGGGTATGTGGTGGGCAAATGAGTGTGTAAGCCAGACAGCTGGGGAGCAGGGTCGATCCAGGGCAGAACGTGTTCCGTGCTTTCCATAGTGGGAGCTGGCTGCATGTGCCTTCAGCGTGCACTGAACTTCCTCCACAAATGTCGGAATGCCTCTGTTGTCTGATTCTCAGTGACACCGCGGATGTGAAGGGAGCCAGAAGAGGCAGGCAGAGGATTCCCCCCGACACAATTAAAAATCAATTTTTCCATCAGATCGTGTGAGTTTCACATCAAATTACAATCACCGGTTTGTTAACGCGATTCAAAGCCACTTGTAATATAATATTTGCCAATCTTTTAATTGTATCAGTAAAAATGAATTTGAACCCGATATGGTAATTAAATGATCATATTTGATTGGTACGCTCGATTAGGGATGGGAAAACATAAAATAAAATGAAAATAACAGAGCTTTCGCCTGGGCTCAGCACCAAGACTTCTCTACTTTTGTTCTTTTCCATTAAGAGAGAAAAGTAATTTTTCCCCCAGTTTCTCATTTCCTTTCTTTGCTTTCTCAGTTTTCCATGTTTCTGGGCTTAGAAACAAAAATCATGTAGCACACTCTGAAAGGTTATGTTTGTCTCAGCCTTTTTGAGAAGGAAGGAAATCTGGTAATTATTCACCACTCCCACTTTCCAGAGGAGAAGATCGAGGCCCAGTGAGTAGAAGAAACTTGAGCCAGGTTACACAGCATTAGTGGCAGAGCTCAGACAATATCCAATGAACAAGCAGGCAGTAAAGGGAGCTGGAAGAATGATGCCTTTAGAAGCTCCACCTTGCAGGAAAGAGGACTGGAAATCCTTCTGTGGCCAGTCCTCTCCCCAGTCTTTATTTTTCATCTCCCTCCCCCCTCCTACATTCTCAATTTATTTATTTATCTTTGTCTAAGGATGAACCAACTTATTTACATTCTCAATTTAAAGAGGCAGAAGATGGCCATACATAAGGGACCGTGTGACGGTGGAAGGGCTAGTGACCAAAGAATGGGGAAGCAGGCCAGACAATCCTTGGGCCATAGAAGTCAAAGTTCAAAGATCAAAAGTCAGAGGGAGAAAGCCTAAGTAATTACTGACATCACAGAGAGGAACATAAAAACAGAACAAAAAATAAGTGGAACTGAAAGAAAAGTGAAAACATTATGAACAAGTGTTATACCATGAAGGACGATGAACCAAAACATACAGATCAAATACCTACTCTGAGGATTCCCAAGACATCTTGGAACATTGACAAGAAACTCCATAATGCTTCAGAAGCTATTAAAATAAGATCTTAGGAAAACAATTAGGTCAGAATCCGAGGTTTTAATGCAGAATTCAAACAAAGAAAAGAGAATGGAACAAAGGACAGTCATTCTCTCTGAAAGAAAAGAGACTGTCAAAGGGAATACAACTTATTTAGAGAAGAAAGCTATAGATATAGATGAAAATTTGACAAAAGAGAAGCAAAAGGTAGCAATGTTTAAAAATGAGCCAAAACAACTAAAACAAAACACCCAAAAAGATGGTGATAGGATGTGGAGACTCAAGTTAATAATCATGTCTCTCAGGATAGGATGAGAAAATGAAACAAAGCAATCTAAACGTCACATTGCAGTACATAAAGCGAGCAATTTGTCCTCCATTTGAATGAAGACAATGAAGAAATCAGTGATCGGTAGAGGCCATAGATTAGTGCTGGGAGAATACAGGAACAGGGAAAACAAAACTCCCCCAAGTCTGAAGGTAGTGAAAGTTTCATTCCAATAGCAAACTCTTGATTTTCTAACTACCCAAGAGAAAGACTCCAAACATGATAGGATGCTCATTGGAACAAGCCCCAGCCTACATAATCATGGATTACTTCACCATCATGAGAAATCAAAGGAAGGGGAAGAAAGCAAAGAAACTCAACCCCAAATAAGATTTTCTACAAACCTGAGCCTGATAATCAATGTTAAGAGAATATATTTCAAAGGAGAGGCAGATGAGACATTTCTTACCAACCAACCAGCTGAGAAAGAAAGAACTGAACAAACATCAAAAACAAAGGCAAGCCAAATATTGGCTTGTAAATAACCCTAGAACAGAAACTAATAAAGATAAATAAATACAATTATAAACAAAGGCCAAATGATAAAATCAATTATCTCCTGTATGTAGGCTATTAAAAATAATTGAACTGAGATGTAGAAGAAAGAACAAAGAAGGATTACCAAGGGACAAATAGTATCTATTTGAGAGAAATTTAAATAATCAGGAGAAGCAAAGGAGGAAGAGGCAAATTAACAGTTTGGGGTCTAAATCCCTTGAACTCCTACAAATGAATAGAGATCTTTGGTGAGAAAGCTAATACAGTGGAAGACACATGGAAGGGGCAGGGGGCACAGAGGCAAGAGACAGAGGGGAACTGGAGATGGTTCCCCTCCATACCAAATCCAAAGGTAAACAGTGAAGGGATATTCATTTATTTAATATTTCAACAAGAGTAGGGAATGTGAGAACAATGGAGAGGAGGAAGTGGGGAGTGGACAGCAAAGTGCAACATTCCGATGAAGAGAAAAGATAAGGGTAGCGCCGAAGTATATTTCTATGGAACAGGACTTGTCTGTCCAGTATGAGGCAGAGGTTTAATAATAGGTTCCTCTTGAGGAAAATTAGAATATTACCGAGACTGCCGCCTCTGAAAAAGATTTGGACTATGGAGGACTGCTCCCACCCAAGGAACAAAGGTTTCTGGGTCTTGAAACTGAACCTACACACAGTAATAGGAAGGACCTAGAAAGAGATGAAGGATTAGCTGGTATTAGGATTGAGCAATGATCACAGTAAGGCTGGGCTTGAGGTTCAGGACATAGAGTGACTACCCATCTCATCCCATGGCATAGTTTCCCATTTGACTTTGGTTTCTTTGTGAATTGATTTTTCTAATTGTGAAGCAAAGCAGAAAATAGGGAGAATGGGTAAGACCTCTAAATGCAGGAGCCTATACATGAGATAGAGAAAGGAGTTCAGATTTGGTCCTTAAAAACCCTTACTTACTCCTTTGGGGTGTCAGAGAGAGAAGTAAGAAGGAATAAGTAAGGATAGAGTTTGAGACTCAGATAACAGAAATAAGAATAAACCACAAACAATAAAAATGAAAACAAAGAAAAGAAAAATGTCTTAGCAAAAGATACAGTGGAGATTTTACTAAAAAGAGGTTGCAGGAAAAGATTTATGCACACACTCTTACCTGGGAAGGAAAAAAAGATGGGTGAAAATAAGGTGAGAAACAAACAAGTCAGGATGGAGACTAGACCTGGGATTTCTATAGTTTAGTGAAGTCACTAGATAAAGTGGCATTCTTTCCATTTAGGTTAGCGCTTTCCCACAACCCATAGTCACAGTGAGTATCTCAGTGCCCTCACTTAGTCAATCAACAAGCATTTATGAATTGTTCTCTGTATGCCAGGCCCTGTGATTGCCCAGGTCCATGGGGACAATTGACATGAAAAACAGGCTGAACCAAGGGTCTTCATGCTCCATCCACTTGACTACCCTGGCTGGCATTTCAGAGAGGGCAGCTAAACAGAAACAGCAGGAGATCTGCAAGGAATAGGTCGATCCTATTAAAGCAGGACCTACCGATGTAATCACAGGGACAAATTAGTGACTTAATTGGGAGGGTAAAAATCAACTCAAAAATAATCAATGGAACAAAAGTGGGCCCCAAATAGTTCCAATTTTAAATGTGAATGGATTCAACAGAGGTTTTACAAAACCCTACTGTGGAAAAGAAACTTGAAGATGCCAAAGTGGGACCATCAAAGAGGCTTAAATTTTTTTTAAAAAGGCTGTTCTAGACATCTTTATGGTCAAATTCTGTGAAATAACAATTTATCACTATGCTACACAAATTATTCTAAAACATTACTAAATTCAGCAAAGATAAGGAATAAAAAGAAACCTTTAGGTAAGACCAACATCATTCAGAGATTTTGATGCAAACATTTTATGAAATCCTAGCAAAAGTTTACAGAAATATATCTAAAACATTCACCATGAGCATGGTGGCTTTATATGCTAGGAATTTCAATATTAGTAAAAAAAATAGCATAAACTTATTAAAAAGTAAAAAGTCCTCAAAGATATAGCTACAGCAGCAGATCGATGTAATAAAGATAACAGTAAGACAGCTACCATTTATATACCACTTTGCCCTTTTGCAGAACACTCTACCAAGCTCATCCCATTTGGTTCTCACGACAACCCTGAAAGGCAGGAGCCCTTGTTTTCCTCATTTTATAAGTGAGAAAATTGAGGTTAAAATTGGTCGAGTGCTTTAATTTCTTCCTCTGAAAACTGCCTGTTCATATCCTTTGACCATTTCTCAATTGGGGAATGGCTTGTATTCCTATATATTTGGCTTAGCTCCCTGTATATTTTAGAGATGAGGCCTTTATCAGAGATACTAGTTGCAAAGATTTTCTCCCAATTTTCTGCTTCCCTCCTAATTCTTGTTGCATTGGCTTTTTTTGTACAAAAACATTTCAATTTGACATAATCAAAATTATCCATTTTGCATTTTGTATTGCTCTCTATCTCTTGTTGGGTCATGAATTCTTTACTTTTCCACAAATCTGATAAGTAAACTATTCCTTGCTTTCCCAATTTATTTAGAGTAATTAGAGAAATTAAAACTATCTACAGGCATATGAAAAAATGCTCTGGATCGCTGCTGATTAGAGAAATGCAAATCAAAACAACTCTTAGATACCACATCTCTCCTGTCAGATTGGCTAAAATAACAAGTCAGGAGAATGATAAATGCTGGAAAGGATGTGGGGAAATTGGAACATTGTTGCATTGCTGGTGGAGTTGTGAGCTGATCCAGCCATTTTGGAGGGCGGTGTGGAACTATGCCCAAAGGGCTATAGAAATGTTCATACCCTTTGACCCAGTAATACCACTTCTAGGGTTGTATCCCAAAGAAATCATGCAAGCGGGAAAAGGACCCATATGTACAAGAATATTTATAGCAGCTCTCTTTGTGGTAGCCAAGAATTGGAAAGCAAAGGGATGCCCATCAATTGGGGAATGGCTGAACAAGCTGTGGTATATGAAGGTGATGGAATACTATTGTGCCATAAGAAATGGGGATGATGCAGACTTCATAACAACCTGGAAAAACCTACACGACATAATGCTGAGTGAGCGGAGCAGAACCAGGAGAACGTTGTGCACAGCCACAGATATGTGGATTCCGTGAGGACCAACCCTGACATACTGCGCTTCTTTCAGCAACCTAAAGGGGCAAGGACAATTCCAGGGGACTCACGATGGAGAATGCTATCTTCATTCAGAGAAAGAACTGAGAAGTTTGAATACAGACTGAGGCACACTACATGCTCGCCTTTTCTGCTTCTCTTTTGTTTTTGTTTTTGGGTTTTTTTTTTTTCTTGTTTGTTTTTTTTTTTTTTTTTTGGTTCTGTTTCTTCTTTCTCGTGATTCATTCCATTGGTCAAAATTCTTCTCCACGACTTGACTAGAGCATAAATTAATTCAATGCGAAGTTATACATGACAGTTATATGAGACTTCATGCCGTCTTGGGGAGGGAGGGGGGAGGGAGGGGAGAAAAACTGGAACTCAAAACTATGTAGAACCGTGTGTGGTAAACTAAAAATAAATAAAACACCTTTAAAAAAAAATTGGTCGAGTGACTCCTTCCTGATTCACACAGCTACTAAGTAAGCATCTTAGGGAGAATGTTAACTCAGGAATTTCTATCTCCAAGTCAAAAGAAATTCTGTTTGCTAAATCATCTTATAACAAAAGTATGCCATTCATTTATGCTTCAACCCCTATCAGGCAAAGCCATAGTAGGCCTTTTAAACACGGTTAAAATAAAACAATATCTCTAAATCCCAAGATTATCTTTGCATACAATGGGGAAATGCTAGAAACCTTTCCAAGGAATTCAGGATTAAGGCAAGGCAGTGGGCACTCTCAAATGTTAGTCTTTGTAGTTTTACAAATGTCAGTGATAGCAAAAACAAGAGAAAGAAAAGAAAGGTGTAAACACTGGCAGAGAGGAGGCAAAATTGCCTCCTTTGAAGCCTAACATGATAGTTTACCAAGAAAATCCTAGGGAATGAGCAAAGAAACTAGTCAACAACATAAGCCATATCTTCAGGAAAGTAGCAGGATAGAAACAATAGCCACAAAAATCACCCATGTTTTCTTTGAGAAAAACAAAATCAGGAGCAAATGATGCACAAAGCAGTGCCATCCAAAGTAAACAGAAACCACATAAAATATGTTGGAGTGAATCTACCAAGACATATTGAATACTTAACGAAATACAATAAGAAAGCAATCTTTAAAGAAATAATAAACAAAATTACGTATACTTGGAAGCTGCAACAAGATAATAGATAGATAGATAGATAGACAGATAGATAGATATAGATATAGATATAGATATAGATATAGATATAGATATAGATTCCATATAAGTTAACTTACAAAAGTAGTGGTAACCTGAGGAAGCTATCAAGGGGATAACTCATAAAACTAAATATAATAATAACAGCCTTCATTTATAAGAACAAAATACCCAGAATCTCAAGGGAAATTATAGGGAGCTATACAATATATAATTAGAGAGAGAGAGAGAGAGAGAGAGAGAGAGAGAGAGAGAGAGAGAGAGAGAGAGAGAGAGAGCATGTAAATTGTATATGTAGAATTTATCCTTTTTGTGAGTTAGCCACAATTTCTTTTGAATCCTTAGGGTTTTTTTTTGGTCATACAATTCTGTATGGATAATTGCTTTAGATAATTCTTTGTATTCTTTTTTTTTGTTGCTTGATTTGATAACAAAATAATAAAACCATGAAATAATAATGAATAACACTTATATAAACCCCAAAGGCCTACAGAGTACTTCACACAAATTGACTCCTTAGGTCCTTCCAACAACCTAGGGAGGTGCTATTGTTGTCCATTTTTGCAGATAAGGACATGATGGTTATAAGACAGTGACTTGCCCAGGGTCACACAGATAATAACTGACTGAACAAGATTAGAACTCAAAGGGGCAGCTAGGTGGCACAGTGGATATAGCACCGGCCTGGCCCTGGAGTCAGGAGGACCTGAGTTCAAATTCAACCTCAGATGCTTGACACTTACTAGCTGTGTGACTCTGGGCAAGTCACTTAACCCTGATTGCCTAACCAAAAAAAAAATCAATACAAATAAACAAACAGAAAAGAACTCAGGGATTCCTGTCTTTGAGGCCAGAATTCTATATTGCCTAATTTCTCCTTCAAAAAAAATCACATTTGCTGAACATCTTATTTAAATTTTTGAAAAGACAGTTCTTAATTTTATTTTCCATTTCCATTCCCATGCATTTATATAGCATCTACTATGTGCCAGACACTGTGCTAAGTGCTTGACAATAATTATCTCATTTGACACTCACAAGAACCCCCAGAGGTAGTTGCGTTATCGTCCGCATTTAACAGATGAAGAAACTGAAGTAGACATAGGTTAAGTGACTTGCCCAGGGTCATACAACTAGTTGGTGTCTAAGGTTAGATTTAATTCTGGTCTTCCTGACTCCAGGCTTGGCACTCTATCTACTGTCCCTCCGAGCTGCCTATGTCTTCGCATTTCCTAATTTATCTCTCTCTCTATTAGTTTTAAAGACCATTTTTTTCTTTTGTGCTCATTTGGGGTTTATTTCTTGTTTTTTTTTTTTTTTTTGTTTATTCTTAATTACATAACCAGTTCATTAATTCTTCCTTTTTCTTTTTCAGATGATGTATATTTTTAGAGATAGAGTTTTTTTCCTCCAAGACATGTAGCTGTATCCTAGAAATTTTGTTATGTTACTTTGTTGTTTTCATTCTCTTTCCAAGCCATTAATTCTTTATGTGATTTATTCTTTGACCCACTAATTATTCAGTTTATCATTAAGTCTCCAGGCCTGTTGTTTTCTTCTTGTATTGCCTGTACTAGTAACTATTTTAATCACGTTATGAACTATAAGTATTACTGTTACTATTTTCTGTTTTCACATGATTTGATATTTCTCTTGGCCACAGCCCACAGTTTTATAAAGTTTGATAAAGACAGCATGGATTTTCTACATTCCCATCTGTGCTCATGTATATGGATTTTGTCCCAGAAGTGTTTTAATTTCACGTAAACAAAATTATTTTTATCTTTTATTGTCTTCTCTATCAAATTAATAGTTCTCCTCCCACTCAGAATTGAGGAAAATAACTAACCCTGCTCTCCTAATTTTTTTTAATGCTATGACCTTAAATATTCAGGTAACATACAAATTTAGAGTGGTATGTAGTATACTATGTTGATTACAATTGAATTTTTACTCTGCTCCTTTTCAATTTTTCAGTAATTCTTATCAAATAATACGTTATTCCCCATGGATTTGAAACGATATTCTCAGGTTCATCAAACATTGGATTAGTGATTTCAATTATTTCTGATCTTGTTGTTGTACTGATCAGGTTTTTTCCTACATTTCAACCAATCCTGGCATCGATGTTCCTTGGTAGGAGTTTCTCATGAGGCAGGGGTCGCACTGCTAGGGAGGTATGTGAATTTGGTTGGCAGTAAGGACACAGTAGCAAAGAGTTTGGGTGATTGCTGCTTTCTAAAGTCATGGGAGGTCTGCATGTGTTATGTAGGGGATAGAGGAAAAGACAGAAAATGAAGGAGATGACTGATTTCAGTACATTGAAGCATGGAACAGACAAAATCATTGTCGCGAGGGTGTGAAGTGAGAGTCTTGATTGGGAAAAATTACATCAAGAATTTGAGAAAGATCTACTGTCCACCATATCTGGGTCAATGACAAACAGATGGGAGACTCAGTAACATTCCCCAAGGATCACTCCTCGAAGGAGACAAATAGCTGTCTGAAGAAGGAGGGAATAAGGCAAAGAGCCTGTGTTTCACACTCGCTGTATGACTGGTGTGGTGAGGAGCACGAGGGTAAACAAACGCATATGAATACATATATACACACAACACACATATGTATACACACATGCACATACACAAACTCATGCCTATATGTGTATATGTACCCAAACACATATGTATGTATACACAGGGCAGCTAGATGACATGGCAGATAGAGTGCCAGACTTGGAGTCAGAAAGACTCTTCTTCCTGAGTTCAAATCTGGCCTTAGACACTTACTACCTGTGTGACCCTGGGCAAGTCACTGAACCTGTCTGCCTCAGTTTCCTCATCTGTAAAATGAGCTGGAGAAGGAAATGGCAAATCATTCCAGTGTATTTGCCAAGAAAACCCCAAATGGGACGATGAAAAGTCAGACATGACTGAAAGATGACTGAACAACAAAATGCATATACACCTAATACATACGCCTATACATATTCATGCATATAACAAACACTCCTATATCATAGGCTCACATGTACATATGTATACATACTAAAACACATATCTCCACACATTAGTATCCATATAGACCCATACACTTGCCCATACATACCAATATGGACATATATGTATAGACAAGCCCCTGCACACATTTACATAAGCATGTTCTTATATGCATATACACAGAAAATACAATACATATACATGCACACATTCGTGTTCATGCACACACGATGCATGAATATACATGTACATACACACACATGTCAGAAAAATGAAGCTGTTCTTATACCTTGAACACTTAGAGCTATTGGTTCACACTGCAATGTTTCCAAATGCTTCCTGAAGTTTAGAAAAGTGATCAGTCTTGATGCAACATTTTAAAAATGTGTTTATTTATTTTTAGTTTACAACATTCAGTTCCACAAGCTTTTGAGTTTTGAATTTTCTCCTCCTCCTTTCCCTCCCCCCTCCCCAAGATGGCCCACAATCTGATATAGGCTCTACATATACATTCATGTTAAATGTATTTTCACATTAGTCATATTTAAAGAATTATAACCAATGGCATGAGCCACGAGAAAGAAGAAACAAAACCAAAAAAAAGAGAAAGAGAGAATAGTCCACTTGGATCTGCATTCGGACTCCATGGTTCTTTCTCTGAAGGTAGACAGCATTTTCCATCATGAGCCTTTTGGAGTGGTCTCAGAACCTTGCATTGCTGAGAAGAGCCAAGTCTGTCAAAGTCAGTCATCGCACAATGTGGCTGTAACTGTGTACAGTGTTCTCCCGGTTCTGCTCACTTCACTCAGCATCAGTTCATATATGTCTTTCCAGGTTTGTCTGAAGTCCACCTGCTCATCATTTTTAATAGCACAAAAGTATTCCATTACATTCATATACCACAGCTTATTCAGCCATTCCCCAATGGATGGGCATCTCTTCAATTTCTAATTCTTCACTACCATAAAAAAAAGAGCTGCTGTAAATATTTTTGTACATGTAGGTCCCTTTTCCATTTGTATGACTTCTTTGGGATATAGACTAGAAGTGGTATTGCTGGGTCAAAGGGTATGCACATTTTTATAGCCCTTTGGGCATAGTTCCAAATTTCTCTCCAAAATGGTTGGATCAGTTCACAACTCCATCAACAATGCATTAGTGTTCCAATTTTCCCATATCTTCTCCAGCATTTATAATTTTCCTGTTTTGTCATGTTAACCAATCCAATAGGTGTGATGTGGTATGAATGAACATTTTTAAAAAACTTTAGCCTGGGTGAAATCGAAAGTCACTGGACAACTGAGAGAAAGGCCATCATGTGAAGTCAAATAGGGTGAAATTTCAGTATTCCAAGTGAAAACACCTCCCACTCCCACCCACCCACCCCACTACTCCTGAGATGCACCCACCCATTCAAGCTCAAGTCAAGCTACATGGCCATGACATTTTCAGGGAAGGTCACAAGGCAGACCCTTACATATGGCCTTAATCTATCATGATCTCTGCTAAGAAAATCAAAACAAGGGCAAATACTTGAGGTTTAATTGTGACATCAGCTGGGGTGGAGGGAAGGGAGGCAAAAGCTATGGGAGAAATGAACCTGATTTTATCTTGGAGAGGCTGGTTGTCAGAGGGTGACCTGAGAAATTCCAAAGTTTGAGGATCCACCCTCATCTGATCTATCTTCCTTCTTTTTCCCCCGAATTAATTTCAATTGCAAAGCATTCTCAACAGCCTCCAGAAGGATGGGGGATCTGAACCTGAAGGCTGAGTTGGAATGAGTCCCTTTGAATTTCAGTTCTTTTATTGATCTGAGCACTATTTTTTTCATGAGGCTGTGCCGAGATGAGGCGTCACTGAACCACAGAACCCTGCTCCTTTCTGGACAGACCCTTGCTGCCCACAGAGGCACGGTTTGAAGCAACCCAGGATGTGCCCTAGCTTTAGGGGATCACTGGGAAGCAGGTGCTGCCTTGGCAAAGATCAGATGAAGCAATGAGGGCACTTCTCTTCACCTGGGGCAGCCATTTCAAATCATCATTCAAAGGACCTTTTATCACCTCCTTCTAGTAAGCCACATTTACTAACGGAATGTTGTAAGTCAAACTCCATTCTTCCCCAACTTGGGGCAGGAGACTGAGAGGGAATGAGAAGGTCATAGGGGTGAGAGACAAGAGAGAGAGTTCCGAGACCAGCTCTGGTACTGACCACCTGGGTAACCTTGAACAAGTACATTTCTTCATCTTTCTACATTTCAGTTTTATCATCTGCAAAGCAAGGGCTTTGAACTGGCTCACCTTGAGGACTCCTTGTAGCAAGAATTTACCCTGGCCAACTGCATCATGTTTCATGGTCTTTTGAGACTCTCTAGGTTACTGGGCAGCCCTTCTCAGGAAAGAAGCCATAGCTCTCCATCACATTGATCTCTGGACCCCCACATCCTTCCCACTGTGCTCTGGGGCCCTGAATCCTGGAATAGTATCTTATGGACCCCCAGAGGATCCCCCTTCTCAATGAATCAACAAGCATTTTTAAGCACCTGGTACATGTTGGGCATTGCACAGGACACCAGGCCTGCAGAGGCCGAAATGGAGCAGTCTTTACCTCCCTTCAAAGAGGGGGAGATATTTCTGCACCTCAGGTTACCCACGTTGAATGAGCTTGCCTTATGTGCAGAGTGCTGAGGAAAGGAAGGGAGTTTTTCAGGAATACTGTATTTTTAGCTCTGTCCTCGAGACTATGGATAATGGAAAGCCTGCCACCTGGGGAACTGGAGAACCCAGACTCCCAAGCTGTCACTGATTGTCTCTGCCTGGGTGACTGAATGCATGGCCTGGCCTCCCTGGATCACTCTCAGTTTCTTCCTCTCTAAAATGAAGGTGTTTTCTTTCAACCCTACATCGATGGTCATATCTGTGATCGAGGGATGCATGATCTCAGAGAGGGGCTCCCAGCACCCACCCCTCCCAAGCCCTTTGGTTCTAAGCCAGGTTCTCCCAGGGTTCTGTGCTCAGGGTGAGCACCTAGGGAGCAGCTTGAAGGAACAGACAGAAGTTTGGAGATATCTGAGGAGATGGGAAGCTGGAAATATGGTCAAGGGGGAGGTGAAGGGCTGTTTGTTTGCTGCTCTGCAAACCGCCCCTAACCCCAAGCCTTCTGCCTTATCCGCCCTTTTATGAAGGCAATGTGACAGTTCTGTTCTTTAAAATCCTCCCTGACAATCCATCGGGAACTGAAAAAAGGAATCTTGTTTTATAACCTTGCTCAAATCTGTTTGTTAATGGAGAAATAAGCATTGCAAAGAAATATTAGCACCACACACAGACTGGGTGCTGAATCAATAGGGCTTTGAGTATGGTGTCAGTGAACTAGTCTTTCCAGTCAGTTCTACATATCAGCAAGTACTCAAATGTTCTGCAAATCTGTAATTTGGGGAAAATGAAAGCTTTTCCATGCCTCTTCTCTCCTCTGTAACCTGGGCTTCCTAGCGCAGAACCAGCCTCTTTTACCTAGTCAAAAAAGGAAAAGATATGGGCTATTTACACTGTTTACACTCTCTGAGCCATCAACCAAGTGAGGCTTGGGCTGAGGCCTATTGTTGGTCAATCAATGAGAGCCACCCCACAAACAAACAAAGAATATTTTTAAAAGATGACAAAGAAATGAGAAGATAAAAAAAATCAGCATAACTGACCAATGCATTCAAAAAATCTGAAAATATGTGCAATGTACCATCCTTCTGGACCCCCTCCCTCTTCAAAGAGTCGGTATGGGAATGTCTTCTCATATCTCACTTTGGAGTTAGGCTTTTTCTTTGCAGTTCTGCGACACTCACATTTGATTTGTTGTTGTTGTTGTTGGTGGTGGTGGTGGTGATGTAATTCTTTCCATTTGGGGGCCATCTACAGTCATCCTGATCTATATCTTGCCACTGGACCTAGATAGCTTCAGAGGAGAGAATGAGGTTGGTGACTTTGCATGGCCCTGCTTCACTTAAATCCAATTCACTTGCAAGTGAGGACATCAGTTTCCTGAATAAAGGACAAGCAACAAAATGTGAGTGGTGGTAGCTGCCAACTGGGGACCCAACTGGCCAGTTCCAGTTGGGCAATGCAGCTCCCCCTCTCCTTCCTTCCTTCCTTCCTTCCTTCCTTCCTTCCTTCCTTCCTCCCTCCCTTCCTTTCTTCCTCCCTTCCTCTGTCCCTCCCTTCCTTCCTTCCTCCCTTCCTCTCTCTCTCCTTCCCTTCCTCCTTCCCTCTCTCCCTTCCTTCCTTCCTCCCTTCCTCCCTCCTTCCATCTCTCCCCTCCTTTCTTCCTTCCTTTCTCCCTTCCTCCATCCCTCCCTTCCTTCCTTCCTTCCTTCCTTCCTTCCTTCCTTCCTTCCTTTCTTCCCTCCTTCTTTCCTTCCTTTCTTCCTTCTTTCTCTTCCTCCTTTCTTCCTTTCCTTCTCTCTGTCCATATTGGAATCATGCTCTTAGCTGTGGGTTCTCTGCCAAAAGGAATATAAATGTGGATCACTGAAACCCCCCAAGATATCTTAGGGTTTATGAGCTAGATTTATTTATTAAGGACCATTCCTTAAAACCAAATCATGTGTTGAGGATAATGTAGAGCAGATACTTTTCCAGGTATGTGTCAGATCTTACAGCCACTGAAGCCCCTCCCATTCTGAGAGACTGTGATTTGTAAGTTAGTTAAGGCATCATTAAATGGATTCTTCTAATAACCTCAGGGCAAAATACTAGATTCTGAGAGTACTTGTGTTAAATTCTCTATTTCCTGAACAGATATTCAAATTGGAACAGAAATGTGGGAGAATTAAAACACAATAAACATCTTGAAACCACTTCAAAATCAACTTTGTAGTTGTAAAAGGGAAGCAGTTGATGACTACATCAGAGACTTGTGGGTAGAAAGGCAGCTACTGTTGCTGAAATGCAAGAGGGGGCAGCTTCTCTCTCTCTCAGTGACTGTCCCCATAAAAGCAGCCCAGGCTTTTGGGCTGGTGTTTACATTCTTAAAGACCTAAGGATTGAGTTCTTTGAAAACCTCTTGGATTTCTTGAGGCACGCGTGCACCAAATGGATGAAAGCGACATAGCCACGAGGTCAGTGAAGGCTCTATCTTCCTTTGAGAGTAGTTTTTAGTCCTTCCCTATTCTCCAGGGTCCAATACTAGGGACCCTGTTAGTCTGAGGTTTTCTAACTCTGACTCAGTGACTCAAGAAAAGAGGATCAAAAAGTAAAAGCATTTTCTCACATAACTGGAATGTGAGACTGAATGACCACTGGGGATCTATGTGAATTTAGCTATGAAAGTATGGAATATCTTCGCCATAAAGTGTAAAAGTATTTCTGTAATTGTGATAACATCGTCATCCTTATCATTCTCATCATCCTCATAAGCAGCACTTCTATAGCACCTACTAGGTATGATGCTGAGTGTTCTACAAAATTATCTCATTTAATCCTCAAAACAACCCTGGGAAGTTAGGTGCTACTAGCATCTCCCATTTTAGAGATGTTAAGTGACTTTCCCAAGGTACCACTGCTTGTAAGTGTCTGAGGCTGCATTTGAACTCAGGTCTTCCTGACGCTGGGCCCAATGCCCTATGTGTTGCACCACCCAGCTGCCTATATCCCATCTCACTCAGAGCTCACCTATGGTACATACTTGCTTTAGACCTTTTTCCCTAACTCCCACCCCAACCCAGGCACACAGAGATGCAGGCCACTCTGGCATGAAACCACTGATTAACCCTTTTGTAGAAATGTCACTGGGTTATGGCAGAGGCATCATTCCCCTCATGGACACAGGTGAAAAGTTAGGACTCAGAGCAAACTTCGTTGATGGAAACAGTCTGATATATGTAACCAGTGGCCAAGAAATCCCAAGACTCTGGTTTTGTGTGGATCAGGTCTGTTCTTGGGACTAAGCCCCAAAGTTTCCCATCGTCTTCTTCTCATTGACCCCACTGGGCTTTGCTGTGGTTCAATACCCTGATGCCCAGAATCATATTTAAGCTGTAGTAGCAGTTTTGACTCTACTGAGATTTTGGGGAGCATTCCGTACTGGTTTCTAAGCTTCTACAATTGCACATTGTTACAAATGAGAGTTACGAGTTCCCAGCTCCCACACAGGAACTTAAAGTAACAAATACATATGGGTAGAGGAAAACCTTTACTACAGCTCAAAGAAAATGTAAGATATACAAAGGACTCATAGGAACCCAGAAATAAGTACAGAAAACACATCAAATGCTCATAATGGCTGAGAAATTCCTTTGGGATTGCACATGAAAATTCTGACAAATCCACAGATCTCCCAAAGCGATTTCCCCACTATGTCCCCCTATTCCCCTATGGAGAACGAGCATGTTTCCTGTTGTTTGTCCTCATCCAGAAAACAAACACACGCTGGGACAGCTGGATAGGCATAGTCCTCCCTCCGCTGGCTTTCTCTTGTCCTAGTGATTGCTGAAACACCAAAGGATAGCAATGTCCTCATATCCGGCTACACCTCTCATCCCTTCTCCAATGAGATACTGTTATACCTTCTTACTTTGCTGGTGGCACCACATCTACAATCATCTTCTTTCTCTAATCAATCTCCCTTTCTCTAGGGTGAAACCTCTTGGCTCTTTAACTCGGCATTACCTTTAAGGCAATGCTTCAGGCTTGAGCTGACCAGAAAATTCTCTGGCTCGCACTGCCTAAGAAGGAGAAATCTGTCCCACTTCTTCTTCGTAGGAACTTAGGATTTTATAATATTGACAGTGAGCTCCCTTTCTGGGTTAAATGGGCATGAATACATATGGAAGTGAGAAAATGTAGGATGAGATAAATGGCCAGCCAACATGTTTGGGTGAAACATAGATTATGGCAAAGGGGCAGATATTCAGGAAATCAGAAAAGGTTGCTGAGAGACAGGTATGGAGGACTTTAAACACCCAGGTAAAGAATTTGCATTTTATTCTAGAAGAAATAGGAAGCCATGGTTTACGTGTGTGTGTGCGCGCGCACACGTACATGCACTGTCCCAGGATAAGCCTGGCCAACTTTAGAGATTCTCCTCTCCAGGGCAATTTCTTCTGACCAAGTTCTTGTCCGTGGTGATTTTGCAAGGATGGGGTTTCATATCCATAGCAAAACAACGGCACATTCTTAAAATTCTGAGGTAATGATTCGTTACATACTAATTTCTTGGAAATTTACCATTTGCCAATGGAATAATTTCCACAAATCATAACATGCAATTCGCCATCAGCCAAGCCCATTGCTTAACCCCCTGGCTGGGTAAAAGTTTGTTAGGCCAAGAAGGGTCCCCCCTTCTCAGTTCTTGCTGTTGGACACCACTCTCAGTGACAGGTTGGAAGCCTATGTTCAGTGTCCTTCCATATATCTCAACAAGCCAAAGCGGGCGTTGTCTCATTTGCTATTAGTAACAGGATATTTCCAATGGATTAACAAGGTTTGCCTTTGTTGTCTACCACTGTATTAGCCCTAGAGGGGCTGTTTCCCATTTCCATCTCAAGTGACTTCTTATTCACATTAGATTAAATTAATATACGCATTATCCCAACGAACATTTTATATTTCTTCAATTAAAATTCCCTACTCAAATTTATTGCTTTAATTGTGGAGAATATCAGGATCAAGACAACATGGCTGTTGAACACAGAGTTCTGGATTACTCCTTCCATCTTTTACTGGTGACAAGGTGGTGGGCCATACCCTTGTGCCAGCTGGGTTGGGTCTAAATCTCAGCACTGACCTTGAGAGTTTGTCAAGTTCATCAAGCAAGTTAGATCCAAACAGACATAGCTCAGGAATTTAATCAGCCTCCAACCCTGTAGCCAAAACTCAAAACCAGCTATTGTTGTTGTTGTTAGTATGTGTGTGTGTGTGTGTGTGTGTGTGTGTGTGTGTGTAGATGTATGTGTGCAGATAACTCCCCAAGGACAAAAAAATGTGTATGTTGTAGAGTTGGAAGAAAGTCTTGGAGATGATCTGTAATTTCCCCATCTTGTAGATGGGGAGACTGAGGCTCAGAGATGTTCATTTACTCAGATCCATAGAAGCAGTTAGTCATAAATCCAAGATTGAAACCATATCGATCGATCATTCAGCAAGCATCTAGTAAGCTCCTCCATTTCAAGCACTGTGCTAGGCACTGGGGACACAACAAGAAAGGACGGAGCATCCACTTTTCTCAAGGACCTGCCATTATTTTGGGAGAAGCAACAGACACGTGTAATTATATACAGAATCAATATGAGAACATTTAATACGAAAAAGGGGGAGGGGAGAGGGAGAGAAGTTGGGGACTCAGGAAAAGCTTGGTAGAGAAGGTGGTACTTGGATGGTGGCTTGAAGGCAGAGGTATTCTGAGAGGTAGAGAGGAGGAAGGGCATTCCAGGCCTGAAGAAGAACCAGTCCAAAATGTTCCATGTAAGGAAAATAGACAATTTGGCTGGATTGTGGAGTGTAGAAAGGGGGAAGGGAACAAGCATTCATGAAGAACCTACTATGTGCCAGGCATTGTGCCAGACACTAAGCTTTTCCCTTATTTGATGCTCCTAATAACTCTGGGAGGTGGATGGTATTACTATCCCCATTGCAGCTATGAAGACCTGGAAGCAGACAAAGGGGAAATGGCTTGCCTGAGACACATAGCCAGTCTGAGGCTGAATTTGAACTCAGGTCTTCCTGACTCCAGGCCTGGGCTCTCTCCACTGAACTATCTAACTAGAAGAGGAAAGGAAAAAGGGCTGGGAGGATAGATTTGTAGCTTTAAAAGCCCCAAAGAAAATTTCCATTTAATTCTGGAGTCAATAAGAAAGCCTGACTCTCAGTCTGATATTCTGTCCTTCGAAGCCCACCAGAGAAACTTCATCAGCCAAGAATAAGAAGCGCCAATGAGAATTCTAAAAGGTATCTCCTCTCCGCTCATCTTTTTTCCCCTTTCTCATCTCTGCTTGTCATCAGGCAGCATCCCTCTCCAAACAGCCCCAAATCCAGACTGACATAACACCTTCAGATGACATCCACTCCCAGCTCTCTTGGATACATTATTTAAAACTTTCCCTCACATCTTTTTACATTTTCCAATAGAATATTAAAAACTTTATAAAGTGCAAAATTCTCCTCTCACCCTGCATATGCAAAATAGTGAATAAACATATATAACCCAACACAATCAAGTTCCATTTTAAAAAGTGAATTTTGTCCTGGAAAAAAGCATGCAACTGACAGCCCAAGAAGAGGAAGCCTCTCTATCTGTGGTTAAGAACTTCACAAAGTTTGTGCCTTCAACCATCATGTCTCATCCTTTCTTTTGAAAGGGCCAGCTGTGGAAAGGGAGGGTGCTTGGCTTTCATGACGGTCCTACCCAAACATTTGACAAGTATTCATGTAAAGAGAATCGATCTATTCAATAGGGAAACTAGATCTTCTATAAGCCAATGTGATGGTTTAGGAGTATGGCAACAACCTTTATTAGAACAAGAATAAAATAAAAATATGGGAGAGTAAGTTCCTTGGGGTTGAGGAAGAAAGGGACAGAGACATGGGAGCCATTGTGTGGGTGAGGATACCAGCTATTTCCTAAGCTGTTTTGCTTTGGTAGATGAAAGTCCCACCTACAATTAGCCTTTATCATCCTGGGGGTGGGTTTTAGCTGGACCCTGACATGAGTGGTAGGGATGTGGAGATTCTGGAGAACATAATACCTCAGGGTATTCAGCCCATGGTAACTGGTGCTCTTTACGTTGCTGAGTGAAAATCAAAGAGTGACTAGATTAGAGAGAGTACACTTCAGACTGTAGCACCTGCTCATGAGTTAACTGGGTAATTCTGGGTACTTCTCTATTGTTTGTGAATGTGGGGGCTAGAAAACCCTAGGGCTGCCACTGCATAACTGAAGCACAATGTGACCCATGATGCAGTTGAAGATGCTAATCTAGTGATTTTCTCACCAATATAGTAACTTGTTGCATATTGTTCTTTGTGACATGGAGTCAGCCGCCATTTTGGAAATGTGAGCTGGGGATACTCCTGCTTGGTTTCCCCCTTTCCCTCTTTGCATTTCATTCATAAATCCTTTTTACTTGGCACAGTCATGCTTTCTTATTGGTGTGACTCAAACACCATGATTTTGAGCAGATACTTAGCCATGCCTTCACCCTGCCATAGCTTTTGGGGAGTCTGTGATTGAAGGAGAACTAGACTGGGTGGTTCAACTGATCCAGGATCTAAGTCTAATCAGACAGTTTGGACCTGTCAAAGCCACCCTTCAAAAAATAAAATAAAATCCAAGTGTGGCCAAATCAGAAAGTATTTGTAAAAATTTTAAGCACTGAATACATTTTAGCTCTTTTACTTTTCTTATTAGTTTATATTGACAGTACTCAAATTTCCAGCTCATCTCCTGACACATAGACCCACTCCTGCCCCATCTTTTATTAATAATAGCTTGCATTTGTTTGGCATTTTATTTCCAAAGCATCTCACATGTATTGTCTTTTTTGACCCTCACAATGATCCTGTCATGTAGGTTCTGTTATTCTATAATTTTTAGATGAGAAAACTAAAGCTAAGAAATGGTAAGCCACTTGCCCAGAGTCACGCAGCTGGTAAATGAACTCCAGGCTTCTTGACTGCAAATCTAGCACTCTGTCCATTAAGCGGCTGGCTGCCTTTTAGTTCAAACTATCACCAGATCAAGCCCATGGAGCCTCCTGAAATGGCCCTTCTAGGAAGGCCTTGACGATTGGAAGGCAGATGGAGAGGCCCAGTTTCCCACTCGATACACTTCACATGACACAATTTAAGGCAAGAACAAAGCTGACCTGTCCAATGTACTTCTTCTCTTTGATAAGTAAGATCAGTCAGTAGACAAAAGTGCTAAGGGGAATGGGGAGGTGGCACAAACAGGACCCAAATGACGCCTAGAGTCCCTGAAGAAGGTGCCAATAAGCCCAATACAAGAAGGCATCACAACTCCTAACTGTGGCTGTCCTCCAGGGCTCTGTCATGTGCCTCCTTCATTTCTTTCTCCATATTATTTCACTTGGATATCTCATCAGTTGCCATGGATCCAGTTATCATGCCTGGTCTGATGACTTTCAAATCTTATCCAGGCTTAACTTCCACTCTCACGTCTCCAACTGCCATTTCAAACTTGATGCCACACAGCCATCTTAAACTCAACATGTCCAAACTGAACTCGTTATCTTTTCTCCCCAAACCTTCCCCTCTTCAGGGTTTCCCTATTAATGTCAAGGGCACAATATCGTCCCATTCACCCAAACATACAACCCAGATGTCTCCCTTGACTTGCCTTTCTCTTAACTGGCACACATTGCATCTATTGTCCAGTCCCATGCTTTTTAACTTCTTAGAATCTCTCATCTATGCCCCTTCTCTCAGCTGACACTTTTACCACCCTGGGGCAGACCTGAACTAACTCCTCCCTGGACTATTGAAGTAGTAATCCCCGGTTGGCATCCTCACCTCCCATCTCTTCCCACTGCAGTCCATCCTCCACTCAGCTGCCAAAGTGAGTCTTCTAAAATCTGGGTCTCACCACATGCCCCCTTCCCCTCAAGAAATTTCAGTGGTTCCCTCTCACTTCCAGAGTCAATGATGAAATCCTTGGTTTGGCAGTCAAAGCTCTTTGTGATCTGTCCCTTTCCTGTATCCCTAGTCTTGCAACTTATTGGTCTCCACTTCCTGGCCTCCTCATTGTTCTTTGGGGGGCCGGGGGAGACAGGAGAGGAACAAACATTTATCAAGTGCTCACTAGTCACCAGGCTGAGAACTTGAATAATGTCTTATTTGATCTGCACAACAATCCTATGAGGGAGGGGCTATTATTACCCTCATTTTACACATGAGGAAACTAAGTCAGGCTCAGGCTAAGGTGACTTGCCCAAGGTCGCACAGCTTCCTAAGTGTCTGAGGCTGGATTTGAACTCAAGTCTTCTGGACTCCAGGCCCAGTTCTCTCTATCCATTGGACCACTCAGCTCCCACAAGATAATCCACATACACACTCCATATTTTCCCTGGCCACTCCCATTGCTAGGACCTCTCTTCCCTCTTCACGTCCCGGATTCCCTGGGCATTCTTTGACTACCAGCTAAAGTCCCATCTTCTCCAAGAAGCCCCTCCTCTCCATCCCCTTTTACCTGGTGCCTTCCCTCTCTCGATCATCTCCGCTGTATCCCGTATTTATGTTGTTTGTGAATAACTATTGGAATGTCTTTGAATGAGATGGACGGGGGCCATGATGGGCAGGGAGGGCTGGGCTTGGAGCCAGAAAGATGAGTTCAGATCCAGCCTCAGGCACTTAACTACGTGACCCTGGGCATGTCTGACTGCTGTCTGCTTCAGTTTCCTCGGCTGTAAAACGGGTATAATAATGGCGGCTATTCCCAGGGTTGTTTTGAGGATCAAATGGGATGATAGTTGTAAAGCGCTTAGTGAAAAGTCTGCCTAAAAATGATAGCGATTACTGTTAAGTGCTGTTCTTGCTACACCACCACCAGCACCACCAGTCCTCCTCCCTCTCCTCCTCCCCCTCACCCTCCTCCTCCTCCTCCTCCTCCTCCTCCTCCTCCTCCTCCTCCTCCTCCTCCTGTGCTGTTGTTATCTCCCGTGTTAGAATACACACTCCTTGAGAGCATGGACCATCTTTTGCTTTCTTTGCATCCCTAATGCTTAACACAGTGCTTGACGCTGGGTGCTTGATGCACTTTGGCTGAAGTCACACACTCATTTAGTACATCTCTGTGGAGCCTAAATTTGTCTCCACTCTGAGCCATGATCACAGGCTCACCGATTTGGGGAGAGAAGGGACATCAAGATCACCTTGACACATGTCCAACTAGACACACAGAGATCGCCTCCTCCAACAACCGCATCATACAGATGAGCAAAGTGAGACCAAGCTACATAACATGACTTGCTCAAGGTCACATAGATGGTAAACGGCAGAGCTGGGATCTCCCCACTGGGCAACACTGCCTCATTTCCTTCATTAAGTTTTCTCAGACTAAGCCAACCCCAATGAACTTTGTCTTATTCCTAAAACCTAACAGTATGTACATATGGTCTATGCTGCATGATCACATAGTAGTTTATCTCTCACATTTTAATTGTCCTCCAATTATGACACAAATGTGTATGTAACACAATCCTTATTGGAAGAAGCTGGGATTTCCAGCATCATAGAATAATGGACTCAGAGTTGGAAGATACCTTAGAGTTTCTCAATAGAATCCCTTCTTCTCCCATACAAATATAATATATAAAGCAGGGTTGGTCACACAGTACATCTTAAGCAAATCTTTCATGAATAGTGAAGGAGAGAAGAAAGGAAGGAAAAATGGAGAAGAGAAGGAGAGATGGAGGGAGGCATGTGGGCAGGAAGGAAGGAAGGAAGGAAGGAAGGAAGGGAGGGAAGGAGGGAGGAATGAAGGGAGGGGGGAAGGAAGGAAGGAAGGAAGGAAAGAAAGAAGGAAGGAAGGTAGGAAGGAAGGAAGGAAGAAAGGAAAGAAGGGAGGGAAGGAGGGAGGGAGGAATAGAAGAAGAAGGTGGGCCACTCCTCTTTCGAATCTTGCACAGGACCTAGCAGAATGTGTTGACACTATAGAAAAGGCTCAGTACATGTTGGTTAATTGGTCATTCCCTCAAGAATTCTCTAGGCTCTAAGAGACATAAGCACAGGATAAAAAGAGTGATGTGAGGTGACAAATGGAGGAAGTACTGAGACAAAGAAAGGCTAAAGATCTGAATCCTGTCCAGAAAAGGGCAGCAGGATGATGGGAGGCTGGATAGAGGGTCTATGTGATGCACACATACATGTGCGTGCTGTAGGCAGGTCTCAGACCCTACCATTTCTGTCTGGAGATATTCACAAGCTGAAAGGGTGCAGTGAGCTGCGAGATGGACTCTGAGTCAGGAAAACCAGAGTTCAAATCCTGCTGCAGACACTGGCCATTTGACTGAGGGTAGCCCACTCTCTGCTCAGGCTCCTCATTGGTAAAATGAGGATATGAATGGCAGGACTTCCCAGACTTTGTGGGAGAATAAAGTAAGATGATGTCAAAAGGTTTCCAAAACTAATGCTATGGAAATGTTAACTACTATTATTTACCTGGAGAGAAAGCAGATGTGGGTGGGACCTGAGCTCCCTTCCAGTTGTTGAAGGGCTGTGAGCAGAGAAGGCTGGAGGACAAGACTGACTCTGTTTTGCCCCAGAGGGAAGGACTGGGAGTGATGGGAGAAGCTGCAAAGAAGCAAAGTGAGTCTGGTCAGAGATGGAAATCCTTCCTGAGTGGCCTGGAAGCTTTGTAGAAGAGGCTGAATGGCCGTGTCCTGAAAGCCAGAGAGGGTGAGGTGGCCTAGTGAGAAAACAGTAGCTTTCAGCTCTGAATCTGGAGCTGGAATCTGAGCCCCTTAGATTCTTAAAGCTGAGCGACTCTGGGCTTCATCTCTCAGCCTCTCTCATCTCGCTCAGCCTCAGTGTTCTCATCTGTAAGATTGGCATGATAACAACTAGGTGGTGCAGTGGATGGAGCACCAGTCCTGGAGTCAGGAAGACCTGAGTTCAAATGCTGCCTCAGACACTTACTAGCTGTGTAATTTTAAGCGAGCTACCTCCGTTTGCCTTAGTTTCCATCTGTAAAATGGACTTAACAGCCCCTACCTTTCTGAGGATCAAATGTGCTAATATTTGTAAAGCACTTGATGACGCAGTGCCTAGCCCTCTTCCCTTAATGAGCTAGAGAAATGCAGGGTATCACCCGCGTGGCTGTTCCTATTGCTTCTATCAGAAGGTTTTCTCGTGCAGGTGCAGGATTTACTGCGTCACCTCAGAACTCCTTCCCAATTTAAAATTTTCATAACCCTGAAATTAAAAGAACACACACATTAAACTGTGGGCTAGTGTTTTCATATATTTTATGCAAATGTGAAGGAAAATAGCAAAAATTTTCCATGAATGTTAATCTGATGTTTCCTACCTAATTGTCTTTGACATGCTTTAATAGTTTAAGAAAAAATATTCTGGGAAGACAATGCAGTTGTGTGACATTCTTCCTGGATGTGTAGTTGGAAAAGGCAAAATCTGGATTTGTCCCCCACCCATCTCCCATGCTGACTCACTTTATGACCATGGGCTAGTCACTTAACATGCTCCCTGTTTTACCATGCTCACTTCTTTCCAAGGTGGACCAGGCAGGCCAGAACTTCTCCCATATCACAGCATTCTTAAAGGGCAACCAGGAGGCAGCAGGATTGTGCCAATGGGTGGTGTGGTGTGGTGGAGTCATCCAGAGACAGAACAGAGCATGAAAAATCTCTGGTGGGTTTTTCAGCAATTTGACTCCGCAGTAGATCTGTTTCTGACTGCCCCTAACTTGGCCTGCTCTCTGTTTTGTCTTGATTTTAAATGTCTTGGTTATACCGAATTAAGGCAAGCATGCCTGTGCCTAAGCCGAGACCTCCAGGAAAGTGCTCAGGGATGATTTGGCGTTGGAGGAGAGGATTTTTCAAGCATGAGTTCTCCCAGACCCCTAAAAGCATCCCGACTCCCTTTATCATTAGCTTGATGCACCAGGAGAGACTGGCCCAGAGAAGATGCTGGCTCTCATCAGCATGGTCAATAAAGGGGCCACTTCATAGCGCTGAGGATTTTAGGCTATGTAAACTTCTCAGCAATCTGGGATTTCATTGGCCTGGGTGCCCTATGGACCATCTCTGATCTCACTCCCCTTGTGACTTAGTAAAGAGTCTTTGATGTTTAGTGTTAGAAAAAAAGAAAAATAATATTCTCCTATGATAAGCCTTGCTGACCCAGCTTAACTGGTTCTCCAAGTCACCAAAGGAAGCCTTTACAATTGTGAAGGGTTTGCCTTGACTAAGACTTGGCTAGAAAAGCCATCAATTACCCAAGGTCACCTCCACACCACAAGGTGGCATCAGAGTAGAGATTTCAGGATTTACAAAAAAAAAAAAAAAAGATTCAAACTCTCTTTAGTTTTCTGACTTAATCCAGACTAACCATTTGCTAATGTAGAGTTTCCATTGTATCTTAGCAAAGGAATACCAGTTCCCTCTTCCATTTGGCAGAGTAATATTTGTGTAGCCTCTGCAAGGGCCTTCCATTTTCAGCAAAGAGGTGGTTTTGAACCCGTGAAAGGTGGTGCTCACCATACACTGTCCTTGATTCCTCACAGTCCCCCTAAACATGAGATCACTAGCCAAGGGTGACTCGGAGAAGGGAGGATCAAAGACCACGGCTGTAGTCTCAGAAAGATTCCTGGCACATTGTAAGGGGCACTTCCAATGGGTACATCACCAAAAAGTCCTGGATTCCTCCCATATCCTCATTGCACCTAGGAAAAGACAGACCCAAGTCTGTAGCTCCCTGGCAAGTCCTCATGAATTAATGCAAATGATGAGATGCGATGGTGTGACAAATTTATCAAAATAATTGCTACAGACAGATCATTTGACAGATTCTGTACAAGCTTCCAAAACAATACAACCCAGACAAGTCCATCTTGGAATGCTTTTGGCTTCTGTGTTCTGCAAGGGTCCCCTCTGATTATATATTTTCTTCCTAAAAGTTTCCCCTTGGGATGGAGGCCTGTCTTGGCCAATCAAGAATGGTTAATAACCATAGGAGGAGCTGCCTACAGGTTGACAAGCAAACGGGTCAAATATCTCAATGTAATCTCCCAGGTAACTTGGTGTCACAGCTTTAATCATTTCTAGGAAGTTTTCCTGAGGTCTTGAAAAGAGATAAAGAAGCTTGCAAAAATATAAAGTGATTTAGGTGGGCCATAAAATATTGTCCTCTTTGAATTTTCTATTTTTAAAAATTATTTTAAAGAGATTAAAAATGGCGAAATTCATAGCTCATCCATTCCCACTATTCCTAGAGGTTAAAACATTTCTCAGTTAAAAAAGGCTTACTTCCTTTTTTGGTATCTGAAAAGGGTATCCCCTCAACCATAAAATCAAACCCCTTTCCAATTCGCTCTCAGAACCAGAATCAAATTACCAGAAGGGCAATGTATACAAAGCACCTTAATTAACTAACTGCCTTAACTCCTGATATTTGTGACTTCCCAGGTAAAGCCCATGTCCTTGGCCACCACTCTCCACTATCTGTTGTTGTCTCTCTGATTAGATTATCAACTCCTTGAGGGTAGAGAATGACTTTGTTATTTGTATCTCCAGTTCTTAGTACAGCGATTGCCACATAGTTAAATGGTTATTAATTTTTTCCATCCATTTATTCATTCAAAAGATATTTATTATATAGGATCATTATTATATAGGGACATTGGAGGCCACCCAGGCTATATCTGAACAAAACACAAAACCCTACCCCCACCCCTCACCCCTTCCCCAACATACTCATCACGAAGGCTTTGGGGGCATTCTGGGGCTTGATGCAATTAGTACAATGTCACATGCAAACAGGAGCATCTGGAGGGACCCCTCCCTCTCTGGGGAATCTGGCTTCCATTTGGACTCTTTGTTGGACATCCTCCATAACAGCAGTGAGCACATTTGGCAAGCATATGTCTCCTTGTTTTATGCCTCACTAGATATGGAGAATCAGGGCATTGGTAAACAAAGTTACCTCCAGGGCACCCTCAGTGAAGGGATATTAGGAGGAGGCCTCGTGCCTTGGGAAAAGACACAGAATTGGGGGCCAGATCACTTGGATTCAAACCCCGGCTCTTCCACGTGCTTACTACCTACATAAACCTGGCAAACATCTCGCTGCTCTAGGCCGTAGCTTCCTCATCTGTACAGTCAAAGGCCTGGCAGGCTAACCTCTGAGATTCCTTTTAGCTGTAAATCTCCGGCTGTCTGGTAGCACAATCACAATGCAGTCCCCAGAGACACCTCAAAGGATGAGGAAGACTTCTAGGACTGCACTTGGCTTTACAACTTAGAATTTTTGTCACCAAGTAACCATAGTCTCAGAGGATGTGATCCACAGGGATACAAGATGCATACCCTGGACACCTCCAGGGATCTTGTGTTTCTCCAAATCACACACCACCATCATATCTGAAAACTAAAATCATGGACTTCTGGACTGTGGTAAAGGAACTGGAGAGAGGAGAGTGGACACACCCCCAACAATGGCTGGGGCCCAGGAGGCAGCCTGGCCCGGAACAGGATGGTTGTGGATGGAGGAGGAAGAGCGAAAGCAGAGGGTTGCAGTCATATCTCCCGGGTACTCAAAAAGCTCGGAGGGGGAAGGGAGCAGGCATTTAGTAAGTGTGGACAACATGCCAGCCACTGCACTTTGCCAATATGGTCCCATCTCATTCTCCCCACGACTCTGGGAAGAGGAGATGTTGTTATTCCCACTCTAACAATGAGGAAATCAAGGCAGACGGAGGTTAAGTGACTTCATCAGGATCACACAGGTAGTAATTGCAGATGGCTTTGATGATCGCATTGGCTCTATTTGGTTCCTCCTCTAACAGTAATAATGGTAGCCAACATCACAGAGCGCCCATTGTGTACCCGATATTGTGTTTGATGCTATACATGTTATCTCGATCCATTCTCACAACAACCCCACAAGGTAGGTGCTACTGCTAACTCCATCTTACAGCCGAAGATGCTGAGTCAAACAGAGGTGAAGGGCCTTGCCCAGGGTCATGGAGATAGTATGAATCTGAGGCAGGGCTCTCTGACTCTTGGCCTGGCAGGGCACCCACCGCTCCACCAGCTGTTGTGGAGAACTCATGAAAATGAGCAACGATTGCTGAAAATGGGAAGGCTCAGTTCAGCTATGAGAGGTAGGGAGATTGCGAGTTCATCTGTGAATAGAAGAATGACCCTTGGTATAACATATGATCTGAGCTCAGCGCTTTTTGGTGATGTAGCAAAGTATTCAGCAAGCATTGGCTGGTTGAGGGGTTCAAGTTTTCTTTTCCTTTTTTAAATGAAGTTTGCCAATGACCCTAGTCTCTACCACCACTATTACCATCACTGGTCTATTACTGTTACTTGACACTACTACCACTGACACCATCACTACTGCTGCTGCTGCTACCACAACTACTACTACCACAACTACTACTACTACTGTTGCTACTGACACTGCCTCTTTTTTCCCTTAATAGTACTTTCATTTTCTCATTTCCATGTAGTTTTCAACATTTATTTGTGTAAACTTTGGAGTTTCAAATTTTTCTCCCTTCTTTCCTTCCCTCCCCCATCCCCAAGACAGCAATCAATCTGATATAGGTAATACATGTATAGTCACATTAAACACATTTCCACATCAGTCATACTGTGAAAGAATCAGAGCAAAAGAGAGAAACCACAAAAAAGAAAAAAAATAAGTTGAAATAGTCTGCTTCGATCTGCATCCAAATTGCATAGTTATTTCTCTGGACGTGGACAGCATTTTACATCATAAGCCTTTTGGAATTGTCTTGGATCGTTATATTGCTAAAAAGAGCTAAGTCTATTACAGTTAATCATCACAAAACATTGCTGTTGCTGTGTATAATGTTGTCTTGGTTCTGCTCACTTCACTCAGCATCAGTTCACGCAAGTCTTTACAGGTTTTACTGAAATCTGCCTGCTCATCATTCTTTATGGAACAATAGCATTCTATTACATTCATATACTACAACTTATTCAGCCATTTCACAGTGGATGGGCATCCCCTCAATTCCAGTACTTGGCCACCACAAAAAGAGCTGCCAGAAATATTTTTATACAAGTAGGTCTCTTTTCTTTTTATTACCTTTTTCGAGATACAGACCGAGTAGTGGTATTGCTGGATCAAAGGGTATGTACAGTTTTATAGCCCTTTGGACATAGTTTCAAATCTCTCTCCAGAATGGTTGGATCAGTCCACAACTCCACCAACAATTCATTGGTGTTCCAATTTTCCCACATCTTCCTCAACACTTATCATTTTCCTTTTCAGCCATAGTCAATCTGATAGGTGTGAGGTGCTACCTCAGAGTTGTTTTAATTTGCATTTCTCTAATCAATAGTGATTTAGAACATTTTTTCATATGATTATAGATAGCTTCGATTTCTTCGTTCCAAAACTGCATGTTCGTATCCTTTGAACATTTATCAATTGGGGAATGACTTATTTTCTTATAAATTTGACTCCATTCTCTATATATTCGAGAAATGAGGGTTTTATCAGAAGCACTGGCTTTAGAAATTGTTTCCCAACTTTCTGCTTTCCTTCTAATCTCGGTTGCATTGGTTTTGTTCATGCAACTCCTTTTTAATTTAATGTAATCAAAATTATCTCTTTTGCATTTCATAATGTTCTTTTTTCTCGTTTGGTCATAAATTCTTCCCTTCTCCATAGATCTGACAGGTAAACTATTCCTTGCTCTCTCAGATTGTTTATAGTATCATCCCTTATTTCTAAATAATGTACCCAGTTTGACCTTATCTTGTTATACTGTGTAAGATGTTGGCCTGTGCCTAGTTTCTGCCATACTGTTTTCCAGTTTTCCCAGCAGTTTTTGTCAAATAGTGAGTTCTTATCCCAGAGCTGGAGTCTTTGGGTTTATCAGATAATAGATTACTATAGACATTGATTGCTGTGTCTTGTGTGCCTAACCTATTCCACTGATCCAGCACTCTGTTTCTTAGCCCATACCTAGTAGTTTTGATAATTGCTGCTTTATAATATAGTTGTAGATCTGGTATGGCCCTGTGACCTTCCTTTGCATTTTTTTTTCATTGATTCCCTTAATATCCTTGACCTTTTCTTCTTCCAGATAAATTTTATTATTATTTTTTCTAAGTCTAAAAAATAATTTTTGGTAGTTTGATTAGTATGGCACTGAACAAATAAATTATTTAGGTACAATTGTCATTTTTATTATACTAGCTTGGCCTACCCATGAGCAATTGCAATTTTTCCATTTATTTAGAGCTGACTTTATTTGTGTGAAAAGTGTTTTGTTTTTTTTTGCATTTGATTGGGGAAACATTTATTTATTTATTTATTTATTTATTTATTTATTTATTTATTTATTTATTTATTTTTATAAATTTCTTTATTTATTTTTAGTTTACCACACACGGTTCTACAAAGTTTTGAGTTCCAGTTTTTCTCCCCTTCCTCCCCGCTCCCTCCCCAAGACGGCATGAAGTCTCATATAACTGTCATGTATAACTTCGCATTGAATTAATTTATGCTCTAGTCAAGTCGTGGAGAAGAATTTTGACCAATGGAATGAATCATGAGAAAGAAGAAACAGAACCAAAAAAAAAAAAAAAACAAAAACAAAAACAAAAGAGAAGCAGAAAAGGCGAGCATGAAGTGCGCCTCAATCTGTATTCAAACTTCGCAGTTCTTTGTCTCGATGAAGATAGCATTCTCCATCGTGAGTCCCCTGGAGTTGTCCTTGCCCCTTAGGTTGCTGAGAAAAGCGCAGTATGTTAGGGTTGGTCCTCACGGAATCCATATATCTGTGGCTGTGCACAACGTTCTCCTGGCTCTGCTCCGCTCACTCAGCATTATGTCGTGTAGGTTTTTCCAGGTTGTTATGAAAAGTGTTTTACAATTGTTTTCACATAGCTCCAGGGTTTGCCTTGGCAGTCAGACTCCTTGTAGAGTGTGATAGGTTTCTGTAACCACCTGAGTGTGTATGTTATTCTCTCTTTGAGCCAAATCAAATGATAGTAAGGTTTGACTAATGTTCACCCCCTCCCTTCTTTCCCTCTTCCGTAATAGGTCTTTTATGACTCTTCATGTGATATAATTTACCCTATTGCACCTCCCCCTTTCCTTTTCTCACAGTACAATCTTTTTTTTTCACCTCTTAATTTTTTTTTTATATCATCAGATCAAAGTCAACTTATACCCATACTCTCCCTCTATGTATACTCCCTCTAATGGCCCTAATAAAAATACAGTTCTCAAGAGTTACAAGTGTCATTTTCCTGTGTAGGGAAAACATTTTAAATTTTATTGAATAACATATTTTGTTTTGTTTTTCTTTTCTGTTTACCTTTTTATGCTATTCTTGAATCTTGTATTTGAAGACTGAAATTTCTATGCAGCTCTGGTCTTTTCATCAGGAAAGTTTGAAAGTCCCTCATTTCATCGAATGTTCATCTTTTCTGCTGAAAGACTATGCTCAATTTTTCTGGGTGGTCAATTCTTGGTTATAATTCACTCTTCTTTGCCTTCCAGAATATCATATCCCAAGTTCTCTGATCCTTTAATGTCAAAGCTGCTAAGTCCTCTGTAATCCTTGAGATGTTTCTTTCTGGGTGTTTGCAGTATTTTCTCCTTGACCTGATAATTCTGGTATTTGGCTATAATATTTTTTGAGTTTTCATTTCAGGGTCTCTTTCAGGAGGTGATCATTGGATTCTTTCAGTGACTATTTTACCCTCTGGTTCTAGGATATCAGCACAGTTGTCTTTGATAATTTCTTGAAAGATGCTGTCCAGGCTCTTCTTCTGATCATGGCCTTCAGGTAGTCCAATAATTCTTAAATTATCTCTCCTGCATCTGTTTTCCTGATCAGCTGTTTTTCCAATGAGGTATTTTACATTTTCTGCTATTTTTTCATTCTCTCAATTTTGTTTGACTGATTCGTGATATCTCATAGAGCCATTAGCTTCCACTTGCCCAATCCTAATTTTTAAGGAATCGCTTTCTTCAATGAGCTTTTGTACCTCTTTTTTCCATTTGGTCAATTCTCCTTTTAAAGGAGTTATTTTCTTCTGTCAGTTTTTGTGCTTCCTTTTCCAAGCTCTTGACTCTTTTTTCACAATTCTCCTCTGTAACTTTCATTTCTTTTCCCAGTTTTTCTTCTACTTCTGTTATTTTATTTTTAAGATCCTTTTAGAGCTTTTCCAAGAGGACTTTTTTGGGCCTTGAAACCAATTCATATTCCCCTTTGAGGCTTAACATGTAGGCATTTTGATGTTGTCCCCTTCTGGGTTTGTGTTTTGATCTTCCCTGTTGCCATAGTGGCTTTCTGTGGTCATGTCTCTTTTCTGTTTATTACTCATTTTTCAGCTTCTTTTGTGACTTTTAAAATTGAGCTCTCTCCTGGGTCAGAGGCACTATTCCAAGCTTCCTATGCTGGGGGCCGGGGCCTGGTCACTGGCTTTGCATGCCATGCCTTCAGGTGCTTGTGGCTTGCCCTCTAGTCTTGGGGTGACCCAGACTATTTGAGCCTGTTGTGCTGAGGTTCCAGGGCTCACAATTTGCCTTCTGTGCTGGGGCCAGAGGACTCACATTTGGCCTGCTGAGCCAGGACTGAGGGGCCTTAGTTGCTGATCTGTGCTGTGGCTGAGAGCTTCCTGCTGGCTTGCCTGCACTGGACTGTGCTCCTCTTTTAGTGAAGTAAGACATACATTTCCCGAAGCCCTTCTATGTTACCTTAAGCTGGAAAATTCTTTTGCTTTGTCATTTTGTAGGTTTTGTCACTCTAGAATCCATTTAGAGGCTTTATTTAACATTACTGAAGGAAAATGGGGAGAGCCCAGGCAACGTCCTGGCTTCCCTCCACCATCTTGGCCCTGCCCACACCACTACTACTACTACTACTACTACTACTACTACCGCCACTGCTGCTGCTGCTGCCACTGCCATTAATAATGATAGCACTTTAAAGTTTAGCAGCATTTTACAAATATTACCTCATTTGCAACAACTTTGGAAGGCAGGTATTACTATTATTGCTAATTTACGAATGAGGAAACCAAGGCAAGCATGGGTTAAGTGTTTTGCCCAGGGTCACACACTGAGTAAGTATCTAAGGAGGAATTTAAATTCATGTCTCCCTGAATCCAGGTTCAGCACTCTCTGCCTTCCTCTCTAGCTCATGCCTGATGGGTCCCACTCATGGAGATGGTGTCCCCCTACAATTCTCACCTAAACAGAAGGTACCCAAGTATTGTATAAGTTAACTCACTAAGGACTTTGATAGAGCTCTATACCAGAGGCCTGATGATAGGCCCTACCCACAATTCCTGTCCTTTTTATTTTAATAATGTGTTAAGGGCCGCAATCATTTATTTATTCATACATGTTTTACTTGCATTGGGTTTTTTTCATTCTCCTGGTTGTCTGCACACAAAAGTTAGCTCATGGTCTCTGCTCCTCTTAATGAATTATCAATCCCACCCAACAGTTTTGCCAGTACTATGCCTGCAGCAGGCACCTAGTAAATCTATTCTAAATTAAATAGAATTAATGAATTGTTCCCTCCTCCAAATGTGTGTCCTTCATTTGACACATGACCTCTCTTTGACCAGAGATTCAGAAGGTGGGCTTGTTCCCTCCCTTGCGCAAGCCACCTGGCAGCCATCATCATAACTTGATATGAAGGGGTATATTTTGGGGTTGGAGAAAGAAATGCTCAGGTTGCAAAGGCCAGGTTCTAAGCCTCGCTGAGCTCCACATGTCACCGGAAGTCCCCGGTCACATTTCCAAAAGCTCCCTCCCTTCTAAGTTACTCCACCAAGCGGCCCCTTTGACTTCTGCTGGCTCTGGGCCGCACTCCTTTGACATGACCAGCGCATTCCAGGAGGCACAGCTTCTCCACTAATAGCTGCCACAGAATGGAGGCCAAGTCTCGTACCTTCTCCAGTTTCTGCTTTAGGGATGATGTGAAGAAATATGAGCCCACGTCCTGATTCCCCTTATCATCTAAAGTAAGGCCTCATGAAGGATTTGGGAGCTGGGAAAAATACACCCTGTCTTCTCTGAAACTCCCCAAATAGGTTTAGAAGGATTGTTCAGAAGGCAAGTCAAGATTAATCAGCCTCCTTCTGCATGGAAATCTTTGAGTCCTACGACCACAGGCCCTGCTTTGAGTTGGCTCATTGCTGGAAGGAGCCCCATTTACTGAGTTGGTTTTATATATTTGAATAAACTCTCCAGAATGAAACTGGATACTTGGCAAAAGGTGAAATATATTATGTGGCATCTCATCTCACTTCCCTCCCTTTCCCCTAAGGTTATTTTTCTTACACACACACACACATACACACGCACACACACAAAACACACCCCCAGGAACATTTCACATCACATCTATTTGGGGGCACTTTTTAGGTGCTATATTTCTTCCCCAGTAATGTTATTTCTTGTAAGACCAGTCACTGACCAACACACAACAATACTATTCCCCTGAACTTGTGGAACCCGAGAGTATTGTCTTTTACCTCAATTATTTTTCTGTTAGATCGCAAAAGGATTCCATGTATCCCACTTCTATCTGCATACTGTAAGTATTAATATAGGCAAAGGTCCTGTATTTCTTGGCATCACATATACTCCCATGTATAAATAATGATAAAGGACGATTGCTCTGTAGGGCCCACTGATGGTTTCAATTTGGCCAATGAAGAGATGGGTTTTTTTAAAGCTTAATTTAAACCCTAGTCTGTTTTGTACAAATGGTACTATGATAGCATGGCTGTAGTCATGGGCTTCCCAGCTGATGAAAATAATCAGAGGAATAAAATGTGAACCCAGCTCCAAAGTGGATCCTCACTCTACTAGCTAATGCCTCAGTAAGTCTGTGTTGTACATCCTTTTATAGCCAATTAAGAAGATGTTTTATTTCCCTCATTAATGGGGAAGCTCCCAGTCACCATGTTGAATCAATAAGGATGAGTTTGCACATCCTGTGAGAAGCCTTTCCTGGGGGCAAGCAGGGCATTTGTCATCTTTATAATAAAGCTTTCCAATTTCTCTGATTAATATTTAAAAGAAATAACATGACCTGAGGAATATATATAATACCCTCATTCGAAGACACGCCACACTCCACCACTCACTTGGGTTTTCAGGCTAATGTGCCATCCTTCCCACATATATCCTCTCCCCTTGGAATTGGTCTCAGGCACATTTTCCTCTGTAGTATCTGCTCCCACCTCCTACCCATCTCACAGCATCACTGAATCCCAGATCTGAAGATGAGGGAGATTTGGGGATCATTGAATGCAAATTCCTCATTTTATAGATGAAGAAAATGAAATCAAGAAATCTACTCAACTGTAGAATCAAAGATTTAGGACTAGAAGGGATCTTAGTAGCCACCTAGTCCAACTTCTGCCTGAAAAAAAGAATACCCTTGGCAACACCCCTGACAAGTGGCCACCCAGCCTTTGCCTGATGACCTCCAGTTTCAAGGGAGTTCACTACCTTCTGGGTGGCCTGTTCCATTTTGGGGTAGATTTCAGTATTAGGATTTGTTTCTTTGTTTATATACAACAAATCTTTTCAGCATCTCTCCATAACTTCTTTGAGTTGGCCCTTTGAGGCCAAGATAAGGAATTTTATCTTTCTATATGTCAGCCAGTGAAATATTTTAAAATGCTCTCTCAAGTGCCCACATATCGCTTCAGGCTACACTCCATATAACTTGTTTCTCCAGATCTTAAGTCTGATGTGAGGTTTATCATCTGCCCTCCCAAATGAAAGCATCATGTGGCACAAAAATTATAGGAGCCCTGATCCAAGGATACTGGACCTGCGTTCAGGTTTCCCCTTGGATATATGTATTGCTTGGGTGACTCACTCCATTTCCATTGGCCTAAGTTTTCTCATCTGTAAAATGAAGAAGAGGTTGAGCTAAGTTGCCTCTGAGGTTTACTCTCAGCTCATCAAGACCTACCATATGGTATGGTAGGGTAGGGTAGGTATGATATAGCATGGCATGGTTTGGTATGGTATAGTGTGAGCTTCTACTGTCTTCTAATTTGATGACAAATTTTGTCCATTCTGCCTCCACAATATGTCTCCCACATGCCTCCTCTTCACTCAGATAGCCACAACCCAATAGTAGGCTCTCATCACCTCTCACCTGAATTATTGCAAAGAACTGTGGTTATGAAACCCAACACAGAAGAAATAATAGCAGTACAATGTGGTGTAGACAACCTGCCTGACTGGGAATAAGAAGAAACCTGGAACTTAATGGCCCTTCTTGCCCTAATACTCATGTGGTCATCAGGAAATCACTCCACCTCTCTGTTCCAGTTTCCTCCTTTGTAAAAATAGGAACAATAATTCCTCTAATAACTTTTCTCCCTTCCAAAGGTTCAAAGAAGATGTTATCTTGTAAACCTTAAGGGTATAGAAATGTCAGCTATTACTTTATCCACACACATACCTCCAACTTCTCTAATGATTGTATTAACAACTGGATAACCATACGCTGCTGATCTAAGCCAGAGACCTTTCTAAGATAGTCGAATTTTAGAGTTAGGTTTCAAACAATTTGTAACAATTTTTGTGATCCTGAAGGAGAGAGAGAGAGAGAGGGAGAGAGAGAGAGAGAGAGAGAGAGAGAGAGAGAGAGAGAGAGAGAGAGAGTGAGAGACAGAGAGACAGAGACAAAGACAGGCAGAAAGAGAGAGAAACAGAGAGACAGAGGCAGAGACATAAATACAGAGAAAGACACAAAGGATAGAGAAAGAGAGAGATCCCTGTTTCCCCTTTTCATTCACATTTCTGCCTCTACACATGTGATGAACAAATACATAAACTTGGGTGTTTTTATTTTAGTTGCATTTCAATGGAATAGAATGTTTTGCCTTTTTCAAAGTAAAAATAAAGGAGCTGTTTCCCTTGAAAAATTCCCATTTTGTATTTAGTGGTTTCGAGGCTTATTCCCTAGTAGGACTGACCCCACCTCATTTCCTGCCACCAGCCAAGCAAACCTGTCTGGTGCTGGTAATGTGGTAGAAAGTTCAGGCTAATTTGATCCAAGTCAGACCCATGTCCAGAATTGTCAGCTTTGGTTCCCCCATGGCACTTAAGGCTATGGGGGGGCAGCTCTGAGTCAGACACCTCCTGCCACCTTCAGGGGATGCAGAATTTCAGATCAGAGATAAGTTATACCCACAAATCACTGTAGACCATGATTCTCTGGGAGAAGAACATACCAGATGATTGGAATTCAGAAGAATAGAATATCATTGAGAATACTGAGCTTAAATAAGAGGCCATGTGTCACAATGGGGCAAGCCCAGGGATGTGAGGCAGAGAATCTGGGTTAAAAGCATGGCTCCACAAACTGCTACTTGTTGTTTGCCCTTTGTTTTTGAAGAAGACAAATGACACCATAGGGGAATGTCTTGACGTGTGAGTGAATTGGATTCAAGTGAAGCAGAGCTTCACAAGGTCATCAGTATCCCATACCAGATCTCAAACTGTGGCCGCTGCACATATTTCAGCTTCTTGGAACCACGTGAGAATTGAGTGAAAGGTAGACACCCAAGATAAATGAACAGCCCTGAGAAGGGCTCAGCAGCCCTCCCACCAGAGGTGTCAATCTTCCTTAAGTACACCCTACACAACTCGGGGAAATCATCCTACCTACCTCCGCCTCAGGTTTCATCCGTAAAATGAGGGGGCTAGAAGGAACACCTCCTCTAAGTGTCCTTCCAGATCCAAGTCTGAGATTCCAAGATCATCCAGTCCATGATTATCATTTTATAATTGAAGGAAGTAAGGCTTAGAGGAGTTGACGGAGCTTCCCAGTGTGACACAGCTAACAAAGGGTCACAGGTAGTTTTGAGCGCAGGTTTTTCTGACTCCAAGGCCAACATGGAGTCCTGCGTATTGTTGTTGTTGTCATCCAGTTGTTTCAGTCATATCTGACTCTTTGTGCCTCCATGCCATTTCTTTGTCCAGTTCATTTTACAGATGAGAAACTGAGGCAAACAGGGTAAAGTGACTTGCCCATGTTCACACAGGTAGTAAATGTCTACCAGGACCATAAATTGAGAGTGGGGAGGGACCTCACAGAAGTTACCTAATCAAAGCCTCTCTACTATGTTATGTAAATGCTTGTTTGATTTCTTAAGTTCAGAATAAAATAAATAAAAAAATTAAAAAGAAAATCAGTTTGTAAACCGCCCCCCCCACAAAAAAAAATCCTGTTACACAGCAGAAAATACTCCTCCATGACACTCATACGTTTTCAATCAGTCCTGAAAGAGAAAGTCAATGATGAGGAAGAACATAATCCAGAAAATGCAAGTGTGTTGCACATCCAACAAACAAAAGAAACATGATAAAAGTAAATACATCTATATAGCATAAGAAGGGGAGGTGATGACCCAGGGTAATTTACTCCAAGGATGAGACAAAGCTATTTTGACTTAGATGTATAGCAAAGTCTGAAAGTCATCAACGGAACAAAGAAAACAGCTATGGGTAATCCCAAGTAAGGTAAAGAAAGTTAATAAAAAGACGAAATGGTTTCAGAGAATGTTTGAGAACATGAGTGACTTGAAGTATGTTGGTGTTTTCAACAGAAATTGGGAAGACAGGAAGAGAACGAAAGCTAGCTTTGTTGAATTAGCAAAGCATCCTAAGGGACAGACTGGATGCAATATGTGACACCACCTTGACTTCCATCTCCCTTTTCACCCTAGCAGCGATAGCCCAGGACCCTCAGATCACCGCCACAATAGTAGAGCCTTCCACTCTGCCAGCCATGTTTCTAGTCTGGTCTCTTCAATCATCATAGAAAAGAGCAATCCCTTTGGAAAGGGTGCTAATTGTTTCCACCTCTAACCCCACCAATAACAATTACTGACCAACTACCACTAATGGACAAGAAAGATGAGGGATCCCAGGAATATCAGTGTCACTCAGATCAAAAAGCCTCTCTCAAGCTGGGCCAATGTGGTCATCAGAGAATGGAACATCCCTGGTGAAGAAATATTCTGCCACCTCATACCCCACCACTATATGTTAAACAACCACTATCAATGAGAAGACAAGACCCAAAGCCCTGGGAAATAGAAACTTTCCTGCCTTTTCCCATCAACAGAACTATTTATAGACTATGCCCTGAAGCTAGTTTTAGAGAAGCAACCTTTGTGGGGATGTGACATGCTATATACTTCTATAGGTGCTGTAACCTCTGTCTCCTCAGTAAATTCAGCTATCGAAGATTGGGGAAAGAAGTGCTCATCATCAAAGACCTTCACACAAATACTTGATTCAGTATCAGAAATAGACATGTTTTTAACATTGGGAATTGTATTAAAGAAGATATATTACCCAAAGCTTTGCCTCTTACCTCTAAAGACCATTAGGCCATTCCATATAACTTTCAGTGGAAACCACAGCCTCTTCATAATGAGTTCGCTGACATCAGAGACCTTCTTGATTTTTCTATTGGTATCCTAATTTTTAGCAGAATGCTACATAGCAAGTGCAAATGCTTCATAATTTCCTTTATAGTTGTTTTCATTCACTTATACATGTAGAAATCCCAGTGGAGATGTCTACGAGAACATTGATGAAGTAAGAATAGAGCTCAAAGATGATATTAGAGCCAAGGATAGATGAAAAGATAGATAGATGATAGATAGATAGATGGATAGATGGATAGGTAGATAGATAGATATAGATAGATGAATGGATGGATGAATGGATAGATAGGCAGATGCTGATGAAATCACCAAGAAAGAAAACATAGTGAGAGAAGAGGAGGGAGTCCAATAGAGAGTCAGAGGCAACTACTCTTAGGTTGCCTGGCACAGATAACATTTCATCAAATCTGACTCAAGAGCATCAGAATAGATCAGGGTAACAAAAATGCAAGGAGGAGAGAATATTTAGTATAAAAAGCATGTCCAATATTGTCAAAACTGTCAAGAAAAATAAATAGTGAGATGAAGTTGTTGAATTTAGCTACTAAAAACCCTAAATACTATATTCTAAATGATAAATGGGTTGCATAACAAATCTCATAAACAGCAGGAAACATGCTAAATAGAATAAAAGGTAATATACCAAAAACATACTTGGTAGCACATATATACATATGCATACATATATGTATGTGTATACACATATATACATATATATATGCTGTGCATCTATAAACACACACACACACACATATATAATTGTGTGTCTGTGTGTGTTAGTCTTTAATGTAGAGGGGCCTAATTTTGAACATTATTGACACAATAAGCTCATTATCTCAAAAATCATGAACAAAGAAATTTTTCAAATTAAAGATGCATTAGACAAAATAGAACCCCCCAATCAACAGACGTCCTAAAATTATTTACTTCATGCCCAATACTGGAACAAAATGCTATTGAACTGTTGGAGAAAATAAAGTTCTAAAATTTTGATTGTTCATTAAGACTAAAGCAATAATTAAGCCATCACGTATTTTGTGAGTGATAGTAGGAGAAAAAGAGAGAAGAAAACCTACTAAGGTAAAAAAATTAAAAGTTCATGCTCATTTATTTGCCTAATTATGCCAGCAATGTCTTTTCATTCACCTCATCTTGAGTGATCTTTGTCCATGTCCTTGCAGAAATCCTCTGCAGGGACCATCGAACAACATACTTGGCACTTTCTTCGGTACCTCCTGACATAGTGTAGTCCTCAGTGGAGCCCAAGGATGGTCCATTATTATTCCTTGCTCTCTCTACATGGCCGTCTGGCCTCATTTTATGATCATATACACAGAATCTCCTTCTCTTTTCTCTAGAGTTCTGCACTCACTATCTTCCATGGAGAAATATTCTCTGTCCTCACTTCTACCTTATAGCATGCCTTATTCCTGTCCAAACTCATATCAAGATTGATCTAAAAGCATTTTTATTCATCTCGTATATATATATATATATATATATATATATATATATATATATATATAATGTATCTACATGTATAATATACATATACGTGAGGATGCATCAAACATATGTACATACACACATACACTTTTTCTGCCTTAATGGAATTCAATTTATTGAGAGCAGAGATGGCTTCATTTTTGTCTCTGTATCCCCAAAGTCCTTGGAACATAGTAGGTTCTTTATAAATATCTGCGTATTCATTGATTGATTTCCACTTATATACAGAATGAACAAGAAAAAGAGCCCTGATGCTAGAGGTAGGGGATTTCTGGTCCTTCCCACGTGTGTGACCTTGGCCAATCACTTAAACTCTCTGGGTTTCAGCGTCCTCAGCAGTGAAGTGAAGGCAGTGGATATGATGGCCTCCAAGGCCTTTTATATCACTAGATCTAGGATTCTGTGATCCTATGATCACTGGAAGAATGTCTTTATAAAAAGGATTAGCCTTTTCTCTGTCCTCCCCTCACCCAGCCCCAAGGATAAGCTTTGGATAATTAATGACTCTGTGTGATTTCCCCAAAGCCACGCAAGTTGCTTTCTGTCTTCAACTCAGTTCTGACCATATTTAGTTTCTAAAACTTGTTTGATATGATAGCCAGGTAATTCTTCATCCACTTAGTTTTCTCCATATATTAGGCTGAAGTGTTTTAAATGGTTATGGACCAGGAAGCTTCTTATGATCAGGGACATGATGTAATCAGCATAATATCATCTACAACAGGAAAACCTGGAGGGCATCTCTCTCTCTACACAGAATCCACATCTCATTTGTTCTCTGTCCCTAAGCTTGTAGATAACCATGATGAACAACTTTTGCCAGCTACATATCTCTCTCTCCACAGCTAACTAACTCATCTTATCTCGTATACCTAGGAATATGGAACTTTTTAACATGTGAATAAATAGGTGACACTTTGCTCTAGGAAATTAAAGGGAACATTGCTTTCTACTGAATGAAATGGATGTTTTGGTAACCAACAACCAACAATTATGGGCACTCTATCCCCATTCCAGTTAATTGTGTAACTGAGCATGTGAGGTCTACTATAGAATATCTCTTCTGGAAATGTGCCCAAAACCTCAGGATTATATTCCAGAAAAGGTTTTTGGTAAAGTACAGCACTTATTTATGTTAAAATGATTTTAAAAACCCTAAGAAGGAAAGGATCATTACTTGATACAATGGAAAAGATTTATGGAAAAGTGCATGTAGCCAAGATCAGCAATGGAGAAAGCCTGCACACTTTCTAAATGAGATACAGGTGAAGCAAAGGTGCCTGCCATCTCCACAATCGACAAAGTAGTAGGAATATAAGTCTTAATAATGACAGAAAAAAGAAAGTAAGGAAATACTCAAACACAAAGAAGAGTTACTTAGACAAGACTACTGTAGAGAATGAGAAACATGAGAATGAAGAAAAACAATTAATAACTCCAAAATCATATCAGCACACAAAACAACTCCACAAAATTCCTTTATACTACTAACAAAAACCAGGAGATCCAAAAGATCCTATTACATTTAAAATAACCACAGAAAATACTCTAAATATATAGGTGCTATTCCAGGAAGACACATTCAAGATTTTACTAAATATAACTGGAAAAAATTGTGATATAAAGGGTCAACAAAATAACTGGAATGATAAAGCCAAATCATATAAATTCAGAATTGTAAGGGATCTTAGAGGTTGATGGTGACAAATAATCTCACTCCCATATAATATACCAATACAATATGTAATGTATACAATATATACAATATATAATACAACATACAATATATATAATGTATATGTATATATATATATATGTACAACAAATAACACAAAATACGCACTACAATATAATACATTAACCAATGAACATTTATCAAGCTCCTGCTCTGTGCCAGTGACTCTGTTAAGCATTGAGGAAACAAATAATGCAAACATTCCCTGCCCCCAAAGAGTTTCTATTCTAGTACTTATGTGATAAGGGCTCATGAGACCTTTACTTACAGACACCTCCAATGAGGGTGAACCAAACACCATCCAAGGTAACCCATTTCTCTTTTGCATATATTCAGGAGAACATAACTTCCTTGAGAGTAGAGGCTGTTTTCATTTTTGTACTTGTATCCTTAGAAGCTAGTGTAGTATCTGGCAGAGAGACAGATTGATAAAGCATCCATTTATTAAGCATTAACCATGTACCAAGCATCATGTTTAGCATTACTCACTAGAAACATACATTCTCATTCTCATAGAAAGACAACATTTGAAGGGAGGTTGGATAGGAGAGCCAAGGATACAAGTTGACTGGGAAGGGTCATGAAGACCTGGTCCCCAACAATATATAGGGTAAGTTCATCTCTCAGGGCTGGGGTGGGGTCTGAATTTTGTTGTGGGAGTTTTGGAAGGGATGGATAGCTCCAGTGGATGCAGCAAGTTCAGGAGATGGCTGGGACATGGACGTAATAGTCACTTAATAAAGGCTTTCTGAATTGAATTACCTAGTTCTACTTCTGAAGATTTTTCCTGACCCCCAAGCCAAAATTTGCCTCTGAAATGATTCTTCTTCTTCAAGGGCAGGCAGAACAATTTTCGCCTCTTTTCCAAGTGAAAGACTTTTAAATTCTTGAAGACAGCTATCGTGTATGTTGGAAGTCTTCTCTTCTCTAAGTTAAGCATCTCCAGGTGCTTCAGCCACTCCTCATCTGGCAGAGATTTGAGGCCCTTCACCATTTTGGTAGCTTTCTTTTGGATGTTCTTCAGGTCAGCAATGCTGGACATTCCCAGTCTCAGACACTTACTAGCTATATGACTCTAGGCAAGCCACTTGACCTCTGTCTCCCTCAATTTCCCCATTTGTTAAATGGGGATAATAACACCCCCTTCCTCCCAGGGTTGTTGTGATCATCAAATGAGATAATATAAACAACTTGACAGTAGAATAGACATGCCAGGTATTAGCTGAACAATGCTTCTCAGAACAGACCATGGTATACCATTTGTGTCCCATGTGAACAAGTGAGATCATGTACAGAAGGGACTTTATAACCCTTAGCATTCTGTACAAACACAAGCTATTATTAATTTCGTTATTATTATTACAATTATTATTATGAATACTTGCAATCTGGCCAGCACAGCATGCCATGGGACTGTTGCCTCTTTATTTCTGGAAGTTCCTACACTCCCCTTCTTCTCTCATCTTGAGCTTTGTTGTTGTTCAGGCATTTTTAGTCATGTCCTATTCTTTGTGACCCCATCTGGGGTTTTCTTGGCAAGGACACTGCAGTAGTTTGCCATTTCCTTCTCCAGCTCAATTTACAGATGAGGAAACTGAGGCAAAAAGGGTGACGTGATTTGCCCAGGGTCACACAACTAGTAAGTGAGGCTGGACTGGAACTCTTGAAGATGAGTTTTCCTGATTCTAGTCCCAGCACTCTATCCACTGAGCCTTAAAACCATGAGATCCTGGATATCCAAACTACTTTCTGATCGTCTTTCCATCCCCATCTTGTACTTGGTGAGTTGAATTTTTGAACCAAAGCCTAAAATTTTACATTGAACCTTATTACATTCAACTTAATAACCTCTGTGCAATAGTCTAGCCTGTGAAAATGGTTTGGAATCCCGAGTCTACTATGCCATGTGTTAGCTCTCCCCCCCAGATTCCTTGCATCTGCAAAGTGAATATGTTTAGTGTTCAAGATTGGGCTCTTCTAATCCAGTAAAATGATGTTGCTGCAAAACTAATTTATCATTTTAGCCCTGTAACAATCAACTTACCAAGAAGCTAGTAAACATAGTTAGCCAAAACAAAAACAAAATTCTTGCAGACAAACAAAAAGGTCAAGACTAATAAAGGAAACGAGGAAAAGGTAGGAATGAAGGGTGCTTAGTGTTGCCAGATCTTAAATTATATTTCAAAGCGCTGATTATGAAAACTCTCTGCTTTTCATTTCAGGAATGCCAACTAAAAATAGAAGATAAATCACTGGAAAAGATGAGCTAAGTGAGATCCTTTAAGCAAGGCATCCCACAATCAAATATTTTTTTTTATAAATTTCTTTATTTATTTTTAGTTTACCACGCACGGTTCTACATAGTTTTGAGTTCCAGTTTTTCTCCCCTTCCTCCCCGCTCCCTCCCCAAGACGGCATGAAGTCTCATATAACTGTCATGTATAACTTCGCATTGAATTAATTTATGCACTAGTCAAGTCGTGGAGAAGAATTTTGACCAATGGATTGAATCATGAGAAAGAAGAAACAGAACCAAAAAAAAAAAAACCCAAAAACAAAAACAAAAGAGAAGCAAAAAAGGCGAGCGTGTAGTGTGCCTCAGTCTGTATTCAAACTTCGCAGTTCTTTGTCTCGATGAAGATAGCATTCTCCATCGTGAGTCCCCTGGAGTTGTCCTTGCCCCTTAGGTTGCTGAGAAAAGCGCAGTTTGTCAGGGTTGGTCCTCACGGAATCCATATATCTGTGGCTGTGCACAACGTTCTCCTGGCTCTGCTCCGCTCACTCAGCATTATGTCGTGTAGGTTTTTCCAGGTTGTTATGAAGTTTGCATCATCCCCATTTCTTATGGCACAATAGTATTCCATTACCTTCATGTACCACAATTTGTTCAGCCATTCCCCAATTGATGGGCATCCCTTTGATTTCCAATTCTTGGCTACCACAAAGAGAGCCGTCATAAATATTCTTGTACATATGGGTCCTTTTCCCACTTGAGTGATTTCTTTGGGATACAACCCTAGAAGTGGTATTGCTGGGTCAAAGGGTATGAACATTTCTATAGCCCTTTGGGCATAGTTCCAAACCGCCCTCCAAAATGGCTGGATCAGCTCACAACTCCACCAGCAATGCAACAATGTTCCAATTTCCTCACATCCTTTCCAGCATTTATCATTCTCCTGATTTGTTATTTTAGCCAATCTGACAGGAGAGATGTGGTATCTAAGAGTTGTTTTGATTTGCATTTCTCTAATCAGCAGCGATCCAGAGCATTTTTCCATATGCCTGTAGATAGCTTTAATTTCTTCCTCTGAAAACTGCCTGTTCATATCCTTTGACCATTTCTCAATTGGGGAATGGCTTGTATTCCTATATATTTGGCTCAGCTCCCTGTATATTTTAGAGATGAGGCCTTTATCAGAGATACTAGTTGCAAAGATTTTCTCCCAATTTTCTGCTTCCCTCCTAATTCTTGTTGCATTGGCTTTTTTTGTACAAAAACATTTCAATTTGACATATTCAAAATTATCCATTTTGCATTTTGTAATGCTCTCTATCTCTTGTTGGGTCATGAATTCTTTACTTTTCCACAAATCTGATAAGTAAACTATTCCTTGCTTTCCCAAATTACTTAGAGTATCAACTTTTACTCCTAAATCATGAACCCATTTTGACTTTATTTTGGTATATGGTGTAAGATATTGGTCTATGCCCAGTTTTTGCCCTACCATTTTCCAATTTTCCCAACAGTTTTTGTGAAATAGTGAATTTTTAGCCCAGAAACTGGCCTCTTTGGGTTTATCAAAGAGTAGATTGCTAAACTTGTTGATTTCACCTATTTGTGTACCTGTCGGGGGCCGGACGGGATGTGCCCCACTTTGGCACCCCGTACTCCCCGACTACCGCCTATCACTCACCCTGCCCTCGGGTCTTCGGACGTCTCCGGCTCCTCTCGGGGGATGCGAGAGGAGAATCACCAGGCAGAACACCGGAGTCAACACACACAGCTTTATTGCATGGCGTACCAGAAATCTCACACAAATCCCACTGACCCTCTCTGGGGAGCGCCTTATATTGGGTGTTTCGGGTTGGCTCCTCCCCAGTTCCTCCCCGAGGGTGGAGCTCCTCCAGTAAGAGCCGCCCCGGTACTGACGTGGTGGAAGCCACACGGGCACTGCCGCGTCAGCAGGTCCAGACTCTCTGGCGTCTCACTACCCTCTCGGGGGGCCCAGGCCCCCAGCGCCCCTAACATCTCCCCCTTTTTGTTTTATGAGCGGCGCAGAACCCCAATCATACAAGAAGTCAGGCAGGGTAAGCACAAACAGGTGAGAAGGGCAAGGACGAGGACAAACCCCCCAATGGAGGCCCATTGGAGTAATTGATGGAGTGTCCCACCAGTCCTTGGCGTTGTTACAGTTCTTGTCCCGGTCGCCATTGAATTGTAGATTCGGGGTAAGGGCCCAATGCGTGGGAGTCACTGCCAGGGGTGGCAAGACGGCAGGAGCAGCTGTGGATGGGGTCGCCAACTGGATCATGGCAAGCAGGCAGCTAAGGGCGTTGTTGAAGGCAGCCCTCTGTCTCCGGACGGTCCTGTTCTTCCGCCGCGGCCTCCTTCCCCTGGGGCATCGACGGGGGCGCAACCTCACGGACCCGGCTTCGGAACCTAATAACAGTTAGATTATAAAAGAAATTGCTTTTCTAACAACACAGATGATATAGCTGCTTACCAATTTACACAATAAGAAAAATTTGAGACGTATAACAAAATATCAAAAAACCATAATTATCATCCATTTAAACTTGAAAACCAAGACCAATTAATTTCCATTTTGGTGGCTTTACCGCAGTCAGATATGACCCCAAATTGCTTAAGACAGAGAATCATTCATCTCATTACCAAAACTTCACATTGAAGAAAATCCACATAAAATTAATATAAAGCAATTATTTTTAACTTAAAACAGTTTACATTTAAATAGCATGTATCTTATTACAATTATGCGATCTTTGGGAACATCCCTGGGAATGGATTCCACCACCATTCCCTTATTGAACAGCAAACTACAGTAAATAGAATTTTCTTGGGGCTATATAGTTATAATTAATTGAACAGCAATCATAACAACTCATAATAAGCAACATCTTTACCCTAATCAATATTTGTATAAAATTTAATAGAACCCACCCACAAATCTAGGTCAAAAGGTGGGTGACATAATTTCTTTTATCTCCTCAGAACTTAATTGGTTTTTAACACTAAAACAGTAATCCCAAATAACCTAGTTAACAATCTTACAAGTTTCCTAAATGCTGGCAGAAGTGTTTTAGCTGTGATCTTAACAAGGTAGGGTTAGCAAGGCTGAGAAAGACTCACACCTGGAGTTAGACTCAGAAAAACAGTCAGTTAACAGTCCCATAAAGTCTGTGAATGGCAAGATTGAATGAATATAATAGCCACTTCCTTTCAAGCAAAAAGAGCAAGCTAAAACAATTTCAGTTGCTGAGCAGAACTGGCAAAGGTGAGTTAAAAAAGGAACTCAGGATTATCCATGATAAAAATCTCAGCCGCAGGTAAATTACCTTGGGCCGGGAAGTCCCATAGAAAAAGAAAAGAGCCTGCTTATGTTAATTTCCCAGGCAGGGAGCTTCCTTGACCAACGGTAAAATTTAAGCATTTTTAACACAGTCATACCTTACATAGAGCTTAATGAATCAAAATCTTTCTGATAGTAAACACCCAGAGATACACTAAAACCTTTCATCATTAATTACAGGTTACAAGTTTTTTAGTTTCAGCTCCTAAGGTGGAGTGGGGGGGAGGGGATGGCCCCCAAGCCACGTGGACCCCGAGGCCACGTGGACTGAACTACAGCTTCTACCCCCCACAATCAAACTCCTCCATACCAGCCTCTCTCACCTTCCCAAACTTTTACCTTAACTTTTTTCTTTTCTTTTTACCCTCTGTATCTCCAATTACAATCTTTCTTTCCCAAACTACCTTGAACATTTCAAGCAAATAAATTACACACTCACCCAGCGTTCCCTATCCCCAGCTGGTTTACTTTTCACCTTAAAACTTAAAGATCAAAATGAGCAACAGCTTAAAACTTTTTGAAAGAGAGAACTTTGAATTTGCCAGTCAAAGGTGAGTAGGACTCTGGAAAAAATCCAGTGGTACCATGTCCCTTTCTCCTCACACTGGGGAGCTCAAAGTGTCTCTTTAGTAGAGATTCATGCATTTTCCGAATTTGCCTTAGTGCCAAATGGTATGAGAAATTCTGACTTTATCTTAAGCATCAAATCAGGAGTAACACATTTGAATTTCAGGGAAAAGGTCCCCGCCTCCTTTCTTATCTCTCCTCACATTCCAAATTGGCCAGATTTGGGATGAAGGGAGAAAAAAAGAGCATTATTTCCAACAACTATAAACCATTAAACAAGAAGACATTTTCCTCTCTCCTACTCCCCCCCCCCCCCAAGAGACTGGAGTCAGGGAGGGAGAGAAAGAGATAGTGGACATTACAGGGTGTCAGATTACACACACAGAAACACCACACACAGAAACACAGATACAGCACACAGACACAGAGACAAAAAACACAGAGAGGATTTTTTTGAATCCTATGCACAAATTGCTTGGCCCTCTGATGTAACGGAGGCCAGGTGCCGTGCTTTATTGGAACTAACTTCTTCAGAACTTTACTTCATTCTTTCCTTTTTCTGGTATCTTGTCCTTGGAGTCTACCAAGTGTGCAAGTTCCTCCTCTTGCTCTGTTCCGGTAGCCACATCTGTAATTCGGGGAGTGATTGTACACCCCTGATCTTGGCCATCTTGTATATGAGTCTTATGAATGTGGCCTGATCCGTGGCGGTTCCTAAGCACTCCGCCTGCCGCGGAGACGGGCAGATCCACCCCGGTGTGCTCCAGCCACGGGCTGACCACCCAGATCTTCTCCACCCACTCTCTACATGTCCTTATGTAACTGTTAACGCCTTGTTCTTTGCAGACCTTGTAGATCTGGCAGGCGAGTACGCCTTTGTCCTCCGGCTCAACACGGGCTTCACAGACCTTTGGTCCCATCTTCCCAAGGGCTCAACCTGTCCCTTGAGGCTGCCTGGTCTTCCGCTCCCCCGTATATGGGGAGCAGGAGCGGCCTCACTGGTCAAGCCCCACGTTTGGGCGCCAGCTGTCGGGGGCCGGACGGGATGTGCCCCACTTTGGCACCCCGTACTCCCCGACTACCGCCTATCACTCACCCTGCCCTCGGGTCTTCGGACGTCTCCGGCTCCTCTCGGGGGATGCGAGAGGAGAATCACCAGGCAGAACACCGGAGTCAACACACACAGCTTTATTGCATGGCGTACCAGAAATCTCACACAAATCCCACTGACCCTCTCTGGGGAGCGCCTTATATTGGGTGTTTCGGGTTGGCTCCTCCCCAGTTCCTCCCCGAGGGTGGAGCTCCTCCAGTAAGAGCCGCCCCGGTACTGACGTGGTGGAAGCCACACGGGCACTGCCGCGTCAGCAGGTCCAGACTCTCTGGCGTCTCACTACCCTCTCGGGGGGCCCAGGCCCCCAGCGCCCCTAACATGTACCTATCCTATTCCACTGATCCACACCCCTGTTTCTTAACCAGTACCAGGCAGTTTTGATGACTGCTGCTGTGTAGTGCAGTTTAATATCTGGTGTGGCTAAGCCACCATCTCTAGCATGTCTTTTCATTGATATCCTAGATACTCTAGACCTCTTGTTTTTCCAAATGAATTTTGTTATTATTTTGTCCAGCTCAGTAAAAAAATTTTTTGGTAGTTCGATTGGTATGGCACTGAATAGATAGACTAATTTAGGTAGAATTGTCATTTTTATTATATTAGCTCAGCCTAACCATGAGCAACTGATATTTCTCCATTTATTTAGATCTGATTTTATTCGCGTGAAAAGTGTTTCATAGTTATGTTCATATAGGCCCTGGGTTTGTCTTGGCAAATAGACTCCCAGATATTTTATAGTGCCTTCAGTAACTTTGAATGGAATTTCTCTTTCTATCTCTTGCTGTTGGGCTTTGTCAGTAATGTATAGGAATGCTGAGGATTTATGTGGGTTTATTTTATATCCTGCAACTTTGCTAAAGTTGTTTATTATTTCAGGTAGTTTTTTACTTGATTCTCTAGGATTCTCTAGATAAATCATCATATCATCTGCAAAAAGTGATAATTTAGTTTCTTCTTTTCCTATTCTAATTCCTTCTATTTCTTTTTCTTCTCTTATTGCTACAGCTAATGCTTCCAGTACCAAATTGAATAATAGGGGTGATAATGGACATCCTTGTTTCACCCCTGATCTTATTGGGAATGCATCTAGTTTATCCCCATTACAAATAATGCTTGTTGATGGTTTTAGGTAGATGCTATTTATAATTTTGAGGAAGGTTCCACTTATTCCTATGCTTTCTAGTGTTTTTAATAGGAATGGGTGTTGTACTTTGTCAAAGGCTTTTTCTGCATCTATTCAGATGATCATATGGTTTCTGCTAGTTTTGTTGTTGATATGGTCAATTATGCTAATAGTTTTCCTAATATTGAACCAGCCTTGCATTCCTGGAATAAATCCTACCTGGTCACAGTGTATTATTTTCGTAATGAGTTGCTGCAATCTTTTTTCTAATATTTTATTTAAAATTTTTGCATCAATATTCATTAGAGAAATTGGTCTATAATTTTCTTTCTCTGTTTTAACTCTACCTGGTTTGGGTATTAGTACCATATTTGTGTCATAAAAAGAATTTGGTAGGACTCCTTCTTCACCTATTTTCCCAAATAGTCTACAAAGTATTGGAATTAGTTGTTCTTTAAATGTTTGATAGAATTCACATGTAAAACCATCTGGCCCTGGAGATTTTTTCCTAGGGAGTTCGTTGATGGCCTGCTCAATTTCTTTTTCTGATATGGGGTCATTAAGAAATTTCACTTCCTTCTCTGTTAGTCTGGGCAGTTTATGTTTTTGTAGATATTCATCCATATCTCTAAGGTTGTCAAACTTATGGGCATACAGTTGGGCAAAATAATTCCTAATTATTGTTTTGATTTCCTCTTCATTAGAGGTGACCTCACCCTTTTCATTTTTTATACTGGTAATTTGATTTTCTTCTTTCTTTTTTTTAATCAGATTGGCCAAAGGTTTGTCAATTTTATTGGTTTTTTCATAAAACCAGCTCTTTGTTTTATTTATTAATTCAATAGTTTTCTTGGTTTCAATTTTATTAATCTCTCCTTTGATTTTCAGTATTTCTAATTTGGTATTTAATTGGGGGTTTTCAATTTGCTCTTTTTCTAGCTTTTTCAGCTGTATGCCCAGATCATTGATCTCCTCTTTCCCTATTTTATTCATGTAGGCATTTAGAGATATAAAACTCCCCCTAAGAACTGCTTTTGCTGCATCCCATAAGTTTTGGTATGTTGTTTCATTATTGTCATTCTCTTGAATGAAATTATTAATTTTTTCTCTGATTTGTTCTTTGGCCCACTCACTCTTTAGAATTAAATTATTTAGTTTCCAATTAGTTTTTAGCTTATTTTTCCATGGTACTTTATTAAAAATGATTCTTATTGCATCATGATCTGAAAAGGATGCATTGACTACTTCTGCTTTTCTGCACTGGATTGTGAGGTTTTTATGCCCTAGTACATGGTCAATTTTTGAGTATGTGCCATGTACTTTTGAGAAGAAAGTATATTCCTTTTTCTCCCCATTCAGTTTTCTCCAGAGGTCTATCATATGTGCCTTTTCTAAAATTCTGTTTACCTCCTTAACTTTTTTCTTATTTATTTTGAGGTTAGATTTATCAAGTTCAGAAAGGGGGAGGTTGAGGTCTCCCAATATTATAGTTTTGCTGTCTATTTCTTCCTGTAACTCCCTTAACCTCTCCTCTAAGAAACTGTATGCCTTACCACTTGGTGCATATATGTTAAGCAATGATATTGCTTCATTGTTTATGGTGCCTTTTAGCAGGATATAATGTCCTTCCTTATCTCTTTTAATTAGATCTATCTTTACTTTTGCTTTGTCTGAGATTAGGATTGCTACACCTGCTTTTTTTACTTTAGCTGAGGCACAATATATTTTACTCCAGCCTTTTACCTTAACCCTATGTGTATCCCCCTATTTCAGATGCGTTTCTTGTAAACAGCATATTGTAGGATTATGGTTTTTAATCCATTCTGCTATCTGCTTCTGTTTTGTGAGAATGTTCATCCCCTGCACGTTCAGGGTTATGATTTCTATCTGTGTCTTTTTCTCCATCCTAATTCCCCCTGTTTATGCTTTTATTTCTCCCTTTCCCCTTCTCCTCCTCAACAAAGTTTTGCTTTTGACCGCCGCTTTCCTCAGTTAACCCTCCCTCTTTATTCCCCTCCCTTATCTAACCGTTACCCACTTGCTACTTCTCCTCTTCCTTCTGCCCTCCCCCCTCCCTTTTTCCCCCCTTTCCCTCCCAATTCCCGTAGGACAAGTTAGATTTCTAAACTTATCAGAGTATGTTATTCTCTTCTTGAACTAGATCAGATGACAGTAAAGTTCAAATACTGCTCTTCTCCCTCCCTTCTTTCCCTCTACTATAATATGTTTTTTTGCCACTTCCTTTGGTGTAATTTACCCTTTTCTACTACCTCCTTACCCCTTCCCTCATAGCCCTCCGTTTATATCTCTCATTTATATCTTATATCTTTACATCGGTTAGTTTATACAGGCATTCACAACCTATGTATATCCCTTTCATTTGTCATAATAGTTGTACCATTCACAAGAATGACTTATATATGTGTGTGTGTGTATATATATATACATATATATATATATATATACATAAAAAACATACATAAGATGATATAATCCCACTTAAAGATGTAAACAACCTAAGCTTATTGGTTAATGAGGTTTGTGGGGTTTTTCCCCCTGGTTACCTTTTAATGTCTCTCTTGAGTTTTGTATTTGGAGATCAAATTTTCCATTGAGTTCTGGCCTTTTCATCAGGAAGGTCTGGAATTCCCTTATTTCATTGAATGTCCATCGCCTTGCCTGGAAAATTATGCTTAGTTTTGCTGGGTAGTTGATCCTTGGTTGTAGTCCCAGCTCCTTTGCCCTTCGGAATATCATATTCCAATTTCTCCTGTCTTTTAATGTGGAAGCTGAGAGATCCTGCGTGATCCTGACTGTAGTTCCACGATATTTGAATTGCTTCTTTTTGGCTGCTTGCAGTATTTTCTCCTTGAGTTTATAGCTCTGAAATTTGGCTATAATATTTCTTGGTGTTTTCAGTTTGGGATCTCTTTCAGGGGGTGATCGGTGAATTCTTTCGATGACTATTTTGTCCTCTGGTTCTAGGACCTCTGGGCAGTTGTCTTTGATAATTTCTTCGAAGATACTGTCAAGGCTCCTTTTTTCATTGTGGATTTCTGGTAGACCAATAAGTCTTCAATTGTCTCTCCTGGATCTATTTTCCAGGTCAGTTGTTTTGCCAATCAGATATTTCACATTTTTTTCTATTTTTTCATTCTTTACGTTTTGTTTTATTACTTCTTGATGCCTCATAGATTCATTAGCTTCCACTTGCTCAAGTCTAATTTTAAATGAGTTAGTGTTTACATTTTGCTTTTGAGCCTCCATTTTCAGTTGGTTGATTTCACCTCTTAGGATGTCATTTTCTCTCTTTAGATTCTGTATCTCCGTAGCCATTTCGCCAATCTTATTCTTTAGGGACTTTTACATTTTTTCCATGTTTTCTTTTACCTCCCTAATTTGGTTTTTAAAATCCTCCTTTAGCTCTTCCAGCAGTGCTTTTTGGGCTGGAGACCAGTTCATATTAGCTTTTGAGGTATCTGATGTATCTACCGTGTCAATGCCGTCCTCCTCCATTTCGATATTTTGATCCTGCCTGTCTCCATAAAAAGAATCTATTGTCCTCGGTTTTTTTGTATTCTTCTTCATGTTTGTTGTTTTCCCTTTTCCTGGCGTTACAACGAATTTCTAACTTTGGGCTCTCTGTCCCAGCTTTCTTATTCTGGGGGTTGTGAGTCTAGAATTAAAATCTTCAGTTTCCTGAGGTGTGGGGGAGGGGTCTGGCTCCCTGGTGTCTCACTCCCTGTGGGTGCTCTCCAGCACTTGCTTTTCAGCAATGGTCTCAGCTGTTTGTTGTTTGAGCTGATGTCTGGCACTTCCCCTGGGGGAGCAAGGTTACGTCTGGGCTCCTGGCGTTGACCCCTGCTTCTAGTATTTGTCCTGTGAAGCCCCACTACTCTCTCCTTTGTTTCAGTTCTCTTTTTTTTTTTTCCCGAGGAATTCTCTGGGTGAGGGGGGGAGGGATTAGAGCCATTTACCTGGCCATTGAGTCTTCCGGAAGTTCAAGAAGCCGAGTTCCTGGGTTTTGCAAGCATCAGGAGTGGGTGTTTTCACGGCTGGTGGCGTTGCGCTGCCTCTCGTCGCTCCCACAGACTGCCGTCCTGTGTTGGGAGTCCTGGGGATCTCTGCTGGTTTCGGGCACCCAGCTTTCTCCCAGCCCGTCTCCCACGTGGATTTCTCGGCCAGCCGCTTCCGCCTTGGTCTGGAGCAGCTCCGCACCGAGCACTCTCCGAGCCTGCAGGTTCGTTCCTCCGGCCTTTCAGACTCTCCCGGCTCGAAATTTGCCCCACGCCGACTGCTCGCGGTTTCTGACTCTCTCAAATCTGCTCAAATTCACTTTTTTATAGGAATCTGACAGACCTTGTGAGAGAGCTCCGGTAAGACGCTGCCTTCATGCGGCCATCTTGCCACAATCAAATATTTGAGAAAGAAACCCATGAATATCAGCTACTGGGCAAAGGGAGCTAAGGTTTTCAACAAGACTTTCTGGGAAGACTGGAAATGAGTTGGAGAAGACAGGCTCAGAGCAGGACCTTCAATTCCATACTTGTAAATGATTTCAACATGAAAAAGCTGCTGACCTCATAGGTGTAGGGAATGTCTGCTAAGGAAACTTCCTCAGCCACAAGCCCTTGTTGACTATAGAGAGAGCCTTGGTTCTAAGGTCAGAGGATCTGGGGTCAAATTCCATCTCCGATGAAGGCAAGCTCTACAACCTTAGGCAAGCCACCTAATAGCCCTTTGTCTGTTTCCTCATCTGGAAAAATGAGAGGATTGGACTCAGTGGCCTCCGATGTCTCTTCTAGTTCTCAGATCAACAATTTATCTTAAAGTGTGGGTTTCTTGAGCTACTGAGAGACTAGGTGATTTGTCCAGGACTGCAGTCAGTCTGTGTCAGAGGTGCTATTGGAACTTAGCCAGAGAGGGGCCAGCTTCACTGCTCTGGTTGTCACTATTATTTCTAATAATGTGGTCAAAAGTTTATACATATGTGTGTATATATATATATATATACATATATATATATATATATACACACACACACACATATACACATATACACACATATGCATATATATATATATATATATATATACATATACATACACACATACATATTACAAATAGGAAATGAATCAAGGCATCCAACAATTGAATATTTGAGAAAGAAACAGATATACATATGCATATATACATACACACATTATATATATACATATAGATACACATGCTCATATACATATGCATATATGTATGTATGTATATATACATATAAATATGTGTGTCACACACATACACACACAAACACACATCCATATTGCCACAGCTTACCTTACTGGGGTCCTATCACCTCTGCTGAAAGAATAGGGGATTTGTATACTAGGGAGCTTTCTACCTTCTGCTTCTCCGGGTGCAAGGCTCATGAGAAAGAATGGCATTTGGTGAAGACTCTACATGCCAAAAACTGGGAATGAGAACCAATGATCAAAGTAAAAACCTAGTATAATTAAAGAAAAGGGAAGGTCTGGAAAAAAGAGGAGGGCACCAATCAATCACCAAACATAAGTGCCAGGGTGACGGGGGGCACAAACACAAAGTGACCAAGCTCCCACTTTCAAAGAGCAGCATGCCAAAATCTGACTGGGGGAGGGTGGAGGATGCTTGCCGGAGGGCCTTATAATTTCAACACTGCGGATGCTTCCAGCAGTTTGAGCTTGTTGGGGGCTGGTTGTTGCTTATTCTGAGCTGCTTTTCTTCTTTTATTTTTCTCATCATCCTGTGGCCTATGTAGATACAAGTGGAAAACTGGTCTCCTCCTATTGGTCACACCACGCACACAACTCTACAGGCTTGCTGTGTTGGGGACGAAGAAATAAGAGAGTGAGGAGCTCTCCCCAAATGGATTCATGCCCTCCCCGCAGCAGCATCTGTCTGCCATAGAGAGCTACGACAAACCAGTGGTTTCTTTCTCTGGTTCTCTTTCAGCAGAAACGAAGGCCCAGGACCCATGAGTTTGTCCTATTGAACAAAATCTATTTGTAACTCATCCTTTCAAAGAATCATCTATCCATCAGTTCTTTTTCTAGATGTAGACAGCATCTTCCTTCATAGGTCCTTTGTAGGTGATTTGAGGATTTATCATAGTCAGAATTACTTAGTTGCTCAAAGTTTTTGAAAACAATGTTGCAGTTACTGTCTACAAAGTTCTTTGGGTTCTGCTCATTTCACTCTTCGTTATTTCGTGCAACTCTGTCGATGTTTTTCTAAGATCATGGGACTCATCATTTCTCACAGCACAGTGCTATTCCATCACAATCATATACCACAACTTGTTTAGCCTTTCCCAGTGGGTGGGCATTCTTGTAATTTCCATTATGTACCATCATTCTATACCTAAATAGAAGTATTTATAGAGTAACTTTACATATACATCCATATATATGTATATATATATTTGTGTCTAGTGGTAGCCATCTCTAAGATGGGGAGGGAGGAAAAAATGAAAAAAGAGAAATTTACATGACGACTTTATCAATTTGTATGTGCAGTCGTATTTTATTATACTGTTATGAAAATGTTTATTTTACTACATAAAAATAAAAATGAAGAATAATCTTTTGTTCATGGTCATATAACTAAATGCCAGAGGTGGCATCTGAGCCCAAGATTTCTTGCTTCCATGGCCAATACTCCAAGCACCGTGATGATACCTTGATGATAATAGGGTAATGAGAAAGGAATAAACATTCCTTAAGCACCTACTATGGGCCAGGTGCACTAGAGTTTTTACAAATACTATCTCATCGAATCCTCCCAAGAACCCTGAGAGGCACACGCTATTATCATTCTTATTTTGCACTTGAGGAACTGAACGAAACAGTGGTGAAGTGACTTGTCCAGAGTCAAACAGCTAGTACGTGTCTGAGGCCAGACCTTCATTCAGCTCTTCCTGACTGCAGACCCAGAGTTCTATCTGCTGTAGCCACCAGATGACTCCACTACAATGATAGCTAGCTCTCATATAGAACTTTAGAGGTCTACAAAAACTTCACAAGTGCCATCTCATTTTATCCTAACGATATTGCTGGGAGGCAGGTGCTTTTTTCACTGAAGAAACTGAGGCAAGCACGGGCTAAGTGACTCACCTGGGATCACGCAGCTAATAAATCTTACAGCTTTAGATCCAGAGCATCATTGACCCTGCTGCTGCCTCCATCTCCAAATGGTGACGCCTTTGAAAGTGATAAGCAATAGCCATGGCCAGGAGAGGCTGAATTGGACTCCTAGAGATCTGAATTCTTCCCATCCAGACTCGGTCACACATGGGTGACCAGCACCTAACCTCTCAACGCCCCCCAAACACTTTAATCCATAGGTACCAGAAAGCTTGGCTTGTGACATCACCAAGGAGAGAGTTTCCACATAACCATTTCACACCTCAATGAAATCACCAATCCAGCCCCAGAACAAGAGCTATGGAATTTCTCCACGATCAATGCTCATAAAAGGAGGTGCCATCTGCTAATGAGAGAGAAGCCTGTTGACCTCACTGGGCACATCCTGTGCATCCTGCCTTACCTGAACATTTCCACAACTGGTTCCAAAAGATTTAGTGGAGTCCTAGGGCATGTGTATAGATTTTGGCAGGTTTTTTATCTGACTTCAAAGGTACCTGAATTATACTTTTAAAAGTACAGAATGGAAACAGCTACACCTGGAAAAGGGAAATGTTCGATTATTTAGAGGGTCTTAAAGTACAAATGACTGATCACTGGACTTCAAAGGACTCATAATGAGAACAGGATAGGGCTGGGTCTCTCCGAGGGCACAACTTCTGGGGGCACAATCAAGCACAATGAGGTCAGGTTGAGTCAGGACAAGAAGTATTTATAAAGTGCCTACTATGTGCCAGGCACTATGTTAAGAGCAGGAGAAAGCTTGACTCCTGGGGGCAGTGCCTGCCCAATCTATCAATCACAATAGTGTCTGGCATATGCATAGAGAACTCACCAACATTTGCAATAAACTTTATATCCATTCTCTCCCTAGAGTCTCACAATAACTCTAGAAGGTGGATAATAGAGGAAAGGCTAATGCCCATTTTATAGAGGAAGAAACTGAGTCTCCCAGAAGTTAAGAGCACGTAGAAAGCATCCAGTGTGGGATTTGAACCCAGGCCTTTCTGAATCCAAATCCAGGACTCTAGCATACAAAAACTGCCAGGTAACTTGGGCTTCTCCATGAATATGCCATTCCTTGCTTGTACTGTGGGATGCATCATTGCAGAGGAGAGAGTATTGACTCTGACATCAGAGAACCTGGGTTTGTAGCCTGACTCTGATACTTAGTACCTGGGTCAAGTGGGCAAGCCCTGAACTTCCCTGTGCCTCAGTTTCATTATCTATAAAATGAGGAGTGGGGTGGAATAGCTGGGGCTCTGAGGTGCCTTCCAGCTCTAAGCTTCTGCCCCTCTATTCTATGCACTTGATCTCTGAGTCTCCACTCAGTATGTGATGTTACTGAACCAGTGAGGCTTCCAAGAACACTTTTCCAACCTCCTTTGCTTGAAAATCTGAGAGGGAGAGAGAGAGAGAGACAGAGAGAGAGAGAGACAGAGAGAGACAGAGACAGAGAGACAAAGAGAGACACAGAGAGAGAGAGAGAGAGAGAGAGAGACAAGATGAGAGAGAGAAACAGAGAGAAAGAGAGAGACTGAGAGAGAGACAAGACAAGAGAGAGACAGCGACAGAGACAGAGAGAGACAAAGAGAGACAGAGGGAGAGAGACAGAGAGAGACAGAGAGACAGACAGACACAGAGACAGAGAGACAAAGAGAGACAGAGAGAGAGACAGACACAGAGACAGAGAGACAAAGAGAGACAAAGGGAGAGAGACAGAGAGAGACAGAGACAGAGAGAGAGACAGACAGAGAGAGACAGAGAGACAGAGAGACAGACAGAGAATCCATCACTGTGTCTCCAGGAAGCACATTCCCCATGTGAGCATCTCTAATGACTGGGAATAACAGACATAACGTTTAGGTTTACTTTTAGGTTTACCTCATTCGATCCTCACAACCACCCTGGGAGGTAGGTGCTGTTATGTCCATTTCACCGATGAAGAAAGTAAGACAGAGGTTAAGTGAGTTTCCCAGGGCCACGCAGTTGAGTGAGTGTCTGAGTCAGGATTTGAACTCAGGTCCTCTTGACTCCCAGTCCAGTACATTATTCATTACATCAACTAGTTGCCTAGGAGACATTTTTCCTGATATCAAGTAGAATTTGGCTCTTTTAAATTTCTGTTGAAGTTGATCCTCTAGCTCCAGAGAGCCTCACTGCTCCAGGAATCGTCCCAGCCACCAAAGGTGAAGCCTTGGCCCTGCTCAGCCATTCTAGCAGACCCATGTGGTTGGGTTTTGCTTTTGATCCATAGATTGATTGATTGACAAGGATTCTCCACTGCCCTTCCCTCCACCCAACCCCAAGGGTGCAGGCCCTCATTGCCTCACACCTGGATGAGGTGATAGCCTGATGGCTGGTCTCCTGGACACAAGTGTCTCCAGTCTATCCACTGCTCAGATGCAAGTGACCTTCCAAAACAAAAGATATGACCATGTCTCTTATCCCTCCTCCCCCCTCACTTAGTAAATTCCAGGGGCTCCCTATCACCTTCAGGATCAAATACAAAATTCTTTGTTTGGCCTTCAAAGCCCTTCCTAACCTCCCCCCCACCTCTCCAGTCTTCTGACACCTTGCTCCCCACCAATCAAGGGACACTGGCCTCCTGGCTGTCTCATGAACAATAATCTCCATGTCTCTGCTCCCGGCATTCTCTTTGGCTGTCCCCCAAGCCTGGAATGCTCCCCTCCTCTGCTTCATGACTTCTCTGGATGACCTTCAAGCCTCGCTGAAATCCTACCTAGTACAGATGGTCTCCCTGCCCCACACAACTGTAGAGCCTTCTCTCTGAGACTAACTTCCATCTAGTCCTGATTTGTAGGGTGTAAACACAGACAGCCATTTGCATGTTATTGCCCTGTTAGATTGTGAACACCTGCAGGGACTTGCTTTTATCTTTCTTGTATCCCCAGTGCTTATCACACCTTCAAACAGATTGTGGGTGCTTAATAAGTGCTTATGAGGGACTGAGGACTAGATTACAAGTGGTATTGATTGACTGATTAAGGACAGTGCCTAGTATATAGTAGGTACTTACTAAATGCTTCACTCTTGACCTTGTTGATTCTGTAAGTCAAAGAGTAGTCTTATCCAATAAAGGTGACAGGAATAGAGCACCTTGTTGAGTGACATAAATTGGGGCTGTGGGGTGTTAGACACCCCTCTTACTTCCTAATAATTGGTGTTATCCCAAAGTGGCATGAGTGGCCTCAGGAAATGGCACATTCCCCTTCCTTGGAGGTCCTCAAGCATGAGTGCCATGACTGTTCTCTGTGGATGTTGTCCCGGTGCAGGTTTGATTAGAGAGGAGATTTCTGAGGTCTCCCCTAAGCCTAACATTCTGTTATTCCTCTTTCTGAGATGGATTCGACTCAGGAAAGAAGCATTTGTAGGGAAACCCCCTGGAGACAGAAATATAGCCCACTGCTGAGGTGTTCCAGCATGATACTCCAGAGCCAAAATCTCCTGTGATGATCTCACAGTGGATTCATCTGCCTACTTCATGCCAATTGGTTGTCATGACAACTGTTGGCTAAGTTTCAAATGAAGTTGAGTGTGCTGGCCCCCTTGCAGCTGTGGTTTTCATCATTTTGTGGCTATCTCTCTCAGTGAACATGAGACATTATGGAACTACTGAATCATGGCTTTTCTGAGTTAGAAGGTACCTCAGAGGCCATCCACTCCAAGTCCCACTAGAATAAGAATCCACTTCATCCTTCAGTCCATCCATCCATCCATCCACCCCTTTATTTATTCATTCATTTAGTTAACATCTATTAGGCACCTACTATGTTCCAGCCACTAGAGATACAGAATCAAATGTTATTGGATCTGCCTTCTAGGAGCTTACATCGCACTAGGAAAAAAAAAAAAACATAAGCCCCAGCAAAGCAAATGCATACAAGTTATTTACACAGCAACAGCACAGTAATTTTTGGACACAAATTCTAGTTCTGAGAGGACAAGGCTCGACTTCATGCAGGAAATAACAATTGAGCTGATCCTCGCAGTACTTCAGGGGTTCTGAGAGGTCAAGATGAGGAGTGAAGGCATTCCAAGCACAAAGAATGAGCTATGCAGAGGCACAAAGAGGCAAATGTCACAGATAGGGAAAAACACATTGGTAAATTTACTGCTTTGTAGAATGAGGACAACACTCAGCTTGTGGGGATCAACTAAACTAATGTTTGTGCAGTAAATGTATTGATTTTAAAGTTCTGTGTGAATATCAATCATTATTAAGAATGCCTGGCTTACAGTCACACAGACAGGGTCAGACATTGGACTTGAACACAGGGCTCCTGACTAAAAGTTTATCTGGCTTCCACAGCACCATTCTGCCTTTCCGCAACAAAGCTTCTAGAGTAAGTGTGCAAAGGAGTTCCTTGGATTAGTTTTAGACTTATTCTTTGCATACTTAACTGTTCCATATTGTCTCCCCCAATAAAATATAAGCTTTTTGAGGGTAAAGACTATTCAATTTTTATCTTTGTACCTCCCCACTTAGCAAAGTGCCTGGCACATAGTTTTTAATAAATGCCTGTTGCTGGATTAATTGAAGCTAAGTTTTCTCCAGGGACATCCACACAGGCTTTTAGAAGGTGGGAGGGAGAAGATGAACCCATTAAGAGAAAGGAGAGGTAAGAGAAAGAGGAGGAGAACATAGTTGGAGGAAGAGATCATACATGAAGAAATGCTGCAAAAAAGAAGATGAGGATTGATAAAATGTCATTTGACTTGGTGACTAAGACATAACTGATGGCTTTGGAGAACACAGATTTGGTCAACCAGCAGAGATGGGGTTGTGGTAAGAAAGTGGGGCCATGAACATAAAGATTCTCTCCAGAAGTTTTAAATGAAAACGGAGAAGAAATAGACAAATAATTTCTTGAAGTGGATAGAAAAGATAAAAGGGAAGGTATTTATTTTTTTTGGTTGTTTAGGACGACAAGGCTTGAACAGATTTTAGGTGTGGGGGAAGAAAACGAAAACTCCAAGGTCACAAGATCATGGATCTAGAGTAGATAGGGACCTTCAATGTCATTGAATTCAATCCCCTCATTTTTCAAATGAGGAAACTGAGGTCCCAAGAGAAGAAATTACTTGCCCATGCTCTCAGAGATAGTAAAGGACAGTGGCTGCTTTCAAACACAGGTGCTACCTCCAAAACACTGTACCACTTTCAGATGAAAGACAAGGGAATTGATCAAGAGAGTGAGGAGGCAAAGCAAAGAAATCTAGAAAGGCTTTGAGCACAGGACCAATCCTAGCTTGTGTGTTTTTCATCTAAGAACCAATCAGCTAAGTGAATATATACCTGTGGTGCCCAACCAAGAGACCTGGTGCTGAGGGAAGGAATTAGTTTGTCAATCTAAACTTGTGAAGCTCATGTATCTACCAACAGTATGTGGGGCTTGCAGAGTATAACGAAGCCAAGAGTGCCAATACAAAAGCCATCTTTTGTCTCTTAAAGTAATTCAAGTGGAGTGGCAAGGTCCTTTCCCACGATGCCTACATTCCAAGAGTGCCCTAGAAGGTCTGGAGATGGTCAGCCTTCTTTCCACAAATGCATGTGTGTTACTTACTGCAGTCTTCCACTGTGGTCCATCCTGCATCACGACCTCAAACTCTCCAGCCTGGGACCACCACCTCTTGGTCCTATCACTATGGCACACATTTTCTACCATTCCTCCTACCACCCAGTCCTTTCAAGGTTGGAAAGAGTCTCATTCTCAATGCAATTGCATCCACAGCCAGATCCTCAGTGTTGCTGTCGACGCATGCTTGAGGTCTGGCTTCCATGTGACTACCCACTCAGCTGTTCTGGCCCCATATGAAAGAATCGCTAAGGCTAGTTCTGTTGAGAAATTTCTAAACAGCAGAAAGCCAAAGGCATCACTTTCCTGCCCTTGACCCCTGCACATCCAAAACAAAGGCCTAATCTAATAGACCCACACAGTGGATGTAGTTCTTGGCCTCTGCTCTCCAGGTGGGATTTTTTAAAGTTCTATGATACCTAACTTACATAAAACCAGAGATCTAGTAAGGGACCAGGTCTCTGAGGCCATTTACCTCAACCCCACCACTTTACAGATGAGGAAACTGAGGCTTTGGGAGAACATAAATGACCTGCCCCAAGTCACCTGGGTGGTAAAGGCCAAAGATTTCAACCTTAGGTCCCTTGATTCCAGAAACAGTGCTACTGCCACTATGTCATATAGATGAAAATTGAAAAGAAACATGGGGATGTCTCATAAAAAAGGGACAAAAAGGTCTCCCCCAAAAGCTGTTTTTTCTACTTTTTTCACCTTTTGAAGACACAATAGAATTCAGATGATGAAATATTGCTTCATGAGGCATCATCTTGACTCATTCCTCATGCCCAAACTTCTCAATTGGCCAATGCAAAAATCAAAGGAAAAACAAAGCTCCCTTGACCTAACCAATGTATTGAACAAGTCAGACTTTGGATGTTGTGTTCCTCAGTAAAGGTCTCCTAACTCTGCAAAGCAATAGAAGAAGCCTTCTCATTTCTCTTCTTTGGGGCCTAACCTGATTATCATAATTTCTCAGCTTTTTTTTTTCCATTTACGTGTTTGATGTCATGGGGTACCCAGTTTTCCTGGCTCAGCTTGCCTCCATTCTGCATCAGTTAATATAAGGCTTCATCATCTTCACCATTTTTCCAATGCACTAAAATCCATAACGTTCATGAACCACAGTCTGTCGAGTCTCTCCTGGTTGATGAGCATCCCATTTGTTTCAATCCATTCTGTGCTATCTTTAAACATCTGGCTCTCGGTAAGTGAGCAGGCATGAAACCTCTCCCTTTGCCCTTGACTTTTGTGGTGCCAGTGGGCCATTCAAAGAAGCCCAGGATGGCCTTTGCATCACTAGATAGCTTCCCTGAGCAGGATGGATAGAAAGTTACGGACCTGAATGACAGTGAAGAGGAGGCTCCCTATTGGTTCATACCCTGGGACTTTGCTGAGTCGCTAACCTCTCATCTATGAGCCTCTAGGAGAATGAACCTTCCTGCCCCTCACCCCATTTTGGGGGGCAGTGTTGCCCTCTTGTGGTTTCATTGGAATAGGGAACACTGGTTGAGCCAAACCCCTCTCCAGTACTGATCAGCCCATGCTCTGAAATTTCTCATCTTAGAGAGTTGCTTGGGACACTGAGAGACTCGAGGCCTGGATGGCACACTCAGGGTGTGGCATATAGGATTTAGAGACTGCCTCTGAATCTGGCACCACTTCCATTAGGCCACACTGTCTTTGTCCTGAATCCAGAATGCAAAATGTGGCAGGCCCATCATCGTGACTCTTGTCATTCCACCCACATCCTGAGGCTTTCTCATCAGTAAAAATAAAGTGGTTGTGCCTCATGATGCTAAAGGTGCTAGCCTGCTCTGATGGTTCATGAGTACTACAAAGATAAATTGGGAAGGTGCCCCTGTGACTTCCGTACAAATTTCTACCAAATTTAGAGGGAAAAACAAATAGAGAAAAAAGAATAATATAGAATTTGGGGATAAAGAAAATTACCTCCCCAAATAATGAGAAATTGTAAAAAGAAAGATAGAAACGAAGGAATAAAAAGGGAAGGAAGGAAAGAAGGAAGAAAACGGTCAGGGTTAGTATGACATAATCGTTTTTTTAAACCACACAATTAGTCTAAAAGTAAAAATAAGAAAAAAAATCTTAATTTTATTAGCAAAATTTACTAGATTAATAAGACTTAGTATTCCATATAAAAATTTAGCATTAAATATTTAAAATGCTATTAATAAAATACTAGATTAATAAAGCCTAATATTAAATATAAAAAATTAATTGGGTGTAATACATCAGTTTAAGCCTTTACAAAAGGAAAATATAAGAAGTTAGTGACCTTTACAAGGTGGGGCAACTCTCTGGTCATTGACTAGAGGGAGGCTCAGCTCAACTGAAAATCACAGCTAAGTGTCTTTTCCAGGAAAAGACCCTCCTTCTGCCATAGGCTCCTTGATCCAAAGCTCAAAGGGATCTCCAAGGATCTCTAGTTCAAGTGTCTCAATTTACACATGAGGAATCACAAGGAAGCAGGGATATCCTTTAAGTCACAAAGGAAAGAAGGATCAGGATTTGAACTCAGGTCCTCTGACTTCTGAGTCTGTGCTCTTTCCACTTCCCAGGCTTCCTCCAGCCTCACTTTTTACTCTCAGTAGAGGACAAATCCTTTGATGCCCTACTGGCATGGCACAAAAGCCAGTTTCTAAAGCTGATATAGGGGAAGAAGGGATGCCCAGCTTCTAGCATGTCACCTCTCTCCTGCCACAGAGTACCCTCATCTCCTTTCTTCTTCCAGGGCCACCATGAGCCAGTCCCATGCTGTCCTGGTCTGGGGGTATGTGGCTGCCCTCAGGGAAGGCTGCAGGAGTTTGGACAGAGTGCCTCTGGACATCAGGGTGGATATCAGGGTGGAGGTCAGGGAGGAAGCCCTGTGCTAGGGCGGCTCAGGGTCAGAAGATTTCAAGGCTTCAGTTCCAGGATAGGCCACAGATTGGTGACCGTCACCAACCACCACCACCAACTACCACTGTGAGTGACTGCTGTGACCAAGCATGGACAAAGAGGTCTCTTTACCTCTTAGGCCTCTGTTTCTCAATACACCAAATAGGAATCAACCAGGGATGCAGATACGGGCATCCTCTGCCCCACGGAGTGAGGGGAAAGCCCTTTGGGAGCTGTTCTGGATGCAGGGCTGGGGGCTATGGACCACTGATGTGGAATCTCACTGTAGTCAGGAATTCCCAATGAGGAGGCTCCCTCCACTCTATTCTGAAATGCCTAGCCCTGGAAAGTCTCCTGGACCTGGTGGTTACAGGTGACTTACGTGGCATGGCAAAGTACTGGTTAGAAGCAGGACCTGAACCCAGGTCTTCCTGACTCTGAGACCAGTAGCTGTCAATCACAGGGCTTCTTTGTGACCCTCAAAGTGCAAAGTCAAGTCCCATGAGGGAAATTGCAATACACATGCTCCTGTCTTATTATCAAGGTGTGTGTGTGTGTGTGTGTGTGTGTGTGTGTGTGTGTGTAATAGGTCCATAAGGTCATGAGGCCAATGTGATTTTAAGCTCCTTACAGACAATAATTATGTTCCCCAAGTTCTTAGCCTAGTCCCATGCACTGCTGCTCACTAAGTGTTTGCTGATTACTTAGAGCAGGGGTGGGGAATTTGAGGCCTCAAGGCCAAATGTGGCCTTCTAGGTCCTCGGGTTCAGTCTTTTGACTGAGTCCAAGTTTTACAGAACAAATCTTTTTATTTAGGGCACTGGTTCTGTGAGGTTTGGATTCAGTCGAAGGGCTGCACTTGAGGACATAGAGGGCCACATGTGGCCTCAAGGCCGATGGTTCCCCAGCCCTGACTTAGAGCATGTATTTCAAAGTTTCTACCTCATCTGATTAAGTTGGCCTTTTATGAGGTTTTTGAGGACACAAATTTTGTATATGTGTTCCTATTTGAGAGAATAAAAAATTAAATTTCAAATTTTTTATTTTTTCATTTATGAAATTATTTGTTTTACAAAATTACGCATTTGAATAGCTTACACAGAATATAAATGAAAAAAAAAAACAGAGAACCTGAAATGAAGGAGGAAGGAGAAGGAGAAGAAGAAAGAAAAGGGAAAGAGAAAGAAGCAAGAAGAAGAGAAGGAGCAGGAGAATGGGAAGGGGAAGGAAGATGAGAGAAAGCGAAAGAAGAGAAAGAGAAGGAGAAGAAAGGGAAGGAGAAGGGAAAGGAGGAGAAGGAAATTCTAGCTTCTAAATTAGAGATAGTAGGAGTAATATTGGAAAATAGGAGGAAATATTCGTGATATGTTGGAATTCCTTATGGGAAAAGAGGAGAAAGCAGGCATTTATCAGACCAAGCAGGTCTAATGTGGACGCTAGAATTGGGGAGAGTGGAAAACACAACACATGGAAATGATTGAGAGGCGATCGTAGCCCCAAACTCTTCCAGATTTGGAATGAAGAGGGATGGGAAGTTCCAAGGGAAAATATTCCTATGATGTAAGTCCAATTTATCATGAGAAGGAAGAAAATGGGAAACTTGCTTGTGAGAGATGTGGTTGCACAGGGAACTCACCAACCAATCATACATTAAGAAGACATGGAAGTGAGGGAAGATAAAGGGAGATGAATACCATTTTTTGACAATCATTGTTCAAAAGGATTGCCTGGTCCTGTAAAAATGTCAGCAGGGCAAGAGGCCAGAACAAAACATGAGTATATGAATCAGGTTAAAGACAGAAAAAAGAGCAGTTCATGGAGGGGGAGTGGTGATAAATGCAGGTGGATAATTAATGATAATGAACTGCAGAGATCACAAAGAAGAGAGAGAATAACACAGCTCTTTCTGTACCTCCTCCCTCCTCCAAAGTGATTTCCACACTGACAAATATAGAGCAAAAAGGAGTAGCAAGAAATCAAAACTGAAACAAAGCCAGGAGATGGGACAAAATGACCAGGCTGTCCTCCAGGATTCCAACTTACCCAGCTTGGATGATCTCCTGCCTTCATACTGAGAGAACACTCAGGTGTGATTGTAGAGGAACCAGTCCGTTGGGATTTGAAGAAATGTGGAGAAAAATGGAGGGACCGCAGGCCTGGAGAGGGGGCAAAAGGGACACCTTCTCAGAAGGAGAAAGGATTTGGGGATTCTTTATGAACACAATGTTTCATCGTTGCGCAATTAACATGTTATTAACATTTCTGGATTCATTGTTAACACATAATCACTTGAGAAAGTGATATGCCAATCTCCACTGGTAAACCCAGACCCTAGAAGGAGAGCTCATGCCAAACTAAATGCCATTTCTGTTTCTGACACATATTTAGTCTGGTAGATGAAGGGAATGTCATAGCAACGTGTACCTGGGACTTCAATCAATCAATCAATTTCAGGGAAGCACTTCACAAGCTGACAATGCCTTTGCTTCCAGCTAAAGTGGAAGCGAAGAAAGTTCAAAGCAGAAACTTTTGCCCTAAGACAAGTAAATACTTTAGAGAGGTGGTGAGCTCCCCATAACTGGAGGTCTTCAAAAGGAGAGGAGATGAGTACTGGCCTTGAGTAATGGCAGGAAAGCCATTAACTGAAATTCTGTGATTCTATGTTTGGTTTCCTAAATAGATATCTCCTTTAATTGGTTAAAATACAGTCGACATTGCAGCATCTTTTCAGAAAGATTGATTGCATAAAGGAAGATACCAGCATTAAATTAAATCCTTACACATGTCTTATGTTCACCTGTTTGGTTGGGGAAACTACTCAGAGCGATCCTTTGCAATTTCAAATGAAATGAATTCATTTAAATCATGATAATTAAATGAGTGTTGACTTGAGCTGGAATAATCTTTAGCTTGGAGGGGCCTTTGTGAGGGCATAGATACAATGCAAGGTTTTTGTGTGATATTTTGGCCAGCATCCTACCTCTGCAAAGATTCCTTTCTTGTAATTCAGGCCGAGCAGGTCGTTTTGACAGCCGACAAATGAGCCCCTTCACCCCCAGTACATAGAGCCAAGGCTGCCCGCTGTATGGATGGCTTCCTCGTCACGTTTACGGCAGATGTGAGAAATGGGCTGGAAATTAGAAAATGCTAAAATTAATATTTATTGACTTGATGTTTCATTATCATTAGGAATTAGTTTGTTCTTGGGTAAACAGTTTATAGCAAGTTATAAATATGTTCCGTTGACCTATTAACTGGCCCAATATATTATGAAGTTATTGACAGCGGCTATAAAATTTACTAACAGCCATTAGACCTTGTAACATACTTGATGTGTCTGTGTCTCTGCACCACCAAGAAATGAGGTGATTTTTTTAAAAGATAATCTGCTACTGATATTAAATTCCTCCAAGATTTTAATATATTGTCTAAGTTTATGGGTCATAAAATAAACCTAGAGCTTACAAAAAAATTTACATGGGGATATTATTTAAGAAAAAGGACATGTAAATTTTAGTACAGTAGGAATGGTGATATAAAACCCTGAAACATATAAAAAGTAACCAAACTGCATTAAAACACCATCAAGGGTCTTGTAGCAACCCACAAAATGAAGAGATAGCATTCCTAGGTACAGTCAGGGAAGGCACTGGAACAATTACCCAGCACAAAAAGAGGCCCTGAGCTAGAGAGAGGGTGCTGGGTTGGGAATCCTGAGAGCTGGGCTGGGACCAGAAGCTTGGCCACCTCCAGCTGTGTGACCTGGGAAAAGGCCCTCCCTCCACTGGGCATTGGTTTTCCCATCTATAAAATAAGAGAGCAGAGTGAGATGATTTCTAAAGTTCCTTCTAACCCCCAATCCTGGTCGCCAAAAGCAAGTCAGACATTACAGGGTAAATAGACACCATCCAAAGGAAGGTGATGTAGATTTACAGAGACTAAGGGGACAGGGCTGACCTGAGTCAAATAAAGTGCTGCTCATCAGCCAATGGTGGGGTCCTTCTGGGCAGGTAGAACTTTTAGTCAGGTGTAGACAAGACAGTTGCCCTCCTTCTCCTCAACATCCACATACTCCTTTTGCAAACAGAATATACTGATGTCTGAGGTTAAAAGGTCCACCATTTTCATTTCTACTTGCATGTTGAAACCAAGAAAGGCGAGAGAAGGAGGTGAAATGGCAGCGCATGCCAGGGATGGGGAAGAGCCAATGCACGGAGATGGGAGATGGGAATTCTTCTAGTCCGGTTTTCCTGATGGGCTGCTATTGATCTGTCTACACTGTTGTGCCTTGGTTAAAATAACTCTACATAGGTCTCTGCTATGCTTGCTGTTGGGGCAGTGGGACAAAAATAGCGCTTTTTGCAAATGTTATAGAGTTGGACATATGGGTTGTGCCAGCTGGCCTCAGGGGTCTCTTTCAAGGCTGAATGTCTGGGAGTTTGGAGTGAAGAGCATAAGTGGACACTTTATTTTGTCTAAAATAGACTCTAGAAGAGGGGCTCTTAATTTGGGTCTGGGTTCCAGTAGAATTGGTTTCCTTTGCTATCCTATGGGTTTTGTTTTCACAATTTAAAACCATTATTGGGAGGCATCCACAAGCTTCACCAGGATTCCAGAGTGCTCTAGGGCCTCACAAAGATTGAGTCTCTACTTTAGAACAATTCTATTGCTATCTGACTCTACCAGCCAAGCTGAATCCTAGTCTGGGATTACTCCACGTTTCTCAAGAAAGGTGAGAAAGTCCTCCACACCTTTCTACAATAAGATTCATCTTCACTCACCTTGATTGGCTAGCCTCTGGGCAGAGGGCCCAGGTGATGCCCACACTGATTTGGTCCCAGGGTTCCAGAAAGCCTCCATCCACCTGCTATCAAGGTCTCCTCAAAGTTTTCTTCCTAACTTGCTCAATGTCACATTTTGGAATGTGGTTTATTTAGGGTTTGTCTGTTGTTATTTTTTTTCTGAAATATTCAGTTTCCCCTTGACCTTCCACTTGACTTCAAATGCCACTAGGAGAGAGCCTTCTCTGGGTGAGCTTCCTCATTGGACCTTGGTCTTCATGGCCTGTGACTCTGAGGCACACCTGTCCACCACTCCTTTAAGATTATACCCTCACTTCCAGAATCCCAATAATTTTCTTTGTCTCTAAGGTCATACCCTTTCCCTTGCCTGTGAACAATATCCTGCCCCAGAAAAGGAAACCTATTAAGATGTATGGCTAAAACTTGCATGACACACTCTTTAGCAGAGTACCACAGAGAAGGTGGGGAGGAACCAAAGCAGAGTCCTTGACAGAAGGTAAATGCACTGGCTCTGGACCCAGGACACTGAGGGTCAAGACCCACCTGTGAAGTCCACTTGCCATATTTCTACCTACACAACATTTAACCCAGGCTGCTTAAATAGTTGTCTGGTCCGCCTGCCTTTAGTCTCATCCCACCCAAATCCATCCATCCTTCACTTGGTTGCAAAATGATTTTCCTAAAGGTCTGTCTGTTACCCCCTCCCCCACCCCCTTACTCAATAAACTCTTGTGGCTCCCTATTAGATCCCAGATCAAATAAAGCTCCTCATTAAGCATTTAAAGACCTTGCCCACCTGAGCTATTCCTCCCTTTCCAGTTTTCTTATACATTATCTTCCTGCATGCACTCTCCAGTCCAGTGATGATGTCTTCTTCCATCTCCCAACCCCAACAATTTGCACTGGTTGACCCATAGCTAGAATATTCTCCCACTTCACTTCTAATACTAACTCCCCCATTTCCTTCAAGATTCCACTCAAATCCCACCTGTGGCACAAAGCCGATATATCCTGACTACTCCTTCCCCTAAAATTACCTTTTATCTACTCTCTCTATATTTTGTATTATAGTGGGTACCATATGTTTGCCTTTCATTGCATCCCCAGATCTTAACATAGTGACTGATATATAGTTGGTGCATAATAAATGCTTTTTGAGTGATGAACTAAACTTCTTTGGGCCTCAGCTTTTTCATTTGTAAATTGAGAGGGTTGGGTGATATTATCTCTGAGGTTCCTTCCAACCTTAAATCTAAGCTCCTATTGTGAGGGGGAGAGAGGCATTTGGCTCCCCACCCCCACTGCCACCCTCACCCCTAGTTATATTAACTGATTTTGGGAGAATGGAACCAAATCTTCTCTTTACAGCCCTATTTAACCTCGGTTTCTTCTGCCTACTCCAACTTGGTTCTCTCCTTTGAATGTGGTGAGTGGGAAAGAGTCTGGGGCAGAGGGCAAGACCAGCCTTAGCTCTGGTCACTCCAGGACAGGCTGTTCCCAGGGGATGGAGCAGAGGAGGGCTCTCTGAGACAGGGGTATCATGGCAATGAGATGCAATCCTGAAGACTTGTGACTGTCTAATGATCCCACACTAGATGTCTGATTAGGGAAATAAAAGCATACTGCTTTCTGACTCAGCAACCCCTTAGAGCAGGCTCTCTTGGAGGGCCTGGTCATGGTCTGCTTATTGTTTTATGGCTTTGTTTTTCTTTCTTTGCTTCCCTCACAGTGGCTGGAACATGTCTGGTGCCCAGTAACTGCTCTAGAAATCTGTATTGAACAAGCTGCCATATATACACCTCAAAGTACTAAATTATGAAGAAACACAAATTCTCACCTGCCAAGACACAGCTCTTAGAGGTAGGCAGGGGGAAGATTCTGCTTAAGGGCTGGAATGAACCAGCATTCACAAACAAGAGGACCTCAGTTCTTGTGAAGCAGGCTGGGGCCTGACCTCTGGTGAGGCCTTGGTTGTGTCCCTGCTGCCAGCCTGGTTACCTCCTCCATAACTCCTGGCCTATGTTAGACTCTTGACAAAGCTATGTGCCCACACTGACTGTCCTCAGCTCATCTACTTCCACTATAAGACTGATAGCTGGAGAACAAACCATGATTTATTACTCTACAGATTCAAATTGTAGCATAAAGATCCATGGTCCCCAGGCCTTATAGTAACTAAATTGCCCAAGGCTCCACACTAGGGCTTAGTTCACTCCTGAGACCCACAGTGAAGATTAATAAAAGCCCCCGGTCTCCTTGTCACCAGCATAGGGAGCCCAGATTTCTGTTTGACATAGGCAATTGCCTGGTGAAGAAAGGGCATCCCAGGGGAAGTGAGGAGACCCCCATCCTAGCCCAGCAATGCTGCTGCCAGGCTGACCTTGGGAGTTATCCCAACCCACAGTCACTCTGGGTAACGAGGCCCCAGATGTAGGTGAGCTCTAGACATAGCTCTGAGGGAATGGGTGGGGGAGGCATCGTATTTAACTTTATATTATGAGCCCTGACTCAAATGCTTTGCACTATGATTATCAGTTGAAAATAATTTTACTAGTCAAATTTAAGTAGCTCTTAGAAAGGGGTAATTACCAAGGTGCTACTGTAAGAACAGCTAGCAAAATGATCTCCCCCTCCAAAGGCCTATGACACACCTCCCCCAAGTCCAAGGGGAAGTAGATTCAAGCCTAGAGGGCCCATATTGCAAAGGAGAAATACAGCTACTGGTAACTGAAAGTTCTTTTCCGCTCTTTGTGGAAATTCTTAATCGTAGTCTAGCTGTGGTAGGGAACCCGTGGCCTCGAGGTCACATGTGGCCCTCTAGGTCCTCAAGTGTGGCCCTTTGACTGAATCCAAACTTCATAGAACAATTCAGGTAAAGGGCCACCACTCTTGAGAACTTAGAGGGTCCCATGTGGCCTCAAGGCTGTCGGTTCCCCACCCCTGCTCTTTGAAGAGTTCCCCACTCCCAGGGTTCTTTGTAGAGTTCAGCCTCTCCTTGGCTCCTGATGTCCATGATGCAATCAGCTGCTGCTGGCTCAGGGTGTGATGGCAAATCACCAATAAGAAGATGGGTATTCTAAAATCTAACTAAAATCATCTAAAATCCATACTGCAAAGGTTAGAAGACCCAAAATCCAGGTGCTCTTTCCCCAATCCCCAATGACCCCTCCCCAGGGGTTATCTAGGGGCTCTCCCCCCATTCTCCGCTCATTGGACTCCAAAGCTGTATCTAGATGGTTGAATAACCAACCTGCCTTCTGAACTGCTCATGTATTTTATAGAAGACACACAGGGGGTGACTTAATTTCCTTAGCCAATCCAAACACAATTCTGATTCATTCGAGGACATTTCACATTGAATCTAAAGTGTTTGATTGATGGACACTTGTTCTGACTCTCTGACATATAAGGGCATTTCATTTTATTTTAGGTGGGGGAGGGGAGGTAATTTAAAGGATTTATTCAACCAACTCCCTTAGATCAATTCTGTACCCACCTGTAGCCCAACTTCTAAAAGAGGGGGATCACTACTAAACACCCCAATGACTGACAAAATGAAAAGCCCCCAAAACAAGTAAAATGTTGGCAGAAAATTCTTTGTTTCTGGTGTTTCCCCATTGTCTCTTGTTATCCAACATAAGGGTCTTGAAGGTGAAGAATGTCATGGTTGCTTGGCTTGGTTTACTATATATATCCCCAATGTCTTGAAAGATGTGATCTCCAATTAAAAAATCCAATTCGATTTTATTGAATAGGCATTAACCAAGCTCTTAGTTTGCACAAGACATTGTGCTAGAATTGGGATCCACAGACAAAAAATCAGTCTTTGCCCTCAGAAAGCAGACATTTGACAGGTGAATTTAAAATGTCTAAAATAAAGTAGCAAAAAGCTGAGTGCATTTTCCCACATTTCCTTAATATTACCACAAGGCATTGCTGTATCAAGGCCAGCAGGACTCTGAGTATTTCAATATCCAACTGATATATCTTTCACACCTTCCTAAAAAAATCTTCTGGGTAACGTCCAATTGACTGGAAGACTTCATTTTCTTCCAAGATAACTGCCATATGGACCCATATTTATCTATAACTAGAGTTTTGTGATGCAACAAACATTTATTAAGCATCTCTTGTGTCCTGAGCACTATGCCAGGTGCTGGAGGTTATAAAAAGTAGAGGTACAGCCCTCATAGAGTTTCTAAAGTCGACTTTGCTGCTATAACACATGAGGAAATTTGGGCAGGCAAAGTTGCATATGAAACTTTAAAAAGTGGTGTCTCCAAGAAATATGATTGTAGTTTTTTAATTACAATTTGTCTCTCAGGTATTTCCTTCTCCCCCTTCTATAATGGCACATCAATTGGTCAGGCTGAAAATGCCCTGACTTTGGAGGCTGGAGAGCTGGGGGCATCCTGACCTAATATTTACAAAGCATGAGATTGAAGGTAATCATTTCCATGTGAAGGAAAAGAGCTTTGGTGTAGATGATCTCAGACATCCCTGCCATTTGGCAGGAATATTGGCCAACTCATCCCAACTCCCCTGCTCTCGGTTTTCTTAGCTATTAAGTGAATGGGTGTGAACAATGAAATCTCTAACATTCTAAATCCCAATTTGGGTCATTCATCCAGGACTGTGTTGGAACAAGCTGTAACTGATTTGAGGGAGCTGATTAAATTTTCAGAGTGAGAATTTTTACCTGAGAAATAGGTAAATGTGACAAATTTATTTTTTTTGTTGGTTATCTAAAATTAAGAAAGTTAGGGGAAAATGTTAATAATAGAGATTAAACTTAAAAGTGTGCTGTTTGTTCATTCTTTTTTTCCAGAGTCAGTCATTACATACTTACAACCCACCCCTAGATTCAACTGTTGGGTAAGTTTTCAGAGGACTTCCAGCATTCCCACCATCAGGCTGCTGCCATATTTGTTTATACCGCTGTCTATTATCCCCCCTCCAACGCCACCACACACAGAGACTCACTAGACTCTAAGCCCTCCTGCCCTGCTCTTGTCTCCTTAAACAGGCTCTGGGTAAATGCATTCCTGCATCCTAAAAGGGATGTGGCTTAGGCCCAGAGCAGCCCTTCTCTGCCATGATTGACACTTGCATACTCCCTCCCTCTCCAGCTTTGTTATTCATCCATCTATCTTTGCTTTTAAGCTTCTGGTTGAACTCAACTCTAACACTTCTCATTTGGTTTCTTCCAATCCATATCTTAGTTTGGTCATGCCACACCATGGGGGTAGGGCCCAAGAGTAAGAGAGAGCTTGGTATCTCTACTTTCTTCTCATTTTTCCGTTGGCATGTGGGTCATTGGAAAGAATGTCCATTGGCAATCAGAAAACCTGGGTCATAGTCTCTGTTCTATTGAATTATACCTACATGGACTTGAGCAAGCTGACTGGATGTTCTAGGACTCACTATCTTCATTTTAAAAATGGGGGAGAAGAAGTATTGCAGAAGAAGACTTTTAAGTTCTCTTTCATCTCCAAATCTCAAAGGATGCCATTAGAATGTCCATTCCTTGAGGTCAGGTAGCATTTCATTTGTTTTTCTTATCTCCAAAACCAAACATAGTGCCTTACACGTAGTAGATGCTTAAAAAATATTGAGCTGCTTGTTGAATTGTCAATCAAGAAAGGAAGAAAACACTAATAAGCAACTATTAGTATATTTATCCATCTGTCTATGCATCTACACACATATGCACACATACATATATACATACTTACATATATACACACCATCTGTACATTTATACAGTGACCACATAAAGCAGAGGAATGGTAACTAGGGAGAAGAAGTCCCTAGCAGCTGGGGGGGGGGGGAGTCAGGGTCCTAGAGAAGAAAGGACTTAGCTGAGTCCAAAAGGAAGGCAGATACTCCAATAGGAAAAGGCAAAATGGAAGAATGTCCCATGTGTGAGTGCTAGCCACTAAAACAGAATGGAGGCAGTAAATGTAATATGGTGTATCTGCTTTCTTTAATTCTTAGCTTGCCCATTTCACATGCTGATGATTGATTTACAGGTTGTTTCTTTTAATACAATGCAACAGAAACAAGCCCTATGGCTAAAGGAAAGGAGGGAAGCAAAAAAAATTCCCAGAAAATTTGGGGAGAGCTGATGCCTGATATTATCATCACTGGCTATTGGCACTATCCAATTTCCCTGCATAACCTCCATTTTACTGAGACAAGGACATCACCAAAATTCAGTCCAAAATTATTATCAGGTCTCTACTATCTACTTAACACTAGGAACAGAGACCAAGAGTGTTCCAAGCTTTTCATGAAATCTGGTTTGAATCATCTTTGGGTGTCAAACATAGGCTCTAGACCTCGAAATGCTGTGAAATCAAAGAGCTAGAAGTAATGAAAAAAAAAGCCCTGGAATTCAAGCTCTTCATTTAATAGGAGTCCCCTGAGGGTTATGCAGACAAAATGAGTCATTGGGATAATGTGGGGAATAAGAAACTGAGGGAAGATTCAAACCTAGGGCCTTTGATTCCAAAGCCTCTATTTTTTTTTACCACACAACGCTATTCCCATTTCATGACTTCCCCAAAGTCCTAAAGGGCCCCTAGTCCAAAGCTCTAAACCAGGGTAGGCTGGGATTCCAGAAGAGCAAGAGAAGCAAAGCGTTATCTGAGATCACCAGCTTTCATTTTGCATCAGTTAGGTCCACAAAGCCTAACTTAAGTTGCCTATCCCTTTCCTGCTCATGCCATGCTTGTGCCCCAGCCTCCTAAGTGGGCACTCCCGGGAAGGCCCCTAGGGGCCCGTGAGCAGAGGGGCCCTGGCTGATGCCATCCTGCTCCATCACTGCTCACACAATGGAGGCAGTCAGCATTCCCTACTGTACAAGCCGGCTGTGTAAGTGAGGAGCTGGAACGTGAGGCCGTGAATGCCTCTCTCTCGCTTTGAAATGGAGGAAACTCGCCCAAGCTACTGTCAAGTTCAGAACAAACACAGGGGGTGTGTTTAGTTATTTGTTTTTGTAGTAAAATAAAATATTTATTATACGCCAACACCTACTGTGAACAGAGGGGAAGGCCACTGCGCTCTATCTCAAGGGTGTCATGTTTGACTTCCATTAGGGAGGCATTACAGACCTGTGGGTTTTCATGAATTCAGAAAGTCCACTTTGAACACTGATTTCAAAGCCTACAGGGGGTGGGAGGAATGTAAGAACACGGCTTCGCAGGAAGCCACTTGTTGCACGGAGCAGGCACCTCGTGTTTGATAAGTCGCCGCGGAGGTAGGAAGAGCGCAAGAGCAGCTTTCTTCCCTGGAACAAGACGACTTTAAAGGAAGCTTGTCTATTGTTTCCTTCCAACCTTCGTCTCCAGGTAGAGACTATTAAGACAGGCTGGTGGCCTGGAAAATGGTGTCCTGCTCTCCACCTCCTTCAGTCTATTTCCCAGGCCGATTTGAGGGTGTGGAGAGACGGATCCCGGTTGCAGCCAATTTAGTGTCGTCATGATTTTTCTATCCCTTTGGTAGATGCTGCCATAAAAATATCAGAATAGTGTCCAGTCCCGTCGGGGAGATGAGTGGGGGAAGAGCTGAATCCATAGCTCCCGCCCTTTGGTGGGTAGAAGATGATGCCTCAGATCCCAGAATCCCAGCATCCCAGAACTAGGAGAGCCCTCAGTGGTCATCAGCCCCAACTCACAGCCTACAGGAATCCCACTATAACGTACCTGACAAGTGACTGAGTGTCTCTAATGTCAGGAATCCCTCTGCCTCCTGAGGCTGCTCATTCCAGTAGGTGGCAGCTCTAAGTATGAGGAAGTTCTTCCTTGAATCAAGCCTGAATTGACCTCATAGCCATTTTTGCCAAATACTCCTGGTTCTCCTCTCCCACACCAATCAGACTAAGTCTCATCCCTCCCATCCCTCTTCCACATAACAATAGTTCACATATTTGAACACAGTCACCCTACCCCACTTGAGTCTTCTTTTATTTAGTCAGAATTTCTCTAGTTCTCATCGATCCTCAGAGTGCATGGACTCAAAGAACCCTCATGGTCCTGATTGCCCTCTTCTGGACGTTCACCACCTTTTCAATTTCTTTCCTAATATATGGCCCCTAGAATTGAGTACAGCCTCCTGATGTGTTCTGACCAGCACAGTGAGCAGAGGGACCATCACCTTATTCCTGGGTCGGCCTAAGGTGGTAGTAGCCTTTTTGTCTGCCACAAACCTTTGGGGGTTTAGGAAATCCTTTAGGGCACTAGCCCCATCCCAACCCCACAGATCTTTGTCGAAAGAACTGATATTTAGCCAGGCTGCCCTTTAGGGCACCTGAAGTTTTGATTTCTAGAAGATGATGGTGTTCCATGATTCCAAGGCACACTTCATCACTAGGGGAATATTCATATAAAAAGATGGACTTTTGTGTGAGGGGGCAATGTGGAATCATGGAATACTCTGCACCATTTCTCAAACATAATCTAGTATGTTCTTATGCTTACTTTTGGCCTGGCAGCTTAATTCAATGGTCTACCCAGTGGTCTCCAAGGGTGTTCTCATGCTGTAGGGAGGGGTGTGTTTTATCTTCACTTTATAAGTTTGAGGATCTGTTGATCTCTTTTGTATAATTGTATGATTCAGAGTTCACACCTGAAATACAGGGTGATAAGGCAAAGGAGTGGCCATTCTGGACTCAGCAGACCTGGGTTCAAATGTGGGCTTAGATGCCTATGAGCTATGTGACGTTGGGCAAGACCCTCTATTTCTCTGATCCCATTTCCTCATCTGTCAAAGGGTGAGAGTGTGTGAACAACAGCAGGTACCATGTGGGGTAGAGCACTGTGCCAAGCACTAGGGATATTGATGCAAGAAAACTTAAATTCTAATGGGGGAAACAGAAAATTTGGGGTGTAGCAGAAAGCAATAAGAAGGATGTTTTCATTTGGAAAATTACTGCGATTGTGAGTGAATCCACTGGGGAGTCAAATGACTCATCTTCTTTAATAGATAGGGTGACATTGATTGATTATGCTTCCAGATCCATAAAAGGGTCTAGGAACTTCAAAGGGCACTCCCTTTGTTCATGTGTCTTTAATGACCTCATTGTCTAATATTATATATTGGAGTTATCTTCATTGCTATCTCATCTCTCTCTTAGACCATGACCTCCATGAGGGCAAGGATCATGCCTTAAAGAAGCTTGGCACCCCAAAAGGGCCAGGCACACTGCTTGCCATTGAATAAATGTTTCGTCTGTTGCTCTGTTTTGTGTTGAGTTATACAGAAAATAGCAGTATTCAAATGTAGCTGAGATGGGGACAGACTCAAGTTAAGGTGGTCTTCACTATTGTTCTTGAACCCAGCAGCCAGTGCTGGTCGAGAAATGGAACTGAGCCAGGATCCGCGAAGCATGTTATTTATGGACTCCCTGAGCAGGCATTGTCGATATCATTGATCCCTGTGGGTATTTGTGTGTAACATCCAACAAAGCTTCATAGTCAACCAGCTAATGGGGGGAAGTGAGATTATCGGGTGAAGCACCACTAATGAATTACTGGATAATAAGGACCCTTGCAGCTCGGAATCAGAATGAGCCCATGCCCCTGCTGGCTCAGGAAGAGGCGAATTAACAAAAACACAACTTGGACACTTGCTGATAACACAGCTCCTGTTCTATGAGCTGGGCTGTCACTCACCCATTAGGGCACCCAAAGTGGTTCTCTTCCTTTTCAGTTCTGGTCCTTTATCTATAGTGGCAAATGCATCTGTCTTCCTTGTACCCCTCCACCCTTCTGGCAAGAAGACAATCTCACTTTTCCTCACTCCTTTTCTGTATTTAAAATGGAGCAAACAGTAATAACAGTTGGGAATTTCCTTTCCAAAAAAAAAGATGGAGGTTAAGTTCTTCTCATCCTTTCCAAATGCTCAGCAGTGCTTTTAAAACCTTTGATCTCAAGATGTTTAAAACATTTGGAGCTTGAAAGAAGCCAACCTGAACTTCGAGCCAAATATCAAAACAAGATACTTTGGATTGCCATTTGTTATTTCCGTACAACTCAGGATTTCCAGATGGTGGCCAATAGCAAGGTTTGCTTTTGACTTATTTAAGGGACTTCAACAGAGTTAGGGTTACTATTCCAACCACGTGGATTTTCAGGGCAGTTTGGTGGAGCCACAAACTTCTGTGGAACTATTCGAAGGCTGTTAAGATTAGCCCATCAACGTATACCTCCCAGGACACTGGCCCAACAACATGGGAGAGTACACTGGGGCTCAGTGCTTGGTCCTGTCCTGTGTACCATTTTTATCAGTGACTTAGATAACAGCAGCAGTGGCCTCATTATCAAATTCGCAAATGCCATAAAATTGAGAGGGTAATTCACATTCTAGAATACAGAATCTGGATCTGATAAAAATTTTAAAAAGAAGTTTTTGCAAACATAGAACTTAGGAAACTGAAATTTGATTGGGATGTAACTAAGTAATAAACACACATATATACTTATATATACATTTATACATACACACATATATATAAATAATATGGATATCTATGTATCTATATATGTATATCTAGATACATGATATATATCTATATGCGTAAATATACATGTGCTTGTGTATATACATACACACATATCTTCTTCAGGTTATGAATCACCTTTGCAAGGACAACATGGGGGTGGCAGCATGATTAGACACTGGCTGGTCTAAAAATATCAGTCCATAAGCATTTGTTAAAAGATAAAGATCTGAGTGTTTTAGTGGGGCAGAGACTCAATATGAGTCATTGGTTTGATGTCACAGCCAAAAAAAGCTAATGAGATATTGGAATGCAAAGAGAGAGACAGATTTTTGAGTACTAAAGATGCAATTCCCAAGGGATTCTTCACTGGGCAGACCTTCTGGGGAATGCTGTGGTCAGTTCTGAGAGGCATATTTTCAGAAGACATTCATAAGCTAGATGTTGTACAGAGAAGGGCAGCAGGATGGGGAAGAGCCTTGACTCTATGTTGTACTAGCTGAAGGGAGTAGTTCTGTGTAACCTCAAGAAGGAAAGGCTTGGGAGGAACATGAGGCTGTAGCTATATTTGAGTTTTAAGGAGATGTCATAGAGAGTATAGGTTGGTCATGTACTAATTGACCACAGAATTCATGGACAGAAACAGCAGATTGAAATTGCAAATAGGTAAATTAAGGTTTAATGTAAAATATATCTGTTACCAATCAGTTATTCATAGGCAAACTGGGCCACTAGGTATATAGAAGTGGAGACTGAAGCTCTGGCTACCATGAGAACATACTTCTGATCACTTCTCGTAGTATTCCATCCAGGAACTTACCATGCTAACAACAATGTTGTCTCTCCCTCCCTTGTCATTTAGAAACTCCTTGGGCAATGTTTTGAATGGCTGGCTGGCCACTGGAAAAATCAAGTTGTGCTCTAGATCAGGGGTTCTTAACCTGGGGTCCCTAAACTTTTAAATAATATTTTGATAACTGTATTCTGGAGGCAATCTATTGATTCTTCCCACTGGCGCTTTGTTTTCTGTGTTCAGGTGTAGGCTGTTTTCTTGTATTCTTTCTTGCATTGTGGTGTTCAGGTATTTTGATTTGTCATGTTTTTCTGGGAGACATATGTTCCTTAAGTTGTTTCTATGTATCCCATCCTTGAGATCAATATCTTTCACTCATAAAGAGATCGGCTGTTCTTTCAACATTGGAGTTCTGTTTCTTCTATTCTTCCGGTTCCTCCTTCACTTCTGCATATTTGTATCCCCCAAGGGTTATTTCCTCTTCCATTTCTTTGGAAAGACTCACTAGCATGAATTCGACTTTTTCAATTTGGTCAATTATTTCTGCTTTTCTTGTCATACATTCTGCTCTCATGATTCTTGTTTCTTTCTCGAACCACTTAGAAACATCTTGTTGTGGTCTCATACTCTCTTGGGAACCCACAGGGTCCTTGGCCTCATTAAGTATCAGAAACAGAATCAGATAGAATTTTAACATGACACTGATGATTCCATATGAAGTATGTTAAACAAGAAAGGTTCTCATGTGGAAAAGATTGGACTCATTCTGCTTGGCTCACGAATGAGGCACTGGGTACAGTGGATGGGAGCTCCAAGCAGGCAAATATTGGTTTGATGTCAGGGAAAACTGGCTGCCCTTAGAGACATTTCATTCACCCTCCCTGGAGATTTCCGAGCAGAGGCTGGAGGATACTTGTCAGTGACATTGTTGAGGGCAATCTTGTTCATGGGCAGAAGGAGCAGATGGTCTCTGATATTCCTTGTTCTCTGAGATTTTGCTCTTCACCACCTCAGATATGAATGAGAATTGAAATCCTAAGCTCAGTGGGAACCTCTAGAGTGAGAGTTGATACAACACCAATTACAGATGCAGATGGAGACTGAGCTATTTCTTGAATGTCTTAGAGGGAGGGCAGCTAGCTCCAACAATGAAGAGGGTGGATCTAACATCTTTTGTTCTGGAGTGCGGGGCTTTCTCCACTCCACCCCTACCCCAACCACTGTAGAAATTCCTGACTCACCCAGGGCTCCTTCCCAGCAGCCTATTATGGCCAACACCCAGGCTCTTCTCTGCCTAACTAAAGATGAACTGAGGCTGGGTGGCAGAGAGAAACTTCAGTTCCACACTAGTCATTAGCTTAGGACCCTCAAAGTCTCATGCCAACTTCCACAGGGGATGGAAGAACCTTTATTGGGGACAGTTCAAAACATCAGCAGTTATGGTTCAGTCACAAAATTCCTTGGCAAAAATTTAGTTTTGCAGGAAATCGTTACAGCCCAGAATAGAACAAACCAGACCCATCCTAGACTCTGTGACTCTAGCATACACCTGACAGGTTTATTTCTCTAATTCATTTCCTCATTATTCATTTTTTCCATTCTTCCATCATATAGGACACTAAACTGATTTGCACTTGATGCCACAGGAGCAGCCCTTGTGAAGGCTAGAGCAGAAGTCCACAATTACAATGACTGTCGAAACTTCTGCAAGGACAGGGCTCCAATTCCAGAAGCATCCCTTAAGCAGTTATGTCCAGGCGGGAAGATCCTGGTTTATGCTCCCAGGAGCCTTTTAAGGACTCCAGGCTCGAAGGATTCTTCTTTTCTTCCAAAACATAAGGTTGACAATGAAATTAACCCATGCCAATTTGGAAAGGGTTAAGATTTCTTAGCAGCTTGGTCATATTTGAACAATCACAGTGATTCATTGTCTATGTCTGATGGTATAATCTGATTGTAAAGACAGCCGAGTGGGCGTTGGAAAATATACAGCAGCCCACGAGAGTCAGAGTGAGCCATAACAGGATATGACCGTGGGTGTTAACCCTGTCACAAATGGTTGGATTGAACACTGACTCCAGAGCTGGCAAGCCAAGAACAGATATGGGAAAGTGATCACAGAGGGCCCAATAACAATGAGGAGATTACGTAATGCCACATGGAAGAGAGACCAATGGCCCCTGCCCATTCCCCTCCTGCCAGCCTGCACAGCCAAGCACCCTACCTCCACACTCCCCCACACCTAACTGGTAGAAAGGATCCCCCTTAAAATGCTTTGTGCTCTCCTTCATTAGAGCCAGTGATAACAAGCAGAACCATCTAGAATTGGATGAGGGTTTCTTCTTAAACCAAGTTGTTTTATATGCAAAACTAAGGATTACAACTCCTGATTATGATATTGTCATTAATATACTTATTTTCAATTAAGAATTTTTATTAGATCTCATCAACCTGGCGTAATGAAGGAGCTATAAAATAGCTTCCCTCCCCTAATACCAAAGGTCTTCTAATTACTATGGAAAGTCAAGCAAAGCCTCACCCTTTGGCTTCCCCAACTCCAAGCTTTTGATGGGGCAGGAATAGAAGAAAGGGTCAAGGTACTTTGAAATCCCAAGTCTAGCTTATCAAAGGTCATTCTTTATATGACATATTTTCTTTACAATTACCCAATGTCTCCCTTCACCTCCTGTTTTCTGGGCCTTGTTATGGAGTTTTTCCATCTCTAATTCATGTCTGAATTGATCCCCATTGTTCTCCTTTGCTCATGCATTGCAGTGGACATGGGCTTTGAAATTCATACTGGACATCCTTCCTTCTGGATAGTTTTGGCTTCTTCCCATTATTTGGATGGAACAGGCTCCAATGGGCTATGTTTAGCGACGTACACCAGCTATGTCAAGCCCAATATTTCAAGTCCACTTATCCCTTTCGGGAAAGTTCATCTCATGCCCCACCAACTTCACTACCTCAGCTACGGAGCGCCTCACTTTTGGGGGTGGTTAGCGATCCACTGGCCACCAGATGGAGAAAAGCTTGGGCTCCATCCACTCTCACTCAGAAAAAAGAATTCTAAAAGGAAAGGTGGGGGGAGATCATTCATGTCAAATTATTTCTTTACCTTCTTGGCCTCTTGGAGGAGCTAATGCAAAACAAACCAAAAAAAAATCTCAAGCCCTCAATGTTTGGGGGTTTTAGGTGAATTCTTTAATATCAGATTAAGCCCATTTTGATTGTAAATCTATTTTCAGCTCCACATTACCGAAGAATATTACAAGAAAACTCTGTTTTATGAAGTTAGGATGATTTCAATTGTTCTCTCTCCTCCTTCTCTCTGACTCTCTAGCTCACACGCATTCTCTGGAGGATCTAAAAATAAGCCTCCAGCTGTACACGGTAGCGCTCCAGGTTTATCCCATAGACTAAGGAGTCTTTCACAAAATGCCTTTATGATTTTCTGGGGTTCTATAGCATTAGGTGAAAACACCAAGGTTATTTCAGATCAGCGTGTTAAGGAAATGGCCACACAATGTGATCAAAAGGGAAAAGAATGCCCACTAGTCCCCTTCATTTTCTAGAAATGGCATCTAGCTGATTAACCTATTAACTTAGTCCTCTTGAAAGGCACAAGACAGGATTTGATCTGAAGGAGGGCTCCGAATCAGTTTTGTGCTTTGTAAGAAATCCACCATTGTTCTGGTGAACAAGAGGAGAAGGAACCGGGAATCCCAGGAGGAAAAAAAGAGTTGGTTTTAAGTTCCTATTTTGATTTGGGTGGGGCGGGGGGGGAGACCTGCAAGCTCTTATTTTTCTCTGTATGTGAGTATGTGAGTACAGAACAAAGGACAAAGAATGGTTTTTAGAACTAGCTGACTATCCATTTTGTTTCCCTAATATTTACAATTAAAATTTTATAGATTTCTTTTAAAAAAGTCATTTTCTACCCAATGTGCATCCTTTCCTCAGATCCACTGGAGGCTATCTTATAACAAAGAAAATAATGAAGCGACTGATAACATGAGCCTTTCTGGCAGCACACGTTCCATTGCCCTCCCCAGGTCACCCTGTTCTACCAAAAGGAGCTAGGAGCATTTCAATATTAGGTCTTTGGGATCAAGGCTGGCCTGACAAGTACAGTGAGGCAAATTGTCATTTAGTATTGGTTTTGTCAACATTACTGCAGTCTGTGTATTTTCCCCCAGAATCTAGACTAGGGCATTATAACCAGGGAGAGCTGGGCTCAAATCTCTCCTCTGACACAAATTGACAACTAGCTTCATCTCTCTTTGCCTCAGTTCCCTCATCGATCTGTAAAATGGGAATAAATATTGCAATTTTACAGTATTGTTGTAATATGTAAAAGACACAGGATCTTAGATTAAGAAGTAGAAGGGATGTTTGAGATTCCCCAGTTCAACCTTCTCATTTTTTATTTTTTTAAATTTTAATTTATGGAATAAATTTACGGAATAAAACAAGCATTTCCATAACATCATACAATAAAAAGATGATTGTACATGAAACTGCGTAGCTACTCTGTACAACTTACTATTCCTTTCAAATATACAGCAAAATTATCGCACACATTCCTTTATTTTCTTCCTTCTCTCCCCACCCTCTTTTCATAGATGAGGAAATTGGGGCAGAAGCAGTGTCAATGCCTTTCCTGCTATCACAGGGGCAGTGAGTAGCAGAGATGAGGTCTGAACTCAGGACAGCAGCCCAGACCCCAAATTCATTGCTGTTGCCACTACACTGCGTACTACATTGAAAATGCGTTTCCACCTTTAAATCACAAGGTCAGCAAGGTGAGTTGTTTAACTTTTTGCTATGTCATGTCAAACAAGTCTTCCCACATTTCTCCAAAGTCCTTGTATTTAGCATTTCTCATAGCACGTCAATATCCAATTGGATTTACATCACAAACATTTTCCCCCAGCCCCTGTCCAATTTTATTTATGCATCTTGGCTGCCCATTGGGGAGAATCAGGGAGAATTACGTTCAAATCTGACCTCAAACTCTTACAGCTCTGTCTCCCTGGGCAAGTCACTTAACTACAGTTTCCTCAACTGTCAAATGGAGCAGTGATATCACTTCCTTCCCAAGGTTAACGTGACAATCAAATGAGATAATATTTGTGAAGCTCTTAGCACAGTGCCTAGAACTCAGTAGGTACTTTATGAATGTTTGTTCCCTTCTTACAAAGAATTATGCTATGACACTTTTGTTGTACAGGGCCTTCGGCTTATCTTTGCCTTCATTGGGACATTTACCCAGTAGAGGGATCCCTAGGTCAAGGGGGGGTGAAGGAGCTTGGTAGCTTTTCTTTCATTAATTATCCTATTAGTTTCACTTACATATTTATTTGTGCTTAAATAAAAATCATATTAATTCATTTTTCACATGTGCATTTGTCACTGTATCCTGACACACAACCCCTCCCAAGGTGGGTGAAGGGGGGTGTTTTCTCATATCCTCTTCTTTGGAGCTAAACTTGTTCATTGGAATTTTGCAACTTTCTCCTTCAAGTATTTTGTTGGTGTTTGTTTCAGTTACATTATCGGAATCAGGGTGTATTTTGTTTTCCTAGATCTCCCTATTTCAATATCAATCAAAGAGTAAGAAAGCATTTCTAAGTGTTTGCTATGTGTCAGTCATGAAACTAAGTGGTGGGCATACACATAGAAGGATGAAACGGCCATGCATATTTGTCACACGGGGTTAGAATTTTTTTTTTTATTTTCTTTTTTAAGTGGGATGGGAAGGGAGAGAAAAATGAATGCGTATCAGCTATAAAATTAAAGAAAAATAAGACTTGTTATCTAACCTCAAAAAAATTACAACATATACATAGAGCTGGGGAAAAATGGTGAGATACATGGTGTGGCAATGATGTGGATGTCTGGTATTCCACAAGGTGAGGTGAGGACCGATGGCCACCCAGGCCAGACTCTACTGTTGGGAGCCAATGGTGGTGGGCATGGTGCTGAAGTTGATGGGGCATCATTTGGCTGCAGCTTCTTTGGCTTCTCACTCTTCTTTCTATATAGCACATTAGTACTTTCTTCCAGAAGAGTAATATTTCATTACATTTATGTACTACAATTAGGTTAGCCTTTCCCAATCAGCGGGCATCTACTTTGTTTCTAGTACTTTGCTGTTACAAAAAGTACTTCTGCAAATCATTTGTTTCTATGGTTCCCCACCTATTTCTTAAATATGCTCTGTATTTATACCATTTTTTTTCTTTTTTTCCCACCTGGAAGTGATTCTGCTGCCTTTGGATATGCATGTTGTCACTAGAGGATAGAGCCTCATTTAGCTTCATGAATTCCAGGCTGAAATCAGTAGTAGACTTGGGAGTTACACATACAAGCTCAGGCTTTGGGTCTTCTTTTCTGTCCTCAGGGAATGGCTGCTTGCCTGATTAGTTCATTGAAGATGGGCTACGAAAGTATTTGAGAGTCATGGATGGATCCTCCTGCCCCCCAAAATAGTGCTACAAAACCTATCCAATTCATTGTTATCACTCATTTATTAACTCAAATAATCCCTTGACTTCTAAGATCTGAACTTAGTTTGAAGCAAGAGGTCTGGCTATGATACATAGGTTTTCTATCATCTTATCTTCAGGCTATGGCTAGGATGCCTGTAGTCTGTGATTCAGATGATCCTGTTTATCCCCAGCTGATTCAAGGCCTGTATTCACAGCCTGGACAAGATAACTATCAGTTGAACAGCTGCCCTATTGACCTTCAATTCACTAATTGATTTTCTAACAAAAGTGACATTCTTTAGGAGGCCCCTTTGTGGGTGGCTTTCAGTGAAACCTGGGTAATGGACCTAAGTTATCACGGCCTTAGAATGTGGGGAAGGGTTGAGAACATCATTAAATTTTCCTCTGGGTAGAGACTTATATTGAAGAAAGGGAACATGTGGAAAGGACAGACAGACAATCTTCTTGATCAAGAAGTATTATTAGTGGGGCCCTCAGCAACTAGTAGGGTTGCTTGACGGACTAGCTTTTTTTGTTTCATAAATAATCTAGATAAACCAGGTGAGCGATGCCAGGAGTTAACAGGAAAACTTTAATGAGTATCTCACAATAATAGTGGAAAAGATCAAAGCTTCCTGGACCATATACTGTTATGCTTAGAACAGCATCTATTGAGTGCCTACTGTGTGACAAGTTCCAGACTAAACAAAAGGTATACAGTTATAAAAGTGATACCTTCAGTCCTCAAGAGGACCTTGCTCTCACTGTGACCTCTCACCTTCCATCTCCTGTTGCATGTGTCCCCTGAGGGAAGGTGGCAAGGGGATAGCTGTGGGACTTTCATCTGCACCAAGGCAAGGTGACTGCCCTCTCCTGCTGCCAGGCTCATATTTCAGCTCTGATGAGGAAAACCTCTGGGACAAAAGGAGCAACCTCCCTTAGCAACTCATTCTCCCACTCTCCAGTGTCTCTTTTGAATCTTTTCGTCTCTCCTCAAATTTCCCAGGGCTCTCCTGCCCCCTACTCACTCAGCTGAGAACCTCACCTTACATATTCCAGAAAAATTGAGTCCATTTGCTGTGAGCTTCCTCTTCTCTGCTCTTCTTCATTTTCTATTGCTCAAGTGCCCTCTGCCACACTGGGCCATTGCTAGACATCTTGAATTTTGTCATGTCACTGGACTCCTATGACTCTGAAGGAGAGAGTGAGGTTTATGACTTTATGCAGCTCTGCCTCATTTAAATCCAATTCAATCACAAGTCAAGCCATCACCTCATGATGTCATTGGTCTTCTTTGAGAACAAAGGACAAACGACAATCTGTGAGCGGCAGTAGCTACCCTCTGGGGACTCAACCTGCCAATTCAAGTTGAGCAATGCTTCTCTTTTTCTTTCTTTCTTTCTCTTTCTTTCTTTTTTTCTTTCTTTCTTTCCTTCTTTCTTCCTTTCTTTCTTCCTTCCTTTCTTCTTTTCTTTCTTTCTTTCTTTCTTTCTTTCTTTCTTTCTTTCTTTCTTTCTTTCTTTCTTTCTTTCTCTCTATCTCTTTCCTCCTCCTCCTCCTCCTCCTTCTTCTTCTTGTTCTTGTTCTTCTTCTTCTTCTTCTTGTTCTTCTTCTTCTTCTTCTTGTTCTTGTTCTTCTTGTTCTTCTTCTTCTTCTTCTTCTTCTTCTTCTTCTTCTTCTTCTTCTTCTTCTTCTTCTTCTTCTTCTTCTTCTTCTTCTTCTTCTCCTCCTCCTCCTTCCTGTCTCCTCCTTCACTCCATCTCCCAGTATGTCTTACCAAAATCCACCTCTCACCTGAGCCATTTCATCCTTTCTCCTCCAACAGATTGCTCCTCTGTCACCCTCACCTACTATTCATTTTCAATTCTTCCTGATCTATTAGCTCCTTTCCTACTCCCTACTCTCCCCTATCCTCCAAAAACCCTCCTTTGATCCTTCTATCCCCATTGTCATCATAATTTCTCCTGCCCTTTGTGGTCAAATGCCTTGAAAAGGCCACCTATGCTGAATGCCTACGCTTCTCCTCTCAATCATTTCTTAACACCTTATGACAGGGTTCTCACCTGGGTCCTTTTCTATTCTTCTTCTATACTATTTCCCTTGGGGAATCTCTTAATTAGCAGCTGTATGCTAATGATTTTCCAATCTATCTGTCTTTGCACTAATTTCCAATTTTCTATTTCCAGCTGTCTTTCAGACATCTTGAACTGGACATACAGTAACTACTTTAAATTATCACATCCAAAACTGAACTCTAAGTCCTTCCCACTCTTAACCTCCCTATTACTCTATTGGGCAACCCTGTCCTCTGAGTCCTTGGGGCTTGAACCTAGGAGTCTTCCTCTAATCTAAACCCTCTCTCACCTGCCCCCCCCCCAGTCCACATGAGAGCCCTTCAATGCATCTTTTATGTTGCTCCTGAATCCTCTCTTCTCTAGGCTAAACATCCCTTAGTTCCTTCAGACAGTCTTCATCTGACCTGGACCCAGAGTCCTTCATTGTCTCATTTGTCCTCCTCATTTAACCAATATCTTTCTTAAGCCAGGGTGCCCAGAAATGAACCCAACACTCCAGGTACAGCCTCCCAAGGAGAGAGAACACTAAGATTATCACTTACTATTCCTATAATCTGACCCTCTTTTCATGTAGCACATGACCAAATAGTCACCCCATACTTCTGACTCCTATTGCTCTCTCAGTCAATTAAACCCTATAGTAAATTGCAGGGCAGTGATAAAAATGATTTAAATAATGAAAAGTGTAGAGTCATGGCAAAGCCCTAGGGCACTCCACTAGAGACCTGCCAGGGTGGCATCAATCCACTCATTAGTAGTATTTTTACCTGGTACATCAGGGAGTGGGAGTGAAGTTCTCTAGCTCATTCATTCAAGCCCCAGATATTTTCAGACCATCCAGTGTGACAAGTCTAGTACTCTTCTCACTGAGCAAAAGCAAAGCCTATCTTTTGAACTTGTAAACTCGATAATATAGCCATCCCATCTCAGATAGGTGGCCTCTTCTTGTCACCTAGTTCGACAGGAATCTACCGACAGGAGTTTCCTGAAGTCTCCGTGTATCAGGGCTCTGGAACTTCTGGGTGTGCATGGGTTGCCTGCCAGATGGGTGACGCATTCCTGGAACACAGCCATGCCAGGATGAAGCAGAAGGTGCACAGGCCAGCAACTGGAGCTCAAGTATGTCTGGCCTGTTCTGCATAGTAGAGAGATACTCTTCAAGGACTGCAGAGAAGGGGGGTTACGAATCATGGGAAAAATATTTCCTCTGGAGGGGGAAAATGCATGTTTGGGGATTTTCTTTAGAAAATATTCAGAAACTACATGGACCAAAGCCAAACTATTTCAGTCATAATCTCTTTGGCCGACCATTTGTTCGGGATGGATGGTCCTAGTGACTAGCTAGATAACCAGAATGGGATCAAAGTACGGTAATTTATATAACTGAGACCACAGCAGAGAGACAGTTACCATTTATTAATGGACATGTTTCCAAGGCTTCCTGGATACTTCTTTTCTTCTAGGCTTAGCCCTTATTTTTTGCAGCCCTGAGAAGGTCTGATATATTCACTCTCCTACAAGGCAGCATATAGTCAAAAGCCAGGAAATAGATAACTGAAAAGCAGTGTATCATACCAAAAATACTCAGGATTGCTTCCCAAGCTCAGCAAAGTTTGGTGTGCAGGATCACCGTGCACACAAAATGAATGTGGGGTCAGATAGGGCATATTTGCATGGCATCACGGACAGTGACAGTCTTTGCTTAGTCATTCTAGAAGTGAAACTAGGTTAAGGTCAGAGATAGGTGTATACTAACTTTGAGGAAGCCATGATCCGTTAACCATGAACCATTAACAAGCATTTATTAAGTATTTCAATGTGCCAAGCACTCTACTAAGTGGTAGAAATACAAATAGAAGTAGAAAAATCATTGTTGCCCTCAAGAAGCTTATGTTCTCATGGGGAAAGACAAAACATAAGAAACAGTTAAAAGGGGAAGAAGGGGTGGGGAGAGGTGGGGATTAAGCAAACTTGGAGATTCAGGAGACAGGAAGGAAGACATTGTCAACCTGGATGTTTTCAGTGATCAGTTGATCAGAGGGAGGGGCCACAGGGGCTTCAAGAAATCCAGGGAAAAGTGAACTTCCTTGTGGACTGATAGCAAAGGTTCAGTCAGGAGTGCAGCCTGGAGATGGTTAACTACTACAATAAATATTCTATCAAGGCAATCACAGTGCTAGATTACGAGGAAACCAAGGTGGCAGCTCCCTGAGACTGCAAGTTGTGAAGAAGGTGAATGTTCCAAGGAAAGTTCCGAGGCCAGATGACACAAGCTCTCCAGGAGCCGTTCCTGATGTCCAGGACTTCCTCTACCATGTCACAGCCATCCCCTCACACTAGAAATACCCAGTACTGCTGTGGTCCTGACTACCCCCAGGACCTTCACGTTAGGAAAAACACCTCCCAGAGTGATGAGGATGGTGGCTGGTACACAGTAAGCACCATATACAGATTAATATATATATATATATATATAATTAATGGTAATCAATTATAATAATAATAATATGTTATTCTTATTATTATTAAAGAAAAGGCTATAATAGCCTGTACCCTCAAAGAGTTCACTTTCTAAGTGGGGGAGACAACATACAAATAGCTATGCAGATAAACAATATATACATAGATATATGTACACAAATACATATGGATATGTATATGCAAATATATGTAATATATTATATAAAATTTTATATAAAATTATAAATATGCATGTATGTAATATATATATATGTGTATATATATATATATATATGTGTATATATATATGATTGGAGACAATCTTATAAGGAAGGCTTTAAATTAAGGGAACTAGGAAAGACCTAAAATCTTAGGGAGCTGAGATTTGAAGGAATCCAGAGAAGCCAGGATGTGGAGATGGGGAAGAAGAACATTTTGTGCATGGGAGACAGGGAAAATGCATGGGGTCTGGAGATTGTGTGATGTGTTTGAGGATCAGGAAAAAGGTCAGTCCCTGGAACACGAACATGTATAGGAGAGAACATATGATTGAAACGTGGCCTATTTCTGTGATAGCTGCTAGGCCCAAAGAATTTAGTCTTTTGAATCCTATCTATTACATTTTTCTGGGAATGGATATAAAATTAGGAGATGGGTTGGTTTTTAAATACCCCATGTATGGCTCTGAAACTAACATGTCGATAAACATTTTGTGATGGTGTCTGAAAATCCACTGGAATAAAGAAGAAAAAAGGGAAATGACCTCCAATGCCTGTGCGCCCTGTGATTCCAACACGAGACTGGTCTAATGCAGACAGAGGTGAGGCTTGGGCACAGTTGTGAGTCCACCTCGGAACATTTCTCACATAAATCTGGGTTTCACCAGCAACAATGCGCACTTTGTGGGAACAACTGCAGGGTTGCCTGCTGATTTCCTTTACTAATTTCATTAAGATTTTTGTTAAGCAGACTGGTCTAGATTCATGGCAATGCTTCCCTAAGTGTTTATAGGATAGCCTGGCCTGGGGAGGCTTCAGAGGAGCTTCGTGATCTATCGGGTCAATAATCTGCATTGTTTAAAAGTCCCCAAATACATGTTGGGATGATAGGTACATATTTCCACCAGAAGCGTTGAATGAGCATCCTAATGCCACGATTGGAATGGATGACTATTGATCCTCCTCTAAGGCAGCGGTTCTAATCCTTGTTTGTGGCATGGACCCCCTTGGCCATCTCTGCCGAAGCCTATGGATTTTTCCAAATAATGATTTTAAATTACATACATGAGATTACAAAGGAAACCAAATCTATTGAATTATAATTACAAAGTATCAGACCCCAGGTTAATAACTCTTGCTCTAAAGAAATGCTAATAGAGTTACTGGATTTTTTTCTTTTCCTTCCTTCCTTCCTTCCTCCTTCCTTCCTTCCTTCCTTCCTTCCTTCCTTCCTTCCTTCCTTCCTTTCTTCCTTCCTTCCTTTCTTCCTTCCTTCCTTCTTTCCTTCCTTCCTTCTTTCCTTCCTTCCTTCTTCCTTCCTTCCTTCCTTCCTTCCTTCCTTCCTTCCTTCCTTCCTTCCTTCCTTCCTTCCTTCTTTCTTTCATTCCTTCCTTTTTTTCTTTCTGGGTCTCTTCATTTAACTCTGGCTAGAAATTCAAGGCTATTTCTGAGCCCCATCATGCTGCTGATCTCCATGGGAGATTGTTCTGTACCATTTTTATCCTGGACTTCTTCTCTTCTCCTTATGGAATCTTATTGCCCCCCCTTCTCCCAAGGGATCATCCTATTAATGCTGAATTTATAACAACAGGTATAGGGGATACCCAGCTGGACTAGGCCACTGCAGCTCAAACCGCCTGAGTTCAGAAGAGCTGTCAACCTCAGCCTTCCTGATCTCTGGGCTATAGGCACGCACCACCAAGCCCAGCAAGTTCCTGGTTTCTAACCAAAGCTCAGGAAAACAGAGATAGAGATGGATAGAAACATAATCGAAATAGAGAGATAGAGGCAGAGAGACAGCAAGAGATAGGAGAATTCAGAGAGAGAATGGTTTCTCCATAAACTATTTTCAAATAGATTTAAGAGTAATATTGAAGAAGTGACATCATTCCTACTGAGAGAGAGAAGCCCACCTGGACAAGATGTATTGTGTGTAGATTGATTAATCCATCGATTAAGCAATAAGCAATCATTATGCTCCAAATATATGCTGAGCACTATTTCGCGGTTCTGATATAAGGACAAAAATGGAACATGTTAGTTACATTTGATTTCAGGGAAGGGAATGAGAAGACACATGCACATATACTCACATGTAGAAAATCATATAAATATAAGACTATTTCAAGAGTGTGGAGACACGAGGGGACAGTGTAAGGTGGAAAAGCCTCATACAGAAGGTAGTATTTGAGTCAAGCTCTGGAGGAAAATCATGAGTCTGGAAGTGCAGGTGAAGTGAGAGAGCATTCCAAATTTGGGAGACAGTGGATGCCAAAGCATGGAGACCAGTGGAGCACATCAAGAACAGCAAGGCTTCATTATGCCATGGGTGAGGGAGAGTGAGGTATGCAAGGGCTACAAGGTCGGATGCAGTCAAGTCCATGAGAGGCTTTCCATGTCATTCCAAAGTCCTAGAAGTAGTACAGAGTCCTGAAAGGTTATCGGGCAAAGAAGTGATTGTGACAGAGTCATGCCTTAGGAGGTTCCTTGGGGAGCATGGTTAGGAGTGGGGAGAGACTTGAGGAAGAGTCATCAATAAGAAATCATGATGCTAGTTCAGGAGAGAATGGATGAGAGCTGGTAGACATGTGAGTGGCACGAAGGTGATAGGGACAGATATAAGAGATGTTGGGGAAGGCTAGAAGTGACATGACTTGGCCACAGATTGGACATGTGACATGGCTGGGAGTGAGCAAATAAGGGTGCCTTCAAAGTTGAGAGCCTAGAGGACTTGATGCATGGCAGTGTCCTGAGCAAGGGGAAGTTCAGAAAACAGAAGGGCTTGGATGGGGGAAAGGGAGCAAGTTCTGTTAGGGACATGTTGGAACCAAGATGCCTTTGGGATATCCACTTGAAATGTGTCCAATAGGTGGTTGGTGAGGTGGAAATGGAGCTCAGGAGACCAGACGTGTAAACATAGATCTATGAATCATCTACAAAGAGAAGCTGATTCACCCCATGGGAGCTGAGGAGATTACCAAGTGAGAGTGTAACTAGAGAACAGAAGAAGGGCCAGGATGCTGTCTCGGCCCACCCCTACAATGAGAGGGTCAAACACCAGCAACACTGTTATCTTGGCTGGACAAAGGTCAGGACTGTCCATATCAGACACCTTTTACAGGGCTGCAACGGTGAAATATGGCAGCACTGACTCTGGGTTGAAGGTATCAATTAATGTGCATGAATTTTGTCCATAGAGGTGGGCTTTTGTCCCAGGAAGAAAGTCTAAGGAATGGTTTCCCTTCCCACAGTCCTCACCGAGGATCTGTCCTTCTTCTCTCTCACTGTGCCTGCCCAAGGTTCTAGTTACAGATTACCTATGTTCTGGCCTTACCTAACACACTGCCTTTGACATAGTCAGCATTTAAAGCATTCTTTCAAAATTGAAATGAATTTGTTGAATGGAATTCAGTCAGGGGCAGGTCACAGTTAAAGTGCATGCAGCTGCTGCCTACCTGTCCAGCCTTAAGCTCTCCACACACTCCATGGCCCTGGGACTAGGGCTTCCCATCCTTACACCCAACATGCCATGGCAAGTTCGCTGGCCATCCCCCATTCCTGGAATTCTCTGAGTTCTCATCTCTGCCTCCTGGATTCCTTGTTTCTAAATTTCAGGTGCAGTTCCACCTTCTGCAAGAGATTCTACCTTGTCCTCACCTTAGTGCCCTCCCTCTGATGTTGGCTCCAGCTTATCCTGTACGTATCTGGTTAGTACACATGTTGTCTGCATACTTTCTGGCCCATTAGACATGAACTCCTTTAAGGCAGGGATCGTTTTTGAGTTCTTCGTACTTCCAGTGCTTGGCACAGTGCCTGGCACCAAGTAGCCACTTTCTAAATATTTCCTGACTTGACTTACCTTAGCTACGCTAAAATCCCTAAGAACAGGAGCCTCTTCAGAAGAAGCCTCCCAAAAGACACTCCCTCCTGGGACAGGGGGAGAGAATGTTTCTGAAGCCTCATTCTTTGTCCACACTGTTCACTTCTGTTGGAGACGGCTGATTATTGTAGCAATGAGGCCCAGTCGTTTCTGATTTGGAGCTGGTTTAAAACCATCAGCTCATTTCCCCTAGGTCTCTGCCTAGCAATCAGATGAGAGGCACTTGGGGTCCCCCCTAATCCCCAGAAGCACCTTTCTCTGGTCCAGCTCTTACTGTGTTTGTCTAAGCCCATCACTATGTGTCGGTTCCAATGAATGGTCTTGCCATGGTTTTGAAGATTATTACCTGGGAACAGAAACTAAGGAGAGGAAACCTTGTGACCTCTGTCTCCAAAGTGGACAGAGACAGCTACTTTCCACTCCCTCCCACTAAGTAGGTCTTGGGGGACTCAGCTGCATTGATGAGGCCCCTGACACCTTGGAGGCTAGCAGCTATGCCTATGTATGCCCAGGGCTCTTGACTGTCCTGAGGAGGAGAAAGATGCCTGGTGCCCTGATGTGTGCTTGAGGCAGGCCACCCCCTGGCTGGAATGAATTCAGCAGCTTGGGCCACAGGGTACTCTTCCCTTCCTGACTATATTTAAAATGTCCTGGCCTTTGGATAACAACAAATACTGTCTGTGGGGCATTTCTATTCACAGGTCTCTAGGTGGGGACAGGAGACGGCAGATTCACCTGGACTTCTGTCATCTGGGACTCTTCCCTGCCATGCCACAATGCAATCAGTTACCAAGAGAACTCTACCCAACTGGAGCCTGGCCCCTTCTCTCTAATCAAGCACAGGTATCCTCACTACATCTGCCAGAAGGATATTGCTCAAGCTAAAATCTAATGATGCTCTTCCTGCTCCTTGCTAAAGAAGCACCAGGAGCTTCAAAGATAAGCTCCTCTGTTGAATATTGAAAGTCCTTCACCTGCTGCATCCAACCTGCTACTCTAGGGCCACTGGGCACAACTTGCTTCCTAGCTTTGTGTTCCAGACAAACTAGGCTACTTGCTGCTCTCCCGAACAGCATCCCACCTCTCTGAATTTGTGCAGGTTTTCAGGCTTGGAGTGTTCTCCCACCCTCACTCCTGTCTCTTGGAACCCCTCAATCCTGGCAGGCCAAGCTTCAGGCTCCCTCCTTCAAGGACTCTTTCTACTCTTCCAGAAATAAATTTGCATTTATTTTGTGTGTGTGTATTAAAGATCTGCATCAATCCACATACACACACCAGTGGAGCAGCAAAAACATCTCTCTCTCTCTCTCTCTCTTTGTCTCTCTTTCTCTCTCTCTTTCTCTCTCCCTCCCTCCCTTCCTCCCTCCTTCTCTCTCTCTCTCATCTATCTCTAACTCTATCCATCAATCCTTAATCCATTTATCTATCTCTCCAGCCAGCCATCTATCTACTTATCTATCTATCTACATTCCTATCATCTGTCCATTTACTAGATAGATAAAACATTAACCAAGCACTTACTATGTGTTAAACACTGCTAATATGAGCACAAAATAAGCCTGTCCCTTCTTTCCAGGAGCTCCCATCCTGATGGGGAGGGGGCATATAAAAAGGAGTTGGAGAGATGGAGCTTTTAGGGAGGAGTTGAAAAAGTCAGGAGATTCAGGAATGGAGCCATGAGTGAAGTAAGCAGGGGTGGTCTGTGTGCCTCCTAAAATGGAGATCCTGGCCAGGGCCTCATCAATTAGAGAAGAGGGCCTCAGGGCTGGACACATCTTCTGGGGAGGAGGATAATGTCGGGAAGGTAGGAGAGTGTGAAGAGAGGGGCTGAGAGTCGCTTCCTGTTTACTCGTGTGTGAACTTGCTGTAGCTCACCAATCAAAGGTAAGCTCTTTGAGAGAAGGGGCTATCTTGCTTTTGTCATATCCCCAGCACTTGGCAGGTGCTCGAGCTGATTGGGGATTCCTCAGCAGTGCAAGAGTGGCAGTCAGGAACAAAGCTATAAATCTTTTAAATTTTCAGGACAATTTAAGAATCTTTGGGGCCAGATGTGGAACAGAAGCCCAGGATCTCTGATTTGCAAGGACCCTCAATAACCATCAAGTCTAAGCCATTCCAAAAAAGAATCCCCACTATGAGCTGTGATAGAAGACTGCATCCATAGAGAGAGGAGAAGCGGGTAGTCCTTCTGTCCTGACCACTCCAAGAGGAAACTGCTGGGATATTGAGCCCACGATGTCATGCAGCTGTATTGATGATATGCCCTGAGCTGAATGGAAGGAGAGCAAAATGTAGCCCCTTGCAAGGGAAACCACTCAGCACTTTCAGTCCTTTGAATTCCTGTCTGCTGGGAAAGCCCCAGATTTTAGCATCTGTCTTCACCCTCAGTAAAAGTCCATCACAGCATTCGAAGAATCTTTGGTTCCTGAAGGCTCTGCCAACAGAATACAAAGTGTGGTAGATTCTACCATAAAGCAAAGACTCAAAAATATGAGTACAATGATAGATTCTGGGTCTACTGTCCAAAGACCATCCCATGTAATCAGCTAGGTTTTAAACTGAAAGAAGAGAATGGAGAAACAGCTTATATTGCTGGGCCTCCCCTAGCTGGGTGGTGTGGTGGAATAGTCATGGGACTTGGAGTCAGAAAAAAACTGAGTACAAATCCTGCCTCCAACTCTTCCTAGTTTGTGACTCTCCCTTATCTCAGCTTTTGCTTCTCTGAAATGGGAATTTTGATAGTACCTACATCTGAGAGCTGTTGTGAGGAACAAATGAGACAAAACACGTGATAAAATATATATGTCGTATATGTAAAAAAAAATAATAAGCATCTTAAAACACTAACATATCTGCAAGCTATTGTCATCATTGATGTGGAATACATGGGGAAAATGATTTATTATATTGTTCGGGAAAATTATTATACTGCTTAAATCCATCCTTATGTGATTAAAAGTTGTCCACACTTTAAATGTTGCCTGTCCTCAATAACTCTCTAGGAATACTGGAGATGGTGACAACATCTTTTGGGCTCCCCCAGGTCCTGGATCCACCCAAAGCATTCCACACGTAGGACTTCCCTATGTTTTGATTTTGCCCAAATTTCATTGAATGTTTACAGTTACTCATATCTATCTCAACCTATCTTGCTTTTAAGCCACTTTCTGGCAAAATTGCTTAACTCTGTGGAGTTCCTGTGCTGGCACCCTCCTCTAAATCCCATATAATGTAAGTCTTCTAGAACCTGGAAGAGAGAGTTACACCTCCTTTCCAACCCACTCTATTCTACTCGATGACCCAATCAACTTCTTTCTAAAGCTATTTCAGATTTTGGGCCTCTTTCTTTGGAACAGCAAATGAATTCCTCTGCTACTCTGCTATGTTTAGTTTTCTTCTTCTTTTTTGTTAAATTTCCCTCCTTTCCCCTTCCTCATTCCTTCCTCCCCACCCCCTTCCTCCTTTCCCCGTGGGCTAAGGCTGAGAGTAGATATCTAGACATTAAGAGTCCCACCACAGTAGGCTGATATAGCCTAGACTTGTAGAAATCTGCAGAGATTCAACTGAAATTGGTGTTTGGACTGGAAGACTCAGGTAAAATTAAGGGGCAGGTGGTTGCTAATTGCCAGGTGTTTGCCTTGTTTCTATGACCTTTGTCTCACCCCCCCACCCCCCACCCCACCCCTCCCACCTGCCTTGTGGCATCAGAGGGTCACTTCCTCCTTCTTTTGCCCCAATCTGCTTTTCCCCAAGGATCTCCTAGCACTACTCTCCTGCATCTCTTACCTTGTTTTTGTTATTCATGTTTTTCATTCATTTCACTTGTGCCTGACTCTTCAGGACCCCATTTGGGGTTTTCTTGGCAGAGATAGGAGCTTTTCCATTTCCTTCTCTAGTTCATTTTACAGATGAGCAAATTGAGGCAAACAGGGTTATGTGAATTTCCCAGGGTCAGTCTGCTAGTAAACATCTGACGCTGGATGGAAGAAGTCTTCCTGATGCCAGGTCCAATGCTGTATCCACTATGGCACCACCTAGCTGCCCCTTCTCTTATGTTAGACTTCGTAATACTCAAAACCCAATGATCTGTACTCTTCAGGGAATTTCTCTCAGGTATCACCCTTGTTCCTGATTACACACAAGTGACTATCTCCACTAGTAATCTCTGAGGCCACAAATAGGTGGCAGAGATAATTAAGCTGCCATGGGGGAGGGGGAGGGGAGGGAGAAGGGTTTTAGTAGCTTTGAAACCACCTCTTATAGAAAGCTCCTCCTCCTCCAAGTCCAAAGCTGGTCTTGTTTGTTTGAATTTAGCCCCAGGAGTACTTTGTCTTTGGGTGGTAATGATGAGGTCCTGGTTTTGGAGTAACAGGCCCTGGGTTCATATCCTGGCTTGGTTATTCATTGCCTATGTGACATAGACCAAATTGCCTCCTTAGACCCCAATTTCCTTATCTGTGGAATGCAGGGGATTTAAGCAGATGAACTCTAATGCCCCTTCTTGCCTTAAATCTTGGATTTCATATTCGAAGGGACCGGACTATATAGTGGCACTGCCAGACCTCTGTCTCTCTCTTTTTCTCCAGCCAGCCAGTTCAAACCTGGCTTCAGTCTCTGCTACCCAGGGAAAGCTACACTAATCAAATAGGCCCCAAGCAGGGTTAGAAATCTTTTTCCCTGGCCTACATCCCGGCTGACCTTCTCCCACACTAATATGCTCATCATTCTTATTCATGATCACTGGTTTTCCCCCTGGTTGACCTATGTCCTTTTTTTCAGTCCATTGACCTTTAGGTAGAAATATTCAAATGTCTATGAAGGTGTGACTGCCATAAAAATCACCTTCATCCAATGCCACTGACTTGGGCACTCAATAAGCATCTTTGCAAATGATGAAAAGAGATTTGGCCAGTGATGGATTTTTTAAAATGCCCAAACTGACTTCTCAGTGGCTCTCTTCTGTATTTTTTTCTCATTGCCTCCATTGTCCCCTTGCCATGAACAGGTAGGAAAATATGATTCCTGCACATGTGGGGTCACTTTGTGAAAGAACAATCTGCATTTTCCCCAAGTGAATGGAACCATAAATTCAGCTGAAATAGGAATCCATTAATCAGGTCCAAGGTACAGAGAAATGATGCCAGATTCAGGTTTGTGTATTAGATACATCAAGGATGAATGATACATACATGAAGGAAGAAACCCCTTTGTTTGTTTACCCAGCTCTTGTTTGTTATTTATGAATGGGAAATGATATCAGTTGCACATGTATCTGCATATATGTATTTAATTCTGTGATGCAGGGTCCCATGCATTTCCATAAGCATGCCCCATAAACTCAGCCTCCTTTTGATTAAGAACACACCATGCTTTGTGTCATTCAGGTTTAGAACCTTCACATCATCCCTGACTTCCCTTTCACTCACCACAGCCCTTCCCAATCAGGTATCAGTCTTATTAATTTTGCCCCCAAAACATCCATGTTCTCTCCACAAATGGCCAACATCCTCTCTGCCATTTCATTTCAATTGAAAAGGCTTCCTAATTGGTCTCCCTGCCCCTACTTTCTCCCTGTTCCAAACTGTCCTCAAAACAGCTGTCAAAGAGGCATACCTACAGAAACATCTGATTGCATCACAGCCCTGATGCTCAAAAGGCTTCCATGGCTCCCCTTTGCCTCAACCAATCAGTGGACAAACACTTAAGAAAGGTTTACTTTGTGTAATTTCTAGAGAAACAAAGTAAAAATCATAATCAATCCCTGTCCTCCAGGAAGTTGTGGTCTAATGGAGGAGACAATATGCATAAAAGTAGAAATGAACAAGACCCATACAAAGTAGATGAAAGGTAACCCTAGAAGACAGAAGGGAGGAGAGAAGGGAACAGATATTTCTTAAATGCTTATGCATGTGGGGCCATCTCGAGTGGTCCTGATCTCTATCTCACCACTGTACCCAGGTTGCTCCAGAGGAGAAAGTGAGGCTGGTGACTCTGCACAGCCCTGCCTCACTTAAACCCAATTCACTTGCAAGTCATAGTATCACCTTCCTGATGGCATGGTCCTCTTCAAGAACAAGGGATGAACAACAACTGCATACCAGGTGTTGCACCTCGCACTTTCAAATTTTAGCGACTAGTGGCCTCAAGGGAGAAAATTTGAAAGTGCGAGGTGAAACACCTGGTATGTATAAGGAGTAAATTAGGGAGAAGTAGTAAGATTAAAATGTAGCAGTGAACACTCCATTGAGACTAGAGACTCTAAGTTTGGAGTGGGCCCAATCAGCCCATTTCCATGATTTCCTGCAACCACTGTTGAATAGTGCAAGAATTAAAATGAAAGATAAATGGTGGAAATGATCCAGGATTGGGGTTTGGAGGGCATGATCATCCATAGAACAAGAGGACAAGGCATTTGAGGATAGTATAGAATTAAAATAGTTTACCAGGGCTTATTTCTGCTAGGAGAGGCATTTGTAGCCAGGTCAGGGGCAATAGCCTAGGGGAGTATTGAGAAGTGAAGAGACTGAAATTCAGTGTGGACAAAGGACAGGGTAAGATCATAAGATGTTGGGAAAGATTTGATGGCAAAAGATTATTATTGGATGAAGGGTTTTCAGAGTTTGTTAACATGGAAGTGGAACACTTGGGTTTGGTCAGAGGGTCAAGACTATGGCCATTCCTGTGTATAAATGAAATGGAACAAATTGGGAAAAAAACATCCAGAGAAGTTGGAGCTTCATTATGTGTGTTGAAATCCTATGGTGTCATGGTAGGAGTTAAGGAGGAAAGAAAGTCTGTGAACAAGGGAGTGAAGGCATGGTGAAAGAGAACAATGTTCTGAGCATTGGTAGGGAATGGTCACCAGGATCTGGATCAAGTGGTAAATTTGGCTAGCACAGAGAAGAGACTGCTGAGTGAAGATGGTAGCAGAAAAATAAGTAAGTGGCTATGGGAAGGAGGAGAAAGGAATATCCCTTCCCCCCTCCCCTTGAGGGGAGGGTATGAGAGGAATTAGTCAATCTTAAAAAGGATGCACTGTGGTCAGAAGAAAAGCCAGACCCCCTATAAACATTGTTATTGACACGTCTCTCTCATCAGAGTATAAGCCCTCAAGAGTGAGGGGTCTTTTTGCCTTTCTTTGTAGCCTAAGCACTTAGCATATTTACTGACAATATTTACATATTATTAATTATAAATAGTAATATTCACATATTTACTGTCAGGCCTTAATAAACGGTTGTCAACTCACTGATGGGAACCAGGAATGATGAGGTTTAAGATGAGATAATTTTTTTTTTTTTGTTAATCAGGGAGTGGGTTTTCAGAGGCCACAGTTGAAAGAGAAGACAGATCTGGAGGTATGCATTGACCTTTTGGGGGGTAGTAAGATAGAGAAAATGGGGTGGGAGAGAGGACAACAAATATTGGGGGTATTATCCCCAGCATCACTGATGAGAAGAGTAAGAATGCAGGGGAATGTGTTAACCATTGGAGAATGAGTCCAACCAAGAGAGGTGTGATGAAGAAGGCTGTTGATTAGAAGGTTTATGGCTGTCCCTCAAGGTCCCAACCTGATGGAAGAATCAAAGAGAGAGCCCTCTATTTGGCATCGAAAGCCTTTCACAACCTGGCTCAAACTGATCATGCTCCCAGGCTCTCTCTCCTTCATCCTCTCTACAAATTGACTTCATTGCTATTCGCCCATACTTAACTCTCCATTTCCCACTTCTGTGACTTTTCGCAGGCTCTTTCATAAGCCTTGAATACTCTCACTCCTCCATGCTGCATTTTATCCTTCCTGGGTCCTTGAAGAGTCATCTTGAGGGCCAAATCCTGCAGGAGACCTTTGTGACTGGCCCACGAAATTACTTGGAATTTATCTGTATTGCTGCTGCATTGGCTTCTCTAGATTCATGTGGCCTCCACCCCTGCCCCACCTCAGGGAACATCATGTGAATTTATGAATGTCAGACAAGGTCTATTTCATTTGGGGCTATCTCCACACTAGCACCAGGTATGTCATATAGCAGTCATTCAATAAATGCTTTCAAGTGAATTGAACTGAATAGATATCTGACAGTGTCCTAATTCACCAATGCTCTAAGATCTTTCCAGATTCAGAGACTTGTACAGCATAAATCTGAGTGAGAGATTAAGTACAAGCTCCATAAAGCTCCTCTGGCTTTGAATACATGGTTATGGAAAGCCTCAACAGATCTCCTGACATTGCTATCCGTGATTGAGCCAGTAAGAAAGCTGACAGGACCCTCCAAATTCTCAAGGCAGCACCTGGATATTGGCCCCATGTCCAAGAGAAGCCCCTTACTTTATAAGAGATGACTTTGTAGACAAAGGTGGTGTTGGTTCACTAAAAGGATAATTTTATCCACAGGATAATGGCAGCCATCAGGTTGGGGGATGGGAAGGGATTATGGTAAGTATTTCATTTTTACAGAAATATGTTTCAAATGAAATAGTCCCTGGAAGATAAATCAGTTCAGCTTTATGAATACCACCAATTGATTTAGTGCTCCCAGTGGCTCAAGGGCTTGGTGACAAGTTTGTAGGTGCTTAAATGTCTTCGGACATGATGACAGTGTTTTCAGCATTAATGCAAACCACTTGTGGAGTGAGCTATCTTTGTCATCTTTTTTCTTCTGGCCTGAGATATAACTGGCCTCCGCCAAAGGAAGGAAAAAATATCCAAATGAGCAAAGGTGATATGCTCCTTCCTGAAAATAAAAAGGGTAGCCTGAGTTTAGTGGTAACCAAAGACGGAGTCACGCCTTCCAAGTTCCGTGCCATGGAGCAGGCCCCAGCTCCATTACTGGAGCAGTCACAAGGACGGTTTGCTCGAGTAATTATGCTCTTCGTCATTCTATAGTTTTAAAATAGCGATATGAAAAGGACAGCTGGAAAGTTAGCTAGCTGTTTTCCTAATCCCTGATGAGAACAAGAATAGCAAATGCTAAATGAGACTCCATAGTCATGTGAATGAGTAAAAATTAATGGTCAGCTGTAAACTGTAAAAATCCAGTAATAATAATAGCTCAATCAGGGTCACACACTTTAGCAGCACCCATTGTAGAACGGGAACTTTTTGGGTGTTTTAGAAAATAGTTTACTTGGGAAGGGACCAAGAAAGAGCCATCTTATGCCAAATTCCGTTATATTAAAAAGCATTTGGGGGAAAAGAACATGTTGATGAGTCACTCTGTGGTTTAATGGAAAGAATGCTTCCTAGGAACACAGATGACCTAGATATGACACATAACACTTCTACATTCTACCTGTGGCATTAACATGAGCTGCTGACCTTCCGTGCAACTTGTATCCTCATCATAAAATGAAAGGGTGGGCCTATTTGACCTCAAATGTCACTTTCAGCTCTATACATTTTGGATGTTTCTGCAGCCATGTCTTTGGCACATGTGCCCATGATGTGATAAAGAAACATGCAAAACCTGCTATCATGGATGACTACCCACTTCTAGCGATTCACTGTGGATAGAACTGTTACTTCCAGAAGGAATACAGCAATCATGGCTAAGTATCATGGAGTCTTGAGACAGATAAGGATGACCTGCGTTATCATTGCCATCACTAGAATGCCAGGTATAAAAAGAGAAAGACAAATTTAGGGAAGTGGACATAGCAGCTTCAGATGTTTTCCCTGAATGGAATATGGATTTCAGGATGGGGTCTTAGAATATTGGAATAGTAGGGTCTTAGTTTGGTATTTAGTGGACTTGGGTAGCTGGTATGAATGGCTTTGTGTTTGGGGTTTCCAATTTAATCAAAAGGCTACAAACTGAAAAGGAAGAAGGAAGGAAAAACCTGACCATGCATTTCCAGTTAGGTAAATAACACAGAGAGTGGTTACAACATAGGAAAAAGAAGGGGACAGATAATTGGAAATTAGCAAGAGTAAAAAAATTTAGAAAGAGGCAAACAATGAACTTCATGAATTCATATGTTTATACACAAATGGATACAAAATGGGTAATAGGCAAGATGAACTAGGGACCCTAAGACAAGAAAGAAGATTTGGCAAATTAGGTATCACTGATGCTGCATGGCATTAGCAAGTGATATTCTGGTCAAGAACAATTTATCTAAACGGAAAGACCGGATAAAAATGGGGAGGAGGAAAGAGGAATGAGCATTGTCGTATTGTATACTAAGAACTTATTTCCATGTGAGGAAATATTTTTTAAAAGGGGAAGCATGGGGGAGAGAAGGTGAATGAAGATTGATGAAGGCAGAAATAGGTGATATTGTCATTACAGCACATCACCCACATGGATTGAAAGCAATACTACTGTTACTAGTACTACTGCTGCTGCTGCTGCTCCTCCTCCTCCTCCTCCTACGACTACTACCATTTAACAATACCACATAACAATGCAGATTAGGAATTCAGAAAAGACCCCAAGCCCAGCATGGATGAACAATGAAAATATGAAGAAGAGAGGGGGGTTTTATTCCCTGAATATTTGTTGGAGCTCACCTTTTGACAAAGATAAGATAGCTCATTATTCCTTGCCTCCCATAATTATAGCCTTCAGAAAGTAGAGGGATTAATGAGAGAAGCCTTCAGTTTGGACCTGTTACTCTAACAGGGGATCCCACGGGTGTCCAGACCCCTTCACCTCCTCATGTTCAACTTGAGATATTCACTAAAACTCATCAAAGAATCAAGAAGACCTCGGTTAAGTCTTGTCTCTGCTACATCCTGTCTGTGTGACTCTGGGCAGTATACGTAGCCCCTCAGTGGCCCACAAAATTCTCTAAGACTCCAAGTTGAAGAGCATGTATTAGGAGAAAAGGTTTCCTTGCTGGATGTTCCTGATACCAATGAAATTATTGGTGCAATAGAAAGACAAATTCCATTCAAAGTTACGGTAGACATTATGAAATATTTGGGAATCTACCAACCAAAAGAAACCCAGGAACTACATGAACGCAATGACAAAACACTTTGCATACAAATAAAGTCAGATCTAAATAATTGGAAAAACATCAGTTGCTCATGGGTAGGTTGAGCTAATATAATTAAAATGACAATTCTACCTAAATTAATTTACTTATTCAGTGCCATACTAATCAAACTACCAAAAAATCATTTTATAGTGCTAGAAAAAAAATAATAGTAAAATTCATGTGGATGAACAAAAGGTCCAGAATATCCAGGGAGTTAATGAAAAGAAATGCTAGGGAAGGTGGCTTAGCCTTATCAGATCTTAAATTGTGTTATAAAGCAGTAGTCATCAAAACTACTTGGTACTAGCTAAGAAATAGAGATAGATCAGTGAAATAGGTTAGCTACACAAGACACAGTAGTCAATGACCATAGTAATCTACTGTTTGATAAACCCAAAGACTCCAGCTTCTGGGATAAGAACTCACTATTTGACAAAAACTGCTGGGAAAACTGGAAAATAGTATGACAGAAACTGGGAATTGACCAACATCTTACACCATACACCAATATAAAGTCAAAATGGGTACGTGATTTAGATATAAAGGCTGATACTATAAGCAAATTAAGAGAGCAAGGAATAGTTTACCTGACAGATTTATGGAGAATGGAAAAATTTCTGACCAAACAAGAAATAGAGAACATTATGAAATGCATAATGAATAATTTTGATTACATTAAATTGAAAAGTTTTTGTACAAACAAAGTCAACGTAACCAAAGTTAGGAGGGAAGCAAAAAAAATGGGACAGAATTTTTACAACCAGTGTCTCTGATAAAGGCCTCATTTCTAAATTATATAGAGAACTGAGTCAAACTCATGAGAATACAAGTCATTCCCCAATTGATAAATGGTTAAAGGATATGAACAGTCAGTTTTCAGATGAAGAAATTAAAACTATCTGTAATCATATGAAAAACATTCTGTAAATTGCCATTGATTGGAGAAATGCAAATGAAAACAACTCTTAGGTACCACATCACACCTGTCAGATTGGCTAACATGAAAAATATAGGAAAATTATAAATGCTAGAGAAGATTTCAGAAAATTGGAACACGAATGCATTATTAGTGGAGTCGTAAACTGATCCAACCACTCTGGAAAGCATTTTGAAACCATGCCCAATGGGCTATAAAACTGTGCATACCCTTTGACCCAGCAATACCACTTCTAGGTCTCTATCCCAAAGAGATCATAAAACGGGGAAAAGGACCCACATGTACAAAAATCTTTATAGCAGCTCTTTTTGTGATGGCCAAGAACTGGAAATTGAGGGGATGCCCATCAATTGGGGAATGGCTAAGCAAGTTGTGGTATATGAATTTAATGAAAGACTATTGTGCTATAAGAAATGATGAGCAGGCAGACTTCAGAAAAACCTGGAAAGACTTAATTGGTGCTGAGTGAAGTAAGCAGAACCAGGAGAACATTATACACAGTAACAGTCACATTGTGCAATGACTGACTTTGATAGATTTAGCTCTTCTCAGCAATGCAAAGACCTAAGATAACTCCAAAGGACTCGTGATAGAAAATGTCATCCACATCCAGAGAAAGAACTATGGATTTTGAATCACATTAAAGCATACTATCTGCTCTCTTTTTTGTTTTGTTTTGTTTTGTTTTTTCTTTCCTGCGGTTCCTCTCATTTGTTCTAATTCTTCTATACAAAATGACTAATGTGAAAATACATTTAATAAAATTGCATATGTAGAGCTTATATCAGATTGCATGCCATCTTGGGGAGGGGGGAGGGAAGGGATGGGGAGAAAATTTAAAACTTATGGAACTGAATGTTGAAAACTGAAAATCAATAAATTATTAAAAAATTATTGGCCCAATCCAACAGCAAAAATATACAAATTGATCTCAAGTACCTATCTAGTTAATATTCAGCTAACTTACCCGGAAGGAATCATAAACAAAGTAGCAAAACTATTTAATGAAAACAGAGTAGCAAAATAAAGAAAAAAATAAATAGCAGCAAATTATTCTTATCCATCCCCACCTTCCCTCTACTCCTCCTACTATACATGAAAAAGAACTGTCTCTCATAGATTCCCTTTGAAAATAAAATACTCCTTGCAAAACTCACACTACTAGGTGGGAAAGCATTGTATCATAGCTGGAACACCAAGTGAAGACCCCATCTCCTTATAATTGAATTTTACTTCTCCTTAGATCTACCTCTCTCAATTCCTTTGACATGGTTCATGAGTGCTTTGGCCACTGCCAATCTACTCCACCCTCATGGGCATTATCTGTTGAAGATCCATTGTACTTCCAAAGCTGTCATTTTCCACCTGTCTTCCATGATATTCCTGTCATCTGTTCAAGTTATTGTCTGGACCCATCGATTTTTCTTCCATGGGAGAGTGTTATGGTTCTTTGCGGGGGGTACTCTGAGCTAGCACATTTTTTACTTGTATTATTATCCAGGCCCACAGCCTGCCAGCCCATGCACGCACACATATATATTCACCCACATATACCCATACAGATACACACACAAAGAGACCTCATTTGGTTGCCCATATAACCTACCTGCCCCTACCCGAACCAAAAAGTCACAGTCTTCTCTACTACACATGAGAGGAAGTAAATTATTTTTATGCCCCTTTTGAAAACAGTATGTATGTCACTGACATGGTCCATACCTGCCAATGTTTTTTCTAAATATTAAAGCTCTCCCCATGTATCACTTTTTTTATTCGTTTCATTTCAATGCGCATCACTTCTGACCCACCCCCACCCAGCTAGCACTCAGGCCATCCAAACCACCTACCATTTTGTTAAGCCTGAAGGAGGTACATGACAACACTAAGTGGACAGAGGGGAAGGAAATCAGACCAGGAGAATATCAACTTCTATTCTATCACCAGGATAAAAGTTTCCTTTCCTTCTGCTTGCCAGGCACATATAATGTTGTTGTTCATTCATTCAGCCATGTCTGACTCTTTGTGACCCCATGGACCATAGCAAATTTGGACTTTTGATGCAAGGGTGAAAAAAATCCCTAAAATTTAGAATGATTTAAACTTGAAATTGGCTGCCTAAAGGGGTAGTCAATTCCTCCTCTCAGGAGGCCTTTAAACAGAGGCTGGGTGAGCTCTTGTCTCATGCTTTGTGGAGGGTATCCTTTGCTGGGGTGGTGTGGCCAAGTTGGCCTCTGAGGGCCTTTCCAAGTAATACAGTGGGGGATTTATTAAGGTCACTTCCTTTGTTAGCATTCTAGCCTCTCCATTTGTTCCTACCTGTCCTGTCACCCAACATTCTCTCCCTTAAATAGATTGAGGTCCCTGCTGGATTTAAGGGAACCGTAGGGAGTGGGGAGCACCACTGTAGCATTCTTCAGGCCCCCACAGAGCACTTGCTGGCTAGCTAGTTAATCTGGCTGATGGTTCTGTTTCTACACCTAAGGTTGGAGGAGATCATTCAGTGATTCTTTACTTTTCCTTTAAAAGCAACATTAAGTTTGACGGGCCTCTAATTAACTCAATTCTAAATGGCCAAGTTAATTTTGGTTACAAGCCATCCAATCACTCAGTTGCTGCCACCAAGTTTATCCAAGGAAAGAAGAGCTATTCCCAAACAAAGAAATGCAGACTGTGTAGTCTTTAGAGAGTCTCAAATAGAGAAAGCTCCACTGGAATAAGATAGATGGCAGCTTGGGGTCTCTGTGAATGCAGTCTCTCACTGACCATTTCTCACTTACAACCACTGCTGCCGTGGATGCTGGAAAATTAGATGAGCAAGAACTTCAGGAAGTGTCTGCTGGGATGCCAGATTGTGAGATCCAGGAAGATTGGGATTTTAGGTAGCAAATTTTGCATTGTACTAATTTCCCATTATACTCTGGATACAGTAGGCACTTAATAAAGACTTCTTGAATGAATGAATGAATGTGTTAGATGAATACTTCAGATAAATTATACTTTCTTCTTTCAGGTCTCCCCAAGTCCTCACTTCAATTCAATACAAGCACCATTTATTTAAGTACCTAAAAGCCACCAGGAACTGCTTTGGGCAATCAGGATGGAAAGTAAAACAGAAAGGAGTCTTAGCCTCGGAGCATTTCTCTTTCACTGGAGAAGAGGCAAAGGAACTTTGAGCAGTAGAGCAGGAATGATCTGCACCTGAGCTGAGATCTCAAGGCTGGGATATCTCGGATTTTAGGAAGTGAAAAGCTTGGCACTTAGCCTGCTGCACCCTGAAAGGGGCTCAGAATTCTGAGAAGTACAGATGAGAAGTACAGGAAGAACATACCAGGGGTGGGAAACAGCCTGTACAAAAGCATGGAGGAGGGAAATGGAATATTGTACGTGAAGAAGAATGTAAGGAGGCCAATTGGACTAATATGGAGAATGGAGGAGGGATAGAAATATGAAATCAGTTTGGAATGATGGGTTGAAGCCGTTTAGGGAAAGAATAAAAAATGTAGCCAGAGGAATTTGGGTTTTATCCTAGAGCCAATGAGGAAGTGGCTGAGGTTTTTGACCAAAGATCTGTCCTAAGCTTCAGGAATATCCATGTGGCAGTTCTTAGGGAGTTATTCAAGGCTTAGCCATAGAACCAGACAGATACAAAACCTGAGGGATGTATTCTTAGATTTCTGCAGCCCCAACCCACTTACTTCATCATTGTTCAGTGGTATCTAACTCTTCATGACCCCATTTGGGGTTTTCTTGGTTTGCCATTTCCTTCTCCAGCTCATTTTACAGATGAGAAAAACTGAAGCAAACAGAGGTAAGTGACTTGTCCAGGGTCACACGATTAGTAAGTGTCTGAGGCAGGATTTGAACTAAATGAGGATAAGCCTTTCTGATTCTAAGGCTGGTGTTCTATCCACTGTGCCACCTAGCTGCCCCACAGTAAACCAAAACCCAGGCAAGAAAAGACACTCACCCAAGGCCTCACAATCTATTAGAGATTTACATTTATACAATAGCCCTCCAGTATTATGACAGCTAGTATGTTCAAACTGGAAATGTCTCTTGGGCTTCCTAATTGCTGCCTCAAGAAAAGCCTTCTTCATGCTAGTTAAAGAGGGCTGCTCTCTCTTCTGGCCTCTTTCCTTCAGCTGAGTTGACAAGCATGCTGTTCCTTCTTCCTATAACTTTACAGAATGCAGAACTTTAACTGAGAGATAAATATGACTCCTCAGTCTATGATCTCCAGCTTCACCATCTAGGATATCCTGAATGCTCCTATGTGATTTGTCTTGGAGGAAAATAAAGAATAAAAGACACAAAGCTTCATCCTGAGCCAGCAGGAAATTCCCATTTTTCCAAGGACAAGAGCCAGGGGAGTTGCTGAAATGTAAGTGCACCAAATGTTGACCTCCTTCTGATTATCATTTAGGGAGGGCCAGAAGGTAGGAAAGTATGGGAACTGATCTCAGAGTCATACTCCTCTCTTAGGGAGTGTAAGAAGGAGCAAAAGAAGGCATGGGGCTGAAACTCTGGCTTGTTTCTGTGCCATCGGGTTGATCCTACGCCCATGTGTCCAGGGGACAGGGACTGTGAGCTGAGAAACCAGGCAGCGCCCATTAGCAAATGGTGGCTATTGGTTCTTAAAGATAACTTTTAAAAGGCAGACTTTTAACCCCAACAAGAATAACAGCATAATGAGAGAGTACTTTTTTATCTCACTGGTCTCATTTAAATCCATAATAGATTTCATTGAATACTAAATTTTATAAAGCAAGGAAGTTGCATTTTGAGCCTGGCTTTTAGATCAATGTCAGAATTCTTGAGAAAGAACAGACAGGGGGAAAATGAGAGAAATAAAGAGCAATTGATGAGGAACCAAGTTTTTCTGTGCTTATCTAAACAGTGTTGGATGAAAGAGAGAGTTGGAAGCACTTTGGCAGACATGGCCTTGGCCTTGGCCTTGACAGATCTGTATGACTAATCCAGAAGAGATTTCTAGTCTCTTCTTCTTGCAAACTTCTGCAGTTCCAAACAGAACAGACCATCTGAGATGATGAAATTATTAAAAGCCATTCTCCGGCCAATAGCAGAGGAACAAATTGAGCCAGAGAAAGAAACGTATACAAAGACCAGAGTAAAAAACTGATTAGGACACTCAGTGGGTGAAGGGGCAACTGACTTCCCCAAACCCACTAGAAAGCAGACACCCAGCCCCAAACTGGGTACATAGGAGGGGGCTAACAAAGACTTGCTGAGCTGAATTCAGAGGAATCTACAATCAGGAAAAGCAAACACTGAATCCCAGAATGTCAAAGGTGGGAGTTACCTCAAAATCCTTCTGTTTTAACCCATTCCCACACTGCAACCCGCTTTCCAACAGTTCTCACAAGTGGTCAGTCATGGAACAGCTGTTTGAAAAGCTTCAGTCATGAGTAACTTGCTTCTTCCCCAAGAGAACAATTCCGCTGATGGACAGCTAAGTTTGAGGGTACTCTTTTGATTCGTGATGATTTTCTGCCCACCCTATACTTTTTGTTCACAATGGTGCCATCAAGTTTGTGTCTTTATGATCCACCCCTCTTAGACTATACCTCAGTCTCCCAATTAAGTGTCTCCCTGATTAAATCTTTGCTTCACTTGGGCAGAGGTATTTTCCAAAATCTTTGTGTAAGACTTGCCCCCTCTAGCCCTGAGTCAGCATGAAGCTGAGAGCATGTGGTGACCGTAGGGGTGGGGTGGTGGACATGTGATACTTACAGCAACTCTATAAAGGAAGGCAGGTATTCTGCTGATTTTTTTAATCCAATATGAGTAACATCAGCAAAAATAATATTCAAGTACACGAATAATATTTTAAATTGATCTTACATATTTGTATGTTTTCTCCCCTATTCAAATATGAGATTCTTGAGACCAGGGATTGTTTTTGTTTCCTTTTTGCAGCCCAAGAACTTAGCACAGTGCCTGATACATAGTAAACACTTCCTAAATGCATTTGACTGTTTGATAGAAAACAAGAAAATAAATAATTCTCTCTTACCTTTAAAATATGTTAACTTAAATACACAACAAAAGATCCCCATTTGCTTCAATAGACTCTTCTGGAATATTATTTTTATTTCACTGGATTTTTAGGAAATTTGTGACTGCATTAGTCTGCATCATCTCTGTACTAGCTCTGCTTTGTACATTCCTCATCACTTGTGTCTTCCAATATTTCACTGTATTCCTCATGTTCGTTGTTTCTTAAAGCCCAATGAGAGTTCTCTGCATTCTTTTGGGTAGACAAGGTGGTGGAGGTGGGTGGCAGCCTTGTGATTTCAAGGATGTAGGTGAAGAAGTTACATCTCTTGGTGCGGGTAAACGTTCCCTCTCCAGTCACTTTCCACAATTTATTCGGTCATTCGCCAGCCTTTGGGAAGGTGTTGGTTTGTTTGATTGGTTTTTTTCCTAGTTGTTGCTGTTGTTGTTTGCACAAATGCATATTGAGATTACAGCTCTATTGAGAAGACCAGTACTAGGAAGTGATAGAAAGTACGGGAGAAAAAACATAATGTCTGGCGACGGTAGTACTACAGGCATCTCAAAGATGGCATAGCCCCATCCTGCCCCCAATTTTTCCTCATTCTCAACTGCCTTGCTTCTACTAAATGACCCTTCGAGTCAACCAGGTCCTTATCTCCCAACTCTGTGCTGATGAACAAAAGCCCCCATGTCTAGAGTATATATACTCCTCAACCCTGCCTACGGTGATCCCTGGCATCCTTCAAAAACTGCTCAGGTTCCAGCCCCAGTGAGACCTTTTTTGATTACCAGTTCTCATTATTAGTATTGTCTTTTTCTTGAAAATACTTTGTTCAAGATTGAACATGTTTATTTGGCGTCTCCTCACTTCATTGCATCCACTCAGCTGAATGAAAGCTCCTCAAAGACAGGGTCTGTCTCATTTTTGTCTTTGTACCCCCAGTATACAGCATATCTTCTTAGAAATAGTAAGTGTCAGGGGGAGGGGGGCAGAGCCAAGATGGCAGCTGGAAAGCAGGAACTTGCCTAGGGCTCTCCCCCAGGACCCTCCAAACACTGATAAAAAATGGCTCTGGACAAATTCTAGAACTGCAGAACCCACAAAATAGCAGAGGGAAGGAGGGCTCCAGCCCAGGACAGGCTGGATGGTCTCTGGGTGAGGTCTATCATGCACAGAGCTGGGAGTGGAGGGGAGCAGAGCCCAGCGTGGGTGGAAGCAGGACCAACCAGACCAGGAGCTAGGTAGAACAGGCCCTAGCGCCCTGAATCAGTGAGCTGTGGCAGTTACGAGACTACTCAGACCACAAACACCAAAGACAACAGAGAAGGTTAGTGCGAAAAGTTGCGGGTGACAGAGTGAAAGGAGTTCGCCATTCAGCCACCACCCCAGGCAGCGGAGGTGGTGCAGCTACAGAACTATAGCTGTAGTTGCTTCCAGCCCCAGGCCCACCCGGTGGGAGGAATTAAGTGGCAGATCAAAGCAGGAGTGCAGAACCTGTATAAGATCTGAGTCAGGTCCAGGTTGATGGTTCTTGGGGGAGGAGGATTGCTTGTGTGGCAGAGCTGGCTGTATAGAAATAGCTCTGAAAACAACAGTGCATTCCCTCAAGCTTGGAACAAGGTGCTCTTTACTCTACAAGCCGTCATACCCCAATGAAAAACTCAGGGGTCAAGTATGTTGGCTGTGAACATGGCCAGGAAGTGAAAACTGACTCAGATTCAGTGTCAGACTTTGGAATCTTTCTTTGGTGACAAAGAAGACCAAAACATACAGCTAGAAGAAGTCAACAAAGTCAAAGAGCCTGCAACAAAAGCCTCTGAGAAAAACATGAACTGGTCTCAGGCTACGGAAGAGCTCAAGAAGGATTTGGAAAAGCAAGTTAGAGAAATAGAAGAAAAATTGGGACGAGAAATGAGAAGGATGTGAGAAAACCATGAAAAACAAGTCAATGACTTGCTAAAGGAGACCCAAAAAATATGGAAAAAAAACATTGAAGAAAACAACACCTTAAAAAATAGACTAACTCAAATGGCAAAAGAGCTCCAAAAAGCCAGTGAGGAGAAGAATGCCTTGAAAGGCAGAATTAGCCAAATGGAAAAGGAGGTCCAAAAGAACACTGAAGAAAATACTACCTTAAAAATTAGATTAGAGCAAGTGGAAGCTAGTGACTTTGTGAGAAATCAAGATATTATAAAACAGAACCAAAAGAATGAAAAAATGGAAGACAATGTGAAATATCTCATTGGAAAAACCACTGACATGAAAAATAGATCCAGGAGAGATAATTTAAAAATTATTGGACTACCTGAAAGCCATGATCAAAAAAAGAGCCTAGATATTATCTTTCGAGAAATTTCAAGGAGAACTGCCCTGATATTCTAGCACAAGAGAGTAAAATAGAAATTGAAAGAATCCACAGATTGCCTCTTCAAAAAGATCCCAAAAGGAAAACTCCTAGGAATATTGTCACTAAATTCCAGAGCTCCCAGATCCAGGAGAAAATACTGCAAGCAGCCAGAAAGAAACAATTTGAGTATTGTGGAAACACAATCAGAATAATACAAGATCTAGCAGTCTCTACATTAAAAGATCGAAGGGCTTGGAATACAATATTCCAGAGGTCAATGGAGCTAGGATTAAAACCAAGAATCACCTACTCAGCAAAACTGAGTATCATGCTCCAAGGCGAAATGTGGATTTTCAATAAAATAGAGAACTTTCAAGCTTTATCAGTGAAAAGACCAGAGCTGAATAGAAAATTTGACTTTCAAACACAAGAATCAAGAGAAGCATGAAAAGGTAAACAAGAAAGAGAAATTACAAGGTACTTACTAAAGTTGAACTGCTTTGTTTACATTCCTACATGGAAAGATGATGTGTATGATTAATGAGCCCTCAGTATTAGGGTAGCTGAAGGGAATATGCATATATATATATATGTATGTATGTATGTATATATATATGTATATGTGTATGTGTATGTATGTATATATATATATACATATATATGTGTGTATATATGTGTGTGTATATATATATATATATATAGATAGATAGATATATATACAGAGAGAGAGAGAGAGAGAGAGAGGGCACAGGGTGAGTTGAAGATTAAGGGATGATATCTAAAAGAAGTAAAATCAAATTAAGGGATGAGAGAGGAATATATTGAGAGAGGGAGAAAGGGAGAGCTAAAATGGGATAAATTATCTCACATAAAAGTGGCAAGAAAAAGCAGTTCTGTAGGAAGAGAAGACGGGGCAGGTGACAGAGAATGAGTAAATCTTGCTCTCATCACAATTGACCTGAGGAGCGAATAACATACACACTCAATTGGGTATCTTACCCCACAAGAAAGAAGGAGGAAGAAGATAAAAAAGAGGCGATGATAGAAGGGAGGGCAGACGGGGGAGGAGGTGATCCAAAACGAACACATCAGAAAGGGACAGGGTCAAGAGAGAAAATTGGATAAAGGGGGATAGGTTAGGAAGGAGCAAAATATAGTTAGTCTTTCACAACATGAGTATTGTGGACGGGTTATACATAATGATATGCATGTGACCTATGTTGAATTGCTTGACTTCTTAAAGAGGATGGGTGGGAAGGGAAGAGGGGAGAGAATTTGGAACTCAAAGTTTTACAAACAGATGTTGAAAAACAAAAAATAAGTTTTTGCATGCAACTAGGAAATAAGTTACACAGGCAATGGGGCATAGAAATTTATCTTGCCCTACAAGAAAGGAAGGGAAAAGGGGATGGGAGGGGGGTGGGGTGACAGAAGGGAGGGCTGACTGGGGAACAGGGCAACCAGAATATACGCCGTCTTGGAGGGGGGGGCTAGAAATGGGGAGAAAATTTGTTATTCAAACTCTTGTGAAAATCAATGCTGAAAACTAAATATATTAAATAAATTTTAAAAAAAATAAAAAAATCTACAAATAACAGGCAGCCAGAACTTGCATTCTCTCTATGTGACATGATCATCAAGATATGATCTGCAAAAAATCATCTTAGAAAGGCTACCTATTCTATTTTCTTATTTTCTTTGAATGTACCCTTATTTCTTATGTGTACTATTGATTAGTACATCAATATGCATTTATTAGACACCTGTTAATTGCATGTACTATTCTGGATGTTGCAGATAAGAATCCAAAAACTGGAAAAAAACACTACTCTCACAAAACTTACATCCTATTGTAGAATAAAACATGTGCATACTTAATGTAATACCCTATTATAATAATCAGCTCATTTTAAGGCAAAGGTTTATATGATGGTTTGTAAAAACCTGTAGTTCCCCCCTACTGCTCTATGGAGTTTGTATTAAATGAAACATTACAAGTATGATCACACTCAAATTGCATTATAAAGTGATTATCAAAACAATATGGTAGTGTCTAAGAAATAGAGTGGTGGATCAGTGGAATAGATTAGGTATAAATTACATTATAGTAAATGACCATAGTAATCTAGTATATGATACAAGCTTTTGGAATAGAATATTCATTGTTTGACAAAAATTGCTGGGAAAACTGCAAAACAGTATGGCAGAAACTAGGTATAGACCAACATCTCACACTATATTCCAAGATAAGGTCAAAATGGGTACATAATTTACACATAAAGGGTGATAGCATAAGCAAATTAAGAGAGCATGGAATAGTTTACTGTCAGATTTATATATAAAAGAAGAATTTAGGACACAAGAAGATATGAAGAGCATTACAAAGTGTACAATAGTTCATTTTGATTATATAAAATTTAAAAGTTTTTGCACAAACAAAAGCAATAAAATCAAAATAATAAGGAAAGTAGAAAACCGAGAAAAATTTTTGCAACAAGCATCTCTGATCAAATCCTCATTTTTCAAATATAGAGAGAACTAAGTCAGATTTATAAAAATACAAGTCATTCCTCAAATGATAAATGGCCAAAGGATATGAACAGATAGCTTTTAGACAAAGAAATAATGTCTTGTGAAATAAATGTCTTGTGAAAAAAATCACTATTGACCAGAAAAATACAAATTAGAACAACTCTAAGGTACCACCTCATACCTATCAGCGAGGCTAATGTGACAAAAAGGGAAAATATTAGATATTGGAGAGGATGTGGGACAACTGGGGCACTAGTATACTGTTGTTTGAGTTGTGAACTGATCTAAGCATTCTGACGAGCAATTTGGAATTATCCCCAACGGGCTGTAAAATTGTGCGTGCCATTTGATCCAGCAAGACCCCTACTAGGTCTATATCCATAAGACATCCAAAAAGGGTGGGGGGGGGGAGACCTATTGGTACAAAAGTATTTACAGCAGCTCTTTTTCTTGCAGCAAAGACATTATGGCATTGGGCAGCATTTTCAAGTGATCTCAAGTTGCTTCTTTATTTGAAAGCCCACATTTTTAACATCAATATCTCTCAGCCATATTGTATAGTTGTGAATCACACACAGTACAGTCTCCAAAGAATCAAATTATAAGTGGCCTAAAAGGCAATGGAAAGATGCAAGGGCACAATATAAAGTAGCAAATTACCATAAAATCTAGATTTTGATAAATCCAAAGATCTAAACATTGGGGCAACAACTCACTATTTGACAAAAATTGCTGGAAGAACTGGAAGGCAGGCTGGCAGAAATGAGGCATAGACCAAACTCTTTCACCGTATACCAAGATAAGGTCAGAACTGGGACACGATGATTTTTACATGAAGGGAGATATTGCGAGCAAATTGGGGGAGGATGGAAAAATTTACCTGTCAGGTCTATGGATAAGGGAAGATGGAAAAGAGAGGGTCATGGGAGTAAAAATGAATAATTTAATTACATGAAATTAAAAGATATTTGCACAAACAAAAGCAATGTAGCCAAAATTAGAAGGAAAACAAGAACCTAGGAGAAACTTTTACAGGAAATTTCTCTGACAAAGAGCTCATTTCTCAAATATGTAAGGAACTGAGTCAAATTTATAAAACTACAAGCCTTTACCAATTTGATAAATGATCACAGAATATGAATGGTCAGTTTTCAGAAGATATGGAAGTCACCAATAGTTATTTGAATCAATGCTCTAAATCATTATTGATTAGAAAAATGCAAACTAAAAGCACTCTGATGTGTCACCTCACAGCATTATATTGGATAACATGACAGAAAAGGGAACTGAAAAATACTGGAGGGGAAGTGGGAAAACAGGTATATTAATGTATTGTTGATGGGGTTGTGAACTGGTTTAACTATTCTGGAAAACAATTTGGAACTTTGCCCAAAGGGCTATAAAATTGTGCATATTCTTTGACCCAGAAATACCACAACTAGGTATGTTTCCCCAAGGAGATCAGAGAAAAAGGGAAAAGGAAATATATGTACAAAAATATTTATAGTAGCTCTTTTTGTCATGGCAAGGAATTAGAAATCGAGATGTCCATCAGTTGGGGAATGTCTGAACAAGTTGTGGTATAAGAATGTGATGCAATATTATTGTTCTATAAGAAATAATAAACAGGTTGGTTTCAGAAAAAAATATGGAAAGAATTGCATGAAATAATACAGAGTGAAATGAGCAGAATCAAAGGAATGTTGTATACAATAACAGCAATGTTGTTCAAAGAGTAACTGTGAGTGACAAAGCCATTACGAGTAATATGAATATTCAAATCAATTACAAAGGACTTATGAATGAAAATGCTATCCATCTCCAGAGAAAGAATGGATATAAATGGATATATGGGAGAAGGCATTATATGGTCCCATCTCTCTCTCTCCTCTCTGTTGGCCTTCCCACTAGTGTGGGGTCGAGAGGAAGATAACTGAGAATTCAAAGCATAACTCTGCTCCAAATAAATAAATAAAGATGAAAGTTAAAAAAATCATCTAGGACATAGCAGACTGGAAAAGGAGATGGGTTATGAATGCAGGAGGAGAAAAAAATTGCAGCAACATGGGCAGAAGAGGGTTCCACGGATATGGCAAAAGCCGTTCAGAAAGGCCTCCAACACATTTGGTGGATTCATTATGGAGCATTTGTGGAATGATACAATCAATGATGAGAAAGCACAGATTGGTGCAATCTGTACAATCTATACTGTAGAGATATTGGATATATTAAAATATTTGTCTTATTTTTCAATTAATTTGTTTTTGTCCTCTCGTTTATTGATTTTTCTCTCTTTCAACTTGTTTTGTACTTGCTTTGGGCCTAGTAATTTGTGACTGTTTTTTTCATACTACAAACAACTTTTCATACATTGTCTTCCTTTATAAAAAGGTAATTTGAGAAATAAATTTGCCTTTATGTATTGTTTGACTCCATATCATTATTACCATCACCACCATCACCATCATCATCATCACCATCATCACTATCCTATTCCTATTTCTACAATGCTTTAAGGTCTGCAAAGCACTTCATAAATATCAACTCATTTTATTCTCCAAACAACTCTGGGAGGTAAATCATCCCAATTTGACAGACGAGAAATATGAGGGAGAAAGAGGCTAAATGACTTTTCCAGGATCATACCGCTAGTAAATGTCTGAGGGCAGAGTTGAACTCAGCTCTTCTTGCCTCGAGGTTTGATACTTTATCCAATGTTTCACCCAGTGGTCTGCTACCATGCATCCCATACATTCCATTCTGTTTTATGTGCATTTCCTTTGTCTTTAATGGAATGTGTGATTGTCCCTTTAATTTGTTCTTTAAACTGGGCATTTCCCCAAAAGTAATTTTGTTAGTCTTTATATATGTCTACAGCCTTTCAAAATCTCATTTTCTTTTTTCACTTCATTTTTATTAGTTTTGTCTTTATCTTTGTGTGAATGTGAGCAAGCACATGCATGTACACTATGATAGGACTGATTTTTGGCAGTATTAATTTAATTAGTTCTGTGGTGTGTATAGATCTTAGAACATAGAAGACATAGCACAAATGCTTATTGTGTTATCTTTCTCCTTAGCTATTTGCAGAATCTTTTCCTCGTCTTTGGACTTTCTGGAGTTCAACATGGAGAATGATATGTTTGGGTGACTTAAATTTTCAGTTCAAGGATGAACTGAATATTACGAATTCTACTTGTTCTTTTTAATATTTCTGAGAAATTTCTTAATTGATTTACTAAAATACACTGACTTTTCCACTCTATATTTTAAAAAAAAGTTTAATCACCCTTTTTTTCACTAATCTCTTCTTCAAATGCATTTCTTTTGTCTCCAATCCTATTTTGTCCCATTAAGTAACTTCTTCACACTTCTCTTTCTTCACTCTATATTACTGTTATTGTTGATTTTCCCCCATTATATCTTTTAACATAATAATCTTACTTTTCATCTAATCCATTGTTTTGCATAAGTCTTTGTGAATATTTGTAAATTGACTTATCATCATGATTTTGTGAATTTCTTTAGTCACACTTCTTTAATTTCATAACATTTCTTTTTTTGTTGTTTTTTTTTTTTGGGGGGAAGGCAGGGCAATTGGGGTTAAGTGACTTGCCCAAGGTCTCACAGCTAGTACATGTGTCAAGTGTCTGAGGCTGGATTTGAACTCAGGTCCTCCTGACTCCAGGGCCAGTGCTCTACTCACTGTGCCACCTAGCTCCCCCAATTTCATAACGTTTCTGTTGATTCCATTTCCTCCATTACATTGTTCAATATCTTGGTTGTCCATTTCATTTTGTCTTGAGACAAGTTTACCTTTTTTGGTGGATCATAGTCAATGTTGGTTAGTAAATTTTTCTTCAGCATTTTTCCATCACTTTAAAAAATCATTTTCTCCCCTTTTTTTGCAGGAGCATTTCTTTGGTTTATGAATTCATTTAAATGATCATTGAAAATCGAGTTCTTGTAGTTTGGTTTCCTTTTCCCGTGTATTTTGACTGTAGTTTTTAAGGGCATATGGATGAATTAATCTTCCTTGCATCTCCTCTTTCCAAACCATGCTTGACAGAATTGTTGAAAATAATCATACTAATGCATAGCTGTGATTGTATCAGTTCTTGCTTAACTGCCTCAAATGACTCACTATGGGGTTACCCTGTGCACCTCATTTTGACAGGGGATATAGAGTCTCATTGGAGACCAACGTGTTTGGAGGATTGGAAGGAAGAGAAACTGGAGATCGAAAGACTAGTTAGAGGCTATTGTAAACTTAGGGGAAATGGTCATCCAGGTAAGAGATAATGAAGGGGTCTAGCAGGGCGATGGTAATGAGATTGGGGAGAAGGGCCGTGGAAAGAAGGAAATGGATTGGAGAGATCTTTCAGAGGCGGAAAGGACTGATTGGACCTATCAGGATGAGGGAGCAATGTGCCTACTGAGCAAACAGTAAATTTCTCAGGATTGTGATAATGATGACCATGATGGACTGCTATGTCAATAAAGCCAATTAGGCCATTAGATCTGCATCACCTTCATCAGATGCACCTGAGTTTGCAAATAAAGAAGATGGTGATTAGGCAACAGATCTATTTGGTCTTTGGGGGAACAGGATTTCTCCTTGTCCTCTCTCAAAGGAATAACTCTGGGTGATCTCCACACTATCCCTGATCTCAATGACAGCAGTTATAAATACCAGCTGTGGTGTGCCAGGGGCACAAGGTCTTCTTTGTGTTCATTTGGATCCATCCACCAACACAAACCCTGCTCAAGCCACCATGCTCAAACTCAGTGGGAAGGGCAAAATTAGTGGAGAGCAAGCCTGAAACAACTTAGAAACACCCCAGGTCTCTGTTATTCAGATTTCCCCCTCACTTAGAAACTCTCCATCGCCTCTCATCAGCCTCAGATGAAGTTCAAGAACCTAGTGAACTTAGGAGCCTCAAACAAGAGAAAAGAAGGTGTGAACAAAAGTAGAGGAAGCCCTCAGGCGAGTGGATTTCCCCAGGTTTTCATAGCTCAATATGATGTCCATGTACCTAGGTCACTTTTTGAGCTTGTATTCCAGATGGCCTGGGAAAGATGTGAAGCAAGGCAGGCTGTTCCTGCTCTGGATCCACTGATGGGGAAAGGAACAAGACAGAAAAGCCAAGGAAGAAGGGAGAGGGGGTCCAGTGATGCCAAAAGCTTAGATTCCAGTGCTTTTCAGGGGCCATGACCTACCCCCATTGCAACTCCCTATGCCACCCTATATTAGGAAGGCAGAATTTATGATTTCAAAGAGAATCTCATATGTGCGTGAAAGGTTTGGAACCGCAGGATATAAGGAATTCTCTAGGCAGAAGGCAGGAGAACTAAAGCATGTATTTACACTCCACAGTAACAATCCCACAAACCAGCATCCCCATTTTGATATTTTCATCAAAAGCTTCCAGGCCCAATAAGTTCGCCTCACAAGGGTAACCAGGAGGCCACAGAGAAGCGAGATGGTATAAGGCAAAATCGTATACATGCTTCCCCTCTACGGTAAGAAGATTACCCACTGGCCTCCAGTCCTGGCTCAGCACTCCTCGCTCCACGTGGGTCAGCTCTGCTACCAGTGGCTCAGCTTCGGCTGTAAGCATCTCTGACTCCAACCGGAAAAGGAAAAAGGGGTCTTCAAGCTGTCCTCTCCCCTCTTATAGAGTTTTTGACATCATCAAGTGCCGCCTGAATGACCAGGGCTGATTGGTTCTTGAGTTGGCCCCTCCCCCTAGCGTAGACCAGGTTAACACACCTCCCCTCAGCCAGCCCCATGACTCATCACACAGGAAGTTCTCTGATTCCTGGCATGGTCGCTGGGCTTTCTGCCCCGGAAGAGCAAGCCCCAGTGTCCAGGGAAGCTCAATGATGTAAGCTGAGTCATTCAAAGAAAACAAAGGCCATTCTGGTTACACACAACCCCCCCCCCCCCAGTCTGACAGAGCAGTAATCCCAACCAAGAACTGGCTTGGGGTGAAGCCTCTCCTGTTCTCTGAGAACCCTCCAGAGCCATGGGCTGCCCATCCTGAAGAAATCTGCAATTCAGTAGAATGACTGCTTTTGGGCTGCTTGCAGCTTATAAAGTGCTTCTCATGTAACATCCCTATGGGATTGTAATCAAAGTGTTCATGTGCGTGTGTGTGTTTGTGTGTGTGTGTGTGTGTGTGTATGTACCTATATATATTATATATTATATATATATATATACACACATACATATATGCACACACATTATATATTTATATTAGATATATACACATATATACATAAGCATGTATACAGCTATATATGTACCATAGAGAGACACATTTTAAATGCTTCAAATACACTTTATGTTGCCTTTCTCTGCTGCTCCTGTTGTTTCCTTTCAATATACAGTAAGACCCCTGAAGGCAGGAACAGGACTCTTTGTTTTGTTTTTCCTTGCCCCTTCCCACTTTAAAGATAAGGAAACTGAGACCTGGAAAGGGATTTGACTTTGCTCGTAGTCACAGGGCTGATAAATGTCAGGCCTAGGATGTAAACTTGGGTCTCCCAGATCTGATATTCCTTGCATACTGATGATACATTCCCTCCTCAATGATTTCAGGCCCCAGTTCCTGGTCCCTTTGAAGGTGCACAATATGCAATCCCAGTTCCAACATGTTTCATGGTGTCACTAAGTCCACACAACAATCTGGAGGTGGCAGGGCTGGGGGTCCACTTCATATTAGCTTCCATTCCTATTTGCAGACCATCCGTCGACCTCTTTCATTATCAGCTTGATTCATCTCTCCCCGGTTCAATGAAGAGCAAATCATTGAACAAATTCAACCCACATTTTTATGGAGTTCCAGCTACTCCAAGTATTAGTCCAGCTTCTTCATTTTATTTATAGAGGAGAGCACAGATGCAGGAAAGCGTGCCACGTGCCCTGCATCACTCACCCGTTTAGTGAACAAGTTGGAAATAGAACACAGGTGTGTGGATCTCCAGTCATGGGCAGTTTCCACTCAGCTCCAACCTCCCAAAAGTAGGCTCACTTTCCTAGTTGATGAGGTCTGTGTCTGCAGTTCCTGAAAATGTTCCTTAAGAAGGGGGTAGACATGTTTAAAAACAACCTTTCTTCCTCTCTCAAGAAACCAATTACACAAGGAATTTATAATCAGGCAAAGTGTGTTCCAAAGCCCAGGTCCCTTCAAGATTCATAGCTAGTACAACCTATGGAGAGGCCTTTCTCCTTCCCTCCCCTGCCCTCCTCTCCTGACTCACAGGGCTGACTTGTCTCACAACTCTCCAAATTATTTTGTGTAAACTTGAGATTTATTGTGTCTATCTGTGTACACACAGAAATTTATAAATATACATACCTGCATGCATAGAAATAAATGCACTATATATGTACATTCACATATATACACATGTACTGTATATGTATACACACAAATATATACACTAAATATGCACATATGCACCCATAAATATATAAACACTATATATCCACATATATATGTGTGTGTACGTATATTATGTATATATATACACATAATAAGCATGTAAAATATATACATATAGATATCATACATATATATATATATATATATTCAGTTGTTCAATCATTTTAGTCATTTTTGATTCTTTGTTACCTCGTTTGGGTTTTCTTGGCAAAGATACAGGAATGGTTTTCTTTCCCGTCCAGCTCATTTTATAGATGTGGAAACTGAGACAAACAGGGTTAAGTGATTCGCCCTGGGTCACACAGCTAGTAAGCATCTGAGGCTGGATCTGAACTCAGGTTTTACCAACTTCAGTCATGGTCTTCTATCCACTGCACCACAAAGCTGCCCCATATAAGTACATATACACTCACAAATAAATAAACAAATGAATGAATAAATAGCGTCATAAATTTACAAATATACATGCCTACACACATACAAATATATGTATTTTATATGTAAATATGCATATATACATATGTACACAAGATATTTGCATTGCATGTATATATACATATATTTTATATTAACTTTATATGTAGATGGTATTAATATAAATGTGCTTATAGTGGACAAGCTAATTTTTATGCTGTATACACCCACATCTATATATATTTACACATATAATACCTGAGCTTTGAATATACATTTTAGCTGCTGTTTTGCCCCAATAGAATGCAAGCCCCTTGAGGGCAGGAACTTCTCTTTTTTTTCCTGTCTCCAGTGCCCAAGGCTTAACATTGTGCCTATAGATAATCAGTGCTTAATAATTGTTTATTGATAAGAGCAGTGCCTGGCACATAGTAGGTGCTTAATACTGCATCTGCATGTTCACTTATACGGATTAGATGAAATGTCTCAGACACAGTTGCTACCTTTGAGCTCCAAGAAGTGATCCATGTCTGGACCTTAAGTACTAATGTAAGAAGAATTTCATTCCTATAAATGGGAGCCCACTATGTTATCCGAGGTGAGTCCTCCCAAGCAAACACCCGCAGCTTCCTTTGCACCAGTTCCCACCATGAAATGTTAAACCAGGCCCTTCAAATAAATACTCAGGATATTCAAAAGAGATTCTGTTGGCGTCATGGGCAAGTGGGGGAGAGCATATTAAGTACCTATCTACTTACTTGAATTAGCCATTTTTAAGTTGTTATTATTAAGAATAAAACTTTTTCAACTTAAATTCACAGTGATTCCTCCTAAGACTGGAATAAAACACTTTATGGGTCTAAAACGTCATTACAGATGTTAGGTAGTTAGACGGTTTGGAGCTTAAAGATCAGCTTGTGTGTGTGTATATTCCTTCACACACACACACACACACACACACACACACACACACACACACGCACACACGCACACACACACACACACACAGTCCCCGGGGCCTTGGGCACTGAGGGAGGACCCAGAATCTCCAGCACCTCCCCCAGGGTTCCAGAGGCTGTTCAGAAGCTGGGCCACAAACTCAGGTCTGTAGATTCCTGACCCTGTGGGCTCTGCCCTCTGCACTATACCGTGTTAGCTTATGAGGAAACGCACCCAGAATTCCAGGTCTGGTGCATAGGAATTGCCTCAGGCTTGATTCTGGTTGTCCCAAACACATGTCCTTTCTGGGATGGGTTTAAAAAAGCAAGAAGGAAGGAAAAGGGAAAGTTTCCTGGTAGCCCCAAGAAAGTCTTGGAGAAGGCCCAATGGCCCTTACCCCTTGCTCTATAAACTTCTGGGAATATGATAAATAACCACACACGAGGAGCCTGGCCTTGTCAGCAGATGTTTTCCTGCTCTCCTCCTAATATATTGCAGGATTATTGTAAAGGTGTGAACAGATCTGGCGCTCCTCCCCACCCCTTCAGACATGCAGACCCCGCCCATCCCTCACTGGAAAAATCCCCTCTTGGCAAGGCTGGGCTGGCTCCGTGTCTCCATTGATGGGGACTCCCAGGGCTTCAGCAGGCCCGAGCACCTGTTCTGAATCTAGGACTGCTTGCAAAAATATGCACACACACACACATACATACACACACACACACACACACACACACACACACATGCGCACCCATACACGTATGTTTGTATATGCACACAGATATATGTATGTAGAGTTAATATCATCATCATCATCATTAATTCTTAGGATTACCTTTTTTTTCTTGAAGCTGTGACTCTCCAATGAAAATGTACAAAGTAGTGCTGGCTACTTAGTCCTCAGAACCAGCGACACTGATGGGGGGAGGGGGCAGCGTAGTGGGGAGGAGGATTTAGAATCTCTTCATTCTACAATGTTTTCTTGTTGTTTCCATCTTAACAAGTGTGTCTGTCTAGCGTTTCTCAGCTTTTTGAACATGGCTGTGCTGTAAACAAAAGGGGGGTTGCGATGGAGCCATGAGTCATTTCTGAGTAGCCAATGCACCAAAATAGGACTTGGTCATGCTTATGATCCAGTCCCATTGGCTTGGTTTGGGATAGAGCTGGAGGAGACACGTCACAGTTTACTGAGCGTTCAAATTTAGGGCCAGCACGGCTTCCAGGAATGTTCTTCTGCTCTCCCATCCTCTAGCTATCTCCCATTGCCATTGAGGCTCCAGGTAACTGCCGCCTCCTCCAGGAAACCTTTCCTCATCCCTGCCCAACTGTTTGCGCATTTCCCCATATCCTTATGAAGACAACTTCTAACATGGAAGCCTTTCAGATAAGTGAAGGTGGCCATCATTCTCCACTCACCCCCTTCCAGCGTTCTTTCCATCAGTTCTTCAACCTTCTGTCATATAGTGCCAGACATGCCCTCCACCATCCTGGGGATCTTCTTTATACTCTCCACTTGGTGACATTCTTTACCTTGTAAGCTTCTTGAGAGCAAGGACTTTTTCGTTGTTATCTTTGTATTTCTGGCAGCCTAAATTTGCACCTACCATTTAGAATGCTTAACCAATTCTTGTTAGAATGAAGAAATTGGAATGTAGCTTAGCTCTCTGTGAGGTTCCTTTGGTTCTGAGTATGAAAAACTGTCATCTAAGGAATGAAAAGCTTGAGGAATATCTTAGTAGGCACCAGAAAAAGAGGAAAAATAAATCATGTCAAAGCAACCTCCACAATTTGTCTGAATTTAATTCAAGTTAACAAATATTTCTCTTTGCAATAATGGAGAGGCCCCTCTGACTGAGAAGCAATTTCTGAAGATGATTTAGGAGAGCCTGGATCCTGAGTGAGGACAGCTAGAACAGGAAGCAAGTGTGCCCTAGGTCACTGGGCTCTTCCCATCTTCCATTTAAGTTGTCCCAGGCCCTGAAGTTTAGCCATGCAGCCTGGAGGCCATCTTCATCAGTGTTACTTCCTGAAATCAGCTTCCAAACAGGCAGGAGAGGTGGGCACTGTTTCAACAATCCGGCTAACAGCTGTTGTGGGGGTGAAAGCCCAACAACAAGAACGCTACCGGCACACTGCAAAAGCACAGGTTCTTTTGGTCTGCTTAACTAAGGAAAGCTATGTGAAAGGGTTGACAAGATTAATTCAGCATACAAATATCATTCACTTAGTTCAGGGGAAAAAACCTGAACTTCAGAGCAAAATACAAACAAATTACAAACAGCGACAGACAGACCTTGTCTGATTCAAATCCCAATACATAGTTACCAGAGTTCAACAAAGTCTCAGCATCCGGGTTACAAGCTGGAGGGCCCTTAGCTACAGCTGCCTGGAGTCTCCACCTCAGCACCACCAAGAGTGACAGCCCTGCACAAATGGCTGTCTTCTCTTCTTATAAGATTTCAGATGTCAAAACTTAGGCTGCTATGATTGGCTCTTGAGTTAGCCCCTCCCCTTAGGACCCTGGGAGGTTCACATCCACATAGGTTAGGTTAACACCTAATAGGGGTTCGAGCCTGGGGCTTAGCACTTAGTAAGACTCAATGAAATCCTCTGAATTACTCAAAAGAAACAAAGCCAAACTCTTTGAGGGCACTTGTTGAACTAAGTGCTAAGAGCCCATTTTGCTTACCAACACAGGCACCCAGAGACCAAAGGGTGGAACCTCCTGAGGAAGGTTCACGCTCATTGAAAGACCATCGGAGGACAGACAAGAAATAAATGGTCAGGAGCTTGGGGGAAACACAGGATCTCTGCCTTCTCCTGCTACAGAGGTAAGTCAAGAACAGGGGCAGGTTCTTTACCCCATTTTTTTCCCTCATTCTCTTCTTGCTCACTCTTGGGCTCTCCCTTGAAGTATGAGGCAGCTTTGTGGAGTGGTTACAGTGTGGTCCTGAGACCCAAGATACCTGGGTTTGAATTCTGCCTCTCACACTCGCTAGATAAATAAAAGTGATTAAGACCAAGATGTAGTTCTGAAGCCAGCTGCCCCCACCCAACCAATGGCAATATACTGCCAAGAGAGGATTAAAAGAACAGCTCCTGGAACCCATGGGAAGGGAAGGCTCCCCAGAGAATCCCAGCAGGACAGACATCAGATATGTTCAGCCTTCCTGGCCTCTGCAGAGACTCTGAGCCTCTCTCTGCTTTGAAGCAACACGAGAAGGAAAAGGAAACCATTGTTGTAAGAGCCTGTGTAAGGGCAGGGTGTGGGGCCAAAGTGAGAGAAGACGACCAGAATCAAGGACGAAGTCATTGTCTGGGGGCGCTTTATGTCCCCCCTGGGACATGAGCTGTATACGCACATTGGACTTGTTTTTCCCCAAGTGCCTTTTGCGAACTCTACTCCAAATGATTATTAATTTTTCCATACATATATATATATATATACTTTTAGGGACATAATGTCCTTTCCCACTTTAAGCACATTGTCTAAAAATAGCTTAGTGGGTTAGGGTTGGAAGGGATGTTAGAGAATTCCAACTGCTAGGGATTCTTCCCAGTTGTATTTTAGAAGTTAGCACGGGGCTAGGGAATGGTCTTTCAGAGCAGCTGGGTGGCTCAGTGGGTAGAACGCTCGGGCCTGGAGTCAGAGAGACCTGAGTTATAGCCTCAGAGGCTTCCTAGCTGTTCGACCCTCAGCAAATTACCTAACCTTGTTTGCCTCAGTTTCCTCATCAGTAAAATGAGTTGGAGAAGGAAATGGCAAACCCCTCTGTATCTTTGCCAAGAAGACCCTAAACTGGATCACGAAGAGTTGGACCTGACAGAACAGCAACAATGAGAGAATGGTTTTGCCTGATAGAAATCAGTAACTGGGGTCACAAACAGTAGTACCCCAGGGAATGTACAGATGATGTCCAGGCCCTTGGCTGGATGTGCATGGTGGATTGATGAGTTCACTGGCAGTGTGGGGGCGGCCTTACTGCCTAACTGCACCCTTTGTCCAGAGCTATGTGACAGGGTTGGAAGGAACCACAGTGGCCATCTAGGGTAGCCTCTGCCATGGTATGTCCATGCTGTGTTGGTATGGTATGTATCTGACAAGTAGTCATCTAGCCTCTGCTTAAATATCTCCAGTGAGGAGGAGTCTGTTACCTCCAAATGTGCTTTCCACTTTAAGAAAATTTTTCCTAACATCAGGACTCAATTTGACCCTTTGCAGCATCGCCCCATTACCATCCTACCCAGAACCTTTTGGTATCCTGTCTCTAATGAGGTACCCATGCCTTCGAGGTTTTCAGCATCTACAAATCTGTTCAGCATTCCAGTTTCTCTAGGGCACTGAGCAAAATGTTAAATTATTCAAGGTCATCACAATTCCTGGGGCATTCCACAGGAGACCTCCTACCATGTTGACACTGGTTTTGTGGTTTGAATAAAGCTAATCCTTCTTTCAAATGACACCCACAAAGGTTTGAACACAGCTTTCGTGTCCCTGCTGAATCTCCCCTATACCCTCAAGATCCTTATATGTCTTGGACTCATGGCTCTTCCCAATCCAACCCTCCCCTTAAACATCCTCCCTAAAGCATGGTGCCCAGAAATATTGTCACAAGACTTCAGATGCGATGTGATGGTGTCCTTCCATCAGGTGCAGAACACTACTGTACTCCTGGGGGCTCGGACTTAGCTCAGCATAAGAGAACAGGCCTTTTCCGGCTTCCACATAAGGTCATAGATGGCACCTTCCTGCCTTTAACTCCAATCCCCTCATTTTATAGAGGAGGAACCTAGAGCTGAGAAGCTAACTGCCCAGGGTTGTGTGTCCAAGAGTGACGGAGGCAAGATTTGAACCCAGATCTGATTCTGAGGCTAGTGCTCTATCCAGATCTCACTGCCGACTCCCTACTGAGCTTAGAGACTGATAAAACTACCAGAGCTTCTCTTCTTTGTTTTTCACACAAGCTGCTGCCAAGCCCTGTGCCCAACATCTTCTACTCCTGAAGCCGACTTTGACCTTTGACCCCAAGAATATACCTTGACATTTATCCTTTTTAAGTTTGATCTCATTAGATCTAATCAGACAACCTAGCCTGCCAAGATCTTGTTGGAGCCCAGAAGTTATCATCAGATGTAGTAAGGATTCCTTCCAGCTTTGCACGATCTCTAAATCTGCTAAGGAAGCCAGTTAGCCTTTTATCTAGGTCACTAATAAAAATGTGAAACGTTCTGGGCCACACTCTGATCCCTGGGGCCCTCCACTGGAGACCTCTCGCCAAATTGGCATTGGCCCCTTGATGTGCACTGGGGGCAGATCCAGGATCTGCGTGGTCTCTCACATCCCTGTGTTCCTCCTCCCTCTCCTCTTGGAACGCTTTTCTTGTGAATATCTTCACTGGGATGTAGGAGGGAAACAAAGCCGTACCCAGGAAGGATGACATGAGGGCAATTTTGACTAGCTGGGCATAAATGAAGAGCCAGCTGGGAAATGGGTGCGAGGGAGATGATTGTAAAACATGGAGTTGTGAAATCGAAATCCACCTGAGAAAGAAAAGCCCACACAGGTTAGAAATTCCTCAGTGAGAAAACACAATAGCAACTTTGAGGCAATATGTTTTTGAATAGTGTTTTTCACAAGCATTTCTAAATATAAAAAGGGGAGAATGATTTAATTACCTTGGAGGTAAAGGAAATTGCTAGAGAAAAATGGATCAAGCTTCTGTGTCTCTGTCTCTGTAGCTGTCTCTGTCTCCTGTCTTTGTCTCTGTCTCTCTGTCTCTCTCTTTCTTTCTCTCTCTCCCTGTCTCTCTCTGTCTCTCTTTCTCTTTCCCCCCACCTCTCTCTCTCTCTCTCTCTTTCTCTCCCCCCCCCCCTTCTCTCTCTCTCTCTCTCTCTCCCCTCCGCCAACATTCATTGTTACTTTTGGACAGCATCAGAATGGTGGTTATTAATTTATCCTTATGAGAATTCCGGCTGGTGATCATGAGGTAAACCACAGAGGAAGTGGAGAATGAGCTGGGGCAGGTGAGTGGATAGCAAGGCTGAGTGAGGGGGAGGTGTTCTAGATGGGACAAAGACTGCTGGCTGAATCGGAATCCCTGATCCCCATCAGCGAATGTGGCCCCTGGGTACTGAGTTGGGCTTGTGGGTTCCTGTGACATGGTGCAACCTGCACTTGAGGAAAACCACTTTGGTAGCTAAATGGAATGTGAAGTAGAGTGAGGAGAGATGTCTTGGGGGGACAGGTAAGAAAACTATGGAATTAGTCTGTGAGAGGTGAGAAAAGTCTATTGTAGGGGAGTGATTTGGAGAGGGGAGGAGAGGGGCCACAGACTAGAGATGTGTGGAGGAAGAAGTGACAAGATCTGACAGAAGATTGGAGCCGTGGTGTCAGGGCAGGGGAGGCCTGTGTGCTAGGAGATGGAAGACCGGTGGATCTAAGATGGAGGATAGCTTGGTATCCCCAAGATAGCATGTATTGGCCCAAAGCAGGCTATATTATGCAGTAGCATAGAATCATCTGCTTTGAGGAATATCTTCCTCAGGTGAGATTATTTTTCATGTTCTCAGTGGATCATACTATGAGAGGTGAGGGTCACTAGACATTCTCCAAGCATATGGAGGAGGGTTGTAAACAAGCATGACACTCTTTTTCTGGCCCATCAAGGTGAGATTCCTAAATAGGATTGAACTGAATGTCCCTTATTATTAAGTTTACTCACTCCAGTGCCCAGTGGTGAAAGAGAAACATGGCTCATTTCCATAAGAGCAATGGGCTTGAGTTCAGAAGATCTGAGTTCAAGTTGTCCCACAATTGCTCACTAGCTCTGGCTGGGACAACCTTTGGCTACTAGCTGGTGCATCCTAGGTCCTTGACAAATTCTGGTTAGTTACTTAATGTATTGAATAATTTTCATTAGCTATAAAATGGAGACCAAGAAAGTTAACATTTATGAAGTCCTCTATCCTTTGAAAAGATATCCACATGTAAACATTCCAATTCAACCCCATAGAAACTGTGTGAGATAGGTGTTTTTATCCCCATTTTACATATGAGGAATCTGAGGCAGGCAGCATTTGTGTGATGTGCCCAGAGTCACACAGCTCGTAGGCCTCTGAGGCTGGCACACAACCCAGAGGTGAGGGAGGATTAGTGGTCCTCTGGCTCATCTGTCCCATTTCCTCTTATAACCGGGTACATACATCAGCTAACTCACAGCTTTGTAATGAGAAATGCATATTATTGTCTAAACACAGGATTAGAACCAGCGGATGCTGTGTCCCCAGGAGCCTGCTACGCCAACCCCAATAACTAATCAATCAGTAAGCATTTGTTAAGCACAGTCAACTACTGCAATGTAAACTGGGTGGGGGGGCGGCATTTTCGTTTCTGCTTTGTGTCCCCAGCCCAAGCACAGTGCTTGGCAGGTGTGTTTCTTTACAACTGAGTTGAACTGAATTGACTCTTCATGGTCTGGGGCTTTCTGTCAAGGTAGCCATGTTCTCTCTAGCTCAGGCTGGCATGTACTGCATGGCTACTAGAGGACCAATCCAGCCAAGTGAAGAGGGTCATTCCTTGGGGGACTGCACATGGCTGATTTTTCTATACCGTCTTTGAAGGCCCAGCCAGGCCTGCAGGGTTATAGGGAACACTCCCACCAAGGAAATCCTGAGTCCGAATGTTACTAACACAAATTTAGGATGGAAAGAGAACCAGTGAGGAATCCAGCAGGTCTTTCTTCCAATCCTGGCTTTTCCAATGTTTACCTAATCACCCACTTCTCTGTGCCTCCCCTTCCTTACCTGTAAAATGGTGAGAGGTATGGTAGTGGAGGGTCCCATCCCACGGCTTTCCATGGTAAAATGCACCAGCCAGTGGATTAATAAGTCTCCTTTGCCAAGCCTTATCCATTCCTTTCTACCTTTGTTGTGATGGTTTAACATTGAGCTTGGATTATAGAATTACCCGGATATCTTTCCCAGCCTAGCCAGCTCCCGGGCCTGCAAGTGTTCGATCTTGGGGTCTGGTTTTGTTTTCCTGTTTGTTCTGGGAGTAAGGATCTGGTAGGAACAGCTGGAGGAGGCTCGGTCAATCCCTGAAACCCCGTCACCTTGTGCAGCTGCTGCGGCTTTGCGTGTGTGTGTGTGTGTGTGAACGAACGTGTGTAGGCATGTGTGATGCACGCACAAGAGTGTGTGCACGTTCATGGGAACTGGATCTTGTACCGACCCGCTCCACTTACGGCCGGGCTCTCTCGAGTCTGTTAGAAGAGGGGGGAACGCGCACCGATTCTGCAAAGGCAGTGCTCCTAAGTAAACAACACATCGGCGGACCCCGGGTAATCAGAAGGGGTACAAATTGGGCCCATGTGCAAACAGTAACCAGAGCAGAAGCCAGGAGTTAAAGAACTCATTGTTTCTCAGCCCGACCCTGGGCTGAGAAAGCCGTGCGTGTCAGGTTACATCTGTTAAAATGATTCTCGTGCCAGCCCCGTATTTTAATTATAAATATATAAAAAAATTTAATAAGACGACATTCTGGGCTTGCTAAGTCTTTACAATGCTCGCTGGGGGTGGACTGGGCAGAGTAGTATTCCATGTGCCCCAGACCCGGTGCCAACATCTAATGATTGAGAGTCTTCCTGTAATAAATTGGAAAAATCTGGTTTGCAAGAATGGATCCAAATCACTTGGCATTAGCAAGGTAATTTGTTACCTCGCTTCCTCTTGGAAACGAGCGGATTCCAAGGGGGCTGGAACTCAGTTACTGGGGGCTGGAATAGCCACAAGCAAAAGGAACTGTGGACAAGTAGGACACTGGTGATGGAGGTCTTTTCTTCCCTTTCTTCCTCCTTCCCACCCTCCCTCCTTCCCTCTCTCCCTCCCTCCCCCGCCGCCTGCCGGCCCACCCCCACCACTCTCTCCCCCTCCCCCTGGGCTGCTCATGGCTCCAGAGGAGAGGTTCAGCCGCCAAAAAGCAAAGGAGGCTGCCCAGGACAAAAGCCAGATCTAGAGCCACCTTCTCAGTACCTTTCCAAATCTCGAGGCTGCTTAATTATGATTAATTGCCACATGGATAATCAGATACAGTTTCAAAAGGTTGGAGAAGACAGCCCAAGGACACGAGGGAAGAAGGAAGGTATGCCTTTGTTCGAAGAAAGAAAGAGGCAGGGCCCTCCCTCAGCCCTGTAACCTTTCCTGATTTTCAAAATTTCCAAACAGAATTAATACCATCAGGATATTCTCCCGCCTCCTGGGAATCGGACTTCAACTGTACTATTTCCACAGCTGTCAGTTTTTTCAGACCTCCTGTCAATAACTCGATGTTGGGGTGCCCTTCTCCAGGAAGAAAAAGCAGTTTCGAGTTTCTGCCTTATGTCTCTGCTTTCTGGGTGGTGTGACAGGAGGAGAAAGCACCCAGAAAAAAGCTAATAGTGATAGCAGCAGTTAAAAAGCTTCCACTCTTGACTTAACTGGATCAAATGTAATAGACCTCCGTCTTTTCTCCCGATTTCCTCTGCTTGTTTTAGAAAACACTGTGAAAAGTGCAGGAGCTTTTGTGTTGCCAGCTCTTTCCTCTATTTAAAATCCCTTTGGCTAAGTCAGGGATCACAGGATGTCATTTGCAGCCCCACAGAAGTGCTGGGCCTCGCTCAGCTCCTATTACTAGAAGTCAAATCCCTGGGTTCCCGGCGCCAGGGTTCCGGCTCTTGGCTCCCAGCCCAGCATTGTTTCCTTCATTACATTCCAGAGTGCCTCTCAGTCAGTTAATGTTTGCCCTGGGAGGTCCAAATAGCCAGCAATCAGCACTGAACTCCTTGCTTTTTGTTGAGGGTTGCAGGTTTCCAAAGTAGGGGCTGCCTTGGAAGCCAGCAACGCAGGTGGACCGAACCCGGTCATTTCCATTCGATTCCCGAGCACTCATACTTGTGGCCCTTTCGCCATGTGTCCTCGTAAAAGAGTTTGAGAAGACGTCTGGCTTTTTAAGATTTCAGAGAGGCTGGAATTGGTTTACCCATTTCAGGAAAGTCCTTTGAAAAAAAGAGGAAAAAAATCCTCAATGGCAGAACAGCATTTTATCGGAGAGCACTAACAGTCCATATATTCTGGGCCGTTAATATATGTGCTGTTGTGGGAAACAACTTTAAAAATTGCATCAGTTAATTTGATCCAGATTCAAGCCCCTAACATTTAATTAAATCCCATCTTTGGGATGGATTTTAAAGGTTCAGATTGTTTGAGCAAATGGAATGTGCCTAGCACCTTGGATGTAGTCCTGAGCCATATTGCCAAGATGGCAGACACTCCCATGTCCTGCCATTGGGCCCCACATAGCATGGCATTTCACACATGAATTTACCTCCATGGGACGGGCAGCTGGGGAAGGATCTCTGGTCCTCTCTATGCCATCCTCAGTGAAACTGAGGCATGTTGTCATCAGGGAGGGCTTTGGCTACCCCAGGAGTCCTTCCTGAGGAGACAGCTTCCTCAGCTGAGGTCATTACAGTTAGCTAGGCCTGGGTTCCCTGAGGAGGACCCACTTATGCACATACATCTTTTAAAAAGCCAATCTTAACACTAAATTTAAAAGTTGGGGTTTTTTTTGCACAAAAATCCCCAACGTAACCAAGATTAGAAGGAAAGCAGAAAGCTGGGAAATAATTTTTACAACCAGTGTTTCTGACAAAGGCCTCATTTCTCAAATATAGAGAGTCAAATTTATAAGAATACAACTCATCCCCCAATTGATAAATGCTCAAAGGACATGAACAGGCAGTTTTCAGATGAAGAAATTAAATCAATCTATAGTCATATAAAATGCTCTAAAACACTATAGAGAAATGCAAATTAAAACAACTTTGATGTACCACTTCACATCTATCAGACTGGCTAATATGACAGAAAAGGAAAATGATAAAGTTGGAAGATGTGGGAAAATCAGAACACTAATGCGTTGTTGGTAGAGTTGTAAACTGATCCAACCATTCTGGAGAGCAATCTGGAACTATGTCCAAAGAGCTATAAAACTGTGAATCTCCTTCCACCCACCAATAACACTTCTAGGACTATATGCCAAAGAGATTATGAAAAAGGGGAAAGGATCCACATGCACAAAAATGTTTATAACAGCTCTTTTTTTGGTGACAAAGAATTGGAAACGATGCCCATCAGTTAGGGAACGGCTAAACAAGTTGTGGTATATGAAGGTAATGGAATACTGTTGTGCTCTGAGATGAGTAGGCAGATTTCAGAAAGACCTGGAAAAACTTATATGAACTGATGGTGAGTGAAGTGAGCAGAACCAGGGGAACATTGCAGATGAAGCATTGTGTAAAGATCAGCTATGATTGCCTTACCTCCTCTAAGCAATGCAGTAGTCTAAGACAATTCCAAAGGACTCATGATCTCCACAGCCACAGAAGGAAGTATGGATTCTGAATGCAGATGGAAGTATAATATTTTCACTTTTTTTTGTTCATTTTTCTTTCTCATGGTTTTTCCCTTTTGTTCTGATTCTTCTCTCATAACATGACTAATATAGAAATACGTTTAACATGATTGTATAGCCTATAGCAGATTGCTTGATGTCTTAAGGACAGGAGAGAGGAGGGAAGGAGGGAGAAAATTTTGGAACTCAAAATCTTATAAAAATGAATGTTGAAAACTATCTTTACATATAATTGGAAAAAATAAAATACTATTAAGTGGGAAAAATTAATCTCTTTGAGGAGAGGAGCCGTGCCACTTTTGTCTTTGCATTCTCAGTACATAGCACTGCGGTTTACACATAATAATGCTTAATAAACACTTTTGGTAGATTGATAAAAAAAGAAAAGAAAAAAGAAAAAAACTAGTCTTCAGAAATTCCTCAGCCCTGGTGATCTGATAAAAAGAGAAGAACAGTTTGCACATAATCCCTAGGGGAAGGTCCAGACTACACAGACCTGGGAAATCCCAGCCCCCCACCCCCAACCCCACCTCCCTTTATTGGGGCCAAGAGGAGACACTGGATAACTGGATCTAAGCAGGACTAGGAAAGGTTTGCCCTCACTTTGTTTCATTAGGGGTTTGTATTCTAAAATATAGATAGGGAGAGAGAGAGAGATAGATAGATAGATAGAGAGAGAGAGAGAGAGAGAGAGAGAGAGAGAGAGAGAGAGAGAGAGATACAATACACACATATGTGTAGGTATAGATCTCTATGCTTTACCTGACTTTTTTTTTTTTTTGCTATAGGGAACTCTCAGTCAAGTCAGCAAACATTTATTAAGTGCCTACTACATACCAGGAGGCACTGTGCTATGCCCTGGAGATACAAAGAAAGGCAAAAATAGTTCATTCCCTTAATGAGCAAAAAGCCTTTTGAGGGAAACAGCCCCCATACAAGTCGCTACGGAGAGAAAGTGAACAGGATAAATCGGCAGTCTCAGAAGGAATGCCCCAACATTCAGGTGGACAAATGCCACCTCCTCCAGGAAGCCTGTGATTTTGGGCCTCAACCAGAGACAAATGGCAGAAAGGGGATTTCCACTCTGCTCTTTCTGACTCAATGAGCCATCCTGCCACATCCCCACATTTACGCTGTTTGGCAGGGATGATCTCTAAGACACACTCCCTACCTGACATCCAATGATCTCCTTTCTGCTTGTTACGATAAACCTTCCACTCTCAGACAGACATCTCTCCAGTCTGCTGGAGTCGATGTCTCATTCCTCTGGTAGACTGGACACTCCCTGAGGGTAGGCCAGGAACTCTTCTCATCTAAACTTTCCTCCCCCTCAGTGCCCAGTCTAGCTCTGAGTACATAGTAGGGAGTCAATAAATTTTATTTCATCATAAAATCTATGCTTTTCCTGGCTGAGGAATAAACTGATGAGAAATAGACATAAATCCCAGGCATACAGGGCTGAGTCCTCTTTCTCTCCCTCTCTCTGCTGTTCTGGGGAGAAAACATCGTACAGACCTTCTGGGCACTTGGTGTGTCTACCGTGGAGCTGGTATTCTCCATCCATCCATGGTTGCCTCCACCCCACTCTTTTCCTACCTGGGCTTTAGTTCCCTCACACGTCAAATGAAGGCATTGTATCAGACAACCTCAGGGATCCCCACCAGCTCTCACATCCTGTGACCTCAGCTCTTACTATCACAAGGGCCTTCTCACCTGCTTCAAGCACAAACTGGGGCTTGGTTTTGCTACGTCCACCTCTCCTAAGATAGTGTGGCCATCTGACGACTGTTGAATTTCCAAGGTCACCCAAGCCCTGGGATGGTCAGCAGGGTGTGTGTTGGGCCATGCTGAGCCTTCAGGTGCCCACACTTTCTGCAGCTTAAGCCCTATTCCTGCTACGGTGTCTGACATGCATTAGAAGATCCAGGAACTGAAATGTCTACACACAGATGGACCGTAAAACTCGATGGAGGGTGTGTCAGGCCTGGAAGAGTCAGAAAGAGGTTGATGGTAGAATTCTGGCTTGGGATAACTTGGGCTTCCAACCCTCTTTGGCACTCCCTGCTGGTGACGATGGAGGAGCTGTGAAAGCCACCCTCTCACTTTATCAATGCGGCTGCAAAATCAATCAGTTACTGGGGAGCTTGACATTTGTTTGATGCTTATTATCCCCAAGCTGGCTGGATGTGAGAGCTAATGTACAACAAGCATCTTTGACCCTTTACTTTGTTGGATAGGGATGCAGCATCTCTTCTTGATATATTTATAGAGGGCAGCCCAAAATAGAGTTCTAGTTAATCTATTCATCTAAAATTAATTAAACACCTACTGAGTGCCGTGTGCTGGATGGGGACACAAAGAAATTTAAGAAGCCCTTTCCCCAAGGAGCTCATAGAAGGGGTATGGGGGTGAGGGGAAGGGAACAGTCAAGTCAACACAAAATTTCTAGGAAGTGAACGCAAAGTAACACCAGGAGGGTGGCAGGGTGAGAGCTAGGAAGAGTCCCGGACAAAAGCCCGACAGTAATGAGGTGAGGCCAGATCAGATTGGAAAACACCCCATGTTTTTGTGTGTTCAGTATTCTACATGATCTGGCTAATTCACTTCCTTTTTGTTTTTCATTTCCTTGTGGACCTCAGCATGAAAATTCATGTTTCCAGGAGTGGAAATTACCAAGGAGCCATAAGGAGAGAAAAGAAAAAAAAGTCTTTGGGGGTAGCCAGGAGAAAAATGACTCACCCCTCCAGAGAGGGTCTGTGCTTATATGGTTTCCAGACCCATTTGACATCCCCAAGAAATGAAGACGGTCTGGATATTGTTTGGTTCGAGATTGGACTCAGGGCCTGGGGAGTGTTTATGGGAAGCACACGGAACCTTTGGATGCCCACCAACACTAACAAACAGAACAGCAAGTCCACATGGGGGGATTTTCTGTGCAAGAATCATTCGGTAAATTTGAAGCTTGGCTCGCTCCTCCATTTTGAGAATTTGCCTCACTTCAAAGCCAAACTCAGGTTTTGATTTTCCATTGGGTGGCAGAGATGCCTAGATGCCCCAGGAAGGTCAGAGGAGCCTCAGATAAAGTATCTCCACTTTTTTCCATAGGAAAATTACTTGTGTCCTCCTTTGGCATGCTGCAGTTTCTTTTCAGGAGGGAAGCCAACAATCAGAGGGAGTGGGCCAAGTGATGGCTTACCCCACCCCCCACATTCTCTTTTTTTTTCATTATCCTGCTCTCCACTCACTTCTCCCAGAGAGGTTACTTCCAGGCCCTACAGCTCTCCCTTCCACCTAATACCTCCTAGGTCTTTCTGAGGGAATATTTAATTCCTAGCCTCAGGCCTCTTCTGCTCCTCAGTATAATCTGAGTTGTGTAAGGTAAAGGTTGGGGACTTCTGTATCCCAGGCAAGATCTCTATCTGCTGGGAGAGTAAGTTATCAGCCCTGGTGAGTTTCTTGTAGCACCAGCCCTGGGCTTAATGGGGAGGGAAGAATCCCCTGGGTTCCTGCTGCCCATCCTAAGCATCTTTTGTGCCCGGAGGCTGCTCTGGCCTCCTGACCCTCGAGGCTCAGGTCATCTCAGTTACCATTCACGGACAGCTATATAAGCATCGGTCATCAGGGCCTTTGCTTTCCTTTCTTAATGGTATGAGAACCATATCTCCCCTTGCATCATGAAAGACAACACTGCCTTTACCTGGACACTTTTGTTTCCTTTGTATCCCTACAGTCTGGCACATAGTTGGTGATTAATAAATGCTTGTTGAATTTAAATCTGTTATTGAATCATCTAGTGCAGCCCCCTGGTTTTACAGATAGACTCAGAGAGGGGAAGACATTTACCCAAAGCCACACAGCTAGTATACAGCACAGTCAGGGCTCAGCCCCAGGTCAGAGATCACACTTGAATTAAACCAAAAAGACTGGAGAGCTTTTGGGTGGGCTGGGGTGGAAGGTGTAGGACATTGAGCAGACATTCCATGGAGCAGGGCGCATGGAAGTCCACTTCTGTCTTCAGTCTTATAAGACTCAACACTTGCTTCAGCACATTGAGAATCAATGACTTCATCCATTGCTACATTGGCCCAGAATCCAGTCCTTCAATGCCTTAGTTGCAATCTACAGGACTTGCTGGGATGGAAATATTGGCCTCATCACCAGAACTAGGGGCTGTGGCTGTGGATGACTAAGGCAATAAGCCCCCTGAACTCAGGCCAGTCTTGACAAGGGGCACTGGGATCTAGCTTTGCTTCTACTAATCAATCAACCAGTCAACACACATTTATGAAGTGCCTACTGTATGCCAGGCACTGTGTCAAAGGCTTTCTGCATCTGGGATTCCAAAAGACCCTGACCAGCTGGAACACTGGACTAAATGAAAGGCAGTAGCATTCTATGCAGAACAATAGAAGGTCTTAGGAAGAAAAAATGATTTCTACAAGTACAAGAGAGAAGAAGCCTTGTTAGCAAGCAGCTTAGAAGATTTGAGGACCACAGTGGACCCCTACAAGTTCATGATGGGTCAACAATATGGTATAGTGGCCAGTAAGGCTCATGTTAATGGGCTGCCTTGGGGGAGGCCAAGAGCAGCTAGGTGGCACAGTGGATAGAACACTGTGCTTGGAGTCAGGGAGGCCCATCTTCATGAGTATGTGTGTGTGTGTGTGTGTGTGTGTGTGTGTGTGTGTGTGTGTGGTCTTTATTTCTATCCATCTATCTATCTGTCTACTGGGCAGCTAGGTGGCACCGTGGATAGAGCGCTATGATTGGAGTCAGGAAGACCCATCTTGATGAGTTCAAATCTACTTACCTTGGACACTTATTAGCTACATGACCCTGGGCAAATCACTTCACCCCATTTGCCTCAGTTTCTTCATCTGTAAAATGAGCTGGAGAAAGAAATGGTAAATGACTCCAGTATCTTGCCAGGAAATGAGGTCACCGAGAGTTGGATATGACTGAACAATAACAATCAAGGGAGGCCAAGTGTCCAGAAATAAGGAGACAATTGTTCCACCATCCAAGGCCCTGGTCCACAGGTTCAGTCCTGGCAGCATTGTGCAGAAAGGGTTGCCCAAGAGGGACAGTGCCCAGAGAGGCCAGTTGTGATGATGAAGGGCCTCAAGCTCACACTGTGGAGGAACTGATTGAGGAATTAGAGAATGCTCAGCCTACAGAAAACTTCAGTGATATGGACAAATTCTCTTGCAATATTGGATGGGCTGGCATGGGGGAAGAGATTGGGTGTTTTCTGCTCGGACCCAGGAATGAGGGATAAGTGACAAACTTCCTTGTCAATAGAACAGTGTGGAAGGGGAATGCCCTGCTTGGAGAATGGATGGGATTCCTCTCTGCATGCCTCCAGGGACAGCCTGGACAACCAAGGGTTGGATTTGTTATGGTGGGAATTCTGGTGGCATGGGTTGGACTCTCTGAAGTCCCTTCCAATCCTGAGATTCAGCGGGGATTCATGACATGCTTGGAACCCTTCTGGCATCACCTGTGAGAAAAGAATGTCACCAAGGCCCAGGCCAAGCCTTTCCTGGAAGTGGAGACTATCACTGTCCTCTGAAAATGCGTGGTGGCTCTGTGCTGCTGAAAGGCAGCAAATGGAAGGTCTCTGGGTTATGCCTTAGAGACCAAGATGAGGAGCCCAGGTGAGCTTCCCTCCTGTCTAGCTTTGCTAAAAGGTAAAGCTACAAGACAGTACCTTTCTTAGGGTTATGATGGAATAGTCAAAGAACTCTTTGGGAGTTGGGTCAAGGGATGGTGGCCATGTTCTTCCACACACCCTCTTTCTTGCGCCTCAAGTGCCCCAATTGTCTTTCAACTTTGTTCCCCTCCAGTCCCTCCTGCTCACAGGAGCTAGGTATAAAAGCACACACAGATTTCCCATGGATTCAAAAGCAAGAAAGAAAACAAAAAGCCAGCAGATGCTTATTTCCCTGCTTAACTGCACTGATTTCCAAGTGTTTCCCAGCATTTGCCTCCCAAGACACCCACCTGACCTCTCTTGCTCTCCAAAATTCTCCCCATTGTGGCCCAAATGTCACCAATCACGTGAAGCTGTTTCAGGCCATGAAAATGTGTTGTAAATAAATCAGGGCTCTTACCCTCTGATCTTAACTCTTTCCCTCCTCTCAAGCATCTACTGGTTTGTCTAAAGTCTAGGCCCCTTCCTTAGCAAAGGATTTTGTTTGCTTGCCTGCTTCTTTTTGGGGGTAACTTAATTTTGGTTTTCCTTGGGTCATCCCAAGAATGAAATAGCCACACACTTTTTGATATTCAGTTCAGTAGAAGAAGAAAAAAAGCAAATCCTGGGATTGAATGTGCAGGAAAAGTTCTTTGCCTAAACTCTATGCAATGTGTTCAAATGTCCTTCACAGAGCTGACATTTTGTGTTCTAGATTCGAAGGTCCCTCCCATGCCTGTCGTTCCATGTTCCAATGACTTACCCAGGGTTCTCTCAGCTCTAGTTGTCTATGATCTGGGATGCCTCCTAGCTCTGACATTTTCTGTTCCGCTGTTAGATTTCCTCTTATATCTAAGAATCTTTGTTTTAAGGGTGATCCCATCCCTGCCATTCCACGTTCTAAGGTTGTCCCCCCACCCCCAGCTATGGCATTACATGTTCTAGATGCTAACACTCTCCTCACTCCGAATTCCATGCTTCTGACATCCTGGCACACCAGTTTTACTATAAGAAAAATACAATCTGGAGTAAGAATTCTAACTACATTTGAAGGACATTTAGCACAAAGGCAAGAACAACACAGTGTGATGAGCTGTGCACCCATGAGATAAGTATATATTACGAGGTCAAATGTATCTACATTTACTTTTATCGATAAACTTGACCCCAATTAGGGTTACTTAAATATAATAATAATCATGTTTTAAGATTTACAAAATGTCTGCTACATTTTATTATCTGATCCTCACAGTGTTCCCATTAGATGGTGGAAATGATTACTATTTCCATTTCACAGATGAAGTAACTCCTTCCCTTCCCTTTCTTCTTTTCCTTACCTTTTCTCTTCTTTTCTTTTTTTCTTTCATTTTTCTATAGCTTTTGTTGCAAATCTGGAGGTGGCCCCAGGCATCTAGGGAGCTCCAAGATTGCTGAAGGGTGTTTGATTCCTGAGACAGCATCATCTGATCACTACCTCACTGAGAATGTAATATAACTTGGAGAGTGTTTAGATAAAACTCTCCAGTGTGATTCTTTCTTGATACCATGCTCCAGCTTTGCAATATCTCTCCTGAAGCTGAGATGGCCTGGCTTAAAAAAAAAGAAATAAAATACTATCCTATCTGTGTACATCCATAAAATATGGGAAACATCCAAAATTCCTTCCTTACTGAAGACTTGGTGGATTTTCCCTTGACTGCCTTTAGAGCTCCTGTTCAGTTTTTATAATGGGAAAATTTCTGTGAGCTGAGAAAATTCCTGCAGAGAAGAACTTCACTATGGAAGAAGGCACGGGTTTTAATCTTGCCCTCCTTGGGACTATATAGAACCAGCTTCCTTTGTAACTGTACCATACAAACCAATTGGAGGCAAAATGAAAACTCATTAAACACGATTTTGCAGTTCTTAATTTTGTCCTTCTTTGGTTGCAAGGTGCCCGAGGAATCAGCTGAAATTTGAGGCCACAGGTGTGCTGGACGACAGAGAGATTGGCAGAGCAGCTGGCAGAAGAATCCCATTTGAGCCAGGATTTTACTGCTGTAGGCTCTACAGCCACAATCATTTGTCTCCAGTCTGCAGGATATTTTCTAGTCTCCAAAATACAGAGAACGATGCTACATTACATGAAGCAATACTTACAGTGTTATTCCTTCCCAGGGTAAGACAATGGTTTTTGTAGTCATCACTACTTATCTTCATTTGAGCTAAAACATTTAGTCTAGTTCAGCTAATATTACCATAGTCTGAAAAAGAGACAAGAAATGTATTTGGAGTACATCTAGATTCAAAGAGATGGTGATAGATGCAGAGACAGAGATACAGATGGATCAAGACAGAATTAAGGTTATAAAGTCAGTGATTTATGCAGGTGAGGCAGGTGAAGATGGTCAACGATTATCCAAGGTGTTTGCTTCCATCGTAGAGGAGGATTTCCCCAGGGGACGAATCAAAACCAGACTCCATAGAGACTGTAAGATTGCGCTCTTGCCTGTGTTTGCAGACACCACTCCAATAATCACAAGAACCTTCCGGTCTCCCACTTTTACAAAGTTGGAGTCATCCTTGAGTCTTCCTGCATCTTCATTTGCCATAACCAATCAGTGGCCAAGTCTTGTTCCCTTAATCTTACCATCACTCGCATCTGTCTTCTTCATTCTCTCACAGACCCACAATATTTCTCATATGGGTTATTTGAACAGTCTCTTAAATTGGACTCCCAGCTCCCAGCCTTTCCTCTCCCTCCAATTCATCTTTTATGCAGCTGCCAAAGTCATTTTCCTAGTAATTGAGGCTCACCAAGTTACATAACCATTCACAGACCTTCCATGGTGCCATATTGATACAACTTACACATTTCCCAGATTAGCATTTAAATCCCTTTGCAATCTGTCTTCAGCCTATTTTCTCAAAATTATTGTACACATCTACCCTTTACTCACTCTGCCTTCCCAATACATGAGGCTGCTTGTTTTTCCCTAAACTCAGTCCTCCATCTTCCACCATGATGCTTTTGTACCTGCCTTATCTGAAATGTTCTCCTTCCTCCCTCCCACAACTTCCAATCCCAAACTTCCTTCAAGACTCAACTGTCTCCAATTCTGTGCCGAGATTCATGCATACATTCATGCCATACATGGATGAACTTGAAGGCAGATAGGTGGGTTAGAGTTCCAGCTTCACCATGTCCTATATGTACAACCTTGGATACAGATCTTTACTGCCTTGTTCACTCAAGACTTATCAGTTGCAAAACAATAAAACAAAAAAAATAATTGTCATATATGTGCTTACCTTGTATTATTTTTTTCCTAAAACATGTCAAGATTTAGGTGGGGTCATAAAAATTATTTGATTCAAGCCCCTCATTTATCTGAGAAAAAATTAAGACAATTTCCAGTGACTTGTCCAAGGCACCATACATAAAAAATAAGAGGGTAAGGATTTGAGCCCAGGTGTTTGTTTCTAAATTCACTGCTCTTCTGAATATTAGTTGAAGTTGTGTTCATTCATGTTTGTATATATACACTATTGTTATATGAGCATAAATGCAGTGAGACAGAGGAAGGAGCAGAGAAGTATTTATTAGGTACTTACTCTGTATCAGGCACTGGACCAAGTGCTTTACAAATATTTCCTTTGAGGCAGAGAGGAGGAAGGAAAGGAAAGAGAGACAGACAGAGATGGAAAGACAGAGTCAGGGAGAGACAGAGAGAGGTAAAAACAGAGATAGAGACAAACAGAAAAAGAAAAAAATCAGAGCTAGAGACAAACACTGAGTAACAGAGGCAGAGGCAGAGACAAGGGGAAGCAAGAACAACCCTGGATCTTAGGTTGGCAAGGCTTAATGCAACTATTTGGAGCTCAGGGCTTTTCTACACTTACTCTCTATGGTGCCACAGTTTCCTTTTTGTTTTACTTTATTTGTTAAAATGAGGAGGTTGAATTAGATTATCTCTGATATCTCTAAAGGGCAGCAGGGTGGCACAGTGTATAGAGCATGAGGCCTGGAGGCAAGAAGAACTGAGTTCAAATCAGGTCTCAGATGCTTACTGGCCATATAACCCTGGGCAAGTCACTTAACCCTGTTTGCCTCAGTTTCCTCCTCTGGAAAATGAGCTGGAGAAGGAAATGGCAAACCACTCAGGATCTTTGCCAAGAAAACCACAAATGGGGTCATGAAGAGTCAGACATGACCCAACAACAACAATATTCCTGAATATCCCAACATCTAATCCTGCTTTCTTAGACTACAATATATGTAAGTTCACTATGCCACAGATCCTCCAACAGTAAGTGATGAATTTTGGGCTGTGACCCAGTAAAGGGTGATGGATTCACCTTAATGTCTTTTACCACATTCTCCTCTGGCTTCCCCTGGGTCCCCAAAGCTCATGATTGTGAGATGAATGGTCTGGGAAAAAAAAATGCAGTGGAGGGCAATGGAATAGAGGGAAAGAGACTGGTGCATACAGAGCCTGAACTCCCAACCTTGGCCTTGTTAGAGCATTGTTCTAGTCAGTAATGTACTAATGCATGTTTTTTTTAAATGGAGACTTCTTTGTGAGATCTATTTTTTACCTATCACCCCAACCAATCACAATTCCCGTCCAAGTGAGCAATCACTTATATATTGAGGGCAGTCAGCCCAAGTATCATTATTGGATCAGGAATTTTCTATTGAGAGAGTCCATCACTTGGCTATTGGAGGAAGCCAGGAAGGCCCTGATGTGTCCCCATGGGCATGTAAATCATCTCAACTTGTTCTTGAAAGATGTAATGATGACGATGCAGCTGTGCTTGGGAGTGGCAGAAACAGAGCAGGAGATGGAAGGTGGAAAACACTCATTCTCAAGACTGTTCTTGGTGTCAGATGGTCTGGAACAGCATTCTTTGGTTTGGACACATCCTTTCTGTCCTCTTTGTCACCTGGTCTTGTTGCTCAAAAACAATACCCTTTGATTCTTTCTCTCTGAAACCATGTGTGATGTGAGACCGAGGATCTGCCCATCACCTAAAGTGTTTATGAGAAGAAAATGAAAGACAACTAACCATAACCCAGGTCCTTTGGAAACCATGAATCTTATGTCAGCAAGCCTGAAGGAGAAATAGGAGATAGAAGAGAATGACAGCTAATCAACTATACCTCAGTGAAGCAGTTAACCCCACACAAAAATGCATTTAAAAAAAGTGAAAGAGACAGAGATAGAGAGAGATAGAAAGAGAGACAGGGACATAGAGAGAGAGGGAGAGAGACAGAGAGAGAGGGAGACAGAGACAGAGAGACAGAGAGAGTGAGAGACAGAGACTGACAGACAGACACACACACATACAGAGAGAGAGAGAGAGAGAGAGAGAGAGAGAGACTGAGACTGAAACTATTATTGGGGAAGTGATTCCCAACAATTATACAACAGCATAAAATCTCTCCAACTGACCAACCAGGATCCCATGGTTCAGACACTGCCTTTGGTTTTAAAATACTGAGCTTTTCCAGTATTCCCGGTCTGTTTCTTTATCTTAACATTGGCATTGAATTACATGAATGAGTGTTGGGAAAAGCAAGAAAGATAGGGAATGGTTTCCCCATGTTTGAAAGCATTCGACACATTGGCCCATTGGGCAAGGCCAGCTGTTTTTCCAAAAGTTGCCTCAAGACTAATATTATTCTAAGCGCGAGGGTTTGGTGAAGAGGCTGGAGTGGACGTCTGCAGAAGGAAGCAGAGCTCTAACTTTGGAAGAATTCAATTGAGTTCAATTCCACAAACGGTCTTTAAGCTTCCCTCCCCCACCCCCAGGCTCATCTGTTAGAGCCTGTTTTAGTAAACTGACTTTGGTCCTGAGGAAGCCGGGAGCAGGGAGTGCAGATGAATGCCTGGCTAGAACCTGTTTAAAAACAAAATCTCTTCTTCTAGTCCATGTTCTCATATACTCGGCCCTTTCCATTGCCTTAAAGGCTCAAGGCTGGAGACTGACAGAGCTGGGGCCACTTTATCTTAGCCCTCGGAGCAATGAGCATGGCTGATGAAGCCGAGGTCCCAGGCCTGACCCCAACGAAGGTCAGAAGCTAGCTTGCATCACAGTGTCTTGCCAGCCCACTGACAAGATCCTCAAGGGAACCAGCAAAGTGAATGTGGATGGCACAGGACCAAGCCAGGCTGTTTGGTAAATGTTCAGAAGGCATCCCCACTCAAGTTTGGTAATGCTGGTAAGAGGCAATACACTTTGTGCAAAATTCACCACATACTTCCCATAGCCCAGGAGGGCTAATCATTTATGTCAGCTATCTATCTATGAAGTGTCAGAAGAAGGGAGCTTTGATGCTGGGTTAGAGAAGGTAGAACGGTTGATACAACACCCAGACTTTATGAGCAGGGCACCTTATTCTCAAGAGGAAGACGTGTCCACAGCATCATAGAATGTCACAAATGGAAGGGGCCAGCAGCCTCACTTTACAAAGAGGAAGCAGTTCCAAAGAGTGGAGGGACTCGTAATCACCCGGGTAGTAAGTGGCCCAGTCAGTTAATTTGCATCTGACTCAGTTGTGATTCTTTCCTCACAAGGTCAAAGTGAGGATCAATCAAGATAAGACACATAAAGTGCATTGCAAACTAGAGAGTATAATATAATTGTCACCTCTTAGGATTTCCTCATCTTTCTAATAAAAGACTTGGATTAAACATTCTCTCTATCTTTCTTCTGGTTCTATCATGCCAGCATCCTTTTGGTCTTAAAGAGATTGCCATCCAAGAACACAAAAGATGGAATTATCTATCAGTATAAGAATAGGTCAGAGGTGCAGCAGAGAATCCATGCAAAGATCATTAGGTACAGATAGTGTGGTGGAGAGGAGAGAGGGCCAACCTGGAGTTGGAGGCATGTTCAAATACCATTTCTGGCACTTAGGCTTCTTGTAGGATCCTTGGTAATTCACTCCACCTCTCAGCAACCCCAAGCAAGTCTTGAAATGTGCAATTTACTAACTAATGTTTGATCTGTCTTGGGAGAGAGATTCCATAATGAGAGTGCTCTCAAATGAGAAATTCAGAGGTCTGGATCATATATGTTTATTCAGCTAGTTCCTGTTATTGTATACAATATGAATTCCATGAAATAGACAGATGTACTCAAAACCCTGCTATTTGTAGTAATAATTATGTAAAATATAGTAATCGTTTCTAACCCTATGGAATTTAGGATCGTAGACACAAAAATTCAGTCACTTTCTAGGATTTGTTATAGTACAAATGCACACACATCTATCTATCTATCTATTTATCTATCTATCTATCTATCTATATCAAGAGAGAGAGAGAGAGAGAGAGAGAGAGAGAGAGAGAGAGAGAGAGACAGAGAGAGAGAAAGAGAGAGAGATGAATACAGATTGAACAACAACTTTTTTCACTTTATTTTTTGAGTTATTTTTGGCTGTGTTTTCTTTTACAACATGACCATTATGGAGATGTTCCGTACGACCATACATATATAACCTATATTGAATTGCTTGCCTTCTCAATGAGGGTGGGGTGTGGAAGGAAGAAGGGAGAGAATTTGGAACTCAAAACTTTTAAAAGCAAACATTAAAAAATTGTTTGTCAAATATAAGTGTGGAAAATAAATACTAAATAAATACCAAAAATGAAACATTAAATGAAAAAACAAAACAGACAGATGTATAGACATATACTCCACAAACTTGCACACACATAAATGTACATACATGAGAGGTATCATGGCCTGGAGGACAAAGAGCTGGTGTCCAAGTCTAAAAGCCTTGGCTTCAAGTCCTTCACCAGAAACTCCTTACCCTGATGCAGCCACCAAACTGGATGCCCACAGCACAGACTTCTAGCTCAGGGGGCTCTCAGTCTTGTCCAGCTGCTCTCTTCTCAACTTGGTATTATTAAGAACTGTTTCAAAGGCTTCTATCAGGAATTGACCCCTTAAAAATCAAAAGTGGATTCTTTATCACTTTATTATTATTCTTTATCTCTTTGAGAAACAGTGACAGAGCATTTCCATGATATGCATCTACTTACTTTAACCTTGTTCTCACTTTAACTGCTTTGTGTTGTGTCTATAGTGGTCTGTCTTTGGCTGTTCTTTTCCATATGATTTTACAGGTGAGTGAATTCTAAAGGGGGCTTGGGTTTGGTATCTGAGCTCCCTTTAGTGGCAAAGACATAGAGTGTTTTCTGGAGATGCTCGGTTCTTGGATCCTCTGGCCCCTTACTTGTGGCTGCAACTTCACATCAGTTAAACTGTAAAGATAAGGATGTAAACATTTTTCATTTCTCCCACTTCCCATTTTTTGAGCAAAGATGGCTTATGTCAGTAATTGAGGTTGAAATCGTTAGGATTGTTCAAGTTTGTTTCTTCTCATATTCAGTGTTCTGCTTTGATGATGATTTGGACCCTTGATGGGTTGAGGGTCCGATTCCCACAGATGCTGATTCTGATATGATTACCCCTATATTACTAGTTATTTTCTACATGTAAAATGTGATTATATTCTATTTCTGTCTTCTTTTTCTTGCTTCTTCCTCTTCTTCTTCTTCTTCTTCTTCTTCTTCTTCTTCTTCTTCTTCTTCTTCTTCTTCTTCTTCTTCTTCTTCTTCTTCTTCTTCTTCTTCTTCCTCCTCCTCTCCTTCCTCCCCTCCCTTTTTTTGGAAGGCAATGATTGTTATCAGAAGCTCACCTACTTCTGGCTTTAATCCGACCACTATAATATACAGGGGTGAGATTTTCCCTCGGTCTGTGAGCAGATCTTTGGTGTTTGAAACTTGAGTCATCTTTGCTAACATTCTCCTTTACGACCATTTTCACACTGAAGGCACCAATATCAAAGTCTATTTTGATTTGATTTAGACAGAGGATCATTTCTAGTTTTCTTTTTTCTTTCCTATAGAATTTAGCTAACTTTATTCAATAAAGCACATATTCACACATTTTCTCCCTCTACTGTAGATAGATAGATAGATAGATAGATAGATAGACAGATAGATAGGTAGGTAGGTAGAGAGATAGATAAGTAGATTTTTTGTTTTGATTCAGTCATCTTCAGTTGTGTGCAACTTTTCATTGCTCCACTTAGGGTTTTTTGGTAGAAAGTTGGAGTGGTTTGCTATTTTCTTCTCTAGTTCATTTTACAGATGAGAAACCTGAAGCAAATACTGTCAAGTGACTTGTTCAAGGCCACACAGCTAGCAAATGTCTGAAACCAGATTTGAACTCAGGAAGATGGGCCTTCCTGACTCCAAGCACAGTGTTCTATCCACTGTGCCACCCAGCTGCCCAATAGACAGATAGATAGATGGATAGAGACAAAGACCACCACCCCACACACACTCATTTTGCTGTAAATCTATCTCTATGTACATATGCATATACTTTTGCCTGGTGATCTTTTTAAAAAAAATTCATTTCGTGATCACCACAAGGTGAGTTTGCCAACCCCATCCCAATCATTCCAGAAAAAGTATTTCCTTTACAACCTTTGTTTTTCAGAAGCCCAAGTCAGAGACCAAGGAGAAAATAGTTGAACATGAGTGTATCATGGGTGTGAATGGAGAAGGGCCCCATCCTTGATGACCTTAGTGGGTGAAGAACATCTCATATTATTTTTTTTGTTAAATGCCAGCCACCAGTGGCCCTCTGGCTGATGTCTGGTGATGTTTACAGGTATCAAAGTTTTAGAAAATAACTGCAGGACTTCCTACTCCCATTTTAAGTAACTTGTACTTTTCTGGCAACTTCTGAAGGGCTACTTCTTTTTCTTTACTTCAGTAGTGGGTAATAAGTTTCTTTAGTGTTATTATAATGAATGAATGTGGGAAACATGAGTTAACAGTGAATGATCCTAATGTGGGATCCTATTTGGCCAAGTCCAGTAAGTATTTCTGGAGGTTAATTAACCCCATTGGGCCTTTTGGAACCATTCAAGGCCCAGGAGGGGTAATTGGCAAAATTCTCCCCTTCCTTGAGTTCTTGTACCTTCCCAGGGAGTCTCTATTGATACTCAGAATGCAACTCATCTCTCCTCCCTGGAGTATCAGGCCATGGTGGGGATTCCACCACATTGCAGATTAGTCTTGCTTGATTTTCCCTATTACTCTTTTTCCAATATGTTTATGGAAAGGTAACTCATCTCATCTCAACAATCATGCCTCAGATCTGGGAATGTAGCTTAGACACCCTGGCCCTTAGCTGTCGCATTGTCCCCCACCCTGTCCCACCCAGCACCAAATCATCAAACAGTTCAGATAATTTAAGGAAACAAATTCAAGGTGCACTTTGAGAGGCCCAAGAGCTTTCTGTGATGTCATTAAAACCTCGTATCTCCAACATGTGTCTTTCAGATCACCATTTTGCAGATCTAAAAGGAACCACTTGTTCTGATACTTTGTAAGGATTCTCCTATTTACCTATTCAAAATGAGCAAAGACAATGTTGATATTTTGAGCATTAACCATCCAATATTCTTTATTTACGATGTCGTATTTAACCCCTTCTATTAGGGAAGAAATCCTCAAAAACCTGGGAGTTACGAGGTCAGACTCATGAATGTTATGGATGACACTATTGCAAGAGTTTCTGAGACTAGTTTAGAATTCAAATCTTCTTTTCACTAACTTAAAGTCAGCCAAGGGGTTCAGTGAATAAAGCACTGGACTTGCAGTCAGGAAGACCCCTGGCCTCAGATGCTTACTAGCCATATGACCCTGGGCAAGTCACTTAACCTCTGTTTGCCTCAATTTTCTCATTTGTAAAATGGGGATAGTAATAGGCCCTCGCTTGCAGGGTCACCATGAGCATCAAGTGACATGGTAATTGTAAAGCACTCAGCACAGTGTCTGCACACAGTAGTCCTGTGATAGCTGTGTTAGGTGTTCTTGTCGGTACTATTATCATCTTGATGACACTGGGCACGTCTCATCCCATCTCCAGATCCTGATTCCCTATGTTACAAAAGGAGAGGATCCAAGGAGTGATCTCTGTGGTCCCTTCCAACATTAATGTTCTCTTACCCTAAAAGTCCAAGAATAATGATGACAATCATAACAACAACATTGTCCATAGGCAACATCCATTTAGCATGTTGGGATTCACATGTAGGATCTCCTTTGGCTTTCACAACAACCGTAGAGATCAGAATGGGAAAGCATTCATCCAAACAACGTTCTTCAGACCCTCCGAGAATTAACATCTCACATTTGAAAGTGAGATGAAATCCAAAGTGTAAGTCATATTCCATAGCAGTATGTTTGAAGATGAAGCTCAGTTGATATCATTACGGATGGATCCTCTGAAGAAAAGAAGGCTTGGCCAGAATATTGGGCAGGGGCGTGTGTGCTTCAAATACTTATAGAGCTGCATGGGGAAGTCAGGTTCCAAAGTAGGGTTCAACTTGTTCTGCCTGACCCACGAGGACAGAATAAAGGGAGACAAATGAAGGGCACAAAGAGACCTCTCTAGGTTTGATGTAAACATTGACTCCTAACAATTACAGCTGTCTGAAAATGGAATATGATCCCCACCCCAGGGAAACCTTTAAGCCACAGCATGGTAACTACTTGTCAGCTATGTTAGAGGAGTATCTTTATTCCACTGAGGATTAAACCAGAAACACATGGAGTTACCTTCTCCTTGTGAGATTCTATGATGTCTCTGAAATAACATGATAACACAGCAGAGAGATTAATTTCTTAAGCAGTAAAAAAAAAGAACACATTCAGTATGATTTCTTTTGGGATTAATGGAAAGGAAGTATGTTCGCATGGATGTGACTTGACTATGGTATCCTGATATAGTTGTCTTCTGATGTTGGTGATGATCTTGGACAAAGGGAACTAGAAGAGGAGGGAGAATCACCATCCTATAAACCTAGAATGAGGTTGGAACAGCACTGCTAAACAGCATTTCAGTTTTCCATGCCTCGCCCAACATGGTGCTGTGCACGATACAGAAAACCGCTTGGTAAATGAATGATAACCAACTTTGGGGGAGGAAGGGGCTTAGGGTGGGAGTGGGGCTATTGATTAAAACATCAAGCAGCTCCATAGAAGCCCATCATGAATTACTTCTTGTTGGAAGATAAAACTTTGTGATATTTAAAATTACTGACTTGAAAGTAAGTAAAATGAGTCCTAATTATGCAGGAGGGAGCAACACCTTCCGCAGTAAACAAGATGATAAGCACCTCAAACAGCACTCAGAATTTTAATTAACATTTTCTGGTTCCTTTCCCCTCCATTCAAGGTCATCCTCTCCCTTGTCATGGTGCCTACATGCCATTGCAGCAGCAGCCTCCAAACTTCCCTCACCACCTAGCTAAGTCTGAGGATTATGCCATGAGTATGTGGCATGAGACAGATTTAAAAATATCAGCTCACAGTACACAAGAGCCTCCTCCGCTGTCCTTTGTGCAACTGTAGGCGAAGAGGTGACATTCCATTGAAAATCTCTTCCTTAGCCATTGTAACAGTGGCTTTACCAAAGTGGATTTGGGTTTGTGAAATGTGACAGATCTGTTGAATATTCAGATTAGCATCTTTGTCTGAGAGAGATGAAACTAAGAACACAACAGTAGGAACTCACCTGCCAGGAGGCCACAGACACAGGTTGATATTGACAGTAGTGGCCAAAGACCAGCTCCTGCCATCCTTTGCTCAAGATTTGTGAGATTTACGAAGCTGTTTTTCTCCATTTCTTAAAAAAAATCAGACCATAGTCAGAGAGGGGCTTTGTTATATCAACGGGTTTGTTCCATGTCACAGATTTAACATACGGGGTCACTTGGAATATAATGTGGAGTGAAAGGATCTCGTTAGGCTAAAATGAGTGTAAAATGTGTCAGTTTGATCCAAATGAGAAGTGTAGTAAAACCATGTTTGATGTTCATCTGCAATAAATCTTTAACATTTGTCTGTAAAGTCTTAGCGAACCCAGAGGGGAAGCTCCATTTGTGAGGGCTGCCTGTTTCCGATGAGATGAGTTTTCTTCTCATCCTCTGTTGACATTTATCCTATGGAAGCAGAAAGTGAGAATCTACTTGAGTATTAATTCTAGTCAGTCCTTCTATGCCCCCTTTATACATAAGGCCCTTGGTTCAGTTATGGGGACCTAACCACAGAAAATGGAGGAGAACTTGCCAGCAGAAAGCTTCCATTAAACTCAGAATGAAAAAGGTCTGTTCACAGAAAAGTGTAACCAGAGGCAGAAGGTGCTAAGGACCCAGGAAAGAGGCAGACAAAGGCCTCTGGCTTCTTAGCTCAGACCTTGGCACATAGTAAACGAACAATTCATGCTATTTCATTCATTCATTCACTCAAGGAATATCTGAGGAAGGACAGAACACTTTCAAGGAGTAAAATAGTGTGTGTGTGTGTGTGTGTGTGTGTGTGTGTGTGTGTGTGTGTGCATGCAGAAGAGACAGAGAGTCAGAAAGAAAGAGACATAGAGTGAATGAGCATATGTATGAGCATGAGTGTGTGTGTATGAGTGTGTGTGTGTGTGTTTATATACATGTGCGTGAGTGTATACAGGTATGAATATGTGTGCATGTGAAACCTTTAAAGAAGATATATCCCCTGTGCTGAGCTTTGGAGAGGAAGCAGGAATTGAGAGACAGATTCAGGAGGGATCCCTCTGTGGCGTGGCAGTTCAAGACCAAATAACAACTAGTCATTCAGTTTGTCTGAAACATAGGGTGTAGGATCAACAAGGCTGGGAAGGAAGCTTGGAACTAGGTTGGGATAAGCCTTAGATTCCAGGTTAAAGTGTTTGGAGCAACTGAAAGGTCTTGATCAGAGGAGGGATATGGCCAGCCCTGTGCCTTTGCAAGAAGATTTTGGCAGCTGGGAGAGGGACTGTGCAAAGGAGAAACCAAATTTTTTAGTAGTGATTGTTCAGGAGACTGCTGTACTACACTCCAGAGGAGAGGTGACTGGGGCCTGAAGGAAGGAGAGGGCCAAGAGAAAGACACAGATGTCGAAAATATCGTGGAGGTAGAATCAAGGGATTTTGGCTACAAATTGGAGAGGAAGTGTGTGAGGGGGAGCAAAGCAGACAGTCCATGTGTTTGGGCCTTGCAATTAGTCTTTTAAAGGGAATGGAAAGGTACCTTCCATTAAGTATGATACAGTCTTTTGGAACCATTAAATATCAGTGCAGAGAGCCCTGTTTCTGGAGGGAGAGGACCTTGTTTCGATCTGGTCTTTGACACTCACTACCTGTTTAAGCCTAAGCAAGTCACTTATTGACGGGTTTCAGTTTCCTCACCAGTAAATGAAGAGATAAGGCTCAGTTCCTTTGAGATCTCTCTCGTGTTCAGATCTGCGATTTCTGGGCCAATGCACTTTGCCATCCTTGTCAGCCAACGGCACCGGTACGGGTACGTATCTTTCCATCGGGGTCGATTTTGAGGGACTTCCCTCCCCACCACACTCTGATGAATGTGTGATGACCACTGCCTTTCTTTTTAATTTTAATCTATACCTATTGTTAATTACTGTTGTGTTTCAAATTCCTCTGCAGGATTTCTGCTCCTTGCTAATAACTGAATGGTCCACTGGACCAGAGTGAAACAAATGAATGCACTCCAAGGTTTTTTCTGGGAATGGCTTCACAAAGACCACCCTTTCTTAATTGCTTCTGGTTTTTAGTTTTGAATATCTGTTGGGAAAAAATCAGCCCAAATCTTTGTTGCCACAGTGATTAAATCATTTATTTTTAGAAATTGTTCTTGATTTATCATTTTTCAAACCTGAGCAGTTCATTTTAAAATGCAGATTTCTGCAACAGCCTGGATCATTCCAAGGGACTTACTATTTGTGTTTATTTTATTTTAATTCATTTTTCCACAGAAACTTCTGTTATTCATTTCAAGTCCTCAGAGAATCTCCTAGAATAATGGGTGAAATGTCAGGAACAATTAAGAAAGAGACTGAGGTTTCCCCAACAGGAGAATCCTACCCGCTGTAGCAGAGGAATGACAAAAGGTGATGCTTCCTTCCCAACAGGGAGTCTCTAGTTGCCTTCTTCCAGGGGATCAAAAAGTAAGAAGAAAGTTAAAAACTGACACACCAGACAGACATGGCCAGGAAACTATTGCCAGGGAAGGTGGAAAACTGGACTCACTGGAGTCTGTGAGGAGCAGAAGGCAGAAATAACCAGCTCCTGCCATCCAGGAATTTACACTTAAGAATGAGTGTGGAGATTCAGACACACATGTACACACAACATCCATAGAGACATTCACTTGTTCGACAGACATTGACCGAATACAGGGAAAAGGAAAGAAAAACCCCAGGAGAGGCCACTAGGTGGTGCAGTGAATGGAGTTCTGGGCTTGGAAAGAAACGAATTCAGATCCAACATCCAATACTTAATAGCTATGTGACCTTGGTCAAGTGTCAGCCTCAGTTTTCTCATCTGTAAATTGAATTTAGTAATAGCACCCGCCTCGCAGAGTTGTGAGGTTCAAATGAGATGTGTGTAATGTGTTTTTGAACAGTGAAATATTGATATGTTTGCCAGGACTAAAGGCAGTTTTGTTGGAAGAGGGTGATGGGGAATATAAAAGTGGAAATGATCGAAGACAGGAAAAAAAATACATTGGGTAAAATCAACTAGGTGTTGACAGTATATAAAAGAGATTCCAGGGTTATAAATAGACTTTTGTAAGTGGCCAGAGCTTAGGTTCCCTGTTGGAACATTATTTTTTAAAATGTATTTATTTATTTTTAGTTTTCAACATTCACTTCCATAAGATTTTGAGTGTCAAATTTTCTCCCCTTCCCTCTCCTCTCCCCTCTTCAAGACAGCGTGCAATCTGATATAGGCTCTACTTATGAATTCATATAAAACATATTTTCAAATTAGTCATGATGTAAAGAAAAATTAGAACTAATGGGAGCAACCAAGAGGAAGAAGAAACAAAACAAAACAACAAAAGAAAATAGTGTGCTTCCATCCTCATTCAGACTCCACAGTTCTTTTTCTGGATGGTATGGCATTTTCCATCACGAGTCTTTTGGAATTGTTTTAGGTCCTTGCATGGCTGAGAAAAGCCAAGTCTATCAAAGTCAGTCATCACATGATGTGGCTTACTGTGTACAATGTTCTCCCGTTTTTGCTCACTTCACTCAGCATCAGTTCATATAAGTCTTTCCAGGTTTTTCTGAAGTCCCTCTGCTCATCATTTCTTATAGCACAACAGTATTCCATTACATCCATATACAACAACTTGTTCAGCCATTCCCCAATTGATGGGCATCCCCTCAATTTCCAGTTCTTGGCCACTACAAAAAGAGCTGCTATAAATATTTTCATACATGTTGCTCCTTTTACCATTTGTATGATCTCTTTGGGATAGAGACCTAGAAGTGGTATTGCTGGGTCAAAGGGTATTCACATTTTTATAGCCTTTTGGGCACAGTTCCAGATTGCTCTCCAGAATGGCTGGATCAGTTCGCAACTCCACCAACAATGCATTACTGGGGAACATTACTTTTAAAACAAGAAAGCTCTTTACAAGGTAGGACCCATTCTATTGGCACAAATTTTATCTCCCTATACCATATGTATTTTCCTTCTCAGGAGCCAACCATGCCTGCCCATTACCTACCTCACAAAGTCCAAATCCCTTCTAATGGAATTCAAAACCATTTTTTGTATCCTGGATTCCTTTGGCTATCCAGTGAAGCCTATGCACTCCTTCTCTGAAAAAAAATGCTTTCAAAAGCAGATGATAAAATACATAGAATTACAGAGGAAAGCAATCATGTTTAAATACAATTATCAAAATATATTTTAAAAATAAAATCAAGTGGATCCCAGGTTAGGAATCCCTGTGACTTCTCAATCTGGCTAAAACCTCCCTTTCATGTCTGATCTCACTCATACTTCTCCTTTTTGTAGTTTATCTACCATCGGAATATTTATCATTCCCCACCTAGAATGTACTTTACTGCCACCATGCCATACAATATTTTCTACCTGGAAGTCCTTCCACACTTCTTATCTTTCTGCCTGTTGAAATCATATCCATCCTTTGAGTTGCAACTCAAATGCTTCTTCTTTAATGAAACTTTTCCTGATCTTTTCCCACTGAAAGCAAGCTTGGTGTCTCCCAAAGTGCTATTTGTAACCCATTGATGGAACTCTCCTCCTGTATTATGATGATTTATTCAGCATATCAAGCCTGTTGTGTCATAAGCTCCTTGAAGGCAGGAATCACATTTTCTTTTTCATCTTTGTAGCATCTCATGGGACCTTGGATATATACTTGTTCAAGAATTTGCGGTCAAGTTGAAGGGATATGTTCACAGTGAAAAATCAACTTCAGCTTGTACCAAGGAAGTTTGGTATAGTGCTGGGCATGGGTAGGAATCCTGGCTTTTATCAGCTGGATGACCACAGGCAAGACATTTAAAGTCCTAAAGCCTCAGCATCTTCCTAGGTAAAATCGAGGGGTTGGGCTAAATGGTCCCTAAGGTCATTTCCAGCTCCACATTCTATGATCTTCTTCCAAGTCACTTTGGTCAAACAAGGCTTGCTACCAATGAGAGCAGTGTCATTAAAAAAAAAAAAAGATTCGCTTGGTTTGCATCCTGTCCTGCAAATCTACTACATATGTAAAGTTTGCCCTACTTACACAGTCTGGCAGTAGATGGGAAAAATGAGGAAAATGGTGTTATCTAGACTGGCTTTTTAAACACTGCCCAAAATTTGCTGAAAGGGTGATTTATTTTTTGTAGTTTAAGGATGTCAGGATTGAATCGGGGTGATACTCATGGGGGTCATTGCCTGGTGAGAATTCAGACTGCAGAAGACACTTTAAAATCATTAACAGCAGCCAACAAGATTGATTAATGTGAAAATTAGTCCATCTCACCTGAGCGCCAAGTGACCCAGAAGAACTGTGGGAGTCAGACATAGACAATTCGTGGTAGAACAGAATCAAAACTGGACAGATGGCCTCAGAAGTGGAACTAAGCTCCATAGGTAACAAGCAGGCCCTCTGGTAGGTTCCATAGTCCTTGCTATACTATAACACATAATGATCTCATTTCAATCTCTCTTTCCATTCTTTTTTCCCCTCTCTCCCCCTACATATACATAGTACCCTAGTCCAAATAGGCCACACGCTCTACCCTAAGCCCTTCAGAAATTGGGAAGCTAAGATAGTACCAGGTAGAAATATCCCTCAAGGCAGCAAGTCATCCTTGGCTTGGGCTATTGCCTCCATTCTAAATGTACTACCACTAGCCACATGTCCACCTCTGAGAACTGCCTCTTCCTCCAAGGTCATTCGCTGGAAGTTATTCTTTATGACCTCTGCAGTCTAATTGTATCTTTCCTACCACATTCATCTTGGCCTGACTCTGGCATTTTCCATGGAATGCCTGTGTGTGTGTGTGTGTGTGTGTGTGTGTGTGTGTGTGTTAAGACATGTGAATTCCAGACCTACTTTTGGCTACTTCCTAGCCAAGTGGCCATTTACCTCTTCTGAATCTTACTTTCCAAATCAGGGAAACAGGGATAGTAACACTTAACTGGATGAGCATGAGAATCCACTGAGGTTTGTGCGTAAAATATCATACAAATAGATAGATAGATCCTTGGTAGTATGTTTGCAGGTAAGCTGTAAGAGCATTATTACTATAAAAGTAGATTTGGAGGTGACCTTAGAATCTATCTGTAGCAACAATCTGGCTAGCAGCTGCTGTGGGGTGTAAGACCCAACAAGACCAGCAATAAGAGCTGCCAGCACAGGATCTCCGATCTCCTTTACTAAGGAAAGCAACTTTAAGGGGTTAACAATCTTACTTTAATCCAACATACAAATATCATTCACTTAGTTCAGGAGGAAAAACCAGCACCCTGAGCTTCAGAGCAAATACAAGCAAATTACAAACATCAACAGGCAGACCTTGTCCAATTCAAATTTCAATTCATAGTTACCAAGGTTTAAAACAGTCCCGACATCTGGGTTTACAAGCCGGGGGCTCTTGATGGCTACCCAGAGTCTCTTCAAGTCACATGCCACTGTTCCAGTGAGTGAAAGCCCCAAGGAAAAACACCAACCTCTCGAGTTTATATATTCTCTTCAGGGTCAAAGGGCGTCACAACATGAGACTCATCCACATGACCTAAAAGCATCACAAACATGAGACCTAAACCCATGTGGCCTAAAAGTTTCTGGCATCACAAATATGTGACTCAAACCCATGTAAACTAGGCCTTCCCTTGAGGCAAGGAATTCATCAAAGATTCCTGATTCAATCAAAGAAACAAAGGCTAGACTCTTCAAAGCCTTGATTAAATAAGTGCTAAAAGAGAAAACAGTAAAAGAAAATCTCACCTTAATTACTGATACACTATCATGTACAACCCTTTCATTTTTCAAATGGGGAAACTGAGGCAGAGAATATCAGAGTGATTTTTCCTAGCTGATACTTTTCCTAGGTGGAGACAGGACTTGAAAACTAGTTTTCTGCCTCCAATTCCATTCCATTTTCACTGAACTATGTCGTTCATCTCCTTTCCTATTACCTATTGTGCCTAGCATAGAAGCATTCCACATAGAAGGTACTCCAACAAAGTTGTTGAGAAAATGAAGTATGGTATTTCTCACTCAATGGAAGGGCTGCTAGCGAATCCCATTTGCTTTACAGCAGATTTCTGCTCATGAAATACTATTATCCCAGTGCCTTCCATTAAAAAAAGTAGATATATCTCATGTAGAAATGATATGGCCCACAGATATAATTGAGTACTAATGAAGACAGTAACAAAACTTTGGAAATCACAAACTGGTAGTTATGCACTGGGCCAGAGGTCACAAGTCATAGATCACAGAATAAATATTCTGGGCATGGAATTCTTCTGCCACCCCTTGCAAGATCTTCATGGGAGTGAGGGGACATCTTTCTCCCCTTGCCTCAACCAGAATTGTGAATGGTCTGGTGGCATGCACCCAACCTGGAGCCCTGGGACTCTCCCTCAGCAGCTTCAAACACCCCATTTCTAATTTTCTTTTGCTTTCTTTGTTCAATTTCCCCATCACTTCCACTTTCCAGCCTCTTTCCAGGCATATTTGGCCAGTAATAACTCGAGTTTGTTCCCAACCTAGCTGATGGCTCGTGTCCTCATTAAGGGTCATTAACATTACAGGGGTGTTTATTGGAGCTGGCAGAGTGCTGATATTTGTGAGACATTGTCAGATGGTTGATGGGGCTTAGTCAGAAAGCATTCCATGGGGGGAGAGGCCGGCACTCCACCTGGCATCAGCAGCAGGGACAAGATGGCAGGCATAAGATGGCAGCAAGGGACCCTCACATTGTGGCAGGCTGGGCCCTGGGGGTGGGAACAGGGCGATACAAGTCCTTGGGGGACAATAGAGATTTAATACATGAATCCCTCAAGTGCCAAGTTCTCTTTAAGTGAATTCCTGTTCAGTGATAGATGCCGGTGTTAAACTGGTAAAAAGTGAAGCAACAAGCCTCCAGGAAACCAATTTTGTCTTTCATTCTACCTTTGATTGTAAGAGTATGGGGGCTGCTATTACAGAAGAGGGACTAATTGGAAAATGGATACCATTGGGAGAAGGTGTGTTTTGAGATAACTAGTAATTTATTTCTTTAGAATAATTACAAAGGATGTAGTTCACTGAGATATAGTAAAATTAATTATCTTCCTGAAGAATAGCACAACAAATGTAGATTTTACGTAAACGTGAAACACCAAATTTTTGAGGACTATGTTCATTACAAATACTTATATTGAAAACTTCAATGCTGATATTAAAGGATATGCAAAATATTAAAATTCGCAAAATTCTTTTGTAGCACAAAGTAGTTGATGGAGGGCTAGATTTGGAAGCAGAAAGATATACATTCCAGTCCTGCCTGTGACACTTACTACTGTGCTAACATGATCTATGTTCATCTCTTAAGCCTTCATTTCTTCATCCTTAAAACAGGGAGGTTGTACTAAATGGGGTATAAGGCGTCTCCCAGCTCTAAATCAATGATCCAATAATCACATCTAAACAAAGATACATCCTTCACACAGGAATAGAACCGTAGGCATACCATAGGTTTCATATTGTCCACTACAATATACAATTCCTTTGTTTATATGCAGATATGGCAGAAAAGGGACCAGTGGTAAATCACAAAATGAATATGGGTGACTGCCTTGTTTCAGAGGCAACCATCAGAAGAGGATGGCTGAGTCAGGATTGACCGAGAAGCTGTTTGCTAAATTAACCATCATACTCATCCCTGCTCAAAAGAATCATGCTATGTTTATGAACAAATTGAAGAAAATATAAAAGAAATTAAGAATTCGGGGGAATGCCAAGAAAGAGAATTAAAGGGATTGGGAAAGAGTCAAAAACGGAATTGGGACAAATTATCTTATGGAGAATTGAACTGTCTGAAACAGATTCCTTAGAAATGAACAGCCCCTCTCTAATACCTATCCTGTCTCAGGACTTCTACATTTCTATTGATGGACACTAACATTTCCCAGACACGCAGATTTCAAAACTCAGAGTTATCCCTGGCTTTTCCAACTCCCTCAGCCTCCACATCCTTCAGATGGTCGAGTTCACCTGATACTATCTTGTTAATATGTCTCATATCTCTCCATCCCCTCCTTTCCACTACCATGCTCCTTTGGTACCAATCTCTTCAAGGCTATACCATTATGCGATAATTTGGCATTTTCTTGAAGACCTCTATTGAAGGAAAGCCCTCCATTTCTTGGCCAGCCCATTCCCATTGAGAGTAGCTTCTACTCTTACTAAGCTTTTCTTTATTTAGACTTTCTTCTTTGCAATTTCTACTCATTGTTTCTAATTATCTCCTCTGAGGAAGTAGGAAGCAAGTTGATACTTCAGATAAAGAAATACAAGGTCCATGCCTCTTCTCCATCTAGCCAATGTCCTCACTTCAGTGAAGCCCACAGATCGCATGCGGTTCTTCAGGAGCTGTTTGATCAAGGCAGAATAGGGTGCGGCTATTACTTCCTTAATCTTGCTCACACACATGACATCTCCAATTATTCCTCACAATCTGTGACCTTGAAGCTTCTTGACTTGCTAATTACTGAATAAATCCATCCTTGGAAAAGTCAATGGGTCTGAGCCCACACAGAGGAGTTTCTAAATGGATGGACACTCTCATATCTGTTGTTTGGATCCATCCCTCAGGGACTGTGTGCCCTGGAAGTAATGTAAAAGAAGATGGTGATTTTGAAGCCTGGGGAAAAGTAAGTCTATGTTCATGACAAAGCTGGGTCACGTTTATAGAGATTATATTGTCTGGCCAATTGCTTCTTGTCTTTGCCCCTTTTCAGTCACTGACTAGAGCAGGGTACTTCAACAGATTGGGTCAGTTCTTTTTTGCATATTAAACATATTTTCACATTAGTCATGCTGTAAAGAAGAATTAGGACCAATGAGAGGAACCATGAGAAAAAAGAAAACAAAACAAAACAACAACAAAAGAGAGCAAATAGTATGCTTCCATCTGTATTCAGACTCCAAAGTTCTTTCTTTGGATGTGCACAGCATTTTCCATCATGAGTCTTTTGGAGATGTCTTCAATCCTTGCATTGCTGAGAAGAGCCAAGTCTATCAGAGTTACTCATCACACAATGTTTCTGTTACTGTTATGTACTGTTCTCCTAGTTCTGCTCACTTCACTCTGCCTCGGGTCATGTAAGTCTTTCCAGGATTTGGTTCTGTTAATTTTTTTGAGATCATCTTGCTTGTCATTTATTATAGCACAACAGTATTCCATTACATTTGTATACTACAACTTGTTCAGCCATTGGCCAATTGATGGACATCCCAGCCACCACAAAAAGAGCTGCTATAAATATTTTTGTACATGTGGGTCCTTTTTCCACTTGTATGATCTCTTTGGAATATAGCCCTAGAAGTGGTATTGCTAGGTCAAAGAGTATGCACAATTTTATAGTCCTTTGGGCATAGCTCTGACTTGCTCTCCAGAATGGTTGGATCAGTTCAGAGCTCCTCCAACAATGTATTAGTGTTCCGATTTTCCCACATCTTCTCCAACATTTATCATTTTCCTATTTCATCACGTTAGCTAATTTGATAGGTGTGATGTGGTACCTTTAGTTGTTTTGATTTGCATTTCTCTAATCAATACAGATTTAAAGCATTTTTTCATATGAGTACAGATAGCTTTAATTTTTTCATCTGTACACCACCTGTTCATATCCTTTGATCATTTATCAATTGGGGAATGACTTGTATTCTTATAAATTTGACTCATTTCTCTATGTATTTGAGAAATGACATCTTTATCAGAGACACTGACTATAAAAATTGTTTCCCAGCTTTCTGCTTCCCTTCTAGAAATTGAGTCAGTTTTTACTTGCATGTAATTTCCTTGTGAAAAGCTCGAATGCATAGTTTTTCTGTTGTCCTACACATGTGAACTCTTTACAAGGAAAACAAGGCCATCCACAAAACATCCATTTCTTTAGTACAGTTTTTAGTTGTTAAAAGTTCAGTGAAGGGGAAGGGGGCAAACAAGAATATTGGAAAATATTGCTCAGAATAAAGACATAGAAGAGCTCATTGTTTATAGACAACTAGGTAAACCTCTCAGTTACATAAATCACTAATGCCATCTTTAAGATAAGAATAGGGAGTCAGGGGGCATGGCAAGTACCATGTGGCCTTGCAAAAAATTAAATAGACTCTATCTTAAAAAGCAAGAAGAGATTGGCTATTGAGGTGAATGAAATTGTCTTTGTATAAAGTTAAATTGTTTACTTCTTAGAGGAAAGATCAAGATTAAATCTGCTTAGAGAAAATGGTATTCAAGCAGTTTCTGAGATCCCCAAAACAAATGGAAACCACTCATCAGCTCTCAGCTGGACCTGATAGAGGCCTTTTACTGGGACACTAGGAGGAGAGCAATGTGAAGTAATCCTGGAAAGACAGTTTGTTAGTTTATCCTACAGGCAACAGGCAGCCACTGGTCCACTCGGAGAGTGGCAGAGTTACAATGAGAGTTACTAGGATACATCGTTCAACACCCTTCCCCACACCAGAGCATAAGCTCCTCGAGAGCAGGGATCATGTCTTCTTCTATGCTGCACACTCATGCCAAGCACAAGGTTCCATTTTCACTCCTCGGTGCTGTTTGTCCCCGACACCTTAGATTCACTCGCTTATCATGTCTCTGCCTTGTAGATGTTCACCAACAGATGAAGCCCAAACTTTGACATGGCGTCTTCCTGGGGCCCTGAATGCCAGAGTCATCTCCCCTCCTTCCTGTCTATTAACTACTCTGAATTGATTCTGTATGCATCAATAGATGTGCACATTGATTTCCCTGATAGAATGTAAGCTCCTTGGGGTCAGGAACTGTTTGGTATAGAGGAAATGGAAAATAAGCAAGAGAATGTATAAGAAGAGATGCTAGTTCAGGAAGCAGCTGGGAGGCATAGTACAGAGAGTATTATTGGCCCTGGAGTCAGGAAGACCTGAATTCAAATCCAACCTCACATCCTTACTAGTGCTATGACCTTAGGCAGATCACTTAAGCCGTTGAATTCTCCATTTCTAAATCTACAAAATGGGCTCATTTACAGTCCCTATTCCCCAGTGTTATTGTAAGGATCAAATGTAATAACATTGGTCAAACACTTTGCCAGCCTTACAGTGCCACATGAATGGTAGCAGCAGCAACAGCAGCAGCAGTAATACCAACATCATTACGAGGATAGATCAAAATCCCAAAATTGCCTCTTCCTTGTCCAGATGAAGACTCAAGAACCTAGGAGTAAGGTTGACCTAACATTCTGCCGAGGTAATATAAAGGTGTGAAATATGAGAATAGTAGAGAAGTTATTAGCCTCTGAAATCATTCCCTAAACCATGTCATATTTATCTTAAATGTAATTTATATTATCTAAGGGGTGACAATTCACACATATGCATATATGTGTATGCATGTATATAGGCATGTATGTATATTTATATGCACACAAACATTATATATTATGTAATGAAATATAACATATCACATTATATATGTATATATAATACAATATATATTACATATATGTGTAATATATATTAATCTATCAGTATATATTAGTATATGATGTAATATATAGTATGTAATATAATATGTTACATGTATACATATATTACATGTATACATAAACAAACACACATATACGCATATGTGTGTTGTCATTCCTTAGATAATATTCATTCTCTGTGGGCTGGGACTGCTTGATTTCTTTTGTTCTTGTATCCCCAATATCAGCGCAGTACTTTGCATACAGTAGATTCTTAATAAATAATTGTTCATTTATTGATTGCATAGAGCTGGTCATTAATAAATGTCTGTTGAAATGTTGGACAGACTAGATGCCCACATATTTAGAATCCATTGCTATTGCCTAAAATTAGTGGATTGGAGAAGGAGGCATCATGGGATTCCTTTCAGCTCATCACTTGCAGTAAATGGCATGCTTGCCCCTTGTACTCCAATGGGCATTAACAGAAGCAGCAGCAGCAAAACCAACAACAAAGTCTGTAGAGCTCTTTCAGGTTTGTATGGCACTATTCTATATAATCTTATTTGATCTTTACAACCTCTCTTTAAGATAACGGCTAAGCTGCAGATGAGCCAGACCAAACTATCAGAGAATCCAGGTCACAGTGAGTCTTCAACCAATCAAGCTAATGATGCATGTCATCCCCAAACTGCCAACTACCTGTGCTTCACCTTGCTCCCCCCAAGTACCCTGCATAGACTGGATTGTCTGATACATTGCCGAATCTGAAGACTATTGATAAGGGGAGAAATCGTATAATTCTATCTCCAGAGCAGGGGGCTCCTGGAGAATTCTACTCTGAGCTACACAGGGACAGTGTCTTCCTTCACTTTACTAGTGAATCTTCACAATGTTCAAAGTGGAAGTTGTAATGGATGTCACCCCAAAGGGTGCCCCTCCACATTCTTGTTTTTATTTTAAATAATATCAGAGGCATTTACCTATGGCCTTCAGGTGGATTCAAAGGGTTTATCTATGAGGATTGTAGAAGTCCTGTAACAAAAAACCTCTTGTCCACATTTCTGAAAAACTTCCAATGAAGTTCCACCCTGAAAAACAAAGTTTTCCTATTGGAAAAACTTGAGGCTGGGGAAGAGAATGCTGTTCAATCAGAAGGGAACAATTCACTTCAAAGAGAATGTGAAACAAATCCTTTTTTATGTGTTTCTTTTTCTGATGGCTTTGGCTGCAAAATTTCGCGAAGCCTGGCATTGTAGAAGACCTCCTGTTGTGGTGCTAAACAGAGACAGACTTCATGTAGCACTGGCTATGAGGCAGATACTCTAGCCATACAAATGCAAGCCAGCAGTACATCCCCTACCCTCAAGGAGCTTATATTCTAATGAAGGAAGAAAACATATAAAGGGAATTGGGGAAGAGGGTGGAGAGGGGCAAGTGTGCTAGGAAACAAGGATGACCAGGAGTCTGGAGAGAGTCCGGGAGTGAGTGAGGTGGAGCATAGCTGAGGTTCCTCCTAAAATGTCTCAGGACATAGGTTTCTCCAGGGTAGCAATGCCAGAAGGGAAATTCGAGGCAGTATAGTCTAATCCATTTAGTAATTTAACAGATGAGGCCCAGGGAAGAAAGGATTTGCCCAAGGTTGGATGGGAAGCTAGGATTAGAAGCTAGACCTCCATCGATAGATCACTTCATCTTCTGGGCCTTAGTTTCTCTAGCTGTAAAATTGAGGGAAGGAGGCAATAGTTGATCTCCAAGGCTTCTCCTAGGCAGAGGCCTATGATCCTATGGTCTCCTCTCCCCAAATCCTGCCTTCTTACCGCTCTATGTACCATGCTGCAAAGACTGGCAGAAATAGCTCCTTGCTGTTCTCTTCTCTCCCTGGTCCCAAGTCTAGCCTCTTAATTTTTGATTTGTATCAAAATTGACTTTAAAAAAATAGACCTCATAAGTATGCCAAGTAAAGAGGTACTTATATCATAATAATCGATTGAATTAAATACTAGAAGACACCTTGGATATCCAGAGATCCGATACAACTGCCTTTTGCAGAGAGAGAAACTGAGGCCCTAAGGGGAGGATGGAATAGCCACAACAAGGAAATCCCACAGGTAATTAGCAGAAGCACATGATTCAAATCTCCTCCTGGTCTTTCTCACTCCATCCCTCTCCATCTCCTCCTTCACTTTCCTTAGGCCAGCATCTGTTGGGCAGCGAATTTGTGCCCTGGGAGTGCCCATCCTTTTTCGCAGTCTGGCCTCTGGTTTTTAATTGTATTTTTTTCTTTTAACCCACCAGATTTCTGTGCTTCTATTCAGCATGCATTTTACTTCCATTTGTACATTTTATCCATCTGATTTATAGGTTAAATATATTTCTTGGCTGCTGTTTTGCCTTTTGTTCCTGTGGCGCTGCCCTGGGAGGAACGCGGTCCCAGAGCTAAGAAGCCTTTGAGGCATCTGAAGCAGAGGTTTCCTTCCTTCAAGGTAAGGGAGGGAGAAAGGGGGGTCCTGGACAACATCAGACCCTGATGCTGATTTGTATTCCTGTGTACTCAGACGTATCTAAAGTCCAAAAAGGGACACGTACTCCAGTGTCCGCTCCCAGCCCTGGGGCGGCACATTCTCATATGCCAGCTGTGGTTCTGGTGCTTGGCTGCACATATCCTGACTATTGGCTAAAAGGATAATTTCCCTCCTAGTGGGAGCCTGGCCTCCCTCTCAAAAGAGCGACATTACTCTCACCCAGGCCTCTTTCTTTTTGACTAAAGAGAGAAAATCTCCATAGAGTCTATTTTTTTGTTGTGGTTTGTTATTTGTTTGTGGGATTTCATTTGAAATCCTGGTCTGTGATTACTGGAGTTGATGAACAACTGACTTTGTAGATTGGATGGGTAGTTCTTGCCTCCCAACTACTCCAGAGCCTAGGGCTGCCTGCACTGGGCCAAGTGGAGAGCCCGGATGCCCGTTCCTGGCAGCACTAGTGACTGTACTATTGGACAGAAATACTCCCTTGCCAAAAGAGAGCTAGGCAGCATAGGCCCATGTCTATAGACTGACACAGTCCCATTGACAAAGTTAATATCTAGGCTGGTGCCTCAAGGTGACAAAGCCCCTGGATGTCTGACACTTTCGGGACATTTCCCCATTTTCTCCAACAATGAAGAATGTACTGTGCAAGCTTCATAGTTGTTGCAGAACTGTGAGCCAAACAAAACCATGAATCCAAATCATAGCTAGTAATAGGCAAGGGGCGATATGCCCTAGCCTCCACTCTCTCATCTCTAGCTGCTGATTGGCCATCTCATACTGGATGTCCGAGGGACATCTTAAACTCACTATGTCCAAAACCAAATTCTTTCTCCCCTCTGCCAAATCCTTCTCTCTTCTCCCCTCCATCCATCATCTCAACCATTCCTGCATACAACCTAAAAGCCATTGCTGACTTTCTTCCCTCCCCATGCCAAATCCTTCCCTCTTCTCCCCCTCTTCCAACATCTCAATCATTCCTGCTTACAACCTAAAGGCCATTGCTGACTTTCCCCCTCCCCAAATCCTTCCCTCTTCTCCCCCTCTTCCAACATCTCAATCATTCCTGCTTACAACCTAAAGGCCATTGCTGACTTCCCCCCTCCCCAAATCCTTCCCTCTTTCTCCCCTCCGTCCGTCATCTCAATCATTCCTGCATACAACCTAAAGGCCATTGCTGACTTTCTTCCCTCCCCCCACCAAATCCTTTCCTCTTCTACCCTCCTTCCATCATCTCAATCATCTCAACCATTGCTGACTTTCTTTCACCCCGCCCCCCACATTTCCAATTAGTTGTCAAGACTTGTCTTTTCTATCTCCTCAGTATCTCTTGTATAGACTCTCTTCTGTCCTTGGTGCTGCCTTCACCCAGGGCAGGCCTTCTCCTCCTCATGTCTAGACTGTTACAATAGCCTGCTCATTCATCTTCCTGCCTCCAGGCTCTCGCCACTTCAATCCACCCTGCACTCAGCCGTCAAATCAAACTTCCTCCCCGTTATCTTGAGGATCAAGTATAAAATCATCTGTTTGGCTTTTAAAGCCTTTCATATCCTGACTCCTATCTTCCCGATCTTCTTACACCTTACTCCTCTCTGTATACTCTGATACTCAATGGCACTTGGCTGCCCTGCTGCTGCTCCATCTCCAAACTCCAAGTTTTCACTGGCAGTCTCTCTCATCTGTATACTTAAGGGGCTTAACCCTGCTCTAGCAGCCTGAGAGCAACAGAGAAATGCTTTTGTCTAACAGGAGAATGCAAACAGGAATGCTATAGCCATGCATTGCAGACTGATCTCCAAAGGCAGCAACTGCATCAGACACAGTAGTTTGGTTATGGGTTGTCCCAGGAACATGTTACTCCCAACCATGTTTCAGTAAGTCTGTGGCCGCTCTTACCTAGGAACGCTTTGTGCTTTGTTGGCAGAGTGTGAGTGAACCATTACTGTCTTGGACGTTGTGGTTCTTATGTTGTTATTGCTGGTGTCACATTTCTTTCTGTTGGCAAATGTTTCGTGATAAAAGGCTGACGGCCTACTTTTGACTAATTTGTTTAAGTGGGAAGAATGTAGGTGAAGGCTCAGGAGGTATGACTATGAGAAGCAAGCACACATCTCCTCCCATATCTCGCTACCCTTAGGACCCTGAGAGGGAATGAGGGAAGCATAGCGAACCCACTGGGAATCACTTTGACTTATCAGAGGGCACTTGGATGGGACAGACAAAGGAGCCCCACCCAGGAAGGGAGAAAGTCTGAAAAGAGACTGCCACAGGGTCCATCAACAAAGTAAGTGGAATGGAACTTCAAGGGGAGTTGCCAAGGAAAGGAGACCCAGGAAAGGCTTCCTTTACAATATGACTTTTGAACAGAGCTTTAAAGGAAGTTACAGGTGCAAGAGGCATGAGTGAGGAAGGAATGCATTAAAGGCCTTGTGAGGGGAGGGAGAGGGTTGTGTAACAAGGCAGAGGTCGGCTATGTATGCTCTCCTGTATGATTTCTGTGATACACTGAATATGTAGATTGTATGCAAGGAACAGACAGAGACAGACTGCACAGGCCTGTGTGTAAAGGGGCAGAAGTTTCTGGAACTTGGAAAGGTGGGTCAGGGAGAGGTTTGAAGAGTTTGTAAATCTCCATAGAGTTTGTATTTTGTCCTAGAAGTAATAGAGGAAAAACACTTGGCAAACCCACCAAGACCTCAGAGATAGGAGGTGAAGAAGAAGAAGAAGAAGAAGAAGAAGAAGAAGAAGAAGAAGAAGAAGAAGAAGAAGAAGAAGAAGAAGAAGAAGAAGAAGAAGAAGAAGAAGAAGGAGAAGAACAAGAACAAGAACAAGAAGAACGAGAACATGCAGGCATGTATATGCGTACAAATGCATTCACATGTGAATACACATATGTGATATAGATTATGTTATGTATAGGTAAGAATTTGTAGTATGCACAGCAACCGCACCTCAAAAACCATCTTAAAAGACGGGATAACCCAGGTTGGGGGTAACCAACAGGCCTCAAACTCCTCGGTGAGTTGGGGGGATGTTTACCTTATGTGTGTGAAGACTGCTTCAAGCAGAATGGGAGGATGAGAATCATTTGTTCCAGTAGCCATGAAGGCATCTGAAGCATCTGCTGTGGAGTGCTTAGAACTAGGTCAGGCATCTAAGATGCCAAGGTTGTCCACTGCATCTGCAGTCATTGCCAGTCATTCTGATCTTTGTCTCGCCATTGGACTTTGATGACTCTGGAAGAGAGTGTAGGCTGACAACTTTGTGCAATTCTGTCTCACTGAAGTTCAATTCACGTATGAGTCAAGCCATCACACCATAGTATCATGGATCCTCTTCAAAAATGGAAGACACACAATAATTGATTTTTGACCCATGACTTGTTCGTATATGTAAAAAATTTCAAAGAATACTAAGAACTCTGGCATATTTGATATCAAAATGAAAAACTATTTTCTACTTAACATGTCACCAATATAATAACATTTAAAATAATTTCTATAAGACCTAACATTTTTCAGGGAGGCAGTTCAATTGTACATAATACCACTTATCCTTAAGTCCAGTATTATCTCTTCAAAGCAGAATTATGAATGGCTTTCAAGTTGAAAAAGGACCAAATTGCCTTACTAATCATTTGGGAGACATGGATGATTTTGAATTAGATGAATCTCCCAAAACATATTTAAAAGCTTCTTTGTGTTGTGGAATATTTCTTCTGTGACATCAAAATATGATGTGGACCTGACAAATCTAAAATTGTTAACATACATCTAAAAGGTGTAGAGACTGAAGGTTCAAGTTTGAATCCAGAGGTCAAATGGAACCAATGGATATTCAATATTAATAATTGCCTTTGTTTCCTCCAGGCAAGCCATGTTAAGCATAAATATGTCAAGTAGAAAGGTATGGCTGAATATGTTAACAGACTTCTGAAGTCAAAGTTGAATGGGAAGAATGCATTTAAATCAATTAACACCTCTGCAATACCCATCTGATTCCACACGTTCAGAACTATAGAGTGAAAAATAACAGATTTGGAAAGTACAGCAGCTGAAGTAAAGCCCCCACATGGAAATGAAACTCCAGGTCCATCACTTTGAAGCAGGTATAGGCAGATTAACACTTCCTCTCCCAAAAGGAGGAATTGATTGAAAAGACTTTCTTGGAACACACAATCAGTGGAACAAAAAATGTACGGAACTATCACTTCACTAAACAACTTTAAAAGCTGCACACCAGGTACTAGAGGTACACACCACTGGCTTTATAGAATGGACTTCAGAGTGGTTGACCTTCAAAAGGAGCCTGTAAAATCACCAGGTTTCAGAAACAGAATTAAAAGGTCCTTCATGTGTGACATCCACATGAGCTCAATGAGGAATATGTAACATAAAGATTATCCTCAATAAGCCTGGTCTTAGGAATCATTGTAAATTATGGAAGGAATTGGCAATACATTACCATGTTGATTAATTTTAGAACCTACTGAATGCTCAGCAATACATTTTGTTTTCTTTGTGTCCCCAGCACTTAATGCATTCCCTGGCACAGAGGAAGCATTTAATAAGTGTTTCCTGACTGACTGGCTACTAGAATTGTATCTCAAATTTTTTCCTTGTTTCGCTAAAAATAGCTAAGTCATTGTTGTAATAATTCAGCTAGCAGCTGCTGTGGGGTGTAAAACCAACAACAAACAGCTCATAGTATGCTGCAAGTCCAGGTTCTTTTGATCTGCTTTATTAAGGAAAGCAATATTAAAGGGTTAACAATCTTACTTTAATCCAGCATACAAATATCATTCACTTAGTTCAGGGGGAAAAGCCAGCACCCTGAACTTCAGAGCAGATACAAATAAATTACAAACATCAACAGAGAGACCTTGTCTCATTCAAATCTCAATGTATAGTTACCAGAGTTTAACAAAGTCTGAACATACAAGTTTACAAGCTGGAGGGCTCTTAAATACAGCTGCCCAAAGTTTCCACATCAGCGCACCACCAAGAGTAAGAACCCTAAGCAAATAGCTCTGTCTTCTCTTTTTATGAACTCTTTAGCCATCATCAAATGTCATTTGAGTGACCAGAACTTAAGCTCTTACTGTTGGCTCTGGAGTTAGAACCTCCCCCTAGGACCCTGAGGTCTTCACACCCACATTGACTTAGCACCTAATAGCTATGGGTTTTGGGCCTACTTGGGAAGGAAGATATAATCAGACCTCCCTTCATGGGTGTGTTGGCAACCAAAAATGGGCTCCTTAGCACTTAGTCAACAAGTGCCCTTGACTAGTTTGGCTTTTTCCCCTGAACTGAATGCTGTTTGTATGTTGGACTGGAGTAAGCTTGTCGGCCCCTTCACCTTGCTTCCCTTGCTTAAGCTGATGGAAAGAACCTGTGCTTTCCTGGTCAACCCCTTCACCTTGCTTAAGCTGATGGAAAGAACCTGTGCTTTCCTGGTCAACCCCTTCACCTTGCTTAAGCAGATTGAAAGAACCTGTGCTTTCCCCGGCGTACCTTACACCCCCGCAGAAGCCGGATTGTTAAAAGCAGCTCCCGTTGGAGCCAGAGGCTGCTATAGCCACAGCCACAGCCACAGCCACAGCCACAGCCACAGCCACAGCCACAGCCACAGCCAAAGTAGGAGCTGCCAGTGGCAGAGCTGACCTACGGGAGGAAGCTGAACAAGGACTTCAGGCCAGTGGGTAATCTTTTTACCATAGAAGGGGAAGCATGATTTTGCTTTATGCAATCATGCTTCTCTGTAGCCTCCTGGTTACTCTTTCAAGGCGTACTTATTGGGCCTGGAAGCTTTTGATCAATATATCGAAATGGGGTTTCTGGTTCATGGGTTGGTTACTGTGGAGCCTAAATATATGCTTTGGTTCTTCTGCCTTCTACTTTGAGAGTTTCTTATATCCGGCGGTTCCAAACCTTTCAGACATGTTTATGATCCTCTTTAAGATTATAAACTCTGCCCTCCTAATACAATGGGCCCCACCTGGAACCCCACCTTAGTTACCTAATTTAATCAAGGAGATAAAGGACAAACTCTTCAAGTGCTAAGAGCCCATCTAGATTCCCAATACAGTCATTCACAGTTGATCATCATACAATATTCCTGTTACCATCTAGAATGTTCTCCTGGTTCTGCTCACTTCACTTTACGTTAGTTCATGTAAATCTTTCCAGGTTTTTCTGAAGTCCACCTGTTCTTCGTTTCTTATAGCACAATAGCATTCAACTACATTCATATACCACAAGTTGTTCAGCCATTCCCCAATTAATGGGCATTACCTCAATTTCCAATTCTATGTCACCACACACAAAAAAAGATCTGGTATAAATATTATTTGTGCATCTAGGTCCTTTTCTTTAAAAAAACACTTTGAGATACAGACCTAGTCATAGCATTTCTGCACAATTTTATAGCCCTTTGGGCATATTTCCAAATTGCTCTCTAGAATGGCTGAATCAGTTTAGAACTCCACCAATAGTGCATCAGTGTCGCTATTTTTCCACCCACCCAACATTTGTAATTTTCTTTTTCCATGATTTAGCCAGTTTGATAGATGTGAAGTGGTACCTCAGAGTTGGTTTAATTTTTATTTCTCTAATCAACAGTGATTTAGAGCATTTTATATGACTATTGATTTTTATATGACTTTGATTTCTTCATCTGAAAACTGCCTGTTCATATCCTTTCACAATTAATCAATTAAGGAATGACTCATATTCTTATAAATTTGACTTTTTATACGTTTAAGAGATGAGGCCTTTATCAAAGAGACTTGCTCTAAAATTTTCTTCCAGTTTTCTTCTTTCTTTCTAATCTTGGCTGAATTGGTTTTGCTTTTGCAAGAACTTTTTAATATGATGTAATCAAAATTATCAATTTTACATCTTATAGTGCTATCTCTTATTTAGTCATAAATTCTTCCCTCATCCATAGATCTAACATGTAAGCTATTCTATGCTCCAAGAATTTGCTTACTGTATCACCCTTTATATCTCCTTAGATTTTTTCTTCTTTTTTTCTGGTTAGATTTATCTAATTCTGAGAGAGGAAAGTTGAGGTTCTCCACTAGTATAGAGTTTATTAAATATTGAGAGAAACCTCTCCCAGGGACATTTTGATGTGAATTTCATCACAAAAGAGATTAAAGGGAGGGGTTGGAATAAGAGCTCAGCCCCATTTCTCCAAGGCTCATTTCTCTAAAAAATCAACTCTGTACTAAGAGCCGGATAGTCAGGGTGAGGTAGTCAACTTAACAAGCATTACCACTCTTCTACAGGTCAAGAAAAGAGGACTCAGAAATGTGTGTTAGCTCTGCTAATGAAACATACTAAATGGGGGCAGGAAGGCAAAGGAAGCACAGCCCAAATCTTCTGACACCCAAACCAAGGCTATCTTGGTGTCAGCCCAGAAATCCCTGGAACCTAGTACTGCTCAGCTTTCCTCCAGTGAGTCCAGCTCTTTGGTCATGCACACATAGGCTGTAGCATTCTTGAGAATGAAAAGTCTTCATTTCCAGATGATGTTAAAACAATGGAAAAAAAGTCTCTGGTGTTATAGAGGTTTTGGGGAGGGTCAGCCATAGAAATCATATAACAGGAGTAGTTACAAAGGAATTGGGAGATCAATTAATTCACAAGCATTTAATTATTTCCTATGTGCCAGGGTTGGTGCTATGCACTGCTATTGCAGGGAAACACAAAAGCAAAAAGCAGTCCCTGCCCTTGTGGAGCTTGTATACGACAAAGGAAGCCAACATTTAAAGAAACAGGTGCAGATGAGCTATATACAGAAAACTCACATCAATGAAATAGCAACATTAGCAGAAATGCTAACCACAGACCTGATAGTTCTCAGTATCTTAAAGGTTCCAGAGCATGTAACATCTCCTAGGTGAGATAATGGAGCTGTCAAAGTATCACGAGATTCCATGTCAGGCTCCTGAGTGCTGTGGATTCAGAACAGCAAGCTTTGCTATGTACATACACATTTACATATCAGCTGGGTGTGAGGTACTATGCTAAGCCCTGGGGAGGGAATTGCCCAGTTCCTTTGCCATGAAACAACCAGGATCCTCTTACTTCCAAGTTTCAGGAACAAATTGAGCAAGCACCCATAAAATGGTGGCGAGGAGCAATAGGAAAGATGGGAAGATGTAAGGTTTTTTGAGGCAAGAGTGGAGATAATTCCTTAGAATCTCTCATGCTGCCTGGCATCTTCTCCTGAGAGAGACAGGAAGCATCATGCCCCATGCACATCAGCAACCTCCACCACAGTGCTGTGGTACTGGTTTCTCTCAGACCTGATTGGAGCTAGCTCGGGACCCAGAGTCCAAGAGTCCTGGGGAGAGAAGTGCCTTCCACCCTGCTAGCCCAACTTCTAGCCCATCCCTTGCACTCATCATTGAGGGTAGCAACTCTTGTGAGTAAGGCACTCAGCAACTGCCTCTGTAGGTATAACATCTTTGCCTCCTGAGCAAACACAACTATGGAAAACCAGGCACAGTGGTGGAGTGTTCCTGATGCCAAAGACCTTGGCACTGTTGTCTAGTCAAACATCAGAGATGGAGATGAGCTTTATTAGTGGGAATACAAAAGAAAATATGTTCCCATGTACTTTGTGGCTGAACCCTGAGGACTAGGGAGCTATCCCATCCTATTTGCAGGTGATTCTTTTATGTGTAATCTCCTCCTAATAGAATGGGAACTTCCTGAAAGCAAGAACCACTTCTCTATTTGTGACTCATGTTTAACTCAGTATTTTACACTTAACAAGCCAGTCTTTCATTTAGTCGTTCATATGTAGCGAGACCCTGAATTCACTCCCCCAGAACAAGGCCAGCTAAAGCTCCTTAGGGAGTGGTGGTAGGTATCTCTTCTCTAATGTTATAGGTTCAAGCCCCTATTCTGGTGCCGTCACCCTACACTGTTAACTGCCAATACTTAATGTACCTGTTCCATTAAGTCAATTAACATCAATGATCTTTTATGAAGGGTTATTTAGTGTTAATATATCTGTCTCTCAATCGAGAGAGAGAGAGAGAGCTACAAACATTTCTCCCTAACAGCTAGGGTCACACTCACCCCTATACTGCCTCTGTTTCTGGGGATAGAGTTTTAGACTTAATGTGGTTTCTACAGATCATTGGTCCCACCAAGTTCACTTCCAAGTACAGCATAGGGATTGTACAAGTCAGAGTCCCAGCTGATGCTTGGGTGGGTCAAGCAGCCCACTCATTGCTTCACTCCTCCAAAATGGCTTTTGACAAACCCTGGCATGGACTGCAGTTTCCAGACTTCTCATGGTTTGCTCTCTCACTCATATTCAACAGAATAAGGGAGAGTCAGTCAATAGAGATTTATTAAGCACCCGCTATGTGCCTGGCACTAGGGCTACAAAAAGAGGCGAAAGACAGTCCCTGCCCTCAAGGAGCTCACAATCTAATGGGAGAGATAATAAGCCAACAAAGATGTCCAAAAAAGCTACAGAAAGTATAACTAAATCCAATCCAATGTACATTTATTAAGCACCTCTGACTTAAGAACTAGGAAGTCATTAAAAGAGTGAAGGTACTAGATTTAGAGGGACTGGGAAAGGCTTTCTGTTGGAGATGGGATTTTACTTATGACATTATGGTCTATCTAAAAGGAAATAGACAGAAGCTAGAAAACAAAAGCAAGAGGAGGCTTAGGTTGTCCTGGCTGCACGTCGTCAGACCTGGGTGAGAGGGCCCCCTCTCCCATCTCAATGCCAATAACAGCTCATCCTCATTATCAAAGATTAGGGAGGTAAGCAACCACTTAAGGCAAAAGAGACCCCGCCCCAACTGCATAATGTCTTTTGAATGCCCGTAGTCCTTGCTCCTGAAGCAATCAAGTCTCTCTGCTCATCTTATTTCTGTTTAACAAACCAGAAGCTGCTAGAGAACGTTGGCAAATGTTCCAAAGAGTCTGGGGGTCCCCAGCCCTCCCTCACGCATTCACTCATTCATATATTCATTCATTCATCCCTACAGCCCAAGTACCTCTTTGGTAACCCTCAAGTCCTTTGGGAGGGGGCACATTAACTCTTTCTGCCCCAACAAGTACCATTTATACCACTATTGCCTTCATTGGGTTTTTTTGGAGGGGGGAAGGCAGGGCAATTAGGGATAAGTGACTTGCCCAAGGTCAGACAGCTAGTAAGTGTGTCAAGTGTCTGAGGTTGGATTTGAACTCAGGTCCTCCTGACCCCAGGGCCGGTGCTCTACTCACTGCACCACCTACCTGCCCCTATTGCCTTCATTTTTACTGAAAAATATATGGTTGCCTAGCAGCTTTGAAGAGCTCCATCCTTTCTTCTTTCCTGTTATTTCTCTGGTGTAACATGGACACTGGGGTGGTGGAAGAGAAAGATAAAATATCCAAGGCTTCTACTCCAGAATTCAAGACTTTAAACTTCACTTTGCATTTGGTGAGAAATGAGCTGTCTTTAAAAGGTTTTATTTGGACTCTGCATCCCCCAGGCCTATCAAGGCCCTGTTTTAACCAGCATCTCCAATCTCACAACAATCAAGTGGATTTCAAAGGAATCAAATGTTGCATGACTAACTATTCAAATCTCTTCAACTTTCATTTGGGGTAAAGCTGCAAGCCTGGGATTCTGCCATGTGAGAATAAGGACTGTGAATGGAGAGTGGGCTGGTGGCCAAATCTGTCAGCGGGAGAATATTAGGTATTTAGGAGGACGACGCTTTGATCAGAAACCTTCCTGTTATAGTTGGCCATATATATGCATACATGAATACATACAAGCATATGTATATATGCCCACACATGCATATGTAATAGAAATAGGAATCATTTGGTATGTTACATGCCATTCATTATTTCAAATGCAATTTTAATCCCGTTCGGCATGAAAGTATCTTAAAATCTTCAATAATGGCCCAAGCAACTTTAAATATTAAAATTCACATTAGTAATTCCCCTGTCTATGGAAATGCTGGATTGTTTGCATTATAGATTGTGAGTGTGACCCAGTCCTTACTTTTTATGTATTCCGTTTTCAATGATCCTTTTGGTGGTTCAGAAACCCACAGCAAATGCCAGAGAGATTAGTCATCAACATGGTTTTAACACGCCAAAATTAAAAGCTGCTAATTATCAACTTTAAATGAATCCTTATTGGATGGCAGAAATAATTTCTCATGAAGTGTTTCCAACACTCAGAGAAGGCTTTTAGGACACACAGCATTAACATAATTTTTTCGACTGGGGTTCTCATAGGACATCTGATGAAGTCTCTACCCTTAATTTTAATTGCATAGGCTGCATTCGTAATTAAAAACTGTACAAATGGATTTTATGCCATGCCAAAAGAAATCTAAGTTCATTAGTTATAAAAAACCTTTTAAAAATTGATGTAAATATGTGAATTCTTTAAAAGTTTGAACTCCAAGCCCTCATTTTATGTTGAGTCGCCTTTAATCTAAGGAATAATGAAATCAATATAAATTAAGATATTCCCATTTTTTCCCTTTTATTTCCCTCTATGTCCTTCTGATTCTATAATCCTCCTTGTAGAATTAAACTAATTTTAAATTTAAATACTTTAGAGACTTGAATTAAAAAAAATCTTCTTGACCTTTTTTTCACTGGGTTATATAAATAAAAGTACGCATATCCTTTAATAATTCCTCTTATTAAGCCACAATCATGTGAACTCAGATCAAGATAAATTGGCAAGAAAACCTTTCTAAAGAAATAAAAAGGAATGATACACTGATTTGGTATACAGCTTAGCAGCTCAAGTTATTTAAGGTATTTACGCTGAAGTTAAAAGACAAAACAAAACACAACAACTTTGCAAGTAGCCAGAAAGCAGACATTCTTTCTCACATGAAATATCCAGCTGAGCTCTGGGGGCAACCCAGTGGTCAGAGAGAGGATTCTTGGTCAGTTGTGGGTTGGATTCAATGTCATTGAGGTCTTTTTTTTGCAACAGTGAGGTTCAAGGAAAATGGCCCTGGCTTTACTTCAAAAAGCTGAAAGGACCACTTTATACTTCTTCAAAAGACTAATTGATGATTTTGGTCAAAAAAGCATTGGTAAGGAGAATCACAATCATGGTGACACTGGTGAATGAGTGCATGAACAGATGAATGAATGAATGGACGTATGGATGGGTGGGTGGATGGATGGATGGATGGAAAAGAATTCATAAACCATGTACCATGTTCAAAACACTGAGTTAGAGACACAGTTGAGACCAATAAGAAGGCTGCCCAAGAAACTCCTATTCTGGTGGGCAAGGCCACAAAATATGGGAAGCAGTGTCAAGGGAAGGGCGTTTTGCTCTGCGGAGTCCAACATTCACCAGAGAGTTTGTTGGATCTTATGCCCTTCTCGGTAGTCATGGTCATGATGGTTGATTACTGTTCCAGTGCAAGAGATTCCAGTGCATTACTGTTCAAGTGCAGGGACAGGAGCAGAGATGACAAAATGCCTGGTTTCTCACCTGGACGATGGGATGAGAAAGGAAGCATTGATTGGGAGTATCCAGACATTGTGAGCTAATGATGACATGAGTCCACATCAGTGAGCCCAACATAAAACCAAGGAGGTAGAAAGATGGCCCCGTCTGCTGGCTCTCCTGTGAATGTAACAGAAGCAGAGATGACCTCATTTGTCTAATGAGGACCAGGGGCCATAAATGTAGTGGCCCACATAAATTGAGCAGAGGCCAACCTTTAATCTCAGGGGCATGTCTTCCAACAGAAGTCTCAGGGAAGGAGATTCAGAATCATTAGGGGGATTTCCTAGGGAGCAACAACTGTTTTCTACCAGAGGCCTAGCTTGGAATGTTATGTTCAGGCTGAAACTGAGCTTCTAGGTTACGAAAAGTTCAGCCCCTCCCCTCCTCCATCCTTCCCACCCAGCCCCCAAGTCTTGCATTAATTCTCTTCTTTTTTTTTCATTTCCCTTGCCTTTGTCCATCTGGATCTCAGAGTGCTGACAGGCAAATCAGGCACAATGCTCTGAGGATATTTCTGATCCAACTGGGAGCAAAAGGAGCCACAGAGCTCTTGGGAAAGCATCTTCTCCAGGACTTTCAGTTGAATTTTTTACACACCCCAGAGGTTGGGATAGCTTAAACAAACTTTGGAAGGGTGCCACTGGCTCTGTCTCTAGCCCTGGCCTCCGCCTCCACTCTTTGAGGTTCACTCCCAAGTTCAGGACTTGCTACAATAAATTGGAAATAAAATGTTTCAGCATGATTGGAATGGGCTTTGCTGAAAATCCAATAAAAAGGCAAATAAAAGCCCTGGCACTTCATTTAATAAACTTGTTCAACGGCTTCTTCATAAAGTTTGTCGACACAGAAATTCATTTGGGCCGAGGCGAGGCAATCAGCAACTTGGATACTCTGGCACTTGGTTTCACTAACCCTGCCTTTGAGTGCTCCCAAGCAAACCTTTGCCCAGTTGGCTCAGGGCCCAGAGCCCAGAGTTTTACAGGTCTCATCATGAAGGGCAGCCAGAAGAAAAGGGCAAGCCTGCTCTCTGAGCTGGTAAGAGAGCTGGTGTTAGCAGGCCTCAAGGGAAGCCACTGGGGAGAAGTATCAAACGTTCAATGGCTCCATGATGTTTTTTTCCGAACTATTTTTGTCCTGTCCATTTTTGTTTTCCTGGAGAAGAGAAGAGAGAGAGGCCAGATGGGCTCAGAGATATTACCTTAATGAGAAAAATGAGGAAGAAAGGAGAAAGCAGACCTTCAGCTAAGGACCCGATGCAGAGAATGGCAATCTAGAGCTACTAGTTCTAAAGTGGTGCAAAAGACTGAGGTGGGCATCAGTGAGGAGAAAAGGAGGAAAGGTGGAGAAGATGCTGTAACTCAGAACACCTAAGGCCTTTGTTTGAGAGACAGAGACATAGAGACACAGAGATAGAAAGGAAGAAAGACAAAGAGGGAGAGAAAGAGGAAGAGAGAGACACAAAGATAGAAACAGAGACAGAAGAAGAGAGGAGACAGAGATGGAGAAGAGATGCACAAAAAAGGAGATAGAGAGAGAGAGAGAGAGAGAGAGAGAGAGAGAGAGAGAGAGATGTAGCAAGAGAGAAATGAGAAATGTGGGGGATCCAATATATCATGTGTGCTTGAAAGGGGAAATAACCTTTAAGTTGCCAAATAGCCTTAACAGCCTTTTCTCTGAAAATGCCTTTGTTTTCTCAATGATAAAATAAAATGGAGAAAAACACTGATGATCGAAAATTTTCAGCTTTCCTCATCTTTTCCCTGCTGCTGACTTTGATCACAGACTCCCCAACCTACTGGATTTGGCTTTGCCTTTCCTCCCAATACTATTTTCTTCTCAAAAATAAGAATTTTAGGAAGTAACTTACTTAGGGAATCGACCCAGGGAATCACAAGCACCCACCATGTTGGGCTGGAAGCTTCTACTCCTTAGTAAACAATATCTAACTTGAGGCCCTTTCTTTCATCAACTGAGAAGACCCAAAGAGTTTTGAGAAGGTGTCTTGTCTGATGGGATCCCAACCAGGAGGCACCAGGGTCTCCCAAGTGTCTCAAGAGTAGGTACTGACCACCACAATCTGTCCAACTATCACCGATGCCTGAGGTTGTTCCAAGCAAGCCTGCCCCTTGCATTGATCTTGGACTTAGATGACCTGTATTTAAATCATGCCTCTGACAGCCACTTTCTTTCTCTCAGCCTCAGTTTCCCCATGTGGAAAATGAGATTAGACTAGATATTTTCTAAGGCCATCGTTGAAACTCTACAGTCTCTGAACTGGTCACTCCTTTCCTTGCCCTTCCACAGCTGTATTTGCTTCCATCACTCCTGGTCAGGTATTGCTATTAGTTCAGTATCTAATTCACCAATTTTGCCAACACCAACATTTGGACGGGTCAATCAAAGGCTGACTCCTTCACTGCTTTCTACCAATACACCCTTTTACTTGCCGTCAGATAGATCAAAGTAAATTTTTCAAAATTTTTAAGGTTCCCAGTAGTGAGAAAACTTTTGATCATTTTTAGCTAAGAGAATATAGGCCCCTTAGGTTCTCCCAATTTAGTTTTTATTATTTTTAAACTTCAGAGCATTGGGTTCAAGCTAGAACCAGATCATTAACCCTGAGGTGGCCCCTAGACCTAATATACACTGATAATTAGGACATTCCTTGCATTAGGATGGAACTTAAGTTCACAAAACACATGGAGTTTCTAAAGCTACCTTCAAGTTGTTGTTGCTTGGGAGAGCAGCATTCAAACAGTCTAGAAGATCCCTCCACATATTTCCATCGTGCAAATATCTCTGCTTTCTCTTTTTTCATTAACATGGCTCAACACATCCCAGGGCCAAGGTTGGCATGATTCCCTGAGCCAGTATTTAGGATACTGGAACAGGAAGGAGGAGAGACCACTTATCCCATAAGCCTGCTCTGGGATGGCTCTGCAGGGGTGAAATGGAAATATATTTTGGACAAAGAGAGAGGGAAGTGACAAAGATGGGGTCAGAAGAGAAAATCAGTTCATCACTAGAAAACTAGCCATCCTCATTCCACATTAAGAATATAGTCTCATGGTAAGACTGTGTGGATTGCCTGATTTCCTGATATCTCATCAAAGGAAGAAGGAGTCTAAGACCAGATAGTGCAAAGAGAGAAAGTGACTGGGCTGCTATGAGAAACTGACTTTTAATTCCTGTCTACATGCTACAAGATTTTCAAAAGGGTAAATAGCCAAAGAGCCTAGAGACTTTGTCTAAGGATCAGGGATATAGGGGCAGCTAGGTGGCGCAGTGAGTAGGGCACCAGCCCTGGAGTCAGGAGGACCTGAGTTCAAATCCAGCCTCAGACACTTGACACACTTACTAGCTGTGTGACCTTGAGCAAGTCACTTAACCCCAATTGCCCTGCCTTCCCCCTTTCAAAAAAAAAAAAAGGAAAAGGAAAAAAAAAGGATCATGGATATAGAGCCAGAAAGGAACTTTGAATCTCATTAGCCAATCTCCTATATGGCAGATGAGGAAACTGAGGCCCAGGTAATTAAGATGATTTGACTAAGATTACATAAGTCATATTTTATACCTGAGGCCTGCATCTAGAAAGGTATAGAGTCCAGGAATAAGGATGTAATAGTCCCCCTGTACTCTACCCTGCTCAGAACACACTGTCTAGTCTATTATGTTCAGTTATGAGCATCACAGTTCATAGGATCCTAGGCTTATAGCTGGGGGCAACTAGGTGGCCCAATGGATAGAGCACTGAGCCTACAGTCTGGAAGACCTTAGTTCAAATCTGCCTCAGACACTTATCAGATATGGGACCTTGGGCAAATAAGTCACTTAACCCTGCTTGCCTCAGTTTACTCACCTGTAAAATGAGCCAGAGAAGGAAATGGCAAACCACTCCAGTAACTACCAAGAAAACCCCAAATAGGGTCATGGAAAGTCAGACATAATTGATAAATAACTAAACAACAGACTTAGAGCTGGCCATTAGAAGCCATTTTCTCCAATTTGCCATTTTACAGATATTTAGTGGTGTTAGGCAACCTATTCCAGTTCCCACAGCTAGCGAGTGACACATTTGACATCTGGACCATGAGAGTACAGGGAGAGAGTTCTGGAGTCCAGGGGATGGAAGGAGTAGCCCCATGCACTCTGCCCTGGGAGTGCACCCCATGAATTTTGTGATGATGACTGTGTCCCACAGCTGGAAAAGCCACTGAGAAATGTAAAGTGTCCAGGGAAGGGCGAATTGTGAGGGGAGGGGGCTCAAGTTCATGCCACAGGTGTATTACTTTAGGAAACTGGAGATGTTCAATTTGCAGAAGACGATAATTATGGGGAGGGTGTGCTAGCCGTAATCAAGCATTGAAGGACTGCCACACAAAAGAATTGCTCTGCTTGGACCCGAGGGCAGATTTAGGATCCATAGGGCTTCATATGATGAAAGGGTTCATAGCAGTCAGAGTCAATGTAAATTGCAGGCTGCCTTGGCAGGGTGAAGATTTTCCCACATTGGACCTCAAGGAAAGACTGGATGGGTATTTCTTGGAACATTGTGGAAGGGCCTTTGTTCACATTGAGGTTGGACTAATGACCAGGGAGGTTCCTTCCAACTTGGAGATTCTGTGAAAAGTGGACTCCAAATATCATGTCCTTTCTGCTTCATGTTGTCTCCATGGTGTGTCATTACTCATTTGTCCCTGTGTCTTATACCCCAAATTGTTTTTCTGACTTTTGTTTTACAGAACAAACAAAATAATGAAAACGAACACACACTCAACTATTTAATAAATGCATTTGAAGTACCTATGTATCATCTTCTATGTAGCTGCATTGTGCTGGGTGCTAAAAATCTAAAGTCAACAAGAAACAGTGCCTGCCCACAGGCCCATCAGAGCAGTGCCCAGGTAAGAGCAGCTGTGCTGGATCCCCAGTCTCTGCTGCATCCTGCTCACTGCCTTTGGCTTCTTGCTTCTTGATTGTTAATATCTTTGGCTGCCTCTTCCTCAGCAGAAACCTACTCCCTGAAGGGCCCTTGTTGCTTAAAATTCATAAGCTTTCCCAGTTCTTTGAGGAAAAAAAAAACAGAAAAAAGCCTGGGACCAGCAAAAAGCCTCCCCTCAGTTTGTCCTGCCTTGTTCTTCCTGAGTCTTGTCCAAGAGGCCTTATATCTGCCCAACAAAAGATTCTTTGGTATAATAATAATTAACAATCCTGATCATCAGTCCTTCAAGGGGGTGATCATTTCCTGAGTCTTATTCTTTTCTTTGGACAAGGATTTGGAGCGTCCATGGGCAGTTCTGTACTGGCTCCTGGTCACCATTCCCTAGTCCTTCCAACACTAATCTCCGAAGGGTTGACTACAGAGAAGACATTGGTCATTTGGTCAGCACACAGCAAGTAAATGCGGTTTGGATTTCAAGCCTTTCTGTTCTTAGTAGATGGCTGGGCCTGGATGGAGGAAGAGGCCCAACAACAAAGTGTCCCCTGTATCAGACTTGGGGGGAATTTTGTATGCAAATGCTGCTTGTCGGAAGCCTGAAAAGGACTTGGCTTATAGTAACAACAATAAAAATAAAAGTAACAGCAGCTGACATTTATGTGGAATCTTAAGGTCTGCAAAGCATGTTACAAATATTATCTTGTGTATCTTCATAACAATCCAGCGAGGCAGAACAGCTTATTATATTCATTTTACACATAAGGCAACTGAGGCAGGCAGAGGTAAAATGATTTTTCCAGGAACACCTACATAAGAAATGTGTGAGGTCAGTTTTGAATACAGGTCGTCCTGAATTCTCTCCACTGCATCACCTAGCTACCAATATCCACATTTCTATGCTTGGCTGTGACCAGTAATTTCATAAATTTAGAGAATGCCCTTTATGGGTGACTTTGACTGGAGTAGGCTGGTAACCACCTTAATTTGTGGTCTAGTAGAGTGCCTAAGGCACTCAAAATTGATGTGAGTGGCAGCTGACAGATTAAGGGGCAAGACTTGAATTCAAGTCTCTCTGCCTCCAAGGCCAATTACCTATATGTTTTTGTTTTGGTTTTTTGTTGTTGGTGGTGGTAGTTTTTTCTCATTTTTTTAAACTTGTCATGTGATTTCATTAGAACAGAAAATGTCCATTGAGGTAACCCCTCCACAAAGAGAAAAGTCTTCTCATACCTATTGCATTGATTTTCATCCTATTATGTCTGGTCTTTATCCTACCCATCTAAATTAATTCTGAAAGTTATGGTAGAAAGTTCTGGCCCCCAAGGGCATAAGTGGAAGCAACAGACAGAAGATGTAAAGTGGCAGATTTGGGCTCAATGGAGGGAATGTCTTCCTAGAAGTAATGGCTTTCCCCAGTTAGAGTCAGCTAAATGGAATTCATAGACTCCTCCATCATTGGGGGTTTCAAGCAAGGCTGGATGACCAATCATTGGGTATGTCTTAGAGGGGATTTTTTTCAGGTGGGGTAGAATTAGGTAACCTCTGAGGACTTGTCTAGCCCTGAGATTCTATGGTTCTGAAATTCTGAAGCGAACCTTCCACATAGGTTCAATCTAGGGGAAGGAGGAAAGACCAAGCAAGAGAAAAGGGCCAGCCCATGAGGGAGGCTGAATTCTTTTCTGCCTTCTCTCTCAGATTCTCTCCTGAATACCTATCCTTGTATATTTTGGGTTTTGCTAGCATGTAAAATTATATAATAAGCAGAAAGTGCACAATTGTCACACATGGCAAGGGCAAAGAATACACATTTTTCCTGAGTGTATTAATGTCTTCCAGGGATGGAAACAGGGATTATCTGTAAATAATTATCCAGCCTCCCCCCACCCCCATCCATCCATTGTGTAATGACATTATTCATCCCTTGCCTGGGATAATAGTGCCACATAAAACCACAATCCATTTGCTGAAGGAATCTGGAGCCTCTTTTTGTGTTAGTGGAGCTGGGGTTATACAAATTCTATGGTATGCTCAGCAGCAAATCCAAACATTTGTTCCACTTAAAGAGCTACCAAAGTAGGCACCAGCCTGGGTGTGTCAGGGAGACTGAGCTCCAAAATTCCTAGAGGCTAGCTCTCAAAATCAAGTCTTCTTGTACTCCTCAATAACTGTTAGTCACAGATACTTCCTGAGACCAAAGGAAAAGCTTCTCTTTTCTAAGCCCCTCTTCCAGAGGCTTAGGGGTCCTCCAGGTGCTAATCATTCTGTCTTCATTGGAAGTTGGTTGGTTGGCATGCTGAGTTGGCAAGCTGCAGCTGAGGCCATGAAATCTTGCCTTCCCTTTTGTTGGGATTATGAAGATGGCCAATGGTTCTTTTAGTAAGGCACCAGAACCCACAAAAAATGGGATGAAACAAATTTTGAGCTCAAGGCAACTTAAAAGGTCAGCAGGAAAATTCTGTGGCAGCAGCATGAGAGTGAAGTACAGGGTATATCAGCAATCAGCAGCAGGCCTTGAGGGTGATGGAATTAGTGCCCACAGCAGCTAGTTCCAGACCTCTTAGTTCACAGAGGGTAAGGAGGTCTGACAATTTGTCAGAAGAAGATTACAGGGGTCCCTTTGCTGGCACCACGGGGAGAAATCTGCTGCATTGCCCATACATGGTTCTAGTCCAAAGGCAAGGAGGAGTGCTAGCACACCAAAGCTTGGGGCTGCAGGGGATCTGGGAGCCTGGTCACAGTTTCAGGGCAGAAAGGAATACTTGTGGTCACTCATAGACCAGAGCACAGGCCAGAAGAATACTAAACACAAGTGTCCTTAGCTCATAACACCTTGGAAGAACTAAAACTTATAGACACCTAGAACTAGCTCTGCAAACAGCTGCACAAATAACCTGAAGGTTAGTAGAGTGGCCCTTCCACCCTGGAAGCAGAGCCCAAATTTAACCTCAGGTGAAAAGTTAAGAAATAGGCTGGCAAATGAGCAAACAACAAAATAGATCTCACCAAATTACTATGTAGAAAGAGAAGATCAAAACACAAACTCAGAAAAAGGAAAAAAGGTAAAAAAAAAGAAAACTGCTATGTCCAAAGGCTCGAAAAAGTGTAAAGGCCCAAAAAGAATTTTTGGAAGACCTCAAAAAGGATTTCAAAACTCAAATATGAGAGGTAGAGGAAAAATTGGGAAAAGAAATGAAGATGATGAAGGAAAATCATGATAAAAGAGTTTACAACTTGGGAAAGGAGGCACAAAAAATACTGAGCAAAATAACACCTTAAAAACAGAATATATCAAATGGTTAAAAAGGCACAAAAATCCACTGAAGAAAAAAATGCCTTAAAAATCAGAAATGGCCAAATGGAAAAAGATATACAAAAATTTGCTGAAGAACTCCTTAAAAATGAGAATTGGCCATATTGAAAAAAAAGATGTACAAAAATTCACTGTAGAAAATAATTACTTAAAAATTAGAAATGGGCAAGTAGAAGCTAGAGACTCCACGAGTCATCAAGAAACAATAAAACAAAGCAAAAAATGAAAAAAAAATAGAAAAAAATGTGGAGTGTTGTATTGGAAAAGCAAATGAACTGGAAAGTTGATCCAGGAGAGATAATTTAAGAATTATTAAACTGCCTCAAAACTATGATAAAAAAGATCTTAGACACTATCTTTCAAGAAATTACCAAGGAAAACTGATAATTATCAAGTAAAACTAGAACATGAGGGTAAATAGAAATTGAAATAATCTACCAATAACCTCCTATAAGAGATTCCAAAATGAAAACTCTCAGGAATATTATAGCCAAATTCTAGAGCTCCCAGGTCAAGGAGAAAATATTGCAAGTAGCCAGAAAGAAACAAATCAAATATCATGGAACCACAATCACAATGAGATCTAGAAGCTTCAATATTTAAGGATTTATGAGCTTGGAATATGATATTCTAGAAAGCAAAGTAGCTAGAATTACAACCAAAAATCACATACACAGCAAAACTGAGCAAATCTTTCAGGGGGAAAATGGATATTCAATGAAATAGTCGACTTTCAAGCATTCCTGATAAAAACACCAGAGCTGAATAGGACATTTGACTTTCAAATACCAGATTCAAGAGAAGAAAAAAAAGGTAAACAGGAAAGAGAAATTATGAGGGATTCAATATGATTAAACTGTTTACATCTGTACATGTGAAGATAATACTCACGACTTCTAAGACCTTTCTTATTATTAGGGCAGTTGGAAGAAATATTCATTGACAGCAGTCACAGGTAGAAGTTGAATAGTATGGGATGATTATCTAAAAAAATAAAATTAAGGGGTAAGAAAGAGTAATACACTGGGAGGAGAAAGTGAGAGGTAGAATAGGGTAAATTATCTCACACAAGAGAGGCATCAAAGAGCTTTTACAATGAATAAAGCTTTTACAAACGAATGATAAGGGAGCATGTGAAGCTTACTCTAATCAGAATTAGCTCAAAGAGGGAATAACATACACACTCAATTAAATATAGAAATCTCTCTTACTTTAGTAGAAGGAGATAATAGAAGAGGGGTTAATAGAACTGAAAGTAGGTTGGGGGAGGTGGTAGTCAGAAGCAAAACACTCTTGAAAAATATATTTTCCCCCAATTACATGTTTAAACTTTTTTAACATTTGGTTTTATTTTAAAGTTTTGAGTTCTAAGTTCTTTCACCTCTCTGCTTTCTTTCCATCCCCCCCCCCGAGATGGTACACAATCAGATATAGGTTATACATGTACAATCATGTAAAAAATTTCCATATTAGCCACTATGTACAAGAAGACTTGAATAAAAGAAAAAAAGAAAGAAAGATAGAAAGGAAGAAAGTTAGAAAGGAAGGAAGGAAGGAAAGAAGGAGGAAAGAAGTAAAAAATAGCATGCTTCAGTGTATATTCAAACAAAATTAGTTCTTTTTCTGGAGGCAGATAGTATACTTCATCATTGGTCCTTTGGAATTGTCTTGGAACATTATATTGCTGAGAATAGCTAAGACATTCATAGTTCATCATACACTATTGCTGTTACTGCATAAAATGTTCTCCTGGTTCTGTTCCCTTCACATTGCATCAGTTCATGTATGTCTTTCCATTTTTTTTCCTAAAATCATCCTGCTTGTCATTTCTTATGTCACAATAATATTACATCACAATCATATACCACAGCTTGCTTATCCATTGCCCAATTGATGGGCATATCTAAGCAAAACACTTTTGAAGATGGACAAAGTGAAAGGAAATAGAGTAGGATAAAGAGAGAGGAAATAAGATGGAAGGAAATACACAGTAAATGTAACTGAAAAAATCATTTATATAGTTTCTCTCTGATAAATACCTCATTTCTTAAATTTATAGAGAACTGAGTAAATTTGTATGAAGAAAGAGCCATTCCCCAAATGATAAATGATCAAAGGATTTGAACAGACAGCTTTCAGAGAAAAAATAATCAAAGCTATCTATAGGCATGTGAAAAATTCTCTAAATTACTATTTATTAGAGAAATGCAAATTGAAACAACTCTGAGGTCCTACCCCACATCTATCAGATTGGCAAATATGACAGAAAAGCAAAATGACAAATGTCGAAACGAATGTGGGAAAATTGAGACTCTGGTACACTGTTGATGGCGTGGGGATGTGATTCTAATGTTTTGGTAAACAATTTGAAATGATGCCCAGAAGACTTTAAAACTGCACATACCCTTCAACCCAGCAATACCAACACTAAAGAGATCAAACAAAAAAGGCAAAACCTATAAATAAAATTATTTATAGCAGCTGTTTTAGTAGTGGCAAAGAATTAGAAATTGAGAAGTTGACCACCATTTGTGGAGTGGCTGAACAAGTTGTGATATATGATTGTGATGGAATACTGTTGTGCTATAAGAAATGTTGAACAGGATGTTCTCAGGAAAACCTGAAAAGACTTACCTGAACTAATGCAAAGTGCAATGAGCAGAACCAGAGAGTATTGTATGCAGCAATAGCAATGTTGTATACAGATCAGCTGTAAATAATTTAGCTGCTCTGATTAAAAACTACATGAAGAAAAATGTTATCCATCTATAGGTAGAAGACTTACGAAGTCTGAATTCAGATTGAAATATACATTTAAGTTTGTTTTTCTTGCTTGCCTTGGTTTGGCTTTTGGTCAGTGGGTTTTTTTGCAATATGGCTAATATAGATATATGTTTTGCATGACTTCACATATATAATCAACAGCAACTTGCTTGCCTTCTCAAGGAGGGAGGGTAGAAGAGAGGGAAAGAATTTGGAAGGCAAAGTTTTAGAAAACTGTTGTCAATATTGTTAACATGCAATTGAGAAATATGTAACAGAATAAATAAAAATATATAGAAAAATGCTGTATAACTGACTGTTGAATGTTTAAAAAGCAGCTGCTGCTGCTGCTATACCTATCACCTGCCTTTACTTCCATTTTTCTGTTGGTGACATACCATTATTCTAGTTACCCATATAACCCATCACTTATCAAATCTGTTTATTCATATGTATGTGTGTATTATATATGTATGTATATATACATATATATATATATGTATATATATATATATATATATATATATATAAAATTTCTTTTTCACTTTCATTACAACCAAAATCATTCAGACTTTTGTCTCCTCTTTTTTGAATTACTTGAATAGCCTCCCAATGAGTCCAACCCAGCCACCCTCCAAGCTTTCCTTCACACCACTGATGATGGTATCTTCCTAACAGCTATTCTTCTATCACTCCTCACATCAAAAACCTTGACTTGCTCTCTCTTAGCTACTGAATACACTACTTTCCCTGGCATTCAAAGCCTTCTCCAATCTGGATCCAACCTGCCTTTATCACCTTACTTCGGAGGATGCGACAGCCACATGGCCTAAGTTCCCACCAAATTGGACAACATTCTAACACCATCTTCTGCCTCTTACTAGCTCTGTGACATTGGGAAAATTACGGCACCACAGTTTCCTCTTCTGTGGAATGAGAATAGTAATGACTATGTTACCTGACATGTAAGTTTTCTATGAAGGTCCAGGGAGCACGTGTGGAACAAATCCCTTTGTGATGTTACAACTTCCTCCAAATGTAGCTTACTGCCATTGACTAGTCTTATGTAACTTCTTCCCTCTGCAAGGACTCCTTTATTGGTTCCAGTGCAGTATGCCAGAGACCCATCTATAAACAAACACTTATCGAAGAAGTGAACGAATAGAAACAGTGAATCGGCCCGTTGCTTAAATCCTCTCTCAGAGACTCCTGAGCTTCCATCCAAGCCCAGCTTAGACATCATTGCCCATACAAAGCCTTTGGTGCAGTCCTTGCATCCTGTCTCACAGACTCCCGAGCTTCCATACAAGCCCAGCTCAGATGCCATCCCCTAGAAAGCCTTAAGAGATCTCCCGAGGGACTGGCACTTTCTTCTTTTAGAACTAGGTGTGGCAATGGATAGGGTGCTGGGCCTGGAGTCAGGAAGACTTGAATTCAAATCCAACATCAAGCATTTTCTAGCTGTGTGACTTTGGGCAAGCCACTTAACCTCTGCCTCAGTTTCCATAACTGTAAAATGGAGCCAACAATAGTACCTACGTTGTATGGGTGTTATGTTGCTTAAGGGAGATGATAGTTACAAAGGGCTTCTTCACACGGTGCTTGGCACATAGTGCTGTAGAAATGCTAGCTACTATTACTGCTGCTATTATTTTAAAATTACCTTTGAATACACATTGGACTTTATTTGTACACACATAGCATCTCCTAAGAAAAACATAAGCCTCTTGAAAGCAGAGGCTATTTTCCTTTTTGTCTTTTAATCATTAGTGCCCAAAATAGGACCTGGGACATAGTAGGTGGCTAATAAATGCTTTGGGGGTTGACAAAATGGGATAGATAAAAATTAAATTAGCCATCAACATAGTCCCATTAGCAGTTACAACATATCAGCCCTGCCTTCTCTTCACCCTTCCCACCAGACTATGGCCAAGTGATCAGACCAAATCTTTCAATCCGAGATTAAATGAGTTGATTAGATCCATCCATGTCATGTCCATGTTAAGCCACGGGACCAGGTGTAGCACATTTTTAAAGATCCCTGACAACCTCACAAACCTCTGCTTATTAGTGGGAAATTTCAAGATCTTTTCAGACACATAGTGTTTTCAGCAATTACATGAGAATATCTGTGAAGTGGTACACATTAAGATACACAGGCAATGGGGTGTAGAAATTTATCTTGCCCTACAAGAATGGAAGGGAAAAGGGGATGAGAGGGGAGGGGGGTGATAGAGGGGAGGGCTGACTGGGGAACAGGGCAACCAGAATATATGCCATCTTGGAGTGGGGGGGAAGGGTAGAATTGGGGAGAAAATTTGTAACTCCAACTGTTGTGAAAATCAATGCTGAAAACTAAATATGTTAAATAAATAAATTTAAATTAAAAAAAATAAAAAAAAGAAAAATAATAAAAATTTAAAAATATATATTATTTTTTCTCAAAAAAAAAAGTAGGGACCAGTCAGATTATATTCAACTGAAGCTTTGGAAACAAATTCCCAAATAGGATTAGAAGGAGTCAGGTGATATGTGAGACGATGGTGGGGGGAAATGAGTCGGTCATGCTTTTCGTGATCTCGAACTGGACTTCATCTTAGCAAGTAAAATGCCTTTAAATTGACTTCAGCATCCGATTTGAATATTTAAACATTTTTGTGTAATGGTAATAAGCTTTCTAAGTTCTCAGAGAAGAATCAACAAAGGGTTTAAAAATAACAAGGAAAACCAAGCATAGAATTCAATTTGTTGTTTATGTATTCTAGTAAATTTTAAATGGAATTCCCCACAAACACAGATAGCAACTGTCAGTGACTCAGTAGATAAGTCCTAGGCAGTTGTGTATTAAAGGGGTTAAAAGACTGGTTCAGAATCACAGACCTAGTGAGCGCTAGAATTTTATCCTGGATCTAGGTCTTCTGGATTCTAAGCTAAGCATCCTCTCCATTCCGCCACACTCTCTCAGGCTGTATTTTGTTCTTAGGTTTTTGTAGGAGAAATCCAGGCAGGTGAGAAAGGCCTTTTCCTGAGTCACACGTCATCAGCACCTGAATGAGATTAACACTGAAGTTGATAATTAGGAATGTTTGGAATTAATTTCTTCAGTCTCATTTTACTCTTTGCAGCATTATACTCAATTTTTACTGGAATAGATTATTCTTTGTTGTAAATATTTATTTTTTGCCTATTGGAATAACATATTCCAGGCTCTTTTCTCCTTTACAGTAGCAGCTGACTATTCTTATGTGAACCCAACTGTCCCTTCTTGGTACTTGAACCCTTTGTATTTGTTTACTTGTATATTTTTTCTTTGAGCTGGAAGCTATGCATTTTGACTAATTGTTCTTGAGAGTTTTCATTTGCAGATTTCTTCTAAGATGTAACTGGTTTACTGTTTCCTTATTTTCACTTTGCACTCTAGTTCTAATAGATCCAGGCAATTTTCATTTTCGATTTCCTGATGTATGGTTTACAGACCTTTTTTGGTTATGATTTTGGACACAGTTTTGATTAAATTTGACCATGATTTGAAAAAAAAATAAAACTGAAGTTGAGGATAAAGCTTTTTCCTAAATTATGTATCATGGATTCCTGGTTTGGAGCTGACAGAGTCAGAGCTGGAGTGTTTCAGTCCGTCATTTCTTTTAGCTCTTTCGGAGCTGTGGTCACTCCAAATGCAGCTTAAAACAGAAGTGTCAGAGCTCAAAGGGACTCTGGAAATTGAATAGTCTAAGCTCCTTATATGGCAGAGGAGAAAACCAAAGCTAAGAAGTGACTTGTCCAAAGTCACACAGCTAGAAGGTGCTGTCCCTAGTACTAAAACCCATATCCCATCCTCAGCAAAGAGGACAATGCTCTTCAGGTACCATAGTACATGTGTCATTGGCACATCCTGGAGATTAACAGGAGTAGGTCCACAGTGGTCACATCAATTGGGAAGCCTCAGTCATCCCACAAGCTAAATTATACTTAAAAGTCAGGTCAAAAACCGCTTACTTTTTTGTACCTCATGGCATATTTAACTTAGCAAACATTTCCCATGAATAGGTTAAGACCTATTTGAAGTGGTTTCATAGAAATGGCACTAAAAGGCAGGAATGTAGGTGGGCTGGGTATTCTTGAACCCATTTGTGGTTTATGACTGCAAGAGGGAAGAGACTTTCTCTGGATACCCTAATGCAAATTCCCAAAGCCACAAGATGAGCGTATATCTTTCAGTTGCACCTCCATATCTGAATTTAGTATTGTTTTTGAAATATGCTTGAAACCATAAATGGTCTGCTGTGGTGCAGAGGAAACCCTGGGTTCTCAAAGACATTACTGCTGGAGCAAAACATCTGCCAGGCCCTCCAACATTAAGGAGAGATCAAGTATATACCTGGGGCGAGACCAAATGTCACTTGGCTGAGAGTCGGCTTGCCAAACACAGAGAAGTCCATCTCTATATGAAACAACAAATATCAACTATTCAGAGAAACATGTAAAAATGCACAAGAAGTGATGAGAGGGAAAAGCACAACACAAGATAAATAATATAAAACAATGAAACTAAATACTGTGTAATTATAATGATAGAAAGGAGGAGAGGGGAGGGGAGGGGAGAGGAAAGGAGACAACCCATCTTCTCCCTTCCATGGAGAGGCATGGAGGGCTGTGGGTGTAGATCTGTGCATGGAATGTCAAGCACAGAAATGGGAAAGTGACATTTTCTCAGCTCCTCTCCCCCTCTCTCTCTCTCTCTCTCTCTCTCTCTCTCTCTCTCTCTCTCTCTCTCTGTCTCTCTGTAATTCTCTCTGTAATTCTGCCTCTTTCTCATTTTAGGGGCAACTCCAATGGGTAAGATTGGAAGAGGAAATAGATCCAAAAATAGGAAGGGATGATAAAGACAAAAGAGACCATTAAAATTTAAATTTAAAAGGGGGGGGAAGAGTGTGTCTGGAGCTCCAATACGAGAAAACAAGTATGTTCACCAAATTGTTCTTTCTGGTAAAAACATTTTGTCACAAAATCATCTTTTCTTACCTTTAACATCTTTTTGTCCCTTATCCTTCACATTTTTATCATTAAATGCCCTTGGCATTATTTACTGGGTTTCATTGGCTTTGTTACCAAGGTTTCTTTTTTTAAATGTTTTTCTGTCTCTGTCTTTGTCTCACTGTGTTTATCTACAGCTATCTTTCTGTGTCTCTCTCAATTTATTTATCTATAAAGTATTGTTGATGTCATTTGTTTCTTCATCACCATGATTTCTAATAACTCCTGCCACGCTGAAAATATTCCAAAAAAAGAAAAAAAACACCCAAGCAAAATCAACTAGCACCATCGTGGGATGTGGCAATCAGTGCTGTATCTGACCGCATTAGGCTTCCCTGCCTAGAAGGGGGCAGTTAAGTCAATGGTGCGTTCTCTAGGACCATTATTGCTTCCACCTTGCTTGCCTGGGTTTTCTTTTGATTTATATTGTTGTTACTCAACATCTTGTCCTTTTAGCTCTCCATATTTCACTCTCCATCCCAAGTTTTTTCTTCTCATCACCAACATCTAGCCAAGCTCCTGGAACATAGTTGATTTAATGATAATCTTCTTGATTCATTGTACGTCTCTGAAATCCAATTATTTATTATTTCCTGATAAGCAATAATGTTCCATTACATTTATAAACCCCAGTTTGTTCAGCCATTACCCAAATAACAGACACCTGTCTCACCAGATTTCTTTTAAAATGGTCCATTACTCCCTGGGCTCATATTTTCTGAGGAATCAAAACCTTCCATGAATTTACATCAAAACTTCTTTTGCTTATGGCTTCAATGCCCCTTTGCTTATCAAGAAGGACAAGCATTTGTGACTAAAGAGGTTTTATACTTTTTGAGTTTTCCTATTATGGAAATTGATTTGCATGAGTTAAACTTCTGAATCAAATTATAATGAGTGCTGGGTTCATTCTCACTATGACCGAAACCAAAGGCATAAAGAAATTGCAGCAAAATGAAAGACATTTCCTAGAGTCTCCTTGAAGAAATAGATAAAGGGGTTGGAGGAGGTGGTTTCAATATTTTCCTAAAGGCAAAAAGAAACATCATTTCATAGGGCATTGGTCATCATGCCGTGTGGTGTTTGCAATGAGTAGAAATAAATAATATATGAAGGGATTGAGAGCTACATAAAAATGACACTTCCTCACATGAAGGAGGAAGAGGATTAATAGAGATGATTTTAGTGCACTACATAAAGGTCACAAACCTACAAAAATACCTTTGGAACAAACATATATGACTTCACTAAGCATAGCCAATGCTGATAGCAGGTACGCACCATTGGATTTGTCAAAAGTAATCAAAAGTGTTTTACCTCTGGGTGAATACAATTAAGTGGCTAAAATCCAAGAATGGAATCAAAATGCACACCATGGGTAACTTTCACATAGATTTGGCCGTCAATACGCAAACAAAAAGATGTTGAAGAAAATGACTGAGCCCTGTGTATTTGTTCAGGAAAATCAAAAATATTGCGATGGCAATTCAGTAACAGGTCTTTTTCATCAGGATTTATAGAAGAATCATCCTCAAGGAGATAGGACTTAGTAATCAATGTCAATTATTCAAGGAAATCATATAAATAGTGTAGCACATTACTACAGCCTGCAAAAATTTCGCATCTATTGGGCACCTAGCACAACATGACCTAGTGGCTAGAATTATACATCATACTTGAAAGACTTGTTGATGACAAATTTGCATCTGACAAATACAGACCTCAAAATATCCTATAGATCTCAATAAACAGTAATGAAACCAACTGTTCTCATAAAATAAACTGTTGTTCACAATTTTCTGGATACAATATTGATCCCCCAAAACTTAATAATGACAGGAACACGTATTTACCATCACAAATACTTACATTCTTCAAGCTACAAGAAATGAAAAGCTTTGACAATGCGGAGACATCACCGAAGATCTTGCAGAAACAGGATGAAATGCACATAATCTCTATTGTCCTGTACACTTCTGGAGGTACCAAAGATGCTCTCAGCGAGGAGGAATTTAAATTCAAGTGACCTTATTTAACTACAAGACCAGTGAGCTTGTCCACCTGCACACTCATCTCTATAAAAGTGAATGATAATAATTTCATAATAATAATAATAAAGTTCATACAGCACTTACTAGGTGATGAGCGCTTTAAAATTATCTCGTGTCTTCCTCATAAGAAACCTGGGAAGTGGGCACTACTATTACACCCAGTTAACAGACGAGGAAACTGAATCAAGTAGAGCTTAAGTGACTGGCCTAGGCTCAAATAGCTAGTGAGTGTCTGAGCCTGGATCTGAATTCTGATCTTCCTGCCTCCAAGCCTGAGGCTCTACTCACTCTACCACCTAGCTGCTCCAGTCGTACAGACCAGAATAGATCGTTGCTGAAGATGCTGTTATTGTGGTTCAGTCATTTCAGTCATGTCTGACTCTTCATGGAGTTTTCTTGGCCAAAATGCTGGAGTGGTTTGCCTTTTTTCTCCAAGTAGACTAATAGCGTATAGTAGAATGGAGAGCATACAGCAGAACAAAAATGAGTCCCAGAATTGTTGCAATTCTCTATTGAAAAATGAGAAGGGAGGTTCCAGAGGAAGAACCAATCCCAGGGAAATAGATGGGGGAAGAGGCTGGTAGTTCTGATAAGCTACTTTCATTGGGAATGGGTTCTAGAGTGAACAATCCATACATACATATATATATATATATATATATATATATATCTAGAAGAGTATTAAAGTCTTCTAAATTCAGAAGAAATAAAACAGTTAGGGGAGAGGGAGGGAGGACAGGATAAGGGAGGGATCTTTAGAGGGAATAGGCTAAAACGGGATGTAGATGAGTAAGAATAGGAGGATAACGGAGGGATCTTTACAGGGGAAGGTAAAGAAATAGGTTAAAGAGGGTAAAGAAGGGTGGTTAGATATATGGGAATGGAGGATAGGGGAGAGATCCTTGTGGGGGGGAGGATAAGTAATAGGGGGGCAAGGTAGTGGGTGGAAGCAAAGTAAAGGAGTCAGGAGAGCCAGGAAACAAGAGATACATACAAACACAAAAACAAGGATCAGGAGAATTTGTTAAGCAAAGCATATGTCTAAATATGTACATATCTATGTATATATGTAAGAATATGTATACATGTATGTGTATATCTATATATAAATATATATGCACTTATTTGTAGCCTTCTGGGGAAGGGGGAAGGGGGGAAAGAACAAAGTAAAAAGTGTGCAGCAGAGAACAAAAGAAAACTTACAAAGAAGAAAAGAAAAGATGGACAGCTCTCAATACAATGCATAGTATTTATCATACAGGTTTTCTTAAAATGAAAATTTATTCCTGTATGTTTTGAATCCTCTCTTATGTTCTGCTGTGCACATGAAATGCTATTTTTTCTTTTCTTACTTTGTGTTTGAGTTTCAATATTCAAATTTATGTTGTTTCTTTTTCCTTTTGCTCTTCTGTATTAGAGTCCTAGTGTTTGAATTTAAAATTTGAAAAGGAGAGGAAAAAAGAAAACTGAGAATGCAACAGCAGTAGTAGTTGTTGTGAGCCACAATGATAATAATGACCTCATCAAATCTCAACTCGTAGTCAATGAGAGCTAGTCAGTGAGAGAGCAAATACCAGCTAGGGTGATATAAGTGGAGGTTAAGTTTCTGGAGTCTGCTATCTGTGGAAACCCACAGGAACCCGGAAATGTTGGCCAATTGGGCTATTGTAATACTACTACCTGATGCATCACTCTGTTCTATGTGATAGAATTGCTGTTGTGAACATAAACAGTAGCCAGGGTGCTACAGGGTTGCAGACTGGCCTTACTCAAAATTGGTTGATGGTTAGTTTGGCACAGAGGTTAGTAGACCAAGCAAGCTATGTTCCTTCATCTTCTAGTCTTATAAGAAGGCAAGATACATCAGAACAGATCTAAAATACTGGTGTTCTACCTGCTGGAAATGCTTGGATGAAGGAAACGCTGACCACTAAAGTAGACAAGCTTTATAAAAATAATTCACAGTTTTTATCACTAAAAATGTCCATAAACAGTTTATGTATGTGTGTACATACATACACACACGCATGTATATATTTCATGAAGAAACAAAAAAGCATATCAGAAAGTTCTAGACATGCAAAGAATAACTTATTAGCAATTTAATAATTGTTGAATGAACTGCCCCTAAACTTCAAAACATTTGTCCTTCTTTTGTCGATTCCCACAAAGCCTCTATCTCTGTATTCATTACTTATTCATGTATAACAAATATATAAAATAGATCCAAATATAGTGAGAGTTCTAGAGTTTTCAAAGCTCACATTTATCTACTGAAAGCACCATATCAGCAAAATGCTTGTAAACAACAAAATGAAAGGGGCTGCTGGCCTTAGGATCTCAGGGGTATATGGAATTCTAAGATGAGGGAACTCTATCAATGCAGTTTGGCCACCACAGAAAGTTGCTATAAATATATCTGTACATAAAAGATTTTTTTTTGTTTCTTTGATCTCTCCTTGGGGAGTATAAGCCTAGCACTGATGGTTTACTATTTGTGTATAATTCCAAACTTCTCAGCACAATGGTTACACTCATTCAAAAATCCACCAAAAATGTATCACTGCCTGGTTTTCCAGTTTTTCCAACATTTATTGTTTTACCTTTTTGTCATCTTTGCCATCCTGATCAAGGTGAGACTGAATCTCAGAACTGCTTTAACTTGTATTTGTCTGATTAATAGTGTTTTGAAGCATGTTTATATAGCTATAAAGAACCTGGGTTCCTTTCTTTAAAAAACTGACTATTCATATCTTTAGACTATTTATCAATTGGGGAATGGCTTTTATCCAGATACATTTGGGTCAGTTTCATTACATAGCTTTTAAATGAGACTTTTTTTCAGAGTAAATTATTACAAGAATCTTTCCCCAGCAAATGGTTCCCTTTTTAATCACAGCTTTACTTAGTTTCTGTAAAAAAATTTTAAATTTTATATAATTAAAATCACACATTTTATTTCCTATCATCTTCTCTATCCTTTGCTGATGAACATGCACACACATATACGTATACACATATATGTATGTACGTATAATATATATGTATATATGTATCCATAGATGTGATATGTAATTTTCCATGTTAACCTAATTGGTTTGTGATGTGACACATATTTAGGTTATCTATATATTTGCAGTTTATCTTGGTTTTGGATGGACAGTATTTTTCATTTTAAGAACTTGCTATTCCGGTTTTCTAGTGTTTTAATATATATTGTATCTTATCAAAAGCTTTTTTCTGTATCTTTTAATATAATTATGTGATTTTTGGTATGATTAATTATATTTACAATTTTCTTACTCTTAAACCAGCCCTACATTCCTGGTATGAATCCAAAATGGTCACAAAGAAATGTTATTTTAGCCTCTGTTAATATTTTATTTATAACTTTTGCATTAATGTTCCTCAGGGATATTGATCTATGCTGAAACTATGCCAGATTTCAGTACAGATATGGCCATAGAGATCATTCTGTTTAACTCAGAATCATCATAGAGCAAGGCATGAAACAAAAAGGCCTAAGCTCACCTGAGGGTTAGTCAATATCATAGAGGCAGTTTTGGACAGAATCTAGAGAGAAGGATATTTTATCGGTTATGAAATTCTCCAAATGTTCCTATTCTCTAATGATATTATGCTAATTTCATTGTTCTCCAGAGTACTACAAAGCCTCCTCAATGGAATCCAATGGAAACAATTAGTTGGTGGGCCCAGCCATCCTCAATGGAAAAATAAAGAGGATAGGAAACCCCTTTTGCCCAGATTGCAACTGAATAGGCAGATCACTAGGTTAATCCATTGGCATGTATAATTTAGAAAATACTGAAGATGAACATCGAGCAAAGGCCAAAACAAAATCAGATGATACACATGGTTGGAAGAGATCACAGAAGCTATCTATGACACCCATATAATTTTATTTTTTTAACTCTTCTTTTGGGCAGTTAATATTTTTTTCAAATTAAATTTAGAAACAAATTTTAACTTAAAAACTGTGTCCAGTTCTCTACCTTTCTCTTTTTGTAAATGGCAAGCAATTAGATATCAATTATGCATATGCAGTAATGCAAAACATTCTTCCGTGTTTGCTATGTATCACCAGAACACAGCCAAAAAAAGTAAAACAATGTATGCTTAGATCAGTGTTCAGAATCCATCAGTTCTTTCTCTAGAGGTGTATAGCATTTTTCATCATAAGTCCTTTGGAATTGTCATTGTATTGCTGAGAATAACTAAGTCATTCACAGCTGATCATCATAAAATATTGCTGGTACTGTGTACTATGTTCTCCTGGTTCTGCTCTTTTGACTCTGCATCAGTTCCTGTAAATCTTTCCAGGTTTTTCTGAAATCTGCCTGCTCATCATTTCTTATAGCACAATAGTATGCCATCACAATCATATACCACAATTTGTTCAGTCCTTCTCAAATTGATGGGCATTCCCTTAATTTCTAATTCTTTAACACCACAAAAAAAGAATTGCTATGAATATTTTTGTAACAGTAGATCCTTTTCCCCTTAAAAATCTCTTTGGGATATAGATCTAGTAGTGGTATTGTCAGTTCAAAGGGTATGCACAATTTTCTAGTTTTGGGGGCATAGTCCCAAATTGTTCCCCAGAATGGTTGGATCACTTGACAGCTCCAACTAGATTGTATTAGTTCCCCAATTTTCTTACATCACATTTAACATTTGTTATTTTCCTTTTCTACCATATTGGCCAATCTGATAAGTTGGAGTTGGTACCTCAGAGTTGTTTTAATTTGCATTTCTCTAATAAATAGTGATTTAGAGCATTTGTTCATATAGCTATAGACAGCTTTGATTTATTCTTCTGAAAACTGCCTGCTCATATCCTTTGACCATTTGTCAACTGGTGAATGACTTTTATTGTTATAAATTTGATTCAATTCTCTATTTATTTGAGAAATGGGGCCTTTATCAGAGACATTTACTGCAAAAATATCTTTTTTTCTCAGTTTTCTTCTTTCCTTCTGACTTTGGGTGCATTGATTTTGTTTGTTCAGACTCTTTTTAATTTAGTGAAATTAAAATTATCCATTTTACATCCCATAGTGCTCTCTATCTCTTATCTGGACAAGATCTGACAGTTAAAATATTCCATGTTCCTCTATATTTTTGTAAATATTCATTCTTTTCACTTAGATTATTAGATCTGCTGGCATATAATTCTGTAAAATAGCTCCTAATTTTTGTTTTAATTTGATATTTAAGTGGGGATTCTTACTTTGTTTTTGTTTTTGTTGCAGACTCAATTCATTGGCCTGCTTTTTCTCTATCTTACTGATGTAAACATTTAGAGATATAAATTTTACCCTTGGTACTGCTTTGGCTGCATCCTGTAAATTTTGGTACATTGTCTTATTGTTGTCATTCTTTTAATGAAATTGTTGATTGTTTCAATGATTAATTTTTTGACCCACTCATTATTTAGGATGAGATAATTTAGTTTCCAATTAATTTTTAATCTATATTTCTATGGTCCTTTATTGGATATATTTTTATTGTGTTAGGATCTGAAGAGGATGCATTTAATATTCCTGCTTTTCTACATTTGGTAGTGAGGTTTTTATGCCATAACTTATGGTTTATTTTTGTTAAGGTGTCATATGCTACTGAGGGAAAAAAGTATATATCCTTTCATTCCTCTTCATTTTTCTCTAGAGGTCTATCATATCTAACTCTTTTCTAAGATTCTATTCATTTCCTTAATTTCTCACTTATTTTTTCTGCTTAAATTCTTCTAGTTCTGAGAAGGAAAGTAGAGGTTCACCACTAGTATAGTATATAGTATATAGTTTATAGTATATAGTATATAGTGTATAGTATTTATATATATTTCTTCCTGTTCCTAATTTAACTTTTTCTTTAAAAATGTTGATGCTACACTATTTGATGTACATGCGATTAGTATTGATATTATTTCATTTCCTGTGGTACCTTTTTATCAAACTGGAATTTCTTTGCTTATCTCCTTTAACTAAATCTATTTTTGTACTTACTTTGTCTGAGATCATGATTGTGACTCTTGCTTATTTTTTACTTCAGCCGAAGTGTAATAGATTCTGCTCCAGCCACTTAACGTTTATTCTCCGTGTGTCTCTCTACTTCAAGTGTGTTCATTGTAAACAAAATATTGTAGAATTCTGTTTTTGAACCACTCATCCATCCACTTTCATTTTATGAGTGAGTTCATCCCATTAACATTCACAGTCACAAATACTAACATTGTATTTCCCACCATCTTATTTTCCCTGTTTATCCTTCTCTCTCTTTCTCCTTTCACACGGTTTCTCCTGAAAAGTGTTTTCCTTCTGTCTACCATATCTCCCCATCTGCCCTCCCTTCTTTCAGTCCCTCCTTCTGTTATTGACCCCTCATCTTCCCTGTAGGGAAAGACAGAGTTTTGCACCCAATTGAATGTGTATGTAATTCTATTTTTGATCCAATTCTGATGAGAGTAAGGTTCAAAGACTGATCGTCCCACTCATCTTCCCCTTCACTGTAAAAGCTCTTCTTTTCACACCATTTTCTGTGAGATAATTTACCCCTTTGTAACTATCCCTTCCTCCATTCTCTCAGTGAATCCCTCTTTCTCACCTCTAAATTTTATTCGTTTTTTAATTATTCCATATATTTACCTCATGGCCATGCGCTTTGTTAATGTATATGCCTAACTACCTTAATAATGATAAAGCTTTTAGGAGTTACAAGTATCATCTTCCTATGGAAGAATGCAAACAGTATAGCCTTTTAAAATTCCACTATACATTTTTTTTTCATTTTTATCTTTTTTATGCTTATTGTGAGTTTTGCATTTGAAATACCTCAGGCTTTCTAGTTAGCTTGGGTCTTTTCATCAGAAATACTTGAAAATCCTCTATTTCATTTAATGTCCATTTTCCCCAGAAGGATTATGCTCAGTTTCGCTGGGTGATTCTTAGTTGTAATCCTAGCTCCTTTGTCCTTCAGAATATTACTTCCCAAGTCCTTTATCTTGTGTCATCCTGATTATGGCTCCCTGATATCTGACTTGTTTCTTTCTGGCTACTTAAAGAACAATTCTGCTTGGCCTTGGAGCTCTGAAATTTGGCTATGATATTCCCAGGAGTTTTCATTTTGGAATATTTTTCAGAAGGTGATTTGTGGATTCTTTCAATTTCTACTGTGTTCCCTGGTTCTAGGATATCAGGACAGTTTTCTTTGATGGCTTATGTAAATATGATATGTAGGCTCATTTTTGATCATGGCTTTCAGGATGGCAAGTATTTCTTAAATAATTTTTCCTTGATTTATTATTTTCCAGGTCAGTTGTTTTTCCAATGAGATATTTCACATTTTCTTTTGTTTCTTTTTCATTTGTTTTAAAAAAATATTTTATTGCTTTTTAATTTCTCATTAAGTCTTTAGCATTCACTTTCTAATTCTAATTTTTTAGAAATTATTTTCTTCAATGAAATTTTGTATCTCTTTTTCCATTGGTCAGTTCTGATTTTTAAGGCATTCTCTTTTGGATTTTTGTGCCTCTTTTACCAACTGTTGATTCTTTTTCCTATAATTTTCTTGCATCATTCTCATTTATTTTTTCCAATTGTTCCTTTAACTTTCTTATTTGATTTTTAAAATACTTTTTAAACTTCTCTTTGATTTCATTTTCTTCTTGATTTATCTATTGACCTTCCCATTCACTATAGTCCTTTTCGTGATCAGGTTCTTTTTCTGTTTGCTCATTTTTGCAGCCTATTTCTTGTCCTTTACCTTTATATTGAATTTGGGTTCTGCTTCCATGGTGGAGGGTGCACTGTTCAAGTTTCATGTTTTTCATGCTGCTATTTTCGGAACTAGTTCTGAGAGTCAGTAAATTTTCAGAAATGGATTTGCTTAGTAACATTTAGAACTCGGATTTGAAGCTTGTCTTCTTAATCTTTCCACTGAAGAATAGGCTGATTTGCTTTGGAGAAGTTACACAGTGTTTGGTGCTCTCAAATTGCTTGCTGTCACAAGTCACCATATTTTTTAACACAGATATTCTCCTGATAGTAATAAAGGGCTATGGATTATGAAATACAATGATCTTGGAGGAATCAAGATTGTAGGTGACTGGAAAAGTATTGAAAACTTTGTGCAGATGGCTCTTAGATGTATTTGTCCAGCCTTAACCTCTTTCCAAACTTTTAGCCTCCTATTTCCAGCTGTTTATTGGACTTCTCAAACTGTATGTCTCATAGGCATTAAATTAAAAGTGCAAAATTGAACTCACTATTGCCTGTAAACCCTCCTCTATTTCTAACTTCCTATCACCATTTTCTCAGTCACCCCAGCTCACAAAATTATTTTCATCCTCAACCCTCTATTCTGACCTCCCCTTCCACTTTGCAACCAGGTGTCAAGTCCTGTCATTTTTATTTTCAATATATGCCATGTATATGTACCTTCTCTCCTGTGACATTGCCACCACCCTGCTTCAGGTACTTATTCCTTCATACCTGATCTATTGCAATAGCCTGCTGGGGGATTCTGCGGGCCCACTCTAAGCCTTTCTTTGCTCAGCTATCAAGTGATCTTAAAATGTAGGTCCAACCATGTCACCACCTATTCAATAAATCAGAGTGGTTCTCTGTAACTTATCCCATCAAATATAAAGTTCTCTGTTTGGCTTTGAAATATTTTCATACCCTCATCCCTTCTGACCTTTCCAGTCTTTTTGCTCTATACTCTCCTTCATGTTCTCTGCAATCTAGTAACCTTGGCCTCCTGGCTCTTCTTCATCCACAGCACTCCTGACTGAGCATCTCCTGACTTAGCATTTTCATGGCCTGTCTCCCATTCCTAGAATTCTTCCTTTCATCATCTCTGCCTCTTGTCTTCCATGTATTTTTTCAAACCTCAACTGATTTCACAGCTTCTGCAAGAAGCCTTTTCCAGTCCTCCTCAATCTTAGTTCAAACCCCCTGAGATTATTCCCAATTTATCCTGTTTGTGTCATAGGCTGTATATTATCACAACAATACAGTTTCATTTTTTGGCCATTCTTTGTATCCTCAACACTTAACACAGTGCACAGCACATAGTAGGCACTTAATAAAAGCTAGTTGAGTGACTGACTGGTGGTTTTGTGCAAGATGCAGTTCATCGCTATATGATTTTTTAAGTGGGAAATTAAATAAAATAAATAATTAAGGATATTTATGAAAAGAAAAGGAGGTGGGTCAGTTATCTAGTCTGAACAGTGGATGACAGATGGCTAGCCCCAGTGTGGTAAGGTTACCCTTAAAATATTAAAAGAAACAGTAGACAGCCTCTAGCATATGAGGTAGATGATCTGGGTAGACTTTAGAGGACTACAACAAAAATGATGAGAACAAGAAGGCATAACAGGCTTGCAATCCACTTGAGGGAGCACACACACTGAGGACCTAAAGCATATACCAAAGTTCTGAGTATAAGCTTGCTACATGTATCCTAATCTTCAGCATGTAAATGAGAAAGGAAGAAAAAAAAACTTTTCCAACTGAATATCCTGATTTCCTTTACATAATTAATGGCTGTTTCCATTTTGACCACATGTGTGCTATGGTTCCCTCCCCAACATAATTAGTAGGATTAGATTCCAGACATAATAAATATATGATTTCAGCATTTATACCATCGATAAATGGTGTACTTAGCCCGGATGACATTTTATTTACTTTCTTTCAGGCAGTATTATGAAAAAGAATGGGTCACTGGAAAACAAAGCAAGTCCCTGGGAGTCCTAAAGGGAGCTGAAATCCCACTCTCTTGAGTAGCCATTAATATCCACTCATTGACCATTGAGGATTGCTTCTATTTTGACAAAGAAATCCTTTACCCACATAAAGAACTCAAGCTCCCCACTCATTTTTACTTCCCAGCCCAGCCCAGGTTTTATAGATTAAGACAAAGGTTCAGTTTTCCTCATCCACATCTTTCTGCATGGCTCAAACCAGCCCCAGGATCCGGGCAGCTCAAGTCAAGCTTGGCAAGGGCAGTCCCGGGAGAGGTTTAATTTATTGATGGTCCTTGCCCCTACTGTACACTGGCGGCAGCTCTTGGGGTGTAATGGGTGAAACAGATGTTTGAAGAGGCAGCACTTCTTCCTAACTCCCTTCTTCAAAAGCCATTTTACAAGTACTTACTCGCATGGGTTCCTATTCAGCACAGGAAACTGAGGTCATGGTGAAACATGAGGCCCGAGCAGAAGCCCAAATTCATGTGCACTGCAGCTGGGCCGACGTCTTCAGAGCACGTTAGCAATTTATGAAACAGCCATCATTTTCAGCTTATGGACAAAGAAATAAAAGTGTTGACACCATTATTGTAACATCTGGGAAGGGGAAAATATGAGGCTATTTCTGAGTGCACAAATGGTACCCGAGGTATCAAGATTATTTTGTGCTTAATTGTATTCATTATCAGCAATAATTATTTCTAACATGAGCTGTTCCCTCCAATTTAATGGCAACCTAAAAGGTTAAGACCCTACAATAGAGGCATTTGTACATCGTGATTTGTTGGGCCTACCCAGAGCCCTTAATTGGGAGGGCATGGGATTGTGTCTGAATGCTTACTTTTCACAATTGTGGCTTGGCTGGCTTGAGCCTATGTCTGTGATTATACCTATCACAAGTGCTACTGCAGTGGAATCATGGGAAATGGTTTCCAGACTTGGATCATAAGCCATGTTTTTGTCATCCCTGGGACAGCCCAAGGTGCTCCCTTTTTGTTTGCCAGTCCAGAGCTTTGGAAAGCAAATCCCCTACCTGAACAGGAAGATGTTAAAGGTTGTCAGCAAGAGGGGCCCTTGAAAAACTAAGCTTAGTTTTAAGAACAAAATTCAACCTCCCCCCAAAATAATACACACAAAGTTATATGATGGTCCAAGTAATGGATTTCTTTGGATCCCCTATGCTTGCTGAAGGTAACTGGGGGACTCCAGGGATTCCATCAGACTGTCATCTTGGTTAACATGCTTGCCGACTTCTCTAGGGAATTTCCCTAGAGAGAAAACTCATTTGGGGAACTTGGGGGACCATCTAAATGATGGCCTCTAAATATCTGCTACAAAGTGTATGGATGTGTGTGTGTGTCAATGGAAGGGTTGATCGGCATGTGTGCATGAATGGGTTGGTGTGGATGAGTGGGGTATGCATGGGGGTATATGTTCATGTATATATGAATGGCTATGTGTGGATGAGTATGTGGATGCATATGTGAATGGGTATGTTATGTATTGGCATATATATATGAGTTGGTATGTGTGTATCTGTGTAGATATGGGTACATGAATGTGTGAATGCATGTATGTGTGAGTGGATATGCGTGTATGTAAATATATGCGCACATGGATATATGTGGATATGAGTGTGTATATATGTGTGTATTTAGGGAGGGAATCATTTTTGCCATTCAGAATGACACTAGAAGAATGTTCTCTTGCTCTCTTAGATGCACATTTCCAAATACCTTAACAAAAGCTTAATATAAGGTAATTATGGAGTTGGAAGGGACCCTGGTAGTTGCCTAGGCTCACCAAATCCGATCAAGAAACCATTTGAAGTAGACATCTAAGAGACACTGGTGACCTCCAATGGGGGAGAACCCATTCATAATCCAGGAAGCCATCCCACCTGGAGACAGTGCTACCCATTACTCCTAATTTTGCCCTTTCTGTTCTCAAATAGGGCAAATCTGACCCCTCTTTCATTTAACAGCTTTTAAATGCTCAAAGACAATGATCATAGCCCATTTGTCATTATTCTTCCCTTAGATTTGATCTGAGATTTGCTTTGGTGAAGGCTACTTCCTCATTAGGAACTCTCCACACCAATGAAGTACCAGATCTGGAGCAAAAGTCCATCCAGCCACATTCCCCTGGCCTCTTCTCTTTCTCTGGATGTTTGTCACTCCACACCTTTTGAAATGAGTTGTAAAAAACCCAGAAAACACAAATGGGATCCTACACTTCAGACCAGTTCATAAATCAAACTCGCAAACTCAATTAAGCACTCACTCTGTGCCCAAAGCTGAGCCAGAAGAGGAGAGAAATCAGATGAAACCTCTCATTCCATCCAATAACAACAAATCTCACTAAAAAGACAAGATGAATAGAACAAAAATAAACAGAGATCCCTTCAGGGCCAAGCTTTGCAGGGCAGAGCCTGAGGAAGGTCAGAATTAAGGGAAGGAAGAGATCGCTAATGCTTCACCTATCATGGGGAGACCAAAGGAAGTGCCGCTTCCTAAATGAGTCCTTTCTTGATCCTGCCGCTGACCATTTGTTAGCACTCTCCCTGTTGACACCATTTTGTCTCTACTTCATCATGACTGCAGCTGCCTAGTGGGTATCTTTCAACTTCCTCAATTCCATGACAGCAACGCATGCTGCACTTCCAGAGGAGAAGCTAAACCTGAGGACAGGAACTGACGATAAAACAAAACTCCTTTTGTTTTAGTCCCTAGCTCTTCCTCGTGTATTGTGCATAGTAAGTACTTTACCAAGATTTTATAAATTATGGAACAGAAAGGAGGTGAATCATGAGTCGATGTAGATTGGAGCATGAGGAGGGAGAAGGCTGACTCTTTTCTAGTTTTGGGTTTTGTTTTTTTTTTTGTCAATCAATAAGCATTTTTAAGCACCAACTTTGTGCCAAGAACTTCGTTAAGTGGTCTTGAAATGTGTTCTTCTTGTTGTGCTTTTTTTAAATTTTGTTACTACAACAGATTAATTTAGATTATTAGACTGTGAGTTCCTTGAAGGCAAGAGCTGTTTTTTGCCCTTTTTGTGTCCCCAACACTTAGCACAGTAGCTAACATATAGTGGGGACTTGATAAATATTTACTGACACAGACTGAAATAGATTTTACGGCTCTCTTCTCTTTTTAGATCACATACGCTACCTAGTCCTACCAGACAACCAAGTCTCATAATAAAGAATATAAAATAGGCCTTTTTTGTAAAGTTCTGCAAAGCTAATCAACATATTGAAATAGTCTGAGGTCACATGCAATATTCCACACCCATAGATTGGGGGGAGAGGTTTCTTTTCTTAGTTCTTTGGACCAAAGCTTGGTCGCTATAATTGAAAACATTCAGTTTCTGTAATTTTATAATTGTTCTCAATTCCACGTCTGTTGTTGTACTCACTACAAATATATATCATATAAGCTCTGGGAGTCCTTATCCCAACTCCCACCCTCTCTGGCTAATTGAGTTCTCAGAACAAGTCTACGCATTCCACTCAAATGCCTGGGGATTTCTCTAAGAGGCTAGAGAATATTTATAATGCCATCAGCTCAAACCCCCATTCTAGTGTGATTTCGCTCAAATCAATCCCCAGTTATACTTAGTATCTCCTCTGTCATTAATTGACCTAGGGATTAGTGCTCGAGAACCATTTAATCAATTAACACCAGATTTACAAATTTCCTGAGAAGATGGAGCAAGAAGAGTAAAGAAAAGACATCACCCAAAACCAGGGGTCACCATCTCCCCTATGCCACATTGGTCTTTGGGAGAGTCAGTATAAATCTAAAGAAGATGCTCAAAATCATTTGCCCCACCAAGTTCACTTCTGAATATGGCATGGCCAATGGACAAAGTCACTTAAGAAAATGGCTTCTCCTCTGCTAAATCAAAGTCATTGAAGGGCTGCATCTGGCAGGTCACTGTTCTCTGGGCTCAACTCCCAGAAATTTCTGGTAGAGATTTCAATTTCTGATCCTCTAACAACTGACAATTCTAGACTTTCAAAGTTCACAAAATTGCCACCAGTTCTGATTCTGCTTCACCAAAGACCAGGAAAGAAGAGACCAGAGAAGCAGAAGCTACATCAGGGTAAGCACTCTCAGGCCTGCAGCCTGGCTGAAAGGGGGTCCAGGGCCCTTTCCTCACATGGAATATTTGGCCCACTTGAATGTAGCCAGGAAACAGAGAAAGTTTGATTCATCCCCATGGAATCTTTGGTATGAACCCTCAATATTGGCTGAACAGCCAATCAATAAGACTTTTCTTCACCATGAAATAAGTAGACAGGAAACAGGTACAGAATGCCTATGCATTCCTGGAATTGGTAAGCTGAGCCCCTCTGTTCCCTAAAATCAGGCACCTTCAGAAGCTTCTCACTCAGAGCCTTGATCGGCCACTTTCTCATACCACGTACAACAGTTTCCTACATCTGTTTACTGCACTTGGCATCGACTCATACAAGTCTTTCCATGCTTCTCTGGATGTATGCTTATCTTTTCTTACAACAAAAGTCCACTATATTTATGCAAAATAATTTGTTTAGCCATTCCAGCAATTGATGAACATCTATCTTTACTTTCAGTTCTTTGCTACCACATAAGTGCTATTATATTACACTACAATTATTGTAGTGTGTATGGGGTCTTTTCTTCAGTGACCTTGTGGGATATGTGCCTAATAGTGAAATCTCTTGATCAAATGGAATGAATATTTTACTCAATTTACTTGAAGAATTGGAAACTGGTTGTACTAAATCACAACTTTGACGACAATATGGCAGAGTGCCGATCTTCCCACAACCCCTCCAGCATAGACTTCTCCTTTCCTTTGTCATTTTTGCCATTTTACTGAGTATGAGATAAAACCGTTGGTTGTTCCGATTTGAATTTATTTTATTATTAGTGATTTGGGTCATTTTTCACGTTAGGGACTGAGTTTTCTGTCCCCTTTGTGTCTCCCTTGAGCTGTAGCCCTGACCTCTGTATATTTTAAGTGTGTGTGTGTGTGTGTGTGTGTGTGTGTGTGTGTGTGAGGGAGAGAGGGAGGGGTGAGAAGAGAGAGAATGAGGAAATAAAACTTAGATAGTATCATATTATATATATATATATATATATATATATATATATATATATATATAATCACATAAAATAACAATAATATTATTGTTAGAATCAGAACTATAACCAAAGTCAGTGTTATAAGACTGAGCTCCTAAATGCTTTTAAAGGCTGGATCAAATGCCTTCATTTTACAGGGGAGATGTGCTGTGACTTGCCCAAAGTGACAAAGGCAGGAAGCAGTAGAGAGGAGACAACTGGAACCTCAGTCTGAGACCCCTCTGCCTTACCATGTCCAACAAAGGCTTACCCATGCCCTTGATAGTCCCTAACGATTCTGAGTCTTCCGAAGCTGAGGCTGAGTCCTCGTGTTTCCTCCTCTGCTCCTGGAACTGAAGAATGGGAGGACAGTGGGCTGACTCACTCCTGAAAAGGCAATTGGGATATCTGCCAATGGATGAGGGCTGTATGTCAGTCTGCAGCTTTCCTCTTTGTTCTGCCCACCACAGCAAATTCAGGTCAGATAATTAGCACTCATTTTTATTCCTTATGCTTTCTGAATTCTACAGTACCATGAGTAGGAGGCAAAACTTCTGAAACCTTCCATGAGATTGCCGTTGCCGTGGCAACCCCTCCCTTGGAATTCTCCTGCTTATTCCCAGGCAGTTCAGAGCAGGAGAGGATCCAAGCCCAGGAACTGAAAGAGTGTGCCTATCCTACCAGAAGGCCAGTCAGGCCCCCAGAGGTCACCACAGACAGTGGGTCTCATGTGGTCTGTGCTGGGTGTCAATGTTGGAAAAGAGGAGGACGTGGGGTCCACTGGGGGCATGTTGTTTGCTGAGGGATTATGGGATAAAAAAAATGAGAGTGTGTGTGTCAAATGGTTCAAACTGTCATTGTTGTGTGATAAATGGGGTGGCATAAGCCAATGAGAGAGCAGGTGGGTGGTGCTTCATAAACCCAAAATCACCCTGCCAGTGTGAGTTATGAAGAAGAGGAAGATGGTCTGCTAAGTAGAACACTGGAATTCGGAGGGAATGTCTTTGATCCAAACACCTAAACTTCCCTCTTCTACTGGAAACCTAGTGCATTTTCTTCCCCCTTCTCTAGAGGGGTATATCCCCAGGATCTTATCATCTCTGATGGGGATAGCTTAACACATCCTTGTCTAAAGCGACCTGTCCAAACATGCCTTTTTTGTCTTGAACCCACGTGACTTTCATCACTTACTTTCAAAGCCAAACTGGTTGAGGAATAACAAACTCAACATGGCTTGAACCAAGGAGACATTCTCTTTTACCAGGCTCAGGAACTTACTCAACAGGTGTGACTCTAGGGAAGTCACTTAACCTTGCCTGCCTCAGTTTCCCATCTGTAAATGGGGATAATATTACCACCAATCTTCCAGGGCTGTTGTAAGGCTAAAATGGGAGAATATATGCAAAGTGCTTTATAAACCTTGAAGTGCTGTATAAATATTACATGGTCATTGTTTTGCCGTTGTGGTTACTGCTACTCTCCTGGAGTCTGTTTACTGATAGCCAGAGTGGGCCCTGGCATATATTGCTCTCTGCAAACAGCCATGCTCTGCCCAGCTCCAGCACCAACCATGTGTCTGGAAGGCTTAGCCAAGGACATTCCACTTTGGGATTAGGAAATACCAGCCACTGGAGTTTGAGGTTTGGCCCAGCATGAACCATTTGATTGATGCTTATTTCCTCTCCACCCGTGAATTTCCCCTCTCCACAAGTCAGGAAGACATGAATCTGCCTGGCTGGCTCATGCCACATTGTGCGGCTGAGGCAAACTCACAACTTTCCAGGGTGACCTTGGGACCTTCATTGCTCAGGGGAATACACGTGTAATATGCAAATGATGAATTAAATTTTCCTAAGGGGAATTGTCTAAAAAATATATGTGACTAACCTTATTTAAACAAAATGTTCCTACCAAGACAAGTCTTAAAGACAAGGATTTCAGCTGTGACCTCTCAGCAGGAGATTGGGGAGGCAGCCAGCCTGCCTGTGGTGCAGGGATGGAGGCAGGAAAGAAGGAAGGGGGTGGGGAAGAAACATCTCGCAACCTGAACAGAGGAAAGGAGGCTGCCATCAGGAAAGTCATCCAAGTCAGGCCTCCAGGACCACAATTCCCAAGTATCTTACCCTGGGGTGCTCTGGATTCTGTCTGTAATTCATGGAAAACTTTCAGAGTAAAAGAACAGGACGGCTACTCTTAATGACCCTGGGCTTGCTATCATCATTTTTAAATTTGCTGCCAAATCAGGTAATCTTAGAAATTAAAAATAGAAAGTAGTGTATGCTAGCTGGTGTGTGAAAGGGAATTGATGCTTTGATTTGATGAGTTCTCTCTCTCACCCCATGCTTGATGCTATAAGGATTCATTCACAAACACATAACAGTGACAAACATTGGGTATGAATTGGTGGGGGATGTCTGAAAAGCACCTCCCTTATATGCTCGGAAAAGTGGAGGGCTATGGGCATAGCTTCACATGCCCTATCAAACCTGCTTTCTTTGTCACTTGGTTTGTTTAACTATTTTCCTGTGTTACAAGAGAAGGATCATAGGTAACTTGTCACATTTGGAAATGGTCATATGAAAGCAAAAGTTGTCAAGAAAAACATTAATTTGAAAATATGTCACATTAACTGAAGACCAAATGGAACAATTGGGTCCATTTCAGGATGTCTCTGGAGATTAGTTCAGCCTGTTCTTTTGTAGTGGGGTTGGAATGTGGGAAGGAGGAATTCAAATGGAAGAGAAGATTGTCATTCAGAAATTGTAATAGAGGCCATGTTTGCTCACTGGGATGTATGTAGAAAAAAGTCAGAGTTTTTATTTTCTTTACATTAAATATATTACATGTGTGTTTGTATGTGTGTCTGTGTGTGAGTATGTGTGTGTGTGTGAGTGTGTGTGTGTGTGTGTGTGTGTATGTAAAATCCCAAGAAATGTCATTCCATGCTAAGGCAATCAGACACTTACTAAAAGATATTCCTGGGTCCACAATTTTTATCCTCCATTTGCTTTTCTCTGCTTTCACCTCCTGGTGCAGGGAGAAGCTGCCAGAAACTATCCCCGATCAGGATTGCCTCCAACATGGTTCAAGTCCCAGTCAGTGGCAAGGACCCACCATTTACCTGCGGCTCTGCGGCATCATTCCCACTGGGTGGGGAGGCCCTTCTGGGCCTGAAAAAGGGTGCACTGGGCCAGCCAAAGCTACTTTCTAAGAAATACCTCACAACTAGTGAACTGCTGATGGGAGCTCATAGAAGGACAGTAGGTGTCTGAACAAACAAGCCTCAATGTTTCGATCGTGAGACCATCAGAGCCTCCATCGACCTACTCATTATTAAGCTGAGTTGAAAATGAGGCTATGGACTTTGGCAGTCAGGGGGCTCTTTCACTTCTTACTGGAGTTTCAGAGAGAAGGAAAGGTAAAAGAGGCCCTTGAAATAACTCAGGGAGGAGTGGATGGATTGCCAAGGAAAGCAGAATCTCTCATCCAATGCAGCCTCTTCCAGGGCAGTCATTAAGTGTCTATTAAGGCAGCAGCTACTGAAGTGACATCATTTTACAAAGGAAAGTTAGGCATGGGATTGTTTGTCTTTGTCCCAGGAAGACCCTCCCACCTAGGGTGGCCTGGTGAGCTTAAAACAACATTTCAATCTGGTTCAGTGACAACTTACATCCAAGTCTTTGCTGGTGGATGCTGAAGTTATTTAGACACACTAAAGTCCACACACACACACACACACACACACACACACACACGCAGACAAACACATGAACACATATGCATGCACACACACACACACACACACACACACACGCACGCACGCACAAACACACATCTGATACATCTCTGTCCCAGCTTGCCATATGTGCCATCTAGAGGAGCTAACATAGTGGAGTGGAAAGAATGGGAGATTTGGAGTCAGAGGGCCAGGGATTGAATCCAGGCTTTGTCTCTTACTGACTCAGATTTTGGGCAAATCACGACTCTTATCTGGGACTAAGTTTTATGCTCTGCAAAACAAAAACCTTTGACCTTAGAAGTCATCTGTTCCAACCTGCTCATGTTCCAGAACAGCAAGCTCAGGCCCAGAGATGTTTGGTGAATCGCCAAGATCACACAGGTAGTAAGCAGAAGAGTCAGGATATGAACCCAAAGCATCAGATTTCCAGCAGGCTTTCCACTGAGATTGAGATGATGCTGTCCAATACAGAATTCATTGACTAGCTGACAGAGAAGCTCTTCTCCCATTCTCCAGGACATACTCTATAGGAAAGCTCCCTGGCAAACAGAGATGTCAGCAAGAATTGGGCAAAGACTTACAAGGAGACATTTTCCATCTGGTAACATAAGCTCAATCTCTGGATTTCCTGGGACAAGCATTGTTTTTAATCATCATTAAGTTCTTATCCTGTCTGGTCCTTGTGAAACAAGAGAAGTGTCTATGAGCCCTTTCATTACCTACTCTCACTGCTTCCAGCTCAGAATTTGGTTCTCATGTGGTTCATTTTTCATCTGAAATTATCAAAAATTTGCTTAAACCATCGATTGCAGAGATCCGCCCTGAACTGAGGCCTATCAAGCCTTAAATACACCATCAATGTTGCTAAAGTACATTTTCTTAAATCTATAAAGATTTAGATGCCACCAGCTCTAATTATAGGCTTTGATCACAAAGCATAGAGAGGACACGATAGTTGTCTTCAAGTATTTGAGGAGCTATTGCCTGGAAAAGCAATCTACCATATTTAGCTTGGCCCCAGAGGAGAGAATGGGGACCAATGGCGAAATGAGGCAAAGAGGCAGGTTCAGGCAGGATGCAGGAGGGGCAAAAACAAGGAAAAACAACTTCCTAACATATTTTCCAAAGTAAGATCTGAGGATAGAGGGAGTGTCCCTCCTCAGAGATCCTCGAACAAAGATGGAATGAGCCCTTCTAAGGAATGTTTTTCACTTTCAGGCATGGGTGGTCTAGATGGCCGCTGAGATCCTTTCCACCATGTGGTCAGCTGTAGAATGGGCACATCATAAGGCCTGCCATGACCTTTTAGCCCTTCTCAATAGTGAACAAATGCTATCATTCACAGAGAATCACACGGCGCACTGAGCACCACACATCTTATGCCAAGAGAAGCTTTGAATGGGTACATGACCTAAATATTAAAGGTTGCATCATAAATCATTTAAAGAAATAAGGAAAAAGTTACATATCAGTTCTACGGATGACAGAAAAAGTCCCTGACCAACCAAGGCACAGAGAGTATTACAGGAGATAAAATGTTTCGATTACATGAAATTGAAAGGTATTTTCAAGACCACATCCAATAAAGCTGGATAAAAAAGGGGGGAGGGAATTAGCTCGGGAAAAATTTGGTAGCAAGTTTGTTTTGTTTTATTTTGTTTTGTTAGACAAAGGTCTCATTTCCAAGATATAAGGTACTACTTCAAATGTATAGTAAGATCTATTCCCCAATTGACAAATGGCCTAAGGACATTAACAGATATTTTTCAAAGGAAGAAACTCAAGTTATTTAAAGCCATATGAAAAACACCACTCCAAACCACTAATAATTAAAAACATATATAAATTGAAACAATTCTGAGGTTCCAATTCATACCTATGAGATGAGCAGAAATAACCAAAAGAATTAGCAAATGTTAGAGCAGCTGTGGAAAAAAAAAACAGACACATTGATGCAATATAATAGGTGCAATTATTCGGAAAACAATTTGGAATCATATATGTTAATGGTGTGTGTCCTTTGACCCACCTACACCATTGCTAGGTCAGCCCTCAAAAGAAGTGAAAGAAAGAGGAAAAGGTCTCAGATGTACACTTTTTAGTGCAGTTTTTTTTTTTCTTGTCGTGGCAAAAAAGTCGGAAACTAAGGGACATTCAGCAATTGAGCAATGATCGAATGACTTGCGGCCGATGAATGTGATAAAGTACTGCTGTGCTGTAAGAAATGAAGAAAGAGATCATTGCACAGAGTCGTGATAAAGTTTATGTGAACAGATGAGGGAAGCAAGAATAAAGGGAAGGAAAATGTGCGCTCTAACATCAACACAAAAATGAATATTAGAAACTTTTATAAATTTATGAACAAAATGAGTACAACTACGTGAACAATTTCTACAATAATAACGCCACTGTCAAAACAAGTGACTTAGAAAGCCGTAAGAACTCTGCTGACCATAGTGACCATTCGCGATTCCAGAGGACCAATGTTGAAACATATCATCCATTCCAGATATGTGATGCCCAAGGGATAGAACGATACATGCATTTTATGGACATAGCCTATGAAGGAATTTGTTTTACTTGACTCTGCTTACTTATTATAAGGAATTTGTTTTCTTTCTTTTATCTTTTCTTTTCTTTTCTTTTTTTTGGTAACAGGGTAGATGAGTGTGAGGGAGAGAAAATAGATTTATGTTACTTTTTCAATAAAATTTAATTTAAAAGTGGATAAATCTTATCACTAAATCACCAAATACCTACTTTTAATGGTTGTACAGAGAAGGAAATGGCGAATTGCTCTAGTATCTTTGCCAAGGAAACTCCAAATGGGGTCACAAGGAGGTAGACATGACTGAAAAATGACTGAATGTCTAAACTTAGCACATATTTCTGTGGGGGATAGAGGACTACAAGAAATAGCTCTTATGGGGCAGCTAGGTGGCAGTGAGTAGAGCACAGGCTCTGGAGTCAGGAGGACCTGACTTCAAATCTGACTTAGATGCTTGACATACTTGCTAGCTGTGTGACCCTGGGCAAGTCACTTAATCCCAATTGCCCTGCCTTCCTCCCTCTAAGAAAGGAAGAAATAGCTCTGCAAAATATATGGCCTGACATTGAGGTAATAAACTAAATATTCCAAATTAAAAAAAAACATAATTTTTATATATAGTCAATTTGTTTGGGTTTTTTCAGTGATTTTTTTTTTTTGCTTCACCACATACACAGTTATGAAGGTTTTCTTTTTCTTTTCATTGTTGGGGGGCAGTGGGAGATGGTGGGAAATATATTAATTAAAATAATATTTGAATAAAAATAAAAACAGATGGAAGGCTATGAGTACAGAACATCATATATATTGTCTGAAATAGGTGATGAGTTAGTGTGTTATACTTATTTGCTTTTTCACAGGGGCAACTTCACTGATGGAGAGTGAAGGACGCTGCTAGAGATGCACCGTGCTTTCAGTCCTGACCACCACAATGATGACAACTTGGACCATAGCTTGTATGGACCTTGTGCTCTTTACCACCCACACTTACTTCTTCCTAAACTTAATGACTGACACCTAGATTGGCTAGATTTGGGGAAAATATTTTTATTTAAGGATTTTAAATTTAGGATGGAAAAGAAGCAAATTTTCTGAAGGGCAAAACAAGACAGTCCTTGAATGAACAAATAGATGTATCAATGAATGAAGCATTTATTAAGCATTTACTATGTGCAAAGCACTGGGGATACAAATATAAAAGCAAGCCAGTGTCTGCTCTCAAGGAGACGACATTATAACGGAGAATACAACATATATGGAAGATTCAACAAGTCAGTTGGAAAGGTCCCATGGTCCTTAGGGTGCTGTGGCAAAGCATATTGTAATATCTGCCCTTTCATTAATGTCCTTTCCAAGGATAAAAATCATATCGATTTCTGATGTTGAACCATTTGACAGTACAAAGGACTTTTGTGGCAAGAAATTTCTATTCTGGGCCTTTAGTAACTGTGGCTGTAGCACCTACAGAAGCAGATGCCTGGCTGCATTCCCACAAGGGTCACTCCCTAGGAGAATGGCTGCAGACACCGGGCTGAAGGCAGCACTGTTACAAAAGCCCTTGATTTCCTTCTCCACAATGACCTCTTCTCTCAACAGCGGTCGTGGGGAGCTAGGGTAGAACATGGTTTGGTGATCTGAAGGACATTGTTATTTCCAAGGCTCTTGAGTTCCGAGTCTTGGGATATCTCTAGGGCTTTAGATGGAGGTCAAGATGGTAATATTAGCCTGACTTCCTTGGTACATGTTACTTATGTTACTTTCTTTATCTCTCTCTCCCCTCTCTCTCTCTCTCTCTCTCTCTCTCTCTCTCTCTCTGTTTCTATCTGTCTCTCTCTCTGTCTCTGTCTCTGTCTGTCTCTCTTTCTCTCTCTCTCTCTCTCACACACACACACACACACACACACACATGCACACACAGAGCTTTGGTAGCTATATTAACCTATTGTATTTTCCCACAGAACAAAATCTATTTCTTCAATGAATAAAAATGTTTCGGATTATAGATTCACAGCTAGATGAACAAAACCTTACAGATCATCTAGTCCCACCTCTTATTTTACGGAGGAGGAAACTGAGTCACAGACAAGTGAAATAGCTTATATAACATTATGCAAGTAGAAATTAGTCAAATTGCCAATGTTAGTCCTTTGACCCTAAGCTCAGGATCCCGGTGGCATGATGCTTCTGGCACTGCCCAGACTCTCACATGAAGTGGGATGAGGAATCCAGGAATTAATCCAACAGCACACATATCTAAGATGTGAACTAGAGACTGATGAGGAGCTGGGCCCAGACAGGAATGGGGGAAGAGATCAGGTAACATTGCCTTTAGGAATTTCTGCACAGGTCCCAAACTACTCTCACCTGTCAAAGCCCCATTTTTGAGCCTAAACATTTTCCTGTAATTTCAAAAGGAAGAAATCACAGTACATCTCAATTTCAGAATCTAAACTGCAAGTGCTCCAGAAGGTAGTAGAAAGGCACGTGGTTATCAAAGGAAGCTGCATCGTATTCCCATTCACGATTTGAATGAAAGACCGGATGTTGCAAAAGATATCCAGAAGTCGAAGCACCACAGAAGGTGGCAGAGAACTAAATGAGGACAACAGATGGACAGCCCTTATAATGCGCTGGTACTTATGGTGTAGCCAAGGTCCTGAGGAAGGCCTTTAGTATTTGAGAACCCATTGTCTATGGAAGATTGAAAAAAGATATAGGCAAGAATAGGATGGGGTCAAAAGGTTGTAGATGTATTGCCATCATCCCCATCAGATGTGGGAAGAGCTTGCATCAGTGATATCAGAGTGTACGGCACCAAAATTTCACCCCAATATTGTGGCCTAGGCCAGTGAACTCAAACTCCAGTAAAGGGCCATAGATTGAAAACAAAGCAAAGTAGGATTACTGCAAGAGATAAAAAAGAAGCAAGGCTTCTTTCATCCCTACCTCCTCTCAAGCTTTGTGAGGATTAATCTTGGGGAAACCAAGCACCAAAGTCTGGTATTTTGGGAGGCTGTTCACAATCAGTAGGTGGGCGGCAGTTTGAAAACCAATAAAGCAAGGCTGTGAAATCGGAGGGCTCAATGTCCTTAGCAAGCTCAGTCATGGAGAGTTTGGCTGCTCTACTTTCACCCTCACTTGTCTTTGCTTTCCTTGGCTCCTCTCAATTAACCTTAATCATAGACAGCTAAGATGACTTCTTCAAGAAAACGTGTGCTTTGAACATTGGCCAGTCTTTCAGTAAATTTGGTCACCTTCCAAATTGGCTAAAGGGAAGTCCAGTCAAGGACTAGTTTAAGGCTTCAGACCAAAAAGTGCCATTCCCTGGATCTTCATGGCAGTATTTTTCAATTCCTGGGTAAATCAGCATTACTCTCCAGGAGATCATTAATGTATATTAGCCATGCAAAAGTACTTCTGTGCCTATCTACTCACTCCAGTCAAAGAGCCTATCTCTTGACTGCAGGATCTTAGCATAATGATGTAATAGAAATTTGGATTTGAAGATGATGTAAGCAGGTCACGTGGCCTATTAATGGGTGGGAAAGATCTTCATATCTAAATTGCTACTACAAATAGGGACCTTAGTGTAAATAGAGTCCAATTCCAACATTTTAGGCACAAGGAAACTGAGGCACAGAGACTTAACCAGGGTCACACAGCTATTGATTATCTAAGAGCAGGGCTTGGCCCCAAATCATCTTGATTACAAATCCAGGGGTCTATCCACCATACCATAGTTGCTGTTTTGAAAAACATAAAAAAGTGGACAACATAGATCATGTGAAGAGAAATTCCCTAAAATGATAGTCAGAGGGGAAATGGAAATGTGGGAAGTTCCCTGTTCTGCCTCTGGATCTGTGTTCATTCCTTCTGATGCCATCAGATCTACAGCTGCCTCTGCTGCCAGCTGTGAATGCTTGGGATGGTGATGGATTTGAGGGAAAATGGAGCAGGCTTTGACTTCTAGCTGCAAAGCTCCAAATTTTCCTGACAGTCTAGGGTGTGATGACAGAATGCACCTGTGGCAAATTGGAAGGCAATCTGAAGTGACTTCCTAAAAATGTGATTGGAGGCGAGCTTTTGGAGCCTTAAAGAAAAAGAAAAAAAAAACAGTTTGACTAAGTTAGGTTTCCCCATCACACCTAGTGAGTTCTGAATTTTAAAGAAGGTAGGGTAGAGGAAAGAGTATTAAGTCCACCTCTCTCTCTTTGGCAGATAAGACAACTGAGGCCCAGGGGAGCCAGAATTCAAACTCAGGTGTTTGGACTCAAAAGTGTTCTCTCTTTTAATGGAAACAATCTGGTACAGTTTAAAAAAAAACAAGTAATTTGGATTCTAACGACTGCCTCTGCCACTTAAAACCTGTGAGACCTCGGGTAAATTCTTTCTCTATTCTGGGCTCTAATTCTCTCATCTGAAAAATGAGGGAGGTGAGACTGGATGACCAATGGAGTTGAGGTTCCTTTAAGATTTACAAATATTATCCTAAGGGCATCTCTACTCTCCCAGGCTCCTAGGATCAAAATGTGAAATTGTTTCCAGTACCTTGGTCTCCATCTCTAATCTCCAACCCTTGCCCACTGTCTAATCCCTGCCTATTTCACCTGCTCAATTCTTTGCTCAGGCTTTAGCACAACCTATCCATGATAGCTACAATCTCCTCCCTGAATGGTGTTCCTTGTATGATCACTCTTACATTTTACTCAAGAACTGGCTGCACCATTTAATCCCACAAACAAATATAACAGCTATAGTTGATCTATATCAGATGGCAGATGTCATGGTTGATATCAGGGTGGATACAAAGGGGAGTCATTGCCATCACACTCATGGAGCTTCTAACACTGTGTGGGGAAGGGGGATGGGGGGAAGGGAGGTCTCAACAAAAAACAAAGTCTTCATGGTACATTTAGACACAGTGTAGTAAGGAGTGGCCACGCAAGTTTCTATGAGCTCAGGAGAGACGGATAGTATCAGAGAAAGCAACATAAAGAACAGGTCATTTATTGAAGAATAAGTCCAGTTTTTACTAGGACAGATGTAGAAGGTAGGGTATTCTGGACTGAGCAAAGGCATCAGGATGGGAAAGCATGCACATGCCTGAAAGACGGTGAATAGTCCAATTTTATTGGCTTGTAGGGTCTGTATGGGGGTAAAGGGGGAGATAAACTTGGAAACAGAGTTAGGAGTCATTTTGTACAAGGTCTTGGATGACAAACTGAGTAATGTGAACTTACTCCATCCCTGAAAATAGGAGATGATGAAAAGATTGTTTTATAAATTGAAATTCAATGAAATTGACCTCAGAATTTAATATTAGGACGTCCATGGTTTGCATTTCAGAGATTGATATGATTTCAGAGTTGGAAGGGGATCAGAAGCCATCTTTTCTAGCCTGCACCACATTCCTAACAAATGGTAACTAGCCTCTGTTTGAAGACCACCAGAGAAGGCAAA